>NC_091852.1:29440333-30055583 GCF_037783145.1 Equus przewalskii | reverse complement strand
TAGTTTTTTTAATTAAACCATCAAAATGGCACTTCCATGACTAACGTTATGCATTTTATTCCCCTAATAATGGACTGTGTGGTTTACTTGATGTACAAAAAGTTAATCTTAGGCAACTTAAACTACAGTGAAAATCAGTCTTGCTGCTCTCTTGTCCCTGTAGGAGCCTCCATTCAATATGAATATAACGTGCTAGATTTGAGTAGACTATCAGTGAACTGCTAGTTTATCTGCTGTAAAATACCCAGTTAGCATAAATGTAAACAAAAAATATTGGCATTCCTGAAACATTATAGAGATGTAATCTCTTTATGTGTGTAACTACAAATATTAAAGTTATTCGGATTAAATATGATTGTTAAAATCATTCCTTTTCATTTGACTATATATGCAGTCATATATATGCAGTCATAAGCAGCATTTAAATTACGATCCTGGATGTAATACCATATAAGTCTGGTCATTTTTGCATGTTAACTCTAAGTACAACCAATTCTGACATTTGGGTAAGCTTCACTGATTTTCACTTTGATCTTCTATTGCAGACCTAGTAGAATATTAAAGACATGAACCCTAAGCACCGAGGCTGAAATAATTTTGCTTGGAGATGGCCTCAGCCCAGTTCCAGATCCAGAATAGCTCTATACCACCTCCTGTCTGCGTGAGGAAAGAAAGAAATAGTGTATCTCTATGTTGTCATTTCGTTGGAAAATATTGTGTTAATGGATGCTAAACACACAAAAATCTAGGAAAGCATTATAACTAATAACAAGTCTATTTTTTTCTTGCACGTACTTTGCCTCCAAATATCAACGAAGCAGTCTTGAAAAATGTATAGGGCAATAATTTTTAGGCAATCACATCAGTGGGGGTTTTATAATAATGGGAAAATTGGCATAATTCAATCAAAGCATCCCATTATTTTATCATAGCTATTAGACATCACATCATGTATTTTGAATTCCTTTGCCTAGTACAATACCTGGAATATGGTGTGTATTCACCAAATGTTATTTCTATTGAGTCAATAAATTCTTCTCTGGCATGAAAGAAGATATTAAAAGGAAATTTCTTTTAGATGTGCTCTCACTGTGTACAGAGAGGGGGTCTGTAGGCATAAATTTCCTCTTTACAACACACCCTTCTCCATGATAAGTGGCTCTGAATTCGTGGCACATTTTTTTCCCCTTTTTGTTGGGATACTTAGCCAGCATCCCTGATAAATCTTCCATTAGTTTTCTCAGGTTCTAGTCTTGGTATGTTCTCTCCTGCTCATCCCTGTACTAACAATGAGAACTCTAAATTGTGGAAGATTCTGATGTTTGTCGTTTGTTTTTGTATACTGCTTCACTTTTTATAAAGCACATTCATGTACAATTTTGAAAATCATTTTTAAATACACATAATAAATGTTAACATTCTCATTGTATTATAATTCAAACAAACGATGTAACAATTCCCCTTGGCCACTTCCCCAATCCAAGACACCTCTTAAAGGATAATGCTTTTATCAATTTTCTACGAATATTTTTATGCATTTGTGTACATAATTTTTATTATGTATTATTTATTTTTAATATGTCTTATTAGTGATTATCTAAATGGTGTCATCCAGGGGCTACTTTTTGGTTGCCTGGTTCTTTAATTATACATATAATAATTAAATATATATTAAATTTATATATATATATAAAAAATTATTTTGTCTTGGTAGTACTGCTATGGCAAGCACAGCCATCTTATTCTTTTAAGCTGATGTACAGTATTCTGTAGTACATATGGGCAGCTCCCCTCTTTGTTCTTCAAATTGGATAATCTCATTCTTTTTCGGTGGCCATAGTAAGAGACAGAGTGTTTTGAAGACAGCAGGATGCTTCCATGGTTAACCACAGCAATGCCAGGTTAATTCCCACAGGATGCCAGGGATTGAACTCCCCGGCCTCCCAGCCTAGAGACAAGAAGTCCTCAAAGCAGGAGATGGAAGAGGTAACAAAATGCAATTCTGACGCTAATTGACTTCTTCTGATGGCAAATAGGTCAGCAGGAGACACAAGAGGACTTCAGTGTCTTAGATTTTCTGAAACACGTACACTTGGAATTATTTATTTAAAAGAAACTCCAAAAACTCTCATATTTAGTTCCCTCCTTTTAATCTAACCAAGAATCCAGCCAAAAAATCCCTTGCAGTGATTTGAAAAACCCCAAGTGTGGTTTCATAGTGTTGCCTGATCCAAGCACAGACTGGGTCTTATAAATTCACCATTTTGTATTAATGTGTGAATATAATATGGAAAGTAATTTTTTCTAGTTTATGTATTTGATACCTGCAAAGCCTGCCCTTGTTGATAAAAGTACTGCTAGTTGTTTTCCTTCCAAGAGTGTAAAGACAATGTTATTTTTCTTTTCTCCTAATTACGTGTAGAACCAGTGTTTACATATAGGTATATCAGTTGGTATTAAAGCTGTTTTTCCACTGCTTTTGGATTTTATTTAACAGCTTTATTGAAGCATACTTGCCATACAATAAACTGCACATATTTAAAGAGTTTGTAATTTGACATAGGAATACACCTGGGAAAACATTGCCACAATCAAGATGGTGAAAATAAAAAAAAAGTTAACGTATGTTCTCAAAGCAGCCTACATAATTTGCAGGGCCCAGTGCAAAATAAAAATATGGGATCCCTTCTGGGAATGAGGAAGCAAATCTCCTTTCCCAAAGGTTCACTGCCCTAGTTCATTGTGGACGGGAGACCTCCAAAGGATGGCAACCTTTGTGCCGGAATGTGCTTGGTTCCTGGATCTGCGTGGCCAAGAGGACCCCTATGGGCAGCCTGCAGAAAGTGCTGTGATGCTTCCAGCCCAACAAAAGCAAAAACAGACAAATGTGTCAACTTTTGTATTTCAGAATGAGAATAGTTTAGTTTGGAATGATGGAGTTGAGACCATAGCCCGAGAAAAGATAAGGCTTCTCTTTAAACTCTCCAGTCAAATTTTGCTACAGACTTATTAAAGACTTCATAATGTCTTTTTATTCATATAAGTTTTAAACTCAAACTTAGCATTGGGCTTGGGAGCCAACTGTATGCCTTGTAATTTCCATTAAGAAAAGATACTCTGTTGTTAAAATGAACTTTCTCCATAAGCATTAATTGTAGAATTATTTCAATTTTTGTGCCTAACTATACATCCTAAATGGATTATTAAACAAATATTCATATATCAAAGTAAGTGAATATTATCTCTGGGAAGCATTCTAGAACCAGAACACTTTCACTAAAAATCAGTGAGAGGAGGGTAAACAAATGAAACAGCTATGATTAAATCACTTTTACAAAAATTCAAATTCAGAAATTACCGTACACACAAAAGGATGTAAAAATTACAAACATATATGAAAAATCGTAAATATTTGCAAAATATTGAACAACATCCCAACTCTTTAAATTATGATCTCCTCAGAAAAGATTATGATGACCTCCACAGGACAAGGATATACACATTTAGAATAAAAGGATATTTATAATTTGAGATTCAATAATATCATTTTATTTGTTGCTGTATGCAGAGCAGCAATATTATGCTACATTTCATCAATTTTAAGGCAAATATTTTTCTACTTTTTAACATCTCTGAATGAAAATGAGCTATGTCTTACAATCAATAGCAGCTCATGACTTAATTGGCAGTGATTTTTCTTAATACAGGAAATAAAATATACGTTAAAAAGGATAAATTATGGTACTTTAAAATAATGGTATTTATTTGCAGAATTTATTCAATTTCCAAAGACTATATGATGCACACATACATTTCAGAAACTGAAAATGATGCAACAGCCATCCAGATATCTGAGGTCTACATGCTTGGTCTCCACATTTGGAATACATGCTCATAGTCTGGTGTAATGCAAAATGAATTTTTACTTGGGAACAAACACATGCATTTTTCTCAGTAAAGGGAAGTGACTTGTGGAGGACACTCTTTCGTATCTCTGTTGCAGAATATGTATTTTATACCATGTTTATATCCCCATAAATAAGGTCTGCTTATAAATGGTGAGGTGAACATATAATTTATTGTCTATACCAGGGCACTTTTAAGAGTATAAGATTCCTTATAAACATTATGGTGAGTGAACAGAGATGAACAAGTGATATTCCAGGCAAACTAAGATGTGTAGTCACTCTATCAATAGGAGGTTAATTTAGAAACAGGAAATCATTTCTCAGAGGACGTAGTCAGCTCATATGTAGTTTGTTCATAAAATCAAACAGTGGCTCTTTAAGTATGATCTGCAGACTTACGGGGTCTTTGAAATCTTTTCAGGGGCTCTGCAAGTTCAAAATTATTCTCATAGGAATATTAAGGCATTATTTGCATTTTAACACTGAAATTTGCAGTGTTCATGCAAAATCAATGGAAGAAAAAATTGTTGTCACTTAGCATGCATTAAATAATGCACTAAACTGTACTAGTAGTCACTGTACTCTCCACTCTCATGAACCCACAATAAAGAAAAGTAGGTTTCAGCTAAAAATGAACCTGATGAAGAGTAAAATGCATTATTAAATCTTGCTACCTGAATATTTAAATGTGTATATGTGTATGTGTGTGACAAAATAAGATGTATACTTTTAGCACTTGTGCTGCATACTGGAGTATGGTGGTTGTTAGAAGAAAAAGTATCAGTGTGATTGAGTTGAGTCAAAATAGCCTCTATTTTTTGGAACACCATTTTACTTGAAAGAGCAACTGACAAACTATGCAGACTTGGTATTTGGCAGATATTTTTTTGCAAAAGAATAAAATGTTTCTGCCACTTCAAGTAAATCAACTGGTAATATTTATTTCTTGAGATAAAATTAGCATTTTCAAGGTAAAATTAGAATTTTGGAAAGCTTTTATCCATCATCTTAGCTTGATAGCTTCCCAATAGTGAAAGACTATGATGGGGTCAGTGGAGATGCTAACAAATGTGACTTTTTGATTCCCACCACCTGGAGTACACACAGTGTATAATTCTCTCTCCTTGAGTGTGGGTGGAAACTGTGACTATGATGGGATATCATCCCAGGGATTATTTTCCATGACGTGGAAAAAGGAATTTTAAAGATGTAATTCAGGTTACTAATCATCTCCTTGATTTACTAACAAGGAGGTTATCTGAGTGGGCCTGACCTAGTCTCATGAGCCCTTTAAATCTGTGTCCAGAAGTCGGAAACAGCAATAGTTAGAGATTCAAAGTGGCAGAGAGATTTTCTTCTATGGCCTTGAATGAACCAGCTATATTGTTATGGAGAGAGCTATTTAGCAGAGAATGGGGGGCATTTTCTAGTGGCTGAGAATAGCCCCTGATTAACAAACATCAAGAAAATGAGGACCTCAGTCTTGCAACATCAAGAAAGTGAATTCTTCTATAATGAATGAGCTTAGAGCGAGACAAGAATCCTCCATGAGATTCAGCTCTGGTCAAGATATTGATTTCAGCTGTGTGAGACGCTGAGCAGCGAACTCAGTCATGCGGCACAAGACTACAGAGCCATGGAAACTGTAAGATAACAAGTTGTGTTAAGTCACTAAATTTGTGATAATTTGTTACACAGTAGTAGAAAACTAATATAGCCAGTACTGACTTCCTTCAGTTGCTTTTATGGGTTTTTGATTTTGATCTGAAAACGTTTTCCCTCCATTTTCCACAATTTTCTCCGTATATAAAATTCTAGGTTATTAGTTACCTTTTTAATTTTTTCTTGTTTGTTGTTCTCTCAGCATTTTTTAAAGATGTTACTCCATTGTTTTCTGCCTTCCATGTTTTTTTATGAGAAGTTTGCTATAATTCTTATCTCTGTTCCTGCATCTGTCATATGTCCCTTTTAAAATATTTTTCAAGATTTTCTGTTCCATATTTGGATATGATATACCTAGGTTCATATGTTTGTGTGTGGGGCATTGGGCTTGATATTTATACTTTTTGGAATTCTCTGAGCTTTTGGGGTTCTTAGTTTGGTGTATGTCATAAATTTTGGAAAATGTGTGACCGTTATTTCTTCAAATATTTTTTTCTGCCATAGTCTCTCCCACTTTTCCTTCTAAAATTCTGATTTTGTCTACATTAGACTGATATTGTGCCTCAGCTCTTGGATACTCTGATCTTTGTTTTTCCACTCTTTTATTCTCTTTGTGTTTTAGTTAGTTTTTATTTCAGATAACTAAAAAATTTCTAAGTTTACTAATTCTTAACTGTTTTGAGACTTCTTAAGAGTCTGCCAAAGGCATTATTTGTTACTATATCTTGTATTTCTAGCATTTATGTTTGAAGTTTCTTATAGCTTCCATCTCTCATCTGATTTTTCATGTTGTCTAGCTTTTCCATTAGATTTTTTAACAAGTTAATTACAATTATTTTAATTTGCTTTTCAGATAGTTCCAACATCTTCCATATCTGAATATGATACTGATGTTTGCTTTGTATCTTTAGTAGTATGGGGTGGTTTTTTTTTCTTGCTTTTCAGTATGTTTCACAATTTGGTATTGAAACTTTAGTAGGACAGTAGTACCTGAGGTAAATAGATTTTCTACCTGGAATGGACATGAATTCCTGCTAGGCCTTAATGCTGGAATTTGAGTTAATCTACCTAGGAGTTGGGCTGAGTTTGAGATTTGTTATTGTTGTGTTTACCCTCTATGTACCATACACTTTAAATTCTTATCGCCATTCCTGTTGTTTATAGTAGTGTTTGGTTTGCCAGAATAATGTTTTGTTGGACTCTCAACTTGAGGTTTGACACTTGCATTGAATCTTTCATGCTCGTTTATTTCTAATCCCTCTCCTAGCAGCTACTTATTACTGGAAGCTTGTTGTTGTTGTTACTCCTAGGGACGCTGTGTACAGCAGAGTAGAACGCTGCCTGGTTTTTTGGAACCATCCTCTTATCTTTCAGTGCTATATCAGACAACACTCCACTGCTAGTCATAGGATTTTCAAGGCAAATTTTTTTAGAAATGGGTGGCAGGTCGTGTTTCCTAGTCTGTCTTAATCTGGAAGCTCTGCTAAAACCTGCCTACCATGGGTGACCCTGCTGGTATGTAAAATACCAGTGGCATAGCTTTCAGCATCACAGCAACATGCAGCTGCCACAGTATGAAACCAACAAACAGGTAGTATAGTTCTCTGACTGGGAAACAAACCCAGGCCACAGTGGTGAGAGAACCAAATCTTAATCACTAGATCACCGGGGCTGGAAACTTGTTAGCTTGGTTATACAGCATCGTGGGGGATGAAGAGACAGAGGGAACGTTCTCTGTTTTTTCTGAACAAGCTTCAGTCTTGAGCAGTCATAGTGTCTCTGAGTCTTGTGAGTGTGACTTTTATAGTTCTTCTGCTCCCCTCGCTCTAGTTTTGTGCCTGGTTCATTCTCTTGTCCCTTCCCCGGGTGTATTGTTTTATCATGTTTCCTTCTCCCACCTGCACGGAATTTTCACCAGTGCCCTTAGGGCAATGGTGTTTGTACACTTCTCCCAGTTTACTAATTCTTCTGTGCTGTCATGGAGATGCTGAAAGGGTTCAGGCAGAGATTTGTGCCCATCTGCCACAGATTCTCTTCCCCTTCCCCCGGTCACCAAAACAAAACTTTTTGTGGCTGTCCCCCAGCTTTTTAGGTGTGCCTAGTGGCGTTCAGAGAAAGAAAGAGAAGCTACAAGTGGGTGGCTATATGTCCAATTTCTGCAGCCCCAAAGAACTTCCCACTATTTTCCGGAACTTGCATTTGTGTGCTTCTCACTGGTGCCTGGTTGTGTTTACCCCAGTGAATACTCATGTCACCTTTCTCCCTGCATGCATTTGTCTCCTCTTAGGTTTGAGGCCAGTGGGTTGCTCCACTCTATAATTGGTTGATAAAAAATATCATTAATTTTGATTTAGTCTGGCCTTTATTGTTGCTGTTGTCATTGTAATGATGTAAGTGACTCTCTTTCCAACTTTCTACATCCTATGCCAGGAACCAGAATTTCCATTTTTGTTTTTAAAAATATGTTTTTCATAAAATGTTATTTTTGGTAACAGTGTATTTTTGTTATTTTACACAAACCAAATTGTATTGAAAATTTTCTCAGTTTAAACTATTAGAGAGTAATATGTAAAGATATAGTTCCCCAAAACAAAAGCTCTTTTAAGAGATTAAGAATATACTTCTTAAGAGTATAAAAGAACCCTGGAACCAAAATGTTTTAGAATCTCTGCTCTAGGCTTATGTGGGGACAAGGAATACCTCAGGAAAATGAGCAGATCTGCCTGTGTGTTTTTGAGTCATATATGACCTACTTTACCTTTGCTTGAAAATATCCCCATTTTCAGGGAGAATAACTTGTGTGAAGAGGTTATATTTGAAGAGTGTAGAGGAATGGAGATGGCAGTATTTTTAAGGATAAACTTTAAAGTTGTTAACTCAATCCTTAAGAATTACCTCTGTTTTCCTTTGCTCACTGATTTCTCTGAAAATATTATAACAGCTTTTCCTTAGGCGGGACCAGGTACATAATGTCAAGGTGCAATGCAAAATGAAGATGCTGGCACTCTTGTTTAAAATAATAAAGTATTTTAAGAGGCAACAGAGTACTAAACCAAGGATAGGGCCCTCCTAAGCACGGGACCCTGTTTGATGGAGCAGATGGAACAGCGTGAAGCCAGCGCTGGCCTAGGCCCACCATTCCATGGAACTCTTAACCACATGTTTACTGGTGCTGCTGGACATCCCTTTTCTCATTTTTTTATTGTTTTGGCTTGTTTTACTTCAGGTTGTGTTCACTCCTAAAACGAGCAGCTAAATTTCTGTCTTGGAAACCAAGATTTTCCAAAGCTTCACATTAGATTTTCAAAGTAGCTGTCTATACCCAAAAGTTTTAATAGTTTTATATTTTTTCCCTTTTATCCTTCTCAAACCAGGTGCACGTTTTTACACAGCTCTCTTTCTCATCCTGGACTCTTTCAAAACTGCAGTTATGACATCCTTTTAAATTCTCCAAGCTGATTTTATGTTGTGGAATATTGTTAGAGGTAACAATATACATGCGAAGAGAGAAAAGGCAGACATAAAATATGACAGAGCATAGATAATATGAAAGAACGTATAAATATAGAACACATATACCCATAACCATATGAAATGAATCTTCACAATGAAGAAATGCAGATACAGATTACAGAACACAACTTAATATGTTTCTCTACCAAATAGTATCTATGTGGTCTTCTAGGCACCAAGACATCATATTAACTACTTACATGTCACATTTGAATTTACAACTTTTATCCTGCTTATCACAATGTAATACTGTTATTGTTGTCGTGAATGTCTTTTCCAGTGACCTGCGAGCTTCTGCAGGGCAGCTATGTCTTGCTCATGCCTAGCCTAACAAAATGGTTGACATTTTAACCTAAAGAAGTCAATCAGATTAGTGCAGGCAATGATCTAAATTTATATTGCATGCATAGATGGGCTTTATTATCTAATGACAAATAGTATTCTAAAAAAATGACAAGAATCCAGGTAAAGAGTAAATTCATAGTAAATTATGAAAAAATTGCTTGAAATTTTATCTTGAAAATGTAACTTAATTTATAATATTTATTTTTCATTTGTTGAGCAAAAATTTGACTTATAATTGCATGTGTGATCTAATACTTACAACAAATAAGTTATGAATCAAGGATTGAGTTATTGATTAAGTTTTGTTTCCAAAGGTATTATGTGGCAGTGTGAGAAAGTATTTCTTGCTCTATCTTCGCTTTCATAGCATGTTCAGAAAATTGTTATTGAGAAAACTGTTCAGGATCTTAGCAATTTTTCAAAGGTCCTAGATCTTTTCATCCTCAAACCATTCTCGTTTGAAGTGTCAAACATGTTGTCAAATTTACTTCTTCAACTATTACCCATTTTAATTCTCAAAAAGACTCCTTTGTCAATGCCTTGTAGATGATTTGGGCAATTCTCCAACAACAATTGCATCAACCTCAGGAAATCTTGCTTCTTTCTCAAGACCTGTAGTTTGAAGTTGCTCGCATTTTCTATTATATTTGCACTATAATGTGAGATGTTCTGTACGTCTGGGATTCAATAAAATTTTGACAAACAATATCCAACTAGAATAAATTCTAATGTTAATTGCTGAGCATTTATTTGGAGACTCATTTTAAGTAGTTAGTTCATTAGTAAATATTTGCCTAATAAAACAATTTTTCTTCTTAATGAACCGGGAATTCTAGAGACTTGGAAAATGCATGGTTAGATAATGAGAACGACTGTGTTTTTAGGAGCTCTAGCTTTTATTTAATGGCAACAAAATGGATGTCTTTTGTGTATACGGTTCAGAATGTTTTCCTTGGAAAAGTGGCATGCATTGTATTGTGTGTTTATGTATGCATATATATTTATGCATATCATACACACACTCTCAAGTTCTAGCCAATGGCCAAAATCAGTTAATTAGCTAACCAGGCTCCTAAGTATCACATTTATAAAATGGTAATGCATATATCAAGTGAAATATGATCCTTAGCTAGAATTCTAGCTTTAATGAATTCCAACATTAATCCCATATGACTCATCTGTCAGGAAGTGTGAGAATCAAAACTGCTCCTTTTGTTGCCTTTCACTCACTGAGAAAACAGAGCAAGGAACAGTCCCTTTGGCACATTCATCAAAACTGTGATCAGGCGGATTAAAATGCAGATATACTGGGGCTTTTCTTTTATCTGCAGTCCAACAGTGATGTCTGATTTATTTGAATCTCATTAACACTCTGTTTCCATGCCTTCTTTACTATTGTTGCTGCTGTTACTGGCATCTAATTAAACAAGCACAACTGGAAATTTTGTATGCACATTTGTTCTATACGTTTCTCTGATATCATTTGAAACCTGTCTTCCTACCAGTAATATACTCCTTGGGCATAGCATGAGGGCTGGATGGTAATTTGGTGTTGTTCTGCATTGTATTACTTATGTGTGAGGAATCACGGATTTTACACATTTTTAAATTGAACGGTACCCTCTATTTGTGATTTCTCCCATTTCTTTTAATGAATTTGCCACTCAGGATTCAGGCTTTTGATGTCTGAAGGACAAAGACTGCATTTCACGGAATATTTGTTATTGTTCTGATTTCTGTGGTGATACTCATTGTGTATTTCATTTTTATTGCACACATTTTCACTAGTCTGTTTTCCATATAGGTTTTCCCATTTTAGTAATTCAGCTCCTGGGAAAATCAGGTTTGCTAAGTGTCCTCTTTTTTTTTTTTTTTTTTTTAAAGATTTTATTTTTTCCTTTTTCTCCCCAAAGCCCCCCGGTACATAGTTGTGTATTCTTCGTTGTGGGTTCTTCTAGTTGTGGCATGTGGGACGCTGCCTCAGCGTGGTCTGATGAGCAGTGCCATGTCCGCGCCCAGGATTCGAACTGACTAAACACTGGGCCGCCTGCAGCGGAGCGCGCGAACTTAACCACTGGCCACGGGGCCAGCCCCGTAAGTGTCCTCTTTTAAAGCTGTATTCGCTTGACACCACTTCAGGTTTCTCAATTACTGTATTAAATCACATTTTCTAGCTATTTCTCTTTTCCTCTTTCTGAAAAGATCCAGTTAGCCTTCCCCCCCCCCCACATATAAAGAGACAGAAAGTAGAAAATGAATCTAGAAATACAGCAGAGAAATATGAAGATATTTTAAGTCAAGATCAACTTCCTCATTTTATGTTAATTTTTATACTACAGAATTCCAAATGAGAATCTTTGAGAGCTAATGTCCTTTGTGTTAGCTTCATGTCTATGTAGTGTTTGGTTCAGTGCCAGGAACAGCCGGGAATACATTATTTATTTTTGTGATTGTGGCCCCCTACTCATGTTAACCAAAATAATTGAATTCAAGCCTTAGTAATTGTGAAAGCAATTTGGATATAATCATATTTCAATTACTGTGATGGTGTAACTCCAAATTACACCATCTGATGCTTCTAGAGGGAGCAGTATGAACAAAAGGAGAAAATTTACATCAAATATCTTTTGAAAGGTTAAAAAGGGAAAAGTAATTATTGTTGGCTTTTCGGTGGGAAGTTAAGTATATATCAAACACATATATTTAACAACATACACCAATTGTTGGCAACGGTTACCCTACTTTGTTATCTCAGTGAACTGGTGTATTTAAATTATTCTCCTTGTAATTTTTAACTTATGGATTCCATGTGTTTATACCTGTTATTGCCCAATTGCAAGAACTTTTTGATTAGTTAATTCCAGTCTGAAGTCGAAGACCTGACATTTGGCAGTAAGAGTGTGGAGAATAGACATACAAATATATTATTTATGTGGCAATAACTTAGTGCCAACATTTTGGTGGCAAGATTTTAGGATGAATTATGCTTGTTTCATGGCAGAATAATAATACTTCTAGGATTCCAGCTACAGAAATAGTAGCATTAGTATGAAAAGACATATCTGTCTATATACATACTTCTTTATCATTTATTGAAACTTATGCTGTAATTGCAAAATATTAGTAACAATTTAAATGACCATGGTAAATGACTCTGAATATAGTAGAGGGATAGAATCAAATGCTAAGCAGCATTTCCAAAAAAAGTTAAGGTATAGCTATATCTACTGAACTAGGAATCTGTTCATGGTATTTTTGTAAATGGAAAATTAAGCTGTTGAATGTTATGTGTTATATTATTCCATTATGTAAATGTATTATGTTCACATGTATATGTTTATGCATAGAGATCTATTTCTATGACCTGGGTGAGGGAAGACACCAAACTCCTGACAATGGGTTCCTATGGGGTAAATACTTGAAAGAACAGGCAGAGAAATTTTCTCTTCCTAACTTGTGTAATTAAAAAGGAAAATGGAGGGGTTTAGATAATTTTTACTATTTAATAATTTTTAGTTCTTTCCGAAAAGATTATGCAATTCTCACAATCAATAATACTTTCCAGTTATGCTTTCTTGGTGTTAGGCAGTGGTGCAAAAGTTTTAGTCTTTCATACGAGTGTCATCTGTTAGTGTTGGTGATTGACAGGCAAATACATGTCACCCCTCTTCCCTTGGAATTCTGATCCAATTCAGATGAATGCAGTGACTTAAATAAGTTAGATCATTATATTCCCCTGTTTTGTCACAATCTGACAATTCTAGGCTACAAAGACAATGCTGTTTGATGAGATCATGTAGGGACCCATGTTTCTTCTTCCACATTGTTGTTCTGTTCTCCCCAAGGTGGTTGTGTTCTTCAGTATGGTCAGAATTGGGTGACTGCATATTGAAGAGGAGAAGGGGAAGGGGAGTGAGAAGGAGCTCAAAGGAACAGTCCTATAGGCAGGGACGCCCTTGAGTGAATACATGTTTTATTTCTGCTCTCATTCCATTGATAATAACTTGGTAACATGAACACACCTAGACAAAGGGAATGTGTGTAGTGTGTGTGTGTGTATGTGTGTACGTGTATGTGATATCCTTTTCCTGATCCTGCCCCTAGACCACCAGTTAATGTCTCATGTATAAGTTTATATTTGAATATAATCTTGAAAAATACATTATTTGTGTCAAATTTTCTTTCAGCATATTAAAGTGGATGACTGTGTGCTTTAATTAGATGCTAGCTGCCACAGCATGAAAAAGTACTTGTCTTCTGTCCACTAGAAAAATGATGTTACAAATGTTAATAAATAATAAATTGTGTTTCCACTTTTATGGGCCATATCAATTGAAAGTTTGCAAAACACACCAATGTTTTATCTCCTATTCTAATAGGTTTAGTTATTTCAAAGTTCAAACAATGTTATCAAATTAATTAGAAACTTCATTGAAAAGATCAATTATACAAATCTATTCACAAGTGCTCCAACGGTGGCTCTTAGCCAGACATACTGTGAATGATGTTACTATTATATGCCACAGTTTGTTATAAAATTACTAATGTCCTGGAAGAAGAAAAACAAAATCAAGGCTCTAGCCATTTTCTTCTAAATTTTAAAAGGCATCATCCTGGGCCTCTTTATAAGAATATATGTATATTTTCAGATTTTTGTAAATTATGCATCTATACCGGGAAGTGGTACAGTCTAAGTTTTATGGATAGTACTATTTCTTAAAGAAAACAAGTATTATTTTCTACAAGATTACTGTAGTTCTTTTTGATTTCTATCTAGTATTTTAACATTTCACTTTCTTTGATCTCGGGTATGTAATTACTTTTAACAAGGGCTATCTAATTTAGGTCATTTCCTAGTGATGCATCGGTGAGCATAAATTGCTATTCAACTGCGTCAGCTTTCATCCCTGAGTCAATGACCCATGGAACCACTTATATCACAAATGTAAAATGATTCTGTTAACACATACCAGTTTTCTAGTTCCCCTAATCATTAAAAAAAAGAGCGTTTAGTATAAGGTGTTCTCCATTCTACTCCAGTAAGCTATCAAACTAAACTCTCTCTTTATTTCATTGCTAAATTTCTTCTCGATCTTTACACTGTCTACTGTCCAGTCACATCTCAATTCTTTGTCATTAAGCTTCTGTCCTGATAAATATTCTCAAACTGCTCTTTCAAAGATCACTATTTACTTAACAAATACTTTTGGCCCTTTTTCATTCTCAATCTTAGCTTACGGTCATTATTGAAGACAATGTAGCTTAGTGACTGTACCATATTCACATAAGCTTGAAATTAAAATTCCAGCTTTGCCAATTTCTAAAGGTATTTTTCCAGTGCCTTCCGATGTGTTACTTAAACTGTCTGAGCCTCATTACTTCATGTGGCTAATACTACTTTTTTAAAGAGACTCTATGACTTTAAGTAAGATAAGGTACATAAAGCTCTTGGCACAGGATCTGGTACATATTAATGATAACTATTCATGCAAGACATGATTTCCCTTCTCAATACTCTCAATTGTCATTTTCTGTGAAATATATGATATCAGTTCTCACCCTACTTCTCAGATTACTTCTTCTTAATCTTTTTAATCATCATTCCTTCCTCCCATTTCTTATATTTACATATTCCTCAAAGTTTTTACCTGTCCACAGGCTCCCCTTGGTGATCTTATCCTCTCTCTTTGCTGTGGACTGTATGTTTGTTTCCTCTCAAAATTCATACATTGAAACCCTAATCCCCAAGTGATGGTATTTGGAGATGGGGCATTTGGGAGGTAATCAGGTCTTGAGGTTGTACCCCTCATGATGGGATTAGTGCCCTTATAATAAAGAGACTTGAGAGAATTTGTTTCCTCTCAGCTCTCTGCTATGTGAGGATACAATGGAAAGACGGCCATCTGCAAACCAGAAACTAACCTCTCACCAGACACCAGATCTGCCACACCTTGATCTTGGACTTCCCAGCGTCCAGAACTGTGAGAAATAAATTGTTGTTTAAGCCACTCTGTCTATGGTATTCTCTTATAGCAACCTGAACTGGCTAAGATACTCTTGGAATCAAAAATCTCTTCTCAATTCTAATCATTTGAATTCTGGAATATAAATCTCTAAGCATACCTACTCTCAAGATCACCTCTTAAATTTCATATTTCCTTCAGAATATTTCGAGATATCTTTCTGATAGCTTAATCTCCACATGCTCCACATGTCTGAAGTCATCTGGTTCCTAAACCTGTTCTAATTATTCTCAAATTTCAGTTAGTGCTCCTTCTGTACTCACAATCACTCTAACTTTTGAATCTGTTGTAATTTTCTCCCAGTTAATCATTTGCCTAATAACATGAGTTCTCCCTTCAGTATAACTCCATTCACTCATATATTTCCACTCTGCCATGTATTTTGTTCTGACTTTTAGCATCTCCTACATCCTTTTGCATTAAGGCCGTATTAAACTTCTCTATTCACAATCCAAAGATTCAGTGGTTTCCCAATCATTAACTAACATACAAAGATAGCGATGATTCAGTCCTACTTATCTTATGATCAGAACTGACCCTCAATACTGATAACTGGAAGTAAGTTAAAAATAGAAAAAATTAAATTATTTCAGATGAAAGGGAGCAGAATGATGAATTGTCTAAAAATCTTTTTATAAGGTCTTGGAAATGCTTTGCCTGGATAGGAAAATCATAAATGATATAACAACAAAATACAGTACTTGAAAAAGTATACATCTAGTAAAGTGGTACTATCCAGAGATAATACTATTTAAAAAAATCTGCAGAAATCATAAGAGGATGGTTCTTGAGACAAACAGACTTTTTGAACGATCAAAAGTATTGTCAACCTCCAAAGTTATGATATTCCCTTCCCTGGAAGTAGTTAATAGAACACACACAAGCACCGTTAAGAGGATCAATAAAATACTTGTCAATTTGTGAAATTTTTATTTGTTTAAGGAATCACCAAAATTTTATTCACACGAGTAGAGGCCAAGAATCCTATATATCAGTCATGCTTGATTTAAAATGTCAATTAATGTTACTAATAGTCATTTTGAAAGTTGAAAGTATTGGCTGAAGGAAATAAAGGCAATTGCAGGTAGCTCTGTGTGAAGTGGTCCATATATCTATTTGCCGTGCATTGTCTTATTTTGTACGTTGCTGATAAATAGTACAGGTGCAGGAAGGGGCAAATGATGGGACCTGATAGATCTAGATACAAATATTATTGTTTCACCCTAATTTCATGAGCTGAAATATTCTTCGTGAATGTTCGGAATGAAGGAAAATATACTAAAGACTGAGCTTTGAAAATGAAAAAGACAAAATGAGAATTTTGCTTTTCCAAAGTCCCTTATTAAAGTATAAATTCACCAGGAGGGCTGATACCTTAAACTTTGTCAGCTAACACCTTGGGTTTCAGCTATCCTCTTAATTACCAGCTTACACTTTAGCAGAGACTAGCAGCCATGTGCAGCCTGCCCTTGGGAACCCAGAAAGGGAAAGGTGAGGTGTCACTAGAGACAAATGAAGCTGAGTGTGGAGAGAAGAGGTGCCAAAGATTACGAAACCGTTTGCTGACGGCCAGCTTGCCACCTAAAATACCTTGCTCTCTTTAAGAATAAAACTTTTCCTGAGATACTTGAAGTTAAGTGCAGCAGAAAAGAGTTTGTGTTCTCACCCCAACCCACTTTCATCACCATCCTTACTTTTTCTCACCCCTCGGGGAGGTTGTTTTTGGTAAGACAGCAATACATAATTATTCATACACGTTTGCTCAGGGAAAGGCCCTATTAACAAGAGAAAAACCTTGTTGATGCTCCATGGTAAAGAATTTTAAATACTTATGAATGCTATTTATATTATCATAAAAAATCTGAGAATATTCTTCAGGTTGAAGTCAGGAAAAAATATCACCGTGAATTTGAAGATATCATAGCCAACCACCACGGACAGAGCAAGAACTGGGAAAGAAAGGGGAATCAGAAAACAGAGCAAAAGAGACTGATTAAAATGACAATAGAGCAAAAGGAACAAGAAGACTCAAAAGAAAAGACTCCTTGGTATCCATCCAAATGGAGCTCTGTATGGATTCAAGTGTGGGGAAAACTCCGTTTAAAAATATTTGGTTTTATCCTCTGAAATCTACTTTTTTATATGTCTAAAGGTAAAATAATTTTATTTTTAGTAAATAAATGCAACCTATTATTTAAATGTTGTGGATTATAACTTCAGCATCATATATGTAAGCTTTTTTTGACTCATTATAACTTCTCATTTATTTTCTGCCATCTGATGTTTATATATTGAGGTATAACTTAGTTGAAGTTAAAGACACTGAGCTGGAATTTGCAAATACATGCACTCATGAAATGCACTCACAGAAAGTACCCTAGCGCCGCTTCCTGTTTAATCCCCAAGAGGCCATCAGTGTTCTGATTTCTTTCAACACGTATTAGTTTTGCTGGTTTTAGAACTTCATGTAAATGGATTCATACTATACGTACAGTTTTGTGTCTGGCTTCTTTCCTTTAGGGCATTAAAAAAAAGTTTGAGATCCATCAATTGTGTTACATCAGTAGTGAGTTTTTTATTTGTTAATTTTTATTGTTGTTTCGGAGTAGTATCCTATTCTATGGATAAACTGCAATTTGTTTATTCATTCTCCTGTGTATGAGCATTTGGATTATTTTCAGTTTTTGACTATTAAACAATTAAGCTCCTAAGGACGTTCACATACACATTTTTTCTTGCACATGTATATTCACTTCTCTTGGCTATAAATACAAAATATATATACAGAGAGAGAATTACTGAGTCACAAGGTAGGAGTTTGTTTAATTATAGGAAAAAATTTTATACTGATTTCCAAAATGTTTGTATCATTTTACACATTCACGAACACTGAATGAGAGTATCAGTTGCTCCAGACCAGTCTTTTTAAGTGTAGTGTTCCACTGAGTATGAAGTGGCATCTCATTTCTGTTTTACTTTATATTTTTCTTATGACTGATAATATTGAACACTTTTTCATTGATTTATTGTCCATAAGTATATTTTCTTTTGCAAAGAGAATTTTCAAGTCATTTGCCAATTTTTAATTGTCTTCTTTTTATTAGTGAGTTGTAGAAATGATTTATATATCCTGGATACAAGTCCTTCATCTGATATATTTATTTAAACATTTTCTCTCAGTCAGTGGCATACCTATTAGTTTTATTAAAGATATCTTTTGATGAGCAGAAGATTTTGTTTTGTTGAAGTTAATTTTTCAATTTTATTTTATGGGCAGTGCTTTCTAGGTGATGCCTGCTTTTGCATAGGCAAAGAAATCTTGCCTACAAGGAGAGGGAAGTTGCCATTATACTTTTCCTCTAATAACTATAATTTTAGCATTTATATTTATATTTGATCCATCTTAAATTAGTTTTTATATTTGATGTGAAGGGTGGATAAAGTTTCGTTTTTTTGTCTGTGGATAACCAGCTGTCACAGCATCATTTGTTGAAAAATCTCTCCTCTCCAAATTAAATGCTTTGGTGCCTTTGGTGATAAATCAATTGTATACAAGCGGAACTATTTCTGAGTAGTCTATTATACCTCATGGAATAATTTTTTAATTTTTATTCCAAGAGTATAGTGTCTTGTGTACTATAACATTATAGTAAGACTTGAAATAAAGTAGTGTAGGTTCTCCAACATTGTTCTTTATAAACATTGTTTTGTCTACAGTCGTACACCACATAACCACATTTTGGTCAACAATGGACTGCCTGTACCATGGGTAGTTCCATAAGGTTAGTATCATATAGCCTAGGTGTGTAGTAGGCTATCCCATCTAGGTTTGTGTAAGCGCACTCTGTGATGTTCACACAGCTACAGAATCACTTGACGCATTTCTTAGAACATATCCCTGTTGTTAAGCCATGCTTGTATTTTAAATGCTTTGTTTGCATTTTCATGTAAATTTTAGAAATAGCTTGTAAATTTTGTCAAAAATACAAAATTTTTTTCTCAAATTTCATTGAATAGAAAGATAAATTTGGGAAGAATGGACATCTAAATAATAGATTTTTAAATTGATGAGCATAGTGTATGTCTTCATTTATTTGTTTATGTCTACTTCATTTATCTTAGCAATGTTCTGTAAGTTTTAGTGGAGAGTTACTTTATATTTTTTGTTGAACTTATCCTTGAAGATTGTTGTTTTACTTACCAGTACTTTTAAATTTAATTTTATGTCTTCTTTGATTTTTTAATGTTGCCTTTATATTCTTCAAATTTGCCAAATGCAGATATTAGCGTAAACATTTTTGTAGATTTCTTAAAATAATCTATGTGAATACTTAGGCTACCTGATAATACAGACTTACTTTTTTCTTTGTAATTTTTATGACTTCTAATATCTTTTCTTATTGCCCTAAATCTTACTTTAAATCAGATTCTTGGATTGAATGTTTATCTATCCAGATATGCAATTATACATATATATGTATATGTTTAATGTATTACTGTTTTCCAAATGTTTTGTAGTTGACTTTTGATCTGCTCATTGGAGCCACAGTTTCTTGGAAGAGTTTATTTGTTTTTAATGTGTGATGGAAATTTTGGTTTCTATTGTTATGAATATCTAGTTTTTCTGCATTGTTATAAGTGATTTGGTTCTGAATTATTAAAAACTCTACAAGTTATAACACCTTTATTAGGTCTATTCTTGTTATTATTGTATAGTAGCTTTAAAAAGGACCATGAGGATGGAGAGTGATAGACAAAGAATTCTGTCAGAGAGAATCAGATTTGAGGAGCTAAAGGTCAGGAATCCAGTTAGTGACATGATTATTTTAAGAACATTTGGGACAACCCGAGAACAGATAAAGTTGAAAATTGGCTCTATAAATCTGGAGGTTATCAAAACAGTTTCATAATGCCTCTTGTTTAAGTTGTTTTCAAGTAAATAATTGGCATCAATCATTATAAAATGATATTTAATATTATAGTCTGCAGAATTATGCTTATCCATAGTATAGTTATCCATAACTTTATAATTTTGTACTTTTTATAGGAAAAGAGTATTATTGACATTGAAATCAGGGAAGTTTTTCATTAGATTCAAGACTTTCTACTTAATACTTGTCATTATTTGGAAATACCACATTACCGTGAAATAGCAACTTACTGATAATGAAATATATCTGCAATCGATCCATGATTCCGATTCATCTAGGATTCCCTAATGACTTTATCATTTTTATCATATTATCCTACTCAAAATTAAGAAGTAAATGGCTTTTGGTCAAGATCTTGGACTCCTGAAGAGAAAGAAAGCCTGAAATGGAACATTGGCTTTTCCACTTAGGAATTTCTTAATTTTTTTGTTCCTCACTTTCCTTATCTACTTGAAAGGGTTGCTATGAAGATTAAATGAGTTGATATTTTTTAAGTATTTAAAAGTACTTAAAACAGTTTCTGGCACAGAGAAAGCAACATATGTGTTTAATAAATTAAACAAATTAATAATATGTTTGAATTCCACCATTCACAGTATTGTTAGAAAATAGCAATAGTGGTTACTTCTAAGAAACGGCCGTCTTTTTTATTATTTCACAAAATATTAATATCATGTTAGAAACTGCTGCAACTTACAGTATTTTTTTATTGACTCTCACCACTTAGTAGGCTGAAAAATAAATAAAAATAAAGCAGTCATTTGATAAACATTTTCTATGTGCTAAGCACATTTTAAGTCTCTGAACAATTTTATGAACTCAGTTCCATTTGTCCCATTTCATATGTGAAGAAACAGGCTTGGGAAGACAAGTTACCTTACCAAGGTCACAAGCAATAATGTCAAAAGTGAATTCAGACTGAATGACTCAAATCTTAAGCCATGTACACTGACTTCCCAAGGGCCATATTCAAGCAACTAATATTCAAACCCTAACAGTAGCTTGTAAATAATGTTAGTGAAAGGAAAAAAACTAAACTTAGAAATTTTGTTTTACTCAAATCCTCATGTACCTCTAAATTCAAAGAACCAGTTCTTTAGAAACAAACAAAAATTCACAACCAAATAAAAGACAGGAGACGTTGGAAAGTATTATCTGATTCTCTGTCTCTTATTAACACAAACCCTGGTAGCAGGTATTCAATATATATTATGAAATGTGCGAGCAACTGATAATTGCAACACCCCATGAAACTTATTTCCATATGTTTAAAGTACCCTGGTCTCAATTAAGGTATAGTATACATATATAACAAACGCTTTTTATTCATAAAATGTTTACCAATGTCTGCAGATTTCAAAAATAAAATATAAAATCAAGTTCATTAGAAAACCACTTACTCAGTCTGGGTCTATTTTCAACCTGTCCAGTAACCGTCTCAGCGACTTATATGAGAAAGTTTATATTTTAGTGTTTCTGTTTTACTTCTTGAAAAGTGAGATTATTAGTATTTGTTGCTCTCCCTCACCCTCTGAAAGGAAAAGAATGTTGAAAGTATTATCCAAACACTTGGAAGATGGTTGCTATTAGCTAGATTTTGGTTGCAGGAAAAATGAGAATAGATTTCTCATGTGAAAATTGTCATTATTGAGAAATGTGTAAATTTTTCAGGACACTTCGAAATTAATGTTAACTAAGAGAAGAATGGAACTTCTCAGCATACTCAATTTTATTGTATTTATTTCATCCTTTAAAAGATACACATTATTAACTAAAAACATAAAAGATGAAACTATATACGATATTACAACCAATGTGCTTTTATTACCATTTGGACAGTTTAGTAGCATGATTATTAATTAAAAGTTAAATAATTTACTTTTCTCTTTTCTCATTTTTCTTTTAAATGAATATGGGATGTCCAAGATAAATTATTTGATTGTTTCCCATAATCTCTCTTACTTTGAAACCGCATTTTGTTTTTTATACAAACTTTGTTTATAATCTAAAACTCTCAATCACCAATATGAGGTTCCAAGGTAAACCAGCATTAGTGTAGGCCTCTGGGGGTAAAATACTTAGTATTATCTTTAAAATTCATTTTCTTGAGATAAAAAGAAATGTAATTAGCTCATGGTATTAAGAGATACAGAAGGGTATCTGTGCAAATAGAAGCCTGGTACACTCAGTTACCTACATCAACACCAAGGCCCTGGCTGGACAGTCATTCGTGATCACCTAATTCAAATATGGTGGGATTTATTATTAATGATGGATATTTATATCCAAACATAAAATATATGCAGATCTCTCTACTTAGAATATTTTCTCTCTATCTTACCCATCTGGCTAGAAGTCTGACCTTCAAGGTCTCAGTATAAATGTCACTGTGATGAGGGACACTTCACTCACATCACGACCAATTCCCTCCCATCTTCACGCGTGGTAGACTGTCATCTTATTTGTCTGCTTGCTTACTTCAAATTCTTTATTAGCACTTAAGCATGGCTGAAATTTAAAACTTACTCGTGTAAGTATTTGTTTACTATGCGTCCCCAGTGTGGGCTGTCAGTCCCCTGAGAGGAGGAGCCAATTCTCTTTTTCATCTTATTCAGAACTTTACACAGTATTTGATTCTCAGTAAATTGTTTTTGAGTAAATATTAGATAAGCTGAAAAAAAATCATTTGAGAGTACCTAAACAAGACCATTTGTGATCTCTTGGAGGGATCGCCAGGCAAATAACAGGTGCAGACATAACTAATTAGTTTTATGTATAGCTAACTACTGTGAAGATAATAATGTACATCTTTATTTGCTCATTAATCCATCCTCACAATGTGGCCAGCACAATCTTCTCTCCACTAACACGTTAATGCCAGGCTCAGTCCTGTTTCTGTTTTTCTTCCTGTTCCCTAACCTGCATTATCTATTTCTTTGTCTCACAAGGATTTTTTCTGGTTGACTAAAGGGATTCTCTGACTCACTTTGCATTTACACAGTTTTGACTTTCTTATAAAACTGCAAACTTGGGGATGCAGATAATGTAACATTTTAAAATGTTTGCTTTTTTCCTGTAATTTATCAAAATTTCTGTTTTGAATCCTATTATTTTAGGTGGCAGAAGAATTATCTTATCCAACACAGCAATTCAGCAAATCTCTTTTGCTCTAACTGGATACAGGTTGTGGGGTGGGGTGCTTACAAATGTGTGTGTAGATACATCTATATTTTGATCATCATTTGTCCATCCTGGTTTCTACTCATATCTCTGGCATTCCGGTTTGGGGTCATGTGAGTATTATTCTGGCATCTTTTACCTTGGGCAAAGGCCTCTTCATGTCTCACCTTCACACTACATCTTCAGGGAAGATGGGACTATTTCTACACGGCACAGGTAATATTCTACAGCTTCTTTTCCATGACGGCCTTTGAAGAGCTCCATGAAGCAGGATATAGGTCTTTGCTTTCCCTGAGATGCTACTACCTAATAATTCCTTGCTTCCTTCCTGACTCAGCATCCCCACTGTAGTTCTCTTTTTGCAAGTGCGGTTGGTCTATATGAGAGGTTTTATTTAATTTTTATTATTTTTCTATAATTAGTTTTTAATGCTGAGTAATCTTTAATACTGAGAAATACTTGATTAAACCTTTGAAACCCAAGTTGGGTTTTTTCGTTTGTTTGTTTTTTCTTCTCCACCATCATCATACCAATTTCTAGAGGCAATGAATATCTTGGAGAATAACTGACAAGAGGAAGAGAAAATATCAGGGAATAATTGCTTAATATTTCCAAATATCACTCCATCATATATAATTGCATTGTAAATGTCTATAAAACTTTAACACAATATATGTGTGCTTAGCACAGGGCTAGGACTGCTGCTTCACTACCTTTGTTTTATCTTGATGAGTATAGCATATTATCTTCTGCTGGGTTCAGTTTCCTACATTCCTTATTCTTGGTAATTGACTCTGTATCTGTTTTATACGTACTATAGGAGAGGAAAACTTTTCCCTTCTTCCCTTCGCGGTTCTTTGGCTGGTCTAATAATAAAATTGACAGATAAACGAGAAAAATAGATTGTATACATACAGGAGCCCCAAAGACAGTAAGACAATTGAGGCTTACGTGCCATCCTGAGCTAAGGAGAAGAAGGGTAGGGGTCTGGGGCTTCAAAGGGGAGGAAGACCGTTCACAGGGATATGAGAAGAGGAGGTGTTTGGTAAACAGATGATTGCCATGCCATTCTGATAAGTCTTTCTGATAACAAGTTTATCTTTGATATTAGCTCTCTCCTGGTACAGATCCTCTACCTAAATTCTTTTAGGCATTTAAACGGAAGGTAAACAGCTCTTTCTGAGTTTGTTAAGCCTCGATTGTTTTCAATAATCCACATGCAGGAGTGGTGTATTTTAGGATCACTTACTCTGCTCGGCTTCAATATGAAATTGATTTACTTTGGCCAACTCTTCTCCTAAGGCTTGGCTTAGGCTTCCATTGTGGTTGCATCTAGACAGGCCACTATTGTTTGTCTGTCCTCACAAATGCCACTAGAATTACTTGTGAACAAGGGTTCCCTTCTCTCCACACCCTCTCCAACATTTGTCGTTTCCTGTCTTGTTAATTATAGCCATTCTGACCGGAGTGAGGTGATACCTCATTGTAGTTTTGATTTGCATTTCCCTGATAGCTAATGATGTTGAGCATCTTTTCACATGCCTGTTGGCCATCTGTATATCTTCTTTGGAGAAATCTCTGTTTAGATCTTTTGCCGATTTTCTAATTGGATTGTTGGTTTTTTTGTTGTTGAGCTGTATGAGTTCTTTGTATATTTTGGATATTAACTCCTTATCTGATATATGGTTTGCAAATATCTTCTCCCAATTGTTAGGTTGTCTTTTTGTTTTGTTGATGGTTTCCTTTGCTGTGCAGAAGCTTTTTAGTTTGTTGTAGTTGCATTTGTTCATTTTTTCTTTTGTTTCCCTTGCCCAGTCAGACATGGGACTTGAAAATATGCTGCTCAGACCAATGTCATAGAGCGTACTGCCTATGTTTTCTTCTAGAAGTCTCATAGTTTTGGGTCTCATATTCAAGTCTTTAATCCATTTTGAGTTGATTTTGTGCTTGTTCACTGATGGTGGCAGTGCAAACTGGTGCAGCCACTATGGAAAGCAGTATGGACTATCCTCAGAAAATTAAGGATAGATCTACCATATGATCCAGCTATCCCACTGCTGGGTATTTATCCAAAGAACTTGAAAACACAAAGGCATAAAGATACTTGCACCCCTATGTTCATTGCGGCATTATACACAATAGCCAAGACATGGAAGCAACCTAGATGCCCATGAAGGGACGAATGGATAAAGAAGATGTGGTATTTATACATGATGGACTACTACTCAGCCATAAGAAATGATGAAATCTGGCCATTTGTGACAACATGGATGGAGCTTGTGGTGTATTCTGCTGAGTGAAATAAGTCAGAGGGAGAAAGTCAAATACCATATGATCTCACTCGTAAGTAGAAGATAAAAACGACAAAAAAAAAAAACAACACACGTAGCATTGGAGATTGGACTGGTGGTTACCATTGGGGAAGGGGGGAGGTGGGAGGGCAAAAGGGGTGATTAGGCTCACATGTGAGGGGATGCACTATAATTAGTGTCGGGGTGGTGAACATGATGTAATGTATCCAGAATTTGAAATATGATGTACATCCGAAAAAAATAAAAACTTAAAAAGAAAAAAAAAAAACAGAATTACTTGTTCTATTATTGCATCCCTTTTACACTGGCCAGGGTAGCTCATGACAAGTAGCGACCTCACACTCCTCAAGATCTCTGGTTTCAATAGCACCCTTGACTTCTGATACATTGGTGACATTGAGAGCTCTCAACTGAATGCCCAGCAAGATAGAAGGACCTATTTGGGCTGTTCCTAGATTTGGTAAAGAAAGAAAATCTTAGGAGAAGATTGCTTCTAGGAAAATCATATTCTCAGTGAAAACAATAGATCCTTTACTCTATGGATTTTAGTGTTTCCTCTTTTAAACTTGTCATTTATCAGAGTCCATTGGTATTAAATTTCCATCTTAAACATATCAATGACTACCTACCATTAGAAAAAAAATACCTTAAAAATACTTTGAAGGCTTATATTTCTCCGGCCTAACTCCCATGATAATACGGGGAGATGAAAACTCTCCTAACTTCTGGGTCCCTCCTCTCTTGTGTGTTCACTCTAGTACTTCAGCTAAAACGTGGCTTTATTGTGACAATCCTCTAATACTATACATATCACAAGATTATTTTAGTGGCATTTTCCTCACCTCATCATCTAATATGTAAACAGGTGACTCAGTTTTTCCTTGCTTACATTAAAACGGTACAAATTGCTGATTATTGATTACTAACAATTCTATTTTTTTCTGTGTAAGAAATAATCCTTCATAGAATCACTACTACTGGTCATTTACACTGAAATTTGATTGTGGAGATTTCTAATTTTAAAACCAAGATGTAAGGAAAGAGGTCAGAAAAAATGGAAGATGTAGTTCTCATTATATAACTCCCTCGGTCTCTCCCTATTTTGTACACACTCAAGGTTAATACCGCTCTAGGTCATGTTCTTCCAAGATGTAGTGATCTCTGTCTCCACTCTCAGCATTTTTCAGATTCAATTTGAGTCCTCTAATTAAAAAGAGAGACATTGAGAGTGTATAAAATACAAAGCTAGAGCCCTTAAAGAAATAGAAGTGCAAATGTATTTATACACAATTAGAGAATGTTTATATAGCAAACAGAATAATAATCATATTTTTGGTCAGTAGGCTTCTTGAGAATAAGATCACGTTCTTTTATATTATTGAATTCCTAGCAGGGAGTAGATATGGACGCTTTGATAACTATTTCTTGGATTACTGAAAAATTGGATCATAAAAATAGATTTAAAACACTTGTGTAAATTTAATCAAATAAACTGTGAAGCATTTATGAGATATAAAACCTTGCTAGGTATATGAGAGGTAAATAATAAAATTAGATGTAACGTTTAACCTTACTGACCTTATAAAGCAAGTTCAAGAGTTTGTAAGGTTAATTTACATAGTAATTCTTCAAGTCATTAGCACTTTAGCATCCATCCTCCAAGAGATTAATTAGGACAAGAGGTGGTAATCAGATATTACATTGTAAGTTTATTTTCGATGAACACCTATCTATGAGTGGTTTATCGTATTAGTTTTCTATTTCTGAGTAACAAATTACAAAAAACGTAGTGACATAAAATAACACCCACTTATTATCTACAGGTTGTCTAGGTCAGAAGCCCAGGGGGGTTGTCCTGAGTTCTCTGCTTAGGGTCTCACGAGGGCTAAAGCAAGGTGTCATCTGGGCTGGGCTCTTGTATGGAGGCTCAAAAGATGAATCTGCTCCAAGTTCTTTCAGATTTTTGCGGAATTCAGTTCTTTGCATTTGGAGGACGGAATTTCCCATTTCCTTGCTGGAAGTCAGCCAGGGGCTGCTCTCTGCTCATAGAAGCCACCCTCTTTCCTTCTCAAGTGGACTTTCCATATTTAAACCAGCAAGGACAGGTTGAGTCTTGTGCTTCTAATCTCTCTGAGCTCTTCTTCTATTACAGGGTTTATGTGAATAGATTATGTCCACCCAAATAGTCTTCCTTTTGATCAACTCACAGTCAACTGATTAGTCACTTTAAAAACATCTACAAGAGCCTTTTCTGCCATGTCAAAGGCATGTTACAAAGGGAGTGATCTGTCATCATATCACCAGTCCCCTGGATTAGGGTGGGAAATATTGGGGGAGGGGAGAACACATTTCAGAATTCTGCATACCATAATCATAAACCTATTGGATTAAGTATTATAATCAGGGTTTACTTCAGGAAGATATTTACCTTACAAGCTTACCTAAATCTATAAGTAATAGTCTATTTTAAACTAGTTTTTTTAAGGCCTATAAAGGACACTCAATATATAAGCTTTCCCTTAATTATATTTACAAATCTACTTAAGGATTTAAATTTAACACCAATAAAAATGAGAGAAAACCTGAATATGAGAATAAATTAGATCCAGAAGGCAAGGCTTTGCCTGAGAACAGGAAAATGTGGAGACTCCATTTTAATAAGGTGGTTTTTAAAGATCATGTAATTTTAATAATTGTTATGTTCACACATTGACAGCACATGCCCTCTTGTAGCTATAGAGAAGCAAATGAATTTAGAACCTAGGTAGCAAGCTCAATTAGTTAAAACTGAAAGCTGTAAGATGACCTACATTGCTATAACACTCACATCATGAATTGTAATGCTGGTCTCAGAGTGTTTGGGGGCTGCACACCTTCATCAGCAATATTTCTAGTTGAGAGGCCAATAGGGGAAAGTCTCGGAGAAAAGATAAGTTTGTGGACATATAATATCAACCTGGACCTACAAACAGCTCTGAATTCCCCTACTCCTTTTCCGCCTGGAAAATTCTGATTTATCCATCAAATATTAGCTTAGGTGCTACCTTATAGGAAACACCTACTCCACTGGTACCAATGGATCTGTATCCCATGCTTCTCATCCTTGGTACTACTGCGCCGCATACATGTCTACATTAAGTCAATTATCATCTTGAATCACAACTTCTTGCTTGTGTGTTTTGATTGCCTCACTTTTTATGCAGTCTTCTCAAGGCCAGGAATGTGCATTTTCATTTGTATCCATAAGTGCTCAAAATTAAACAGTAGATGTGCAATTCGTATTTTGTGAATAAATGCTCTAAAACCCAAATATTTTTTGATTAGAGAATAAAATGATGGGTGTAGTTTAAAAGAGAGTTGTTCTTTACACACTGTTTGTACTCTGAGGAATCCTCAACTGTATATGTGGAGCTTTGTGACGGGAAGATATAGGCATTTAGTACCACATTTAGAGTGCAGTAGATAGGGTGTGATCTCATGACTTGGTTCTGACTAGGTAGACCCACCAAATTGTGAGTTTGACCTTCGTACTAACCCAAGTGTCCAGGGAAAGGCTGTTCCTGTGGTGTGGCTTCTCTCTGTCTATGAAAAATTCTGCTGGTATTTTGAGTTCAATTGCATGGTTTTTACATAATTTGGGCAAAATACCCAGCTACAATAAAGTTTTAGCATCCATACATGTGAAATAAATTTGTACTTATTATTTCACTTATTGTTATAGTAGTCGTTTCCCAGAATTATATATTGTATTTCATTTGATAAATTAAAAATATAATTTATAAATAAATTTTTCTTTTTGAATTTTACTTTGCTTTTGCTAGCAAATATCCATTGTTACCTTTTGTATTTTGATCTTATAGTCATCAAAATTCTTAATTTTTTCTTCTTATTTATAATATTCTATAGCTTTTTTGGAGTTTTACTTAGAGAATTATATAATGTAAAGTATTTTGTTTTGTTTTCAAATTTAATACTTCTTATTAAATGATTTTACTGCAATGATGCATATAATATTCATATTTTACTCTTAAGTACTCCAGTGTATGTTTCAGTTAAGAGATTCCCTTATAACTATCAAAACTAGAAAATAAGCATTGGTACTATACTGTTTTCTAATTTGTAAACCTTACTCAGATTTTGGCAATAGGTCTAATAACGTCTTTTATAGCAAAAGAAAATTCATAATTATGAATTGCATTTAGTTTTCTGCATGTCTCTTTGGACTCCTTTAGTTTAGAAGACTTCCTGAATGTTTCATTTTATTTAATAAAATTGCCATTTTTGAGAAGCACAAGCTACACATTCCGTAAAATATCCTTCTATTGGGTTTGTCTGAGGTTTTCTCATGTTTAAATACCAGTTGTACATTTTCGGCAGGAACACAAAGGAAGTGATGCTGAGTTTGTCTCAGTGCATCGTATTAGGAGACACACTGTGCATTTATCCCATTATTACCAATGTTTGACTGTGATCATTTGGTTTAAGTAGTGAGTGCCAGGTTTCTCCACGGTGGTGACAGCATCAGTTTACCCTTTGTAAGTAGTAAGTATACTGAGGGCAGATCATTTTAAGACTTCAGTAAGTATTTTGTACCCTTTAAACATCCACCCACTGGTTTTAGTATCCATAATAATTCCTGACTGAATCAATTTTTATTGCTGTTACCAAACAACGGTTTTCTAATTCCATCATTCCTTCTCACTGATTAGTTGGCATTGTACTATAAGGAGTAATTTTCTCTTCCGTTTTTTTTTTACTTATTTATTTTTCTTATTTGCATTAGTGTGGATTTATTGATTCTTACTTTAGTCAATTGGGTACAATCCTCTACCTTTATATTGATTTTGATGCTTAGATTTCCCTAGTCTGTCCAATAGATGAAATTTTTTCAGATTTAACCCTTTCAAGCCATATTTTTTCATTTTAACATGCCCCTACCATTCTTTAAGCAGTTTCTCTTTTTAGAACAAGAAAATGTCCCAGCTAACCTTCAGCTTCTTATGCCCTAAGGTCAGTAATGGGCCATTTCTCCAAGGATCCCTACTTCCTATTAGTGGACAAAAATATTCAATAACCAGAATGTGGGTGCTAGTTGTTTTCATTTCTACTGAGGTGTCATTGCATCCAGATCCTCTCACCCGACAGAGTTAGAATACAAAATATAAATGTACATTCACCTACACATATCCATACATGCACATATATGTAAGGACACCCAGGACCAGCTAGTTTACACAGTTTAAGGATGTATAAATCTAATCAAACCTGTTAGGCAACCTGACTTGGCTAAGTAACAAAGGGAGCATAAAAGAACCCAATGAAACTATTTTCTTGAGGTTTACTGAAATAAATATTCTGCATGCACAACTTGGTGGTTCATAATCTGTAAATAAAACTGACTCTTGTACAATTAATAAAGGATCCAAGGTAAATGTGCCTGGAAGTCTCTGAGCACCCAAAGCTTACCTGTGATTATTTCTCCTGCTTTACCATACCCTTTACCTGCATTAAAGCCCTGCGTCTTTATGCTCTGTAGAATCTTATGATTCTTTTCAGTTATCCAACCTTTGTAATTTCTGCAACATATATTCAACCACTAATATATACATATATTTATTTGTATATCATGCTATCTAAAAATTGGTAGACAAAACGATCAGATTATGTTGTTCATTTGAAATATGGTTTGGTTCATTTGAGTCTAGGTTAAATTTTAGAGATTTTCATCCCTTCCTTATGGGTTGTATTTATTTATCTCTTCATTTATTCACTTGTTTATTTATGAGCATGTGAAACATTAAAATGATTTGAAATGGCAGGACTGTGCGATATATTCAGAGAAGTGTTATCTTCCCTAATTCCCTACGTACATTCCACCCCATTTCTCCCCATGCCCCTATAGGTAACTAGTTTTGTTAATCTCTCGATTACCATTCCTATTTCTTTTTGTCCAAAACTGCAGATACATGTGAATTTTCTTATATCTCCTTTTTCGTGCACAGAAAATAGCATCCTATAGATGTAGGGTCAACAAAATTTTCTGAAAAGGGCCAGATAACAAACAGTTTAGGTTTGTTAGCCTGAGAGACAAATCAAGACTATTCTGTAGCTGCTTCTATAACAAGAGAGAAAAAAATCCACAAATTTTAATTGATAATTTTAAAATATAAAAATTAAAATTACATACAATATTTTGCAAAAGATATTTGCTAATTAGAAGAATGGAATTGTTTGGGGGAGGTTTTTTTTTTTTTAATTAGGGCTCAGAGTTAGTGTTCTCCATGAACAAAATTGATTCCAAAACTTTATCTGTTAATGCCGATATGTAGTAATCAGATTTTACATAAGTCATCTTTGAACATGTCTTTTCTCATAGATAAACGCTCCTAAATTCTGTTATCAAGCTATGAGCATACGGTTTTAATTGAGCATATTTATCACTTGGAAGGCATTTATAGAATTATATTAAATTCTTCCCCGGATATGTACCTTTTAGCATGCCATCACATTGCAGATCAATCACTTCCAAATGAAAGTTAGGTGGAAGCTCCTCAATTACACAGTTAAATGGATTGTGAAATATACAAATTTCCTTTGTGCTTACATCAAGGTCTGAAAAAGGCTGTTGACATGTAATTTGAACTTAGAAAATATATTTACTGCAAATTTTTGTGAGAATGGAGATCTTGCTCTTTGTTTTAACTTTTGACAGCATGAAAAATGTATTAAGTAGCTTGACATTACTTGTGATTCAAACATTAGTCACTCTCAAAATGACTTTGCTGCAATGTAAGTTCCACATATAAACACTGTTTTACCTTGTAATTTTAGATTGAATTCACTAAGAAATATCTTCCGGGGTATGGCAAAAGTTAATTTCCAAAACCATTCAATGCTCAATAGTAGTGGTTAGAGTGCTTCTTACAATTCAGAATAACTTTAATCTTGGCCTTGAGCTCAATAAGTTGAAACAAAACTTCATTGCTAAATCGTAAAACTGCTGTCTTGTAGGACAAATCGGGATATTAAGTTTCAATTACTATAAAAACTCACACAATTAACAGTGATTAAGTTTACAAGTGTGAATGACATTCACCATGCCACTGCTAGCTTAATAACACATGCTAGACTCACATATTTTCCTCCTTAAAGTACTTGCTGACAAATAATACAGTGAATACTATTGGCTTTTAAATACCTTAATTTTTCACATTCTGTATAAATTTGTCCAAGGAAGCCTTTTTTTTCTGTTCCACACATTTTACCATCATGAATTTTAAGACTTCTTAGCAGATTCCACTTCAGGTTGTACTAAATTAAGTTTTCTCAACTCCTTCTAAAATGTTTTTGCCTATAATTGTTCACACAGACTATTCATAGAAGGTAGTTCTCTAATTTTTCAATCACTTCATACTTGGCATTTTCTCCTTGAATAATAACTAAACAGAATCAATTGCATCTTTCTGTTCTTCAAAATCCAATGCAAACACCACAAAATCAATTGCCCTTTTATTTTTTTCTCACAAATATTTATTTAGTGACTACTAAATACAAGGTATTATAGCACATAACATAGTTTATTTTTTATATGGGAACTATTTTATTTTGTATTAATTCATATTTTTTTAGAAATACGAAAAATATTATATTTGGTGGTTTGCTCCTAATTAACTATTGATGTTTCTCCCAATGTTCTCAACTCTTCAAGAAACTGTTCTCTCTAAAAGTCTCATATTCGTAAACAACCTTATTTTCTCTGGATATATTTCTTTGGCTGCTTCAATCAAATAGTGTTTAATTGGCTACCCATCAGTGAATGTCTTTTGTTGTGTGGCTAGCAAATGAACCACTTGAAACCTTACTTTCATTACAGCTTCACTTTCAATTTTTATTTTATGCAGGAATTCTACTGTGATAAGCAATTCTATTATAGATATTCTACTTTTTCTAGCCATTGCTTTCCTGTGAGTTGAGAATATTGTGATGACTGTTTACAATTCAAAATCAAAAACACAAACAGTTCAGTTTAAAAAAAATGGGCAAAGGAACTGGATATATATTTCTCCAAAGAAGATATATAAATGGCCAATAAGCATATGATATGGTGCTTGGCATCATTAGTTATTAAGGAAATGCAAATAAAAACCATACTGTAGCATTATTCACAATAGCCAAGTCTTGGAAACAACCTAAGTGCTAATCAACAGATGAATGGATAAAGAGGATTTAGCATATATCTATATCTATCTATCTATATATATATGTACACACACACACACACATACACACAATGGAATACTACTCAGCCATAAGAAAAAAATGAAATCTTGCAATTTGTGATAATGTGGGTGGACCTTGAAGTTCCGTTATGCTAAGGGAAACAAGTCAGAAGGAGAAAACCAAATACTGTATGATTTCACTCACATGTGGAAGATAAACCAACACAACAACAAACACGTAGATACAGGGAATATTGGTGATAACCACAGGGGAATGGGAGTGGAAGGAGGATGAAAGGGGTAAAGGGGCACATTTGTATGGTGATGGATCGCAACTCGACTTTTGGTGGTAAACACAATGTAGTCTATACAGAAGTCAAAATATAACGATGTACACCTGAAATTTATATATGTTATAAACCATTATGACATCAATTTAAAAAAAGGAAAAAAAAATCCACAATGAGCTACCTCTTCACTCCCACTGGTATAGCTTTAGTTAAGGAAAAAAAACCCAAAAGAACAAATGTTGGCCAGAATGTGGAGAAGTTGGAACACTTGTGCATTGCTTACGAATGTAAAATAGGGTAGCCAGTTTGGAAAATAATTTGACACTTTCTTAAAAAGTTCAATCTAATTTGACCATATTACCCAATCATTCCGCATTTAGGTATTTATGCAAAAGAAATGAAAGCATATATTTACACAAAGACTTACACACCGATAGTCTTAGAAGCATTTTTTGTGAGAGTCAAAGTTGGCTCATGTCTGACACTAGTACTTGGAGACCGAAGTAGCACTTTGCTCAGTCAGTCGTAATAGGGACTATGCAGCTCAGGTTACGTAGGTGTTGGTGCCAGTCCGCCGCACAGTGAATTCATCTCTACCAGAGATCCATCCCATCCTTTAGTTTTTCCCCAGTCTCCCAAAGTGCTGGGGAAATATTATACTTGAAAACTGAAAGAATCCCTGTTGAGTTTCCCAGTTTCTGGAATGGGGGCCACTGTAGTATATAGGTCCTTTAATTACTACTTTTTGCCAAGAAAGTTAAGACAATAGCAGTATCACATCTCTGATAGAATTATAGCTATTAGAGAGGCGCAGGGGTGATGATTCCCACCATATCGCCACTAGAATCATGTTTTGGCCAGTGCAGAAACCAGGTGGGTAATAATGGTAAATTACTGGAAGTGCAGTCTCATTCTTATGCCAACCTCAGCTGTGGCTCCAGATGAAGCATCTCTACTCTAACAAATTAATGCAACCTCTGGTACTTAGTATACAGCTATCTGCAGGTATTAACTTAAATAATCCTTTCATTTCCATTCATATCAGAAAGATAATCAGAAGCATTTGTCTTTGCATGGCAAAAGCAGCTTAATACCTTCATTGTGTTAACTAGGGGTTAAGATAACTCTCCTTCTCTTTGTCACATATTGTCTGGAGAGTCCTTGATCATCTTAATGTCCCACAAGATAGAAAGCTATGCATTAGAGTAATTGTATTTTGTTAATTATTCTTGATGAGCCAGAAGTAGCAAGCAATCTAGATGCCTTGGTAAAACACTTGCATACTGGACAGAGGAATATAAATCCTGCAAAATTTCTGGCTTGCCATATTGATGAAAGTTCTAGGAATCCAATGGGCTTGGGACTATTGATGTATTTTTCTAAAGTGAGGTAAAATTTGCTGAACTTTATACTACACACCACAAAAAAGCAAGATCTTTGAGGGGGTGCATTTTGAATTTTGGAGGCATTGTATACCATATCAGGCATGTTTTTTAGATATGTTTACCATATATCCTAGAAGGCTTCCGATTTTCAGTAATATCAGAGGCAAAAATATAAACAAAAGTTTTTACAGTAGCTCTAGGCCACCACACAAGCTCTTCTCCCACCTGGGCCATGTGACACAGCAGACCCAATGCCATCAGAAGTTATTCTGTCAAACATAGGTGCTAGATACAGCCTTTGCTCAGCCCCAATAGAGAAATCACAGAATTGACGATTAGTGTTTTTGGAGACAGACCTTGCTGATTTCTAGCAAAAACCACTCTCAATTCAAACAGCAGTTCCTGACCATCACGGGGCCCTAATAGACACTATACACATAATTATAGGACACCAAGCTGCCCATGATGAACTATATGTTATCTAATCAAATAAATCACGAAATTAGACATCCATGGCAGAATTTTTTATGAAATTGAAGTGGTGTAAGTAAGACCAGGCCCAGTCAGATCCAGAAGCCAAAACACACAAAGCATTGACAAGCTCCCTAACTCTCTTTTCCTACTATTTCACTACCTCTCTCTGAACCCACATCTATGGCTTTATGAGGAATTTACTCTAACAAGAGAATGGAGATAATAGGAAGACAAATACAAAATGAAAAGATAGGGATTGAGAAATTATTATTAGACAAAATTGAATTCAAGGTAAAATGTATTAATTAAAATAAAAAGACATTTTGTAGTGATATAAATATAATCCATAGCAAAGATCTAAATATCATGAGTTGGGCCGGCCTGGTGGTGCAGCGGTTAAGTGCGCACGTTCCTCTTCGGGGGCCCAGGGTTCACCGGTTTGGATCCTGGGTGCGGATATGGCACTGCTTGGCAAGCCATGCTGTGGTAGGCGTCCCACATGTAAAAGTAGAGGAAGATGGGCATGATGTTAGCTCAGCGCCAGTCTTCCTCAGCAAAAAGAGGAGGATTGACAGCAGTTAGCTCAGGGCTAATCTTCCTCAAAAAAAAAAAAAAAAAGAAAAGAAAGAGAAAGAAATATCATGAGTCATTTAGATAGCCTCAAAACCATTAAACATAACCTAAGAAGTCTAAGGAAAAACAGTGTGAACATGATTGTAATATGGGTCTTAAAATCACCTCTTAGAATCTGAAATATCACATGGGAAAGAATAAACATATAAAGGACTTAATTTCCAAAGTTAATGCAATTGATATATGTCTCATTTTGAAAATACTTAATGTGTCTATTTTTAAGTCCCTCATGTTAATAAATAATAAAACAGACACTTATCAAAGCAGAAAAAAACCTTTAATAAATAATTAAATTTCTAAATAGTTAACAATTTTTAGCAAATATATAATATATAAAAGCACAACTAATATAAAAAAGAAAACAAACCCAAAAATATTAGAATATTTTTAAAGACATTCTTAAAATGCTTTTGATTTAAAATTAAAATCTATAATTTAAGTTCCAAAATACATATGATACATATCAACATGAGTGACGTTAATTACTAGTTAATTGCTAGATGTAAATATATAATATGGAATGTTCATTTCATTGATAGAAGTGGGAAATATATTTCTGGGTGTATTAGTTTTGTATTGCTGCTGTGACAAATTACCCTAAACTTAGTTGCTTAAATAATATTCATTCATCACCTTATAATTTTGTAGGTCAGAAGTCCAGATGGGCTCAGGTAGGTACTCTGTCACGGGTCTCACAAGGCCAAAATCGAGGTGTCAGAGGTCTGGCCTCTTATGTGGAGTACTTGAGAGAAAGTCTATTTCCATGCTCATTCAATTTGTTGGCAGAATTCAGTCTCCCATGATTGTAGGACTTGCTGGCTGTCAGCTGGGATTCCCCCTCGGCGCCTAGAGGCTGGCCACAGTGCTTGGCTCATATCACCCTCCATCTCGAAAGCCAGCTATAGCATGTCAAATTCTTCAAATATCTCTGACTTCCCCTTCTACCACATCTCTCTGACTTTCTAGTCTGCCCTCAGCTTGGAGATAATTTTGCTTTTAAGGGCTCATCTGATTACATTGGGCCCACCAGATAATTTAGGATAATTTCCCAAATTTAATGTCAACCCTTAATCACATCTGAAAAAATCCCTTTCACTACAGAACTTAACATATTCATGAATGTGACACTAGATGGCAGGAGCAAAGGTCTGAAGGGCAAAATTCTGCCTACCACATTGGGCAAGACATCTTTTAGTTGTGTCTCCTCTGCTCCAAAAGCTAGGCAAAGTTGATAAAACGTAAAAGGAAACAATAAAGAATACATTGTCTAGTTCAAAAACCATGATGAACATCATCATATATGAGAAAATGAAAATACATGCAATCAATAAGCACCCCTGAAAGTACCAAGTATTCTGGACTACGGTTCTCTTTTAGTATCACGCAGAACCAGCTAGGCATTCAGCTGAGGATTTAAAATGCTCCCTTTGAGGCAAGAGGCTTTGTTCATGGCCCCTTTACTACTTTGAAAGGGAAGCTGCAATAAAATTGTACTGATTGCTGCCTGCGGCTGTGGCTTATAGGAACTTTTGTTCTAGAGCATTGAGAGGACATGGATGCTGCCTCCTGATCAACCCAGCTATCCTACGAAATCCAAACACTATGATGCCAGTTCCGGAAGGGGCTAGGAGAACATGACTTCAAAATCTCTGGTTAGTGAGGGTTGAGTTCATATGAAAAATGAAAACCATAAGAATAATATATACATACATATAGAAAATCTACCACTCTGAATGCAAAATTCCAAAAAAAGAAAAAAAGCAAAAAAAGAAATGCTTACAAAGGAAGCCAAAATAATCTAGCCAATAGTTATGACATGGAAAAAGTATGTCAAACACAGTAAAATAAATAAAATAAAAAACTTTTAAGTGAATAATGATGCTACTTTCTTAAAAAATAAATGAGTTGTGAAAATAAATAGGCAAAATTAAATAACATATCTGTCTAAAATCTTAGATATAATACAGTGTTAGTAATGAAAATTTAATAGAGGGGATAAACTCTATGCACAGTAAAAAAGAGAACTTAAGACTTAGAAGACAGTTCTGAGAATTTAATGTAAAATGTAATGTCAAAAATTTTTTCAAATTTATTAAGGTACAGTTGAGATGTCAAACTGTGATATATTTAAAGTGTACCACATGATGATTTGATATATGTATACATTGTGGAAACAATCCCATCATCGAGTTAATTAACACATCCATTATCTCACATAGCTACCTTTTTTCTTTTGGTGAGAACACTTAAGTTCTACTCTTTTAGCAGATTTCAATTATACAATACAGGATTAACTACTAAGTCACTCCATGTTATACTTAGACATTATTCATTTTATAACTAAAAGTTTGTAACCTTTTACCAGCTTCTCCCTATTTCCCCAACCCCCAGTGTCTGTCAGCCACCACTCTACTCTCTGTTTCTGTGTTTGAATTATTTTTGTTTTAAGATTCACATATAGGTTTCTAGAGACTGAGAGGAGAGGGAAATGGGGAGATGTTTATAAAAGGGTGCAAACTTCCAGTTATAAGTGCTAGATATCTAATATTCAGCATGGTGACTATAATTAACAATACTGTATTATATAAAGTTACCAAGAGTGTAAACCTTAAATATTCTCCCCCCACACACACCCTCCACACACACACACACACATACACACATTGTATTGTAATCATGTGAGGAGATAGATTTGTTAACTAATCTTATTGTGGGGATCATTTTGCAATATACATGTGTAGCAAATCGTCATATTGTACACCTTATACTTACACAATATTATATGTCAGTTCTGTCTCCATAAAGTTGGAAAAAATTTAACAAACAATTCCACATACAAGTGATACCGTGCAGTATTTGTCTTTCTCTGTCTGGCATATTTCACTTAGCATAATGCCCTCCAGGTTCATCCATGTTGTTGCACATGGAGTGATTTCTGTTTGTCTTTTCAAGGCTGAATAATATTCCTGTGTGTGTGTGGTGTGTGTATTTATTTATCTATACCATATTTTCTTTATCCATTCATTTGATGATGAGCATTTAAGGTAGTTTCCTTACCTTGGCTGTTGCGAAAAATGCTGCATCGAACATGGGAGTACAGATATCTTTCTGAGAAACTAATTTTGTTTCCTTTGGACAAATACCCAGAAGTGAGATTCCTAGATCATATGGTAGTTTTATTTTCCATTTTTTGAGGAATCTCCATGTTGTTTTCCATAGTAGCTGTACCAGCTTACATTCCCACCAACAGTGTGCAAGTGTTCTCTTTTCTCCACATCTTTGCAAACATTTGTTGTCTCTTGTCTTTTTGATAATAGAATCCTAACAAGTGTGAAGTGATATCTCCCTGTGATATTCATTTGCATTTCCCTGATGATTAGTGATGTTGAGGCCCTTTACATGTAACTGTTGACCATTCATACGTATTTTTTGAAAACATTGTTCAGGTAATTTGCCCATTTTTTAATTGGGTTACTTGTTTCTTTGCTGTTGAGTTGTATGAGTTTCTTATATATTTTGGATATTGACCTCATCACATACGTGGCTTGCAAATATTTTTTCTCATTTTGTAGGTTGTCTTTTCATTTTGTTGATCATTTCCTTTGCTGTGCAGAAGCTTTTTAGTTTGATGTCGTCCCACTTGTGTATGTTTGCTTTCGGTGTCAAATCCAAAAGTTCATTGCCAATACCAATGTCAAGGAGCTTATCACCTGTATTTTGTTGTTTGGCCCCAGCCTCCTAGTAGTTCTGCTATCATCTAGGAACACCTGAGCCCCTTGCCCAGGCCCCTATTACCTGTAGCAAGCTCCCACAGAGATTTCCCTGACAGGAGCCAGTGTTTTGGCAGGACCCTCTCTTGTGGTTCTTACTATGATTGCAGGATACATTTCAGTAAAAACCCTCAGGGAACTTTGAGGAGCAAGATTTATTACTCAGAGGTCCTAGAGGTTACATGACATGCCTAAGAGCCACAAAGCAAGGTCACAGGTAGAAAGCGAAAGTGGACCTGGAGCTCTGCCTTTATTAGCGTTCTACAGTGGGGCACCTAGGGTGTCATGGATTCACTGTTTATTGGCTAATTTAAAGCATAAGAGCAGGAAGTAGGGACATGAGGGAGAAGCAAAGTCACTTACATGGTCAGCTATCTAGGTTACCCTCGGCTTTCTGACAGAAGGAACTTCATGCGTGGGGGTGGCCTAATTCCCTATCTAGTTATTTTGCTAGTAGCTGTGTCATACAGCTGGCAATATGTTTATTCAGGATGGATGCCTTTGAAATGAATGCCTCAGCAATCAAACACTTGATGTCAGGCACTTACACTGCAGTTTTCTTCTAGAAGTTTTACTGTTGAAACCTGAAGCTCTTACCTTCAAGCATTTAATTCATTGTGAGTTGATTTTTGTGTACTGTGTAAGATAGCGGTCCAGTTTCACCCTTTTGCATGTGGATATCCAATTTACCCAACACCATTTATTGAAGAGGCCATTCTTTCCCCATTGAGTATTCTTGGCTCCCTTGTCAAATATTAGTTTGACAATAAATATATAAAACCAGTCAAACAGGTAAAGAGTCAAGATAGTTCACTCTGCCCTTATGGGAGGACCTGTAAATTTACAAAGCCATGGAAATAGGGAAGGGTAGATAAATGGGAAGCAGTTATTCAATTTGCCATGTCCTCCATCATAGATAGCAATAGGTTTTTAATTGATCTTTGTCTGAAATGCATAGTTTAGACTGATGAAAACATACCAAAGGCAAAGGAGTTTTGAAAACCACAGTTATCAAACAAGACCTAATGGAATCTGTAAAACTCTCCAACAAATAAATAGAAATAGTGCATTGTTTTTGAATTTTGAAGAGATATTTTAATAAGTGGACCATTAATTAAGAAATGTAGAACTTCTCAACATGTTAAATAATCAAAAGCTTACAGGCTACATTCACAAGCTACATTTGTAAGTAATTCATTTTAATCTCACACATAAAGCATCTATTTTCACTATAGTTAGTGCTTCTCTTACTTCTTAATATTTTGTACTTTTTTTAACTCATAAATTCTGCTAGCAGTTTAACTCTTTTATTGGATTTTAGGAAAATAGCTTTTGTTTCTTGAAGATTTTTCATGGGGTTTTTAAAATTTCTGTTTATTGTTCTATAATTTAATTGATTAAATTAATAGATTTGAAAAGATAGAAAATAATAATAAATAAAAAATGCTAGTAAAATCAAATCTGTATCTTCATCATTTAATTGGAGACAATACAAGTATCACCTTATTTCATATGGGAATATTGCAGATGAAAGAAGATGATTCATATTAACTCTTAATACAGTATTGGAACAGAGTAGGCGCTTGTTCATTTTGTTTTTTGTTTTTTAATATTATCATTACTGTTTATTGACACATTGGAATAGGCCCTGGACCTTTTGCACTTAAAAATTCTCATCTTTTTTTTTCTTAGTTTCTCCTTCCCAGGCCGAAGGCAGTCGAAAGAGGTCTTTAAGTCTCAGACCTCTGGGTCTTATATTCCAACCCAGTCTACCAATGTCTATAGAGTTTACCATGTTATTATTTTGGAGCTAGGTCAAATTGATATCTCTTTCTCTCTTTTGCATTTGTTCCTACACATAGTTAATCTCCCTCAAGAAATGAGTGGCAAGTGTGACTCTGGTGTACAATTCAGGGATTCATCATTTCCCTGGCTGTAACATGGTAATATCATCAAAATTACACACTGATTTCTCATGGCAGAAGTACATTGTTATGAGCACATAAATGGCCCAAGCATTTAGGCTAGAGTAAGACAAAGAGGTTGTCAGGGAGTTAAGAGTAGAGCTCGTGTTTGTCTCTGAAGGCTTCCTTCAATACATTTGATCTGAAAAAAAAACAAAACATTATATATTGGTTTGGCAAACAGAGATACCAGCACATGACACTATCTGGAGAAAGTTAAAAGTATGATGCTTTTTAAGAGACAGCCAGAAAATGTGAAACAATAATAGTCATATGTAGAGTATACTCACTTAATATTTGTGGAATATAATTATATTTAAGATAATCTATTTGATTCTCTTAAGTGTATTGCTAATACACGTTTGCTCTCCTGACCCAAAGCCTCAACAGTAATTCAATATAGAATAGAAATAAGGACTCTATTCCAAAAGGGATATAAACATGATGATATGCTAGGAACTGATGAATCACACAAGTGTGGTTTTGCTTCTTCACAAATAGGCGTCATAGAACAAATCAAATGCTATCTTCCTGAAAAATCACCCTTCATTGGCTAATTAACTATTAGCTTACAGTTCTAACATCTGTGATTATATTTGAATTTATTGATTTATTAGTAATTGTACATATTGGTACAATCATTTCAGAAAGAAAAACCTTAATTTGGTCATGTTTTAAAGTCCCTAGAGTACGGCAGTCACGTTATACTTTATTTTAGCATGCCCCATTGCCACAGCAGTTACCCAGAACTGCACTCTCAGTCCAATATGGCAAATGTCAGGGAGCCAAACCAGTTATTAATCTGTTTTGCCCTTATCTAGAGATAAGACCCATCCTTTAGTTTTAAAAATCACATTACATGTCACCGTATTAATGAAGTTAATCATTTGATTCTATCCAGTTCACACTTTGGTTTGAAGCCCTAAACAGTAAATTTTGGTGAAGGCATCTAAAATGTTCTTTGCTGTTTGAGCGGAGCTAAGCTATAAAGCATGTGACAGATAAAACACATTAAGTATAAACATACACCTTAAGAAAGCCATTTAAATGCAGCCGAACTGTAGTGAAGGAAGAGTCTTAGAAGTTACCCTAACAGCTCTATAAAATTTTTTTTACTTATAAATACAAATATAATGGCAAGCATATTTGATTCATGTTATTCTATGATCAGTGTTATCATTGTATTTTTACTAAGTGTCTCTATGAGTAGCTGGCAATATGCTTCTCTTTTCAGTATAATATAAATATGTCATTTTGATTTTGGGAAATGTGACATAAAACCTTAGAAGACATTTGTATCACGTAGTATAAAATTTGTAATTCGTGTGATCACACTTTCACACAGAAAAGACAGGAAGTTCAAAATCTTGATGCCAAGACTCAAAGATGAAAAATCAAGGCAGGGCATCTTGAAATGTATAGTGAACATTCATTGTATTATCATTTACAATTGGAAGACCCCAATCCAGAGAGCACTTGATGCACTAGACAGTTCCAGCATTATTTCTGACCAGTTTCCTTAGAAATGTAATGTCATTTTCATTGGATCAGGATATGATTCTCCAATGAGGCCACTCACACAGATGCATATTACTATCTAACATTCTCTACATTGTAACATCTGCAAAACATGGAGCTGTAAAAGACAATTTATACCACATCATCAGTAGGAAAGAACATATAGCAATGACAATGTAAAAACAGTAACATCATTAAATTGGAGTCAGGAGGCCAAAAGGGGGAGCTCTTACACCCTAGTTGATAGCAGAGCCCAACAGGAAGGTGAAAAACTTCCTCTTCTTGAGTGGCAAGAAGCTCAGCCAATGAGAGACTGTCACAACTTAGCAACTGAAAAGCTGCCTCACCTGGAACTCTTTGTTTACCACAGCCCTCCCAACTTCCTTTTCCCCTCTGTTAAAGAGTTTCTCCTCCTTTGCTGCTGGAGGAATTGTGCATGGCTCACCATGGTTGCAGACCTTGAATTGCAATTCTTCACTGACCCAAATAAACTCATTTTTGCTGGAGAAACAACTGGCTGTCTATTTGTTTAAGGTCAACACTGTCCAAGCAAGTGGGTATATTGACATTTGGTTACAAAGCCTTCCACCAAAGAGGATGTTTTATGAAACCATCAACTGTCTCATAACAGCATACTATTCATTGTTCATTGGAGAATAAGGCTAAAAAGACAATTATTTTAATATCTGCAAAAGTAAAAAAAGTCGATTTAAACTAAGAATAATTAATAAGAATGCATCTATTGTCCCTTAGTAACAAGATACACCTGAAGTTCTAAAAATAACCTATTTCTACCAAAGATCCTTTACAATGTTTAGTAAGAAATGTGATTTATTTTTCATATTTAACAATTTTTCAGTTGTTTATTAAGTATTATATTTCAAATAAGAGACTTTTTTTCCTGTTGTGAAGATACTTTGCAGAGAAGTAGGGAAGAAAATTATACAATAACACTGTTTGTCTAAAAATGTGAGATGTGAGATATTTCTTATTACCTAAATCAGTGATTTCTAGGATCAAGAGTCATATTTGCAGGATACTTTGCTTGTTCGACAAAACTATTTCAGTAGATGGTAATTAGGTATCTGATCATCAGTTGAGTCCATTGGTTTTCTGTCCACAGTCTTGGGAGCTACAAATATACATCTATCATGCTCTGTTTTTCAGTTGTGTGAGTCCATGGCTGAAATGGAAATATAGAGTTATTGGATCTCAACATAGCAAGCTAGGAGCTAGATATCTGACAAGAAAATATTTCAATGTCCCATCGCAGTTAAGCTGCTGTACGAAGTGGCTTTGGACAATGCTCCAGTGAGTGCTATAATAGCATGAGATGACAGATGTAACGCTACAGCATATTAGAGTGGGCCCGAGTTAGTACAACGAACTTTCAGAGAATGACAAAGAGTACATTATAGGCACTGGAGATCATTTTCACATAGACCCCCCTAACTGATTTTTATCAATTGTCTTGATAAGCGCATCACAAAATCTGCCCACACCAATTTGATCTTTTTTATGCTCCTTGACTAAGGACTAAGTTAGATTTCTCTTCAAATTCAAATTATGATCCTCTATGTCCATTTCATTCAGTGAAGTTTTATGCATTTCAACAATTTCTTGTCATAATATGCCAATAAAGGTTTTCTATTCGTAATTTCATTGAATGAATAAAGAACAGTTGAATGATCAAATAATAGAAGTGTAAGTATCCTTGTGTTAATCATTCCATCTTCATTGTTCTAGGCTCTAAAATCTATGAAGTATTCTTAATAGATAGTGATCTGCCTAGCTTTTAAGGAACAGCAGTGTGAGAGATTCTGCAATCTGCTTATGTGGTGAAATTGACTATTTTTTCCTTAATTGGTGTGATTGCTTCATTGCTTTGTAGAAACAACTTATTTTCTCATGATATACTGTTTCAGATTTTGAATTGTTTCTATTTACTTAAGTGCTATTTGCTTCAAATTCTTTAAGCACTACATCTCTACTTGTGTATGGCTCTTACCATTCAAACTTGTATTTATTTATATACATATCTTCCTTTCAAAAATGTAAGCATTTCAAATATAGCATCCATGGTCTGTTCTTTTATCCTCATCACTGCCTTATGGCAGCTTGGAAAAGGTAGAGGGAAGAAGGAGGGACATTTTCTTACACAGTTGACAATATATGGAAATCTCTCCACATTTAATCTCACTGTAGGGAAAACAAGTATCTGACCTCAGAGGAGAAGCACAGTATTATCCCCATTACACACAGACTAATTCTTTATATATACAAAGAACAGTCATTATTTCCAGTAAAAGTAGATTTTACTTTGCCCTTTATATTTGGTCTACACTTACCATGTTTTAGAGATCTTTATCGGAAAAAAATATCAGTATAACCCATTCGAAAAGTAAAGGTACTATGGTTATCTGAGTATAGAAAAACTGTGTCAAAATAAGTGTGTATCTTCTTTTTCATAAATAGTAATATTTCTAAGAACAGATACTGGGATGAGATCACTTAGTTCTTTTTTCATTTTCTTATATATTTGGATTGATTTATAACGGAGAACTCTGTACTCTTGTGCTGAATTTCATTTTAGGGAGAAAAGAAAGTAATTATGTTTCTCCATGTTTTAGCAGATGAAGCAGGTTATTTTATCCTTGTCTCTTAAGCTAAAATAGTTGAAGCACTATAATATAATGAGTACTTTTATTCCAGGCTATTTAAAAGATCCTCTCAGTATACAAAAAGGGAATTATTCATGCCGACCAGTTTCTGGAAAATTCTAGTTAGAGAGATGATAGCACCTGTTTCTTCCCCCTTTCTCTGTAGTCACAATAACAAAAGCATATTTAAAAGAGACATAGACTTTATTATGAGAAGTGTATTTAGTAGGATGAAAAAATGAAAAAAGTTGGTTTGTGCACATGTGGATGAGGTCTAGGAGGATAGATACCAACCAATCTGTGCTTCATTTAAAAAAGAAATGAATGTTTCTGCAAAAATGTAAAAGAAATCATAGTCCAAAGCCACAAATTTTTATTGCCAAGCAGGACTGCTTTTCAGAACTCTGCATCTGTTATAAACAGACCGGATGGATATACACAGAAATAGAAAGCTTCAGAGAAGGGGTGTGATTCACACGCCTTGCTTTAATAGCAGTATCAAGCTTTCTTTTGAGGTAGATCGGTCTTCGAAGCAGGTGTCCTAAAGGTGCCATCATACTGCTGAAAGTAAGCCAGTGTTTGAAAGCTTGCCAGCTTGAAGGCCATTAATTGACAAGCTGTGAAAGTCCAGCATCACAGGGAAGAAAATTACACAAAGAGGTGAGCCTTGATTCCTCGCACCTCACCCGGAATAACAGCAGAGGGAGCTGCCAATCTTTTCAAGACTGAAGCCTATGCAGTATGCAGTTTCAATGATGGCTCTCTAAATAAGAATTTCACTGGGCAGAAATCACTGTAGTGTCTTTAATTACCTTATGGCAGTTGATTTATGTAATTTTCCCAAAGTACTAATTTGGATTATTTTGGAAAAAAATTAAAAACAGAAAAAAATCACAACTTGCTGATGGTTCCTAATTGCTAAGATTCATGTGGTAGCCAAAATAATATCACACTGTGGTTCTCTGATACGGGCAAGAGACAGAGTTAAGCTCATTCTAACCACAGATATTGTGGAGCTATTCAAATCCCTCCTCATCTGTAGGATTCTTTTTGTGTAAATATAGTTAAATTTCTCCTTGTCCCTTTCTGAGAATGTGCCTCAGGAGTGCAGTAAACCTTGAAAGTGGTCCCAGTGAGCCATTGGGAAAATTTTCTTACAGACGTTTTTTTAAAACATGGCAAAATGATTATATAGAACCAGAAATATTTCTTCACTGTCAACCATGACTTGAGATGAGGTGTGCATCGTCTTTTGTCTCTTCACTTGACTGCTCGTTGCCTCTGGCAATCCTGAAAATACAGCAGAGTAGTAAACTACAGAACAACCGAAAACCTGGCAATGCTAAATAGTGAGAGAGCCTCATAAGAATGCGAAATTGGTTATTAGAAAAATCGTTCTGTCTGCTACAGAGGCTATTAAACATGGTGCCTTGACGTTAAGGAGTGTCTCATTGCATTTACTGAGTGAGACGCTATCCTGGTAGACAGTGGCCTCATTGCTTTGACTTCTGTGCTATACACAGTTTCAAACTTAACAGACGTAGTTGAGAGAAAGATTTGGAAAAGTGGTCATTCCTACTTCGCTCTACCAGCATCTTGGTTTTTCTTAAAATATATGATCTATTTCTCTTCTCTGCTGCATTGAAGGAGGACAGGAAAGGTAAAGATGTGGGATTGTTCACATTTACATTCACATTTGTATAAGTGAAAATATTGAATGATCCCTTTTAAAATGTCAGAATCTAAAAGCCTTCTTTGGAGTCATTTAAATAACAAATTTGCCTGCCAGCCATGAGGTGGGCACTTGTACAATGCTTCGGATAATGGTAACATATTGTTTGAAGACATATTCCTTATTCAAAGATTTCAAGGTAACCTATTTTTTAACTGCTGTACTATTTCTAGTAAAGCAACTTTAAACTGAAGTATTTTCAAATCATAATTTAAGATTGTTTTTTCAAACAAAGCTTATCTGCGATGTCTTTTGAGTCACAGAACATTCTAAAATTACAGTTAATCTGGCTTTAAATATTCTTGAATGACTCTGTTGCAAAGTGTATCTTTTTAATTTTATGCTTTGAAATGAATTTTGAGTTAAAGTTGCAAAAATAGTACAAAGGCTATCCATATCCCCTTCACCCAGCTTCTCCTGATGTTAACATTTACAAAGCGATGGTGCATTTATCAAACCCAAGACGTTAACATTGGTGCAATGCTATTGATTGATATCTACAGACTTTGAGTATAAGAATTTTGAAATATATGCATTTGTTTTCCTAGTTTTTCCTCTTTTGCTTCCAGGATACAATTTAGGAGCTCGTGTTGCCTTTAGTTATCATGTCACCTTAGTCTCCCCTGAGGTGACAGCTTCTTGGTCTTTCTTTTTCTTTTATGTCTTTGATATTTTGGAAGAGTATGGCTAAGTTCTTTTGTTGAATATAGGTATGTTTTCTCGTGATTACAATGAGGTTATGAGTTTTATGGAAGAATACTACAGCGATTATGTGGTATTCTTTCTCATATCAGGAAATGCGTACCCAAATGACTCAGTGGCGATGTTAACCTTGATCATTTGGGTGAGGTAGTGTCTGCAGGTTTCTCCACTGTAAACTTAATATTCTTCCATTTTCAAATTCTGTTAGTTAGAAATGAGTCTCTAAATCCAGCTACATTCAAGGAGTGGAGAATGAATTTCCACCTGCTGGAGAGAGAATTGTCAAAGAGCTTGAGGACATATGTTAAAATCACCTCAGTAATTAATAATGAAATAATTTAAGGCTGTGCAAATATTCTGTTCCTTTAGTGTATGTGTGTCATGTATTTCTTAAATTCATTTCTTATGGGTGGGTCTTTCTTTTGTAATGCAATCTGACAGTCTCTGTCTTTTCATTTGAATATGTATTACTCTATTTCATTTAAGATGATATGGTTATGTTTAAATTCAACATTTTTCTATTTGCTTTCTATTTGTCCTATATATTTTTTAAGCATTTTTCTTTTGTCTGACTTCTTTTGGATTATTTTTTCATTCCATTTTTTTTCTTCTCTGTTGATTTGTTGACTATATCACTTGGTTTAGTTATTTTAGTGGCTGCTTCATGGTTCATCATAGATATCTTTAAAATACTGCAGTCTAAATAGGTGGTATTATAAAAGCCTTAAAAAAATATGCTTTCATTTCTCCCTTCCTATTCTTTGTGCTATTGGGGTCATACATTTTACTTTTACATATGTTTTAAGCCCCACTCTATATTATTATTAATTTTGTTTAAATAGTCAACTATCTTTTAAAAGTGGTTTACATAAATTGTACACCTTAAACTTACACAATATTACATGTCAATTATATCTCAAAAAAGTTGGAAAATGAAAGATCAGTGGTTGCCAGAGGTGGGAGAGGAGAGATGAATAGGCAGAGCACGGAGGAATTTTAGGGCAGCCAAAATACTCTGTATGTTATGATGATGGATACATGTCAGTATACAATTGTCCAAACCCATAGAAAGTACAATACCAAGCGTGAACCCTAAGGTAAACTACGGACTTTGGGTGATTATGACATTTCAATGTAGGTTCATCTTTGGTAACAATGTGTCGTTCTGATGAGTGATGTTGATAATGGGGGATCCTATGGGTATATGTAGACAAAGGATATAGAGAAAAATCTCTGTACCTTCTGCTCAATATTCTTGTAAATCTAAAACTGATGTAAAAAATAATTGTCTTCAACAGAATATATTTTAGCAGTGATTTATATAAAAGGAAAATATGTTTATTATTTATCCATGTAGTTGTCATTTCTGATGCTCTTCATTCCTTGTGTAATCCCTTATATCCATCTGGCATCACTTACCTTGTGTCTGAAGGACTTTCTTGGACATTTCTTCTAGAGTGACTCATTCCCTAATGAACTCTTTCAGCTAGTGTGTCTACAGTAGATTTTACCTTACCTTTGTTTTTGATAGATATTTTTCCTAAGCATCAAATTCTAGGTTGACATCGTATTTCATTCATTAAAGATTTTGCTCTGCTGTGTTCTCACTTGCACTGTTTCAGAAAAGAAACACGCTGTCATCTTTATCTTTGTTTCTCTCATTATAACGAGTCTTTCTTCTTTGGCTGCTTTTAAGATTTTCCCTTTATTTCTAGTTATATGCAATTCGTTATAGTACACCTTAGTGTAATTTCTTTATTATTCTTATCCTTTGGGTTCTTTGAGTTTCTTGGATCTGGAACAGTTTTAGTCATTATTTCTTCAAGAATTTTTATTTCCCTCCTTCCCAATTTGAAGACTCCACATACAGCTACATTAGGCTTCTTGAAGATGTCTCATGGTTCACTGAGGCTTTGTATGTGTGTGTGTATGCTTTATCATATGTATGTCTTATTATATATAATATGTTATATATCTATATTATAATAAATAAAATATATTCTTTATTTTCTCTTTGTTTTGGGTAGCTTATATTTTTACTATTTAAAGTTTACTAACTTTTTACTTTGTAATATTTAAACTGTTATTAAGCTCATGTAGTGTATTTTTCTTCTCAAATATGGTACTTTTTATTCCTAGATGTTTGAATATACATATTTACAAGTTATAATAACTCTTTTAATATCCTCATTGGCTAATTCTAACATCTGTGTCACTGATGAGGGGGTGTCTACTAATTGATTTTGTTGCAATAATGGATCATATAGTCTTGCTGCTTTGCATACCTGGCACTTTTTGATTGGATGCCAAAGGTACATTTCACCTCGTTGAATCTACGATAAGTTAGTATTCCTATATTTATCCTTGAACTTTGTCCTAGGACACAGTTCTGTCACTAGGAATCACTTTGACCCTGTGGGGACCTGCTTTAAAGATTCTTCAGGCGAGACAAGAGCCACATTTACTCCAGAGCTTATTATTTCCTTCTGAGTGTTCTTCTCAGTATCTTGTGAATTATGAGGTTTTTCAGTACAGTTGAAAATAGAAATAGAAATAAAACAAATGTAAAATGAAGATATTTTTTTTAAGTTCTGTGTGAATATCAGGTACTGTTCCCTCTTATCCTTTTGTATCATTTTTCCTGGCCTCAGGTAGTTTCCTCATGAGCATGTGCTGATCAGTATTCTTATCAATATTCTAGGGGAACCTTCTGGAGAGCTCTAGAGTGCTCCTTCTGTATGCAGCTCTCCTTTCCAGCACTCTGTCCTATGAACTCTAACTGCTTACTCTTTCATATGATCTGAGATGTCTCGGCCTAATTCAAGGTGTCTGCTTGATCTGTCCAAGTTCCCTCTCATTGTATTGTGGCTTGAAAACACTTTCAAGGCGGTAAACTGTGGCAATTATAGGATTCTTCTCATTTGCGTCCCATCTCTCAGAATCACTGTATCCTGTTTCAGTATGCTCAGGGTCTTAAAACAGCTGTTTCTTTTTTTTTCAGTTGTTTTTATTGTTTTAAGTAGTTGAATAAATTCTTTCCCTATTATTCCAGTGTAGTCGTAGGCAGGATTCCTTCAGCTCTTCTTGCTTCCATACTGGATTCACTTCAGCAGGTATTTTAAAACTGTTTTAACTCTCTCTTCTTCTCCAAAAGTTTAACATATCTCTATGACCTCCCTTCTGAGTTCCAAGCTCACTTTACCAGCTGTAATCTCTGCTGCCCTGTAGATATTCAAAATTTAGTCTGTCTATCTACCATCTATCTATGAAAAAATCCCTACAAAACAAGCTTAAAAATACTGAAATCATACAATGTACCTTTTTTGAGTATAATTGAATTAAACTAGAAATCGGTAAGATCTAGAAAATAAAAAAATATTTGGAAAATACACAACTGACTTCTAAATAATGCATTGGTCAAATAGGAAGACAAAAATGAGGTTAGAAAATATTTTGAATTGACAAAATAAAAGTACGTCATATCAAAATTTGTGGTATGCAACCAAAGCAATGCGAATAAGGAAATGTATGGCATTATACGATTATATCAGAAGAAAGGTCTCAAATCAAGAATCTAATTTTCCGCCTTAAGACAATATACTTCAGATTTAAATTTTGAAGTTCAACAGTTTACAGTGTGATTTGCAGTTCCTCATGCGTGTAGCCTTATTATTGACTTTCTAAAGAAAAATATATAAAATATACAAGATGATATAAATTATGTTGTACGTTGGAAACAAAAACCAAAACAAAACAAAAAACCTTCACACTAAATTCATGCTACCCTTGAGCATGAATTCTCTTGTATGGAGTATCTTAGTTTTCCCTTTCCACTTGCCCTAACTTTAGTTGTTCTATAAGGCCAAGTTTAAGGCTCAACTTCTTAAGTTTCTCCAAAGCGCACGGAGTTCTGTCTTGAATGAACTACCTCTGTTATCCTGTGTAGCAGTGCTTTTGGAATGAACCCAGGTTAATTCCAATTTGAAGATATTTTTCAGCTCTCTACCTTCTCTTCATTCGGGCCATTGCTGGGTCTCTGGAATTAGAATAGTGCCTGGAATAGAGCAGATACTCAATAAGTATGTTGAATAAGTGAATAAACATTAATGAATGACATTTGTTTTAATTACTAAACATGAGAAAATTAAAGTAAGCATTCCTAGTATCTGGTTTTAAATGAGAGATGCAATGATCCAAGTAGAAAATCTGTTAACCCCTCATCATCTTCTCTCACCTTTCCATCTTAGGGATAGCGCTTACGTCGAGAGCACAGTCATAATGGATTGCTATGGAAACAGCGAGAGCGACCTCTTTACTCAGTTATTCCTTTGGACTTGGCATAATGATTTCCCTGTGGTGATCAGAAATTCCACATCACAAGGGCCCATGATGTTGTCACAGCATGTTTGCTTTGGGTTGTCTGATATGGGGAACAATTTCACAATGCCTCTTTTGATCTTTTTAAAGTGATTACCTTTGACCTTTTACTTTGGGAAAGTTTTGCTATTTCAGTTTAATTTAAATATTTTGAAATTTTGTCTTCTGTCAAATCTCACATCCCATTTGTGTGGTGAGAGTGCTGTCTTCCAATAACTGAATTAGTATAATAGATTTATATTTTTTTCTAGACATATTTCGGTAATGGTCTGCAAGAACCACTGAATTCAGAGAGGACTGAGCATTTAGTTTAATGAAACAATTAAACATAAGTGATTTGAAATCAATATGTCTGTTTTCAAATTCAGATCTGTCACGAAGGTAGGTGAAGTTGGAAGCTATTGACCTTACTAAGACTCAATTTCTTCTTCTATATAATAAGAACAATAATTACTTCTTAGGTTTACTTTCAGGATTATAAGCAATAAGGCAAACCCTTGCTAGGAATAGTGGTAGGAATAATGACAACAGTTGTATTAATATAGTTGTCATCATTATCAAGCTATTTCATTAAATTAATATAATTTGGTATTTAATGTAATAAAATTCCATAAAACAATTCTATCGCCTAGTCATTGTAGAAAACTGTATGTAGGGGTTTATCGTCTAACGAGGGTATTTATAATTAGATCTAATGGTAACTAGCGAATGATTCATTCCTTTAAGTACTTTGTTCTTGATACCAGGCTCTATTTCATACTTGGTTGACTCAAAAGACTAATTTATGATGACAAGAGTAACAGGTTATATTGCATAATATATGTCATTAACCGCCGGATAGTGAGTTTTCTCACAAAACACCTTTTAATACATCCCAGGTGTATTCCTCATTTCCCACTAGTGACTGAGCTCAACATATATCTGCTAAATTAACAGCACCCTAATAGAGTTTCTGACTTTTCCAAGGTGAATGGTGATAACTTACTCTGCAATGTCTCTGGTTTTACCCTGAGCTGAAGGCAACACAGATCTTATTAAGATCGGGACCACAAACAGAGAAAAAATAATCAAGCTCTAGAACAAAAAAATATATATATCTGTCTTTCTAATCTCGTGTTTTTTTGTTTTCATGCATTCAACCTCATTCTGCCACTGGCATTGACTTGCATACTGAGTTTTGTTATAGTGGTGACTCCAAGTTTGGTAAAGGCTTTTTTAACCATCTGTTTGCCTATATAGAGTGTCTGAAAATTATCTTTGGAAAAAAATGAAAATATTTATTCACATATGACCGTATTAAATATACTTCTCATGCTTATCTTTTGAATAATTTATTTATTCATTCAATTGACAAATGTCTTCAGAAATAATACATCACTTTGCTGAACAGTTTTGACTTTCATATATTGAAACAGAAAAAGAGGCATTTGCCATTGTATTGTGGGGGCATCCAATATGTTCTTTATATATGAAGTTTGAAAGAATTTATGTTAAATATATCTTAATAGCAAAGTGTAATGCTAAGACCTACCACCTTCAATTATGCTATAAATGTATGCAACTGTGAAAATAAATGCTATTGTTAAGACTTCCACTATTAGAAAAACATATGTTGAAATCTAAATCATTATGACAGATGTTTTATTTGAATTTGGTAAATTTGTAATCTTTTGCTTGGTTTTCCCAATTCATGCAATTGATGTGCAGATCTGTAGGAAGAAACCACTTATATACATGTGTGCACCCCTGCCCCCCGATTCAGTCATTTCTTGCTACATAACTACCCACCTCAAAACACAGGGACTTAGAACATTGACCATTTATTTCCTCATGATTCCATTGGTTGATCATTTGGACTGAGATCAGTGGAACCATTCTGCTGATCTCAACTGTGGTCATTCACAAGTCTCTAGTCATCTGACTGGGTGATCCAAGATGACCTCACTTACATGCGTATTGATTGTGCTTGCTATAAACTGAAACTGTCTCTCCATAAGATCGCTCATCTTAGAAGTTAGTATGAGTATCTTTATATTTCAATTTCAGAACATCAAGATGAATAAAGCAGAAGCTACAGTACCTCTTGGACATTTGACAATGTCACATCTGCCATATCCTATTGGTCAAAGCAATGTAAGCACATGGCCAGTCTAGATTTAAGGGGGTAGAGAAATAGACCCACCACCCCCTTTTTTTTTTGCTGAGGAAGTTTTGCCCTGAGCTAACATCCATGCCAATCTTCCTCTATTTTTAAGTCTGTGGGCCTCCAGCACAGCATGGCCACTAACCAAGCTGTGTACATCCACTCCTGGGAACTGAACCCAGGCCACCAAAGTGGAGCACACTGAACTTAACCACTAGGCCACCAAGGCTGGCCTTAGACTCCACCTCTTAACTTGAGGAGCAGTTTAGTTCCATTGCAAAGATGCATCTGTACAAGGATGGGAACTATTATAGCAGCTAAATTTGCAAACAATCCACCATATTTGCTGTAAGTCTATTTGTTCAGGCAATGAGGTGGACGTTTATGGAACCAAGGTGGCTACACAGAGCAGGTCAAAACCAAGCACAGCTTTTCTCTCTAGATGACTGCTTAAGGGCTATGATTCTGTTGTCACTTTCAAAATAGGTAAGATCACGCATTGATGCTGTGCCTCCACCTTTCATTTTCAGCCTAGATCAACATTCTGTTAGAACCTACATTGAGAAACTGCATGGGACTACATCCGACTAAAAAGCTTCTGCAAGGCAAAGGAAACCATGAACAAAATAGAAAGACAACCCACCAGCTGGGAGAAAATATTTGCAAATCATATATTTGACAAGGGGTTAATTTCCAAAATATATAAAGGACTCATTTACCTTTTGAGGAAATATTTCCGGATACCTCTCTGTTTTGTTTTATTTTTGTAATTTACTTGTTGTTTGGTTTGAGTTTCCCAAACTCAGAAACCAAAAGGAGAAAGAATGATCAGTGCCTAGATATATCTAAATGACGTGTGTGACACCAACTTTCCAGTCCCCAGAAATTCCATATTCTTGTAGTCTGAGACTTTTAACTTGAAATAAGAGAAGCATTACTTCTTGTGCTTTCCTGATTTTCGTAAAGCCTTCTAGATAGATCCCAATCAAGTATGAATTATTTGTTTTTAGTATTGCAACTATGTAAAATATGTAGATGATTCTATTATAAATGTTTTACTGGACTTAATTTTTACTAGACTCGATTAAGTTTTACATAGTTATGACATAACATTTCAGAAATATTGTCTTCTTTCAATGTCAATTTTAAGATTTGTACCTCAGACTGCGACTGGAATTTAACACATTTTTAACGAACTATTTCTTCATCAAATAATTTTAAAACATGAATTTTCGTTTTTTATTAAAATTGTCCATACTGAGGAAATCACAAGACTATGTAATTAAATAACATTCAAAATGAAAATGGCATAGTCTCATTTTTATTACTTTGGTTTGAGTGCTAAATTAATAATAAACCTTATTGTTGGATGTTAAAATATCACCACTTACCAAAACAGTGAGTTTTCTCTACACTACCTTTAGAAATAAGTCATGTTTCTAACATATTAGTTGTTTGAAAATGGAAACACATTTCAACAAAAAAACCATTGTATAAAATGTGGTTTGGATTCCTGACCAGTCTGCAAAAGGCCTTGTTATCCACAGTGTGGCTTAAATCTAGTCGAAGAATTAATGAATTGATTCATTCTCTTATTCATTAGATACTAAACAACTACAGTGTGCCGAGAACTATTCTTGCTTTTGACCTAAAACTATGAAAGAGATAGACAGATGGTCGCAAGTTCTTCAGTAGTGGATGGGAGTAGCAGGTTCAAATTCTGGGATGGTGGCTCTGTACATTTTGCCAGCATACTTGTGGATAGTGATACAGAAGCCAAAGTCAAATGATGGGGTTGTTTTTGAGGCTTGGTGGTGATAAAGAAATATCAATTTTGTATTCTATTTATGTAAATTTAAATATTGATATAATTTAGAGGCATCATATACTCTTGTAATTTTTCCTAAAGACATACAAAACATTACATTCAAGAAGATATTCAGAGGGCCAGCCCCGTGGCCCAGTGGTTAAGTTCGTGTGCTCCGCTGCGGCAGCCCAGAGTTTTGCTGGTTCTGATCCTGGGTACCGACATGGCACCTCTCATCAGGCCACGTTGAGGGGGGATCCCACGTGCCACAACTAGAAGGACCCACAGCTAAAATATACAACTATGTACTGGGGGAATTTGGGGAGAAAAAGCAGAAAGAAGAAAAAAAAAAGATTGGTAACGGTTGTTAGCTCAGGTGCCAATCTTTAAAAAAAAAGAAGATATTCAGAGATCATTTCATCTAGCTCTCATTATTTAGAGTAGGAGGGTGAAGCCCAAAGGGGTTATTACAGAGTGACCATTTTTACGAAGTAGATTCTAGAACCCTAAATTCTAATTTCCAATTTAGTATTATTTTCACGGTGCTACCAGCTTGTGGTCATATATTACGCACCACACTCTCTGCTTGGTTTCTTATCTTTATCATTTTGTTTATCACAGCAAGTAGCATTATCTTGAATTTACAGATAAGAAAAATTAGATTCAGTGAAGTTATTTAACAAAGCTAATATAAGGAATCTTTGGAATGAAAAATCCAAGTCTTTCTGATGCCAAAGTTCAAGGCTTTATCCCCTTGATGACACTGCCTGATAGGCCACTGTGCCTCATTTTCTCAAAAAGAGAAAAAGAGGAAGAAAAAAGTAGTTTAAGTTTCAGTCATCATGAAACTGCTATTTTCTCCTCCTTGCACCAACAGCTACCCTGCTCCGGGTAGGACTAACTTAAAACTATCTGTTGTAGCATTTAAGACCTGACTATCAGATTTTCACCTGCTCAGTTTTGTTTTGAGCAATCCCCAGTATATATCTTTGCTCTAATAATGCTGGTCAGTATTCTGCCCTAAATAAAAATCAATGTAAGTCTATAGTGCTGATTTAGATTAGCCCTAGAATTCACTTCCCACTTTTCCTTTGGCAATGTAAACCCCACATTTCTTTGAAAATATCAAATTTCCTTTTCATAAGCTTAGTATCTTTCCTTTGCTCTAGCATTTAGGTTTCTTTTAAAGGAAATTTTGCCTTGAAATTCTTCTTCATTTCAAAGAATAAAAATCTTATTTCCCTAGTTGCTTTGCAGAATGATCCAGCTTTTATATAACATGATCTAAATTTTAAACATGAATCATGTAAGTCTTTAACTGTTTTTAAATGCCGTCCCATTACCAGTTAAATATGCTTTCTTATTTGTGATGCAAGTGCTGTAAACTGTGTGGGATGGTGAGAAATAGCTGTATCTCACTTCAAAGGCCAGGTCAGGCAGGGTGGGGACTGCCTGCAGGAGCAGGACACTGTAATGGTTGTCTTTGGGTTTGGAGCATTTTTAAAGTCGTGTTACTGAAAGGGATCTCCAAAAAATGTGTACCACCACGGAGGGTAGATGAACATACACCTGTGTAGGAAGCTGCTACCCCCCAACCACTTCTGAGCAAGTGGAGAACTTGATCTCATTTCATCATGGATGACTGGAATGGGCTTGGGTTCCTTAGCCGTAGGAAACTCTCTATAGGATGCCCAGGGGACTATGAAGGAACCTGGAATGAGAGCTCTATCTATATGAGTCTCTTGAAACTGGATAATGAAAAACTAAATGAATGAAATACTCTTTAGGAGTAGTTTGGGAAATGAGAACGAGTCAGTAATTGGTAGAGGGAGCAGTAGATAAATGTCATCTATAAAGAGGACAGTACCCAGAACTCCCGTATAAGCAGAAATCTGGAGTCTGTGGCAGGCAACATAGAAAATCTCAGGGTAGCTGAATTACCAAATTTCACACTAGAATAGGGAGCAACACGTATCTACTGCCGGACTGGACCAGCAAATGGATAAGGTGTGTCGCTAAAGCTGTTTGGATTTTGTATTCCTCCTTTCCCACAAGTCTGACCCTCAGGTAATTGCGACTGTTTTCTTTACTTTTTAGATTTTTCAATTCACAAACCCCTGCCATAAATCCAGGAAATTACCGTCTGTGCAAATTAAAAATGCTAGCCTAGCATCAGAGCCCGTGCAGACTAGATTAGGTATCAAGGGACAGGAGTGAATATTAACACTACAAGGTCTGTGGTTAAACGGAGTTTGAGAAAGGGCGTTTAAGCACAATTTCAAAACAAGTATACAAATGATCAATCCAACAGCAACACATGCACAACATTAGTTTGATGCTGAGCCTACAGTAGCCTCTCAAGGGAGTAGGGGATTGTTTTTAAAAAGCGTTTCAAAAGTCTGGACAATTACTAGTTTGAACATTGATCAGTGATGCTTAAACTATGCTTTAAACTTTCTTATCAAATATAATTCTAATAAATGTTTGATTTAACCAATATTCATTTTAGCAATGGGAAACATGATTTTCCAAAAATAATTATTTTAATCTATCTCATGTTTGTTCATATTTGTATTCAAAATAATGTATTTAAATTCAGAAATAAACTTGATATGTATCAGGTAATGCTAAGTCTTTAATAATTAGAGATCTTAATTGTATTTAATTTTTAAGACCATAATATGTAAAAACTTGCTAAATGAAGCAAAACAAATGAGTTAAGGTGGTATTAAATTACTATTTGAATTGTCATATGAAGTTTGTGTAATAATATTGTGTACTTCATTTATCATTTGCCAGAAAAAGTAATTACATTTTTGGAAAGGTCTTCATATTATATATTTATAACGTAGAATACTATGGAAAAACTGACAGTCCAGCATGTAAATTTCAACATTATCCACATATGAATTTGTGTAAACTAGAGAATAAATTTGATCGAAGCACTGCTGTAACAGCAGCATAAATCATCTTCTTTCTCTTGATTCTCGTTGCTTTATAGGTTTATCAGAGAAGCTAATTTTCAATGCAGTATAGAAATATGCAAATACTAGATATTCCTTCTGTCCCTTCTCTGTGATTTGTCTGTACTCATAATTCCATGTTTTCACTAATGATTCAAAAAAGTGTTTTTGTATGGGTGATCGAACAAATACACACATTAAATCAATGTTCAATAGAATAAGGATAACAGGACAAATGAAATCTAACTTTTTTCTGGAAACCCAATTGGTAAAAGTATATCAAAGACTAAACTGACGCCCTAAGATATTTCAGAAATATCTTCATTTAATGTTAGTCCAACGGACAATAAATATATACCTTAGTATTAAGTGCTTACTGTTTTAGATTTTGAAAATACCATAATAAATCTATTAGAAGTATTTTTTGACCTCATGGAATGAATGGTGTGATCCTTATCATACCAGCAGAGCAAGACTATTTCTTCAAATGACATTGTCTTCTATTCTTTGAAATAAAACCTGTTTCTAGAATAATTTGAATTTACGCAATGTATTCTTATTTGAGAGTGCAACAGTCTAGTAGATTTACCATGGTAGGCATCAGGGAAAACGAAAACATGGGTTATTTAATGTATTTAGGTAGGAGCAAAGGTTAAATTTTAACTCTTTAGTTTAGCAATGTACTTTATTCTGAATAAAATGACAGAAAATAATAATTCCCCTTAAGGAGAAATAGTATGTTTAATCCTATTCTAACAACTTTCTAATTAATATTAATGAATCCTTATTAACAGTCAGTTGAATGCATGACAATGTAACATATCTGGGCTTATGATTTCTCCTCACACATCTTCACCTGGGAATGGGATAATAATGCAGGGCGTCATTACAGTCATATTCATTTAACATGTAATTAGTGAGCATTATTTGTCAATTCTGTTGCTAAATACCAAGAATCTGGAATTTAAGAAGTTTGACATTGTCTATGACTTCATAAAAAACAGAGTTTATGGTGAAAATGCTCACCTTCCTTAGCCCACTTTCTTAGCCTTAAGCCATGGACATGAAGAGCAGAATGTCTGCTCTTATAGAAAACTTCCTAATTTAACTGTTTTCCAAATTAGAAGGCATTTCTCTTACAACTCAGGGTTCCTGGGTGAGTATAGAACCTCAGGTTCAGAGAATAAAGAGTCAAGAAGTATCCTGTAAGAGAGAGAAATACGTTTAAAAAAATTAGCTTCATGCAGAAAATACCTTCAAAATAGGTTAAGCAAGAAAGTGAAGATATATAAAGACTTGGAGTTACAGAAAAACACAAATTTTTAAAACAAGAAGTTGGGGGCTGGCCCTGTGGTCAAGTGGTTTAAGTTCATACACTCTGCTTGGGCAGCTCGGGGTTTCCCTGGTTCAGATGCTGGGCACAGACCTAGTACCACTCATCTAGCCATGCTAAGGCAGCATCCCACATAGCAGAGCTGGAAGGAGCTACAACCAGAACATATAACTGTGTACTCGGGGGATTTGGGGAGAAGAAGAAGAAAAAACCCACAAGTGGTTATGTGCAGCTAAAGTTAGGAGAAATAGAAATATGTGTGTACATGTGTAAATAAATATAAATGTATATTTATGAGCAGAGGCACCCATTAAAATCTGTTTTACATATTTGAAAGTACATGGGCTAGGATAGTGGAAATGATTTTGAGAGAGAACAGATTCCAAATATACTTGGAAGCAGATTGTAGAATATTGGTAACCGATTCGTTGCTGAGGATTTATGAAAGGAAAGGTCTGAATTATAGATAATTATGTTATGTTCATCTTGAAGACGTTGCAGGTGGTGGCGTCATTCACTTCTATAGGAAACTGAACACGAAAAACGGAAAGATGTACATACTTCTTAGAAGAATGGAGAAATAGGGAAAACCAATAGAAAAATAGGAGATAGATTAAAATGTAGATAGATATATTGGATTGCATTTGAGGTATTTGTGGGCCAGCTAGCTTGAAATTACAATAACAGCAAGCTCTATTAAATAAAGGAATCTAAAAATCAAGGTCTGGGCTAGAGGGTTCTAATTTTGAAAATCATTAAGACAAATGTGGTAGTTGAAGCTGTACACGTGGTTATCATTTCTCAGGAAGAATAAATGCATTGAAGAGAGCAAAGATCCTGGGTTGGAGACTGAGGGACTCTGACATTAAGGAAGATGAATCTATAATATTGAGCACTTCAAGTGGGTGGAAGAATCACAAGATAGAGTACCGTTACAAATGTCAAAAAAGGACAGCCCTTCCAGGAGGGAATAGTCAACAGTGTCACATACTGGAGAAAGATTAGATAACATGACTATAAAAATACTTAAAAATCACATTTGTAAGTCAATTGTGACCTCAGCTATAGACAAATTATTCTAGGTTGACAGATAAATGGAGATCGAGTTTAATCTTTTTCTGCAATATATTCGTCAGTGAGGGGATACAGAGAGAAGGGAGTCCATTGGAATTAAAACAAATAAATGTAAACAAAAATGGAAACCTTGAGGAAAAAGAAAAAGCAAACTCAAAATACATGGTCAGACGCCTAAGCTCTTCATTTACAGGTGATGCTGGTGTATAACTCTCAGCACTACCTTTTTAGGTGAAAGGGTATTGAAATATGGCCAGTGGCTAGGCAATAAGCTCTACAGTGACAAATACCATATCTATCTTTTCATCACTTTATTGGAAATGACTAATCTAATTCCAGGGCTTTATTATATTTTTAGTAATGGTTGAATAAATTAATTTCCTTAACCTGCCCAGTGACTTCTCTTCAGTCTGATTCCAGCTTAATAGAAACAGCCCTTACTAATTGTACTGATTACTTTGTATCAAATATGACCTGTGTTCAACTTCTGGTAACAGACCCAAAATAACAGTAGTGTTACCATGCTAGGGGTTTATGTGTCTCTCATAAGAAAAAAGCACAAGAAAGGCAGACCAGGTTTGCAGCTTGGCGATATTATTAAAATTCTAGATGCCTATTTTCTGGTCTACATTACTTATTGGGTGGCTTCCATGCTCAAGGTCATCTCCTCACTACAAGATGGCCTGCTGCAGCTATTATATTCATATTCCAGGCAGGAAGGCAGAAAGAAGATGGGCACACAGGCAATTGCCTCCTGAGTCAGCCCCAGCGAAGGACTTTGGCTTATATGTAATTAATGAGTGCTATGTGCAAGACAGGACGAAGAATACAGTTTTTTTTAATTGCATATTTATACAAGCCCACAGCTAACATCACACTTAACGGTGAAAGTTTGAAACATTTGCCCTAAGATTGGGAACAAGGTATGGGTGCTCACTCTCATCTTTCTTACTCAGCATATTGAAGGAAGTCCTAGCAAGAGCAATCAGGCAAGAAAAAGACATAAAGGCATTTGAATCAGAAAGAAAGAAGTACAGTTGTCTCTGATTGCAGATGACATGACTTTATATATAGGAAATCCTAAAGACTCCACCAAAAGACTGTTAGATCTAATGAACAAATTCAGTAAAACTGCAGGATATAAAATCAACATGCAAAAATCAGTAGGAAATCTAAACACTAACAACGAATTATCTGGGAAAGAAAAAAAAATCCCATTTATAATATATATAATACAGCATCAAAAATGATCAATAGTCAGGAATAAATTTAACCAGTGAGGTGAAAGAACTATACACTGAAACTATAAAACATTGGTGAAGAATTGAAGAAGATCCAAATAAATGGAAAAATATCCCATGTTCCTGGATTGTAAGAATTAATATTGTTAAAATGGTCATACTAGCCAAGCCACCTATAAATTCAGGGCAATCCCCATCCAGATTCCAATGGCATTTTTTACAGAAACAGAAAAAATAATTCTAATATTTGTATGGAACAAAAGAGACTGAATAGCCAATGCAATCCTGAGAAGGAAGAGCAAAACTGAGACATTGACCTCCTGATTTCAAACTATATTATAAAGCTATAATAATCAAAACAATATGGTACTGGCATAAAAAAAAAGATACATAGACAAATGGAACAGAATCTAGAGCCCGGAAATAACCCATGCGTGTATGGTCAACTAATATTTGACAAGGGAGCCAAAATTACTCAATGGGGAAAAGACACTTTCTTCAGTAAATAGTGCTGAGAAAATTGGATATTCACATGTAAAAGAATGAAGTTAAAGCCCTATCCTACACCAGTCACAAAAATTAACTTGGAATGGATTAAATACATAAATGTAAGAGCTGAAACCATAAATATCCTAGTAGAAAACATAAGGGAAAATCTCCTTGACATAGTAGTGTTGGCAAAGACTTTTTGAATATAACACCTAAAGCACAAGAAACAAAAGGAAAAGTAAATAAGTGGGACGACACCAAACTAGAAAGCTTCTACACAGGAAAAGAAATGGTCAATAAAATGAAAATGCAACTTACAGAATGGGAAAAAATATTTGCAAACCGCATATCTGACAAGGTGCTAATATTCAGTATATATAAGGAACTGTTGCAATTAAATAGCAAAAAAATCCCCCAAATAATCCAATTTAAAAGTGGATGAAGTACCTGAATTGACATTTTTCCAAAGAAGATATTCAAACGGCCACGAAAGGGTGAACATGAAAGAGTTCTCAACATAACCAATCTTCAGGGAAATACTAATCAAAACCACGATGAGCAAGCCAGCAATTCCACTTCTGTGTATATATCCAAATGAAATGAAATCACTATCTTGAAGAGACATCAGCACTCCATGTTCATTGCAACATCATTTACAATAGCCAAGACATGGAAACAACCTAAGTGTTGATAAATGGATGAATGGATAAAGAAAATGTGCTGTATATAAACAATGGAATATTATTTAGCCATAAAAAAGAAGGAGATCCTGCCATTTGTGACAACCTGGATGAACCTTGAAGAAATTATGCTAAATGAAATGTCATACAGAGAGAGACAAATACTGTATGATCTCACTTTTAGGTGGAATCTAAAGAAAACCAAACTCATAGAAACAGAGAACAGAGGTGGTTGTCAGAGGTGAGGAGAAGGGATGGGGGGGTGGACATGAATGAAGGTGGTCAAAGGGTACGAAAATCCAGTTAAAAGATAAATAATATTCAGAGATGTGACGGACAGCATGGGGACTATAGTTGACAATACTGTATTGTATATTTGCATGTTACTAAGAGAGTAGATCTTAAAAGGTCTCAGTACAGGGAAAAAAATATATCTATGTAAGGTGATGATGTTTTAACTAAGTGTATTGTGATATTCATTTTGCAATATTTGCATAAATCAAATCATTATGTTGTATACCTTAAACTAATACTGTGTTATGTCAATTATATCTCAATAAAGCTGAAAAAATAAATTGCATATTTTCATCTCCAACATATTCATAATGGAGAATGGAAAAGTAATTTTAGGTAGACAAATATCAATCTCTGACATACACTGTTGTGTCACTAAACGTAAAAGAAACATTGAGTCCTACTCTAATGTTAGTATTCAACAGCATGCTACCCAATATGCCAGGACTTTCTTCACATAGATACTTCTTTGAGTAATTCAATCTGTGCTCTGCCTGGACCGTAGTTTCTTGATCAACATTCTTTCCTTATGCGATTTCAACCACTTAGCAACTTCATAATTTATACTTCCATCTCAGACTTCACTTCTCAAAGACCTATATACCCAACTGCCTATTCAACATTTCCACTTTTATTTTTCACAAGTGTCACAGTATATCTAGGATATAGAAAGTCAAACTCATCCTTATCTTTCCAGAACCTGCATCTCATTCCTTACTCTAATATTAAAAAAAAACTCAAAAGTATCTCTCTACACCTATTTTCTCAATACAGAAACCTCAGAAATGTCAGGTGGAGTCAGGACTTCAATATCTCTGTATAAGATCAAAAAGTTCGTTTTTCTCATCGTTGTGCTCTATGGCATATGATGACATATGCCATATGGTATATGGTATGGTGTATGGTGTATGGTACTCAACACCAACCCAGAAAAAATCCTACAAAAGAGAAGAAAGAGACATAGAAAAAGGGAGGTGGGATATAAGCATGAAATATTATAGTACTCAAAATCCTGATTTTTTAGAGCTACAACACTTTTTGATCAAAAGGCCTATGCATGATGAAATGTACATAGGAGTAAATCATTCATGAAGTAAAAGGATAAATCATTTGTGAATTATGTCTCTCTCTCTCTCTATATATATATACATATATCTATAAATATATACCTATGCATAGGTATAAGGTACTTGTTTGAAATCCTGGTTCTGCAGCCCTGAATAACATGGCACCAAATCTACCCAAGAGAGTTAAAAGGTTTTGTGTTTAAGAAATGAAAAGCACTCAAGTACTTCTGCTCAAGACACCTAGGATTCAACTTGATGTTTTTCTTCTCAGAACCCCCTACTTACAGTATCTGAATGCAAAATAATGGTAGAACTTTTGATGTACATTCAGAGGCAATATGCTCCTAAATAATTAAAGATGTATTAGATTGTTCCTTTTCCTCTGATGACTATCTGCAAGTAAAGAGAAATATTAACAAAATGGGTTAAAAAGTTTAAACATAATACCCGAAACTATAACATTTCTAGAAGAAAACATAGAGGAAAAAACTCCTTGACATTGGTCTTGATGATTTTTTGGATATGACACCAAAAGCAAAAATCAATAAGTGGAAGTGCATCAAACTAAAAAGCTTCTGCACAGCAAAATAAACAGTCCAAAAAATGAAAAGGCAACCTGCAGAATGGAAGACATTATTTGCAAACCGTATGTTCGATAAGATGTTAATATTCAAAATTTATAAAGAACTCAAACAGCTCAATAACAAAAATCAAACAGCCTGATTAAAAGTGGGCAGAGGAACTCAATAAATATTTTTCCAAAGAAGAGATACAAATGGCCAACAGGTACATGAAAAGATGTTCAACATCACAAATCATCAATGAAATACAAATTAAAACCACAATGGGATATCACTGCATACCTGTTGGAATGGCTATCATCAATAAGACAAGAGATAACAAGTATCGGTGAGGATGAGGAGAAAAAGGGAACCCTTGTGCACTGTTGGTGGATTGTAAATTGGTACAGTCACTATGGAAAACAATATGGAGGTTCCTCAAAAAACTCAAAACAGACCTAGCATATGATCCAGCACTTCCACTCTGGGTATATATCCAAAGAAAATGAAAACTCGATCTCAAGACAGATATCTGCACCCCATGTTTATTGCAGCATTATTCACAATAGCCAAGATATGGAGACAACCTAAGTGTCTGTGAATGGATGAATGGATAAAGAAGATGGAATATTATTTAGCCATGGGAAAGAAGAAAATCCTGCCACGTGAAACAACATGGATGGATCATGACAGCATGCTAAGTGAAGTCAAGCAGAGAAGGACAAATACTGTGTGTCACTTACACGTGGAATCTAAAAAAGCTGAACTCGTACAGCCAGAGAGTAGAATGGTGGTAACCAGTGGATGAGAAGTGGGGGGAAATGGGGAAATGTTGGTCAAATGGTACAAACTTCCAGTTAGAAAACAAATAAGTTTCAGGCATTTACTGCACAGCATTGTGATGATAGTTAACAATACTGTATTATATACTACTTGAAAGTTGCTAAGAGAGTAAATCTTAAATGTTTCTTAAAAAAGAAATAGAAATTATGTGACGTGATGGAGGTGTTGGCAGTATATAAGTATATCAAAATCAACAAGGTATATAATTTAAATTTAAACTTTGGCTTATATGTCAAATATATCCCAATAAATCTGGAAAAACTTTTTTGCCAACAATGATGACTTTTTCTTGAGTCAATAAAAAATTTTGAGAATAAAGAGAGAGAGGGAAGCCAAACACTTTGGGAAATAATGTTCTTTCTTGATGCAGGAGCCTTAGCTGGGGTATAAACGATGAGAAAAAAAGCTAAAGAGAAGAAAATGTAGGGTTCTTTACTTGATACAACTCTAAATACATTCAATTTTTTATTATTTATCTGCTGTAGTTACTACATTGCTATGCTGGGGGAGGAGTATGTTACATATCTGAATATTTAATTAAATAATTTATAATTAATAAATATTTATTTTGTACTTATTCCTTGAGAGGAGCTATGTGACGTAGAGAGACAAGAAAAAATAAATAAAAGTGAATCAGATGCAACTGGAGAAACCAAAAGATAAAGCTTACTAGTTGATTCAGTATTCTTAGGCTGTTAGCAGTTGTCTTCTCTGATATGGTCCCCATTGGCCCACTGTCTTAAGCAATTCATTCAATGGACAAAACTAGTCAACTCTACACCTTGGTGTGGTGTGCAAAATTATTCAAGGTTAACTCATAATATAGGTCAAACCATATATAAATAATTCAGAAGTTATTATATTACTGATGAACGATAACATGGAATGTTTTATTTCATAGAGTGTGTGCCAATAATTACAGTTCCTCTCTAATTAAGAACACACCAACTCTACTCTTTTATTCCTCCCTTTTATGTTTTTGATGTCATAATTTACCTATTTTTATATTCTGTATTCATTAATGAATTATAGTAGCTATAGTTATTTTTAGTACTCTTTTCCTTTAACCCTTATAGTATAGTTACGTGGTCGACACACCATCATACTACAGAATGAGGGTTTTATAAATGTGACTTTATATTTACTTTTACCAGTGTTATATATTTTCATATGTTTTCATGTTACTAATTAGTGTCTTCTCATTTCAGCTTAAAAAACTCCTTTCAGCATCTTTTATAAGGCAGGTTTAGTGGTGATGAATTCTCTCAAGTTTTGTTTTTCTGGGAAAGTATTTATTTTCATTTATTTGTGAAGGATAACTTTGCCAGATAGAAGGTTCTTGGCAAGCAACTGTTTTCTTTCACTTTGAATACATCGTTCCACTCTCTCCGGGCCTGTAAGATTTCTGCTGAGGAATCTGCTCATAGCCTAATGGGGATTTCTTTGTGTGTTACAATCTTTTTTCTCTTGTTGCTTTTAGGATTCTCTCTTTGTCTTTGATTCTGACAGTGTCATTATAATGTGCCTTTGGTGAAGATTGGATAGACATATTGACCAATGAAATATAATTGAATGCCCAGAAATAAACTCTCAAATCTATGCTAAATTGAATTTCCACAATGGTGCCAAGTCATTTAATGGGAAAAGAACAGTCTGTTCAAATTGGTGCTGGGAAAACTGGATATAAACATGCAAAAGAATTCAGATTAGACCCTTACCTTCTACTATAGACAAAAACAAAATTCAAAATGGATCAAATAACTAAATTTAAGAGCTAAAGCTATAAAACTCTTAGAAGAAGATACAAGGGCAAATATTCACAACCGTGGACTTGGCAGTGGTTTCTTAAAATGACCCCAACAGCACAGAAGAAAAAACAATAGGTAAATTGGACTCCATCAAAATTAAATAGTGGATAATGATGTTCCTAAATTACACAATGTAAATTGATATCAATTTCACGTATACAGAATCCTTATGTACCAATGGTTAGCACAGAAGCCTTTGCTATCTCTTAACCTTGTGCAAAATACCAAACTCTGTTTTTCATGTTCAGGTTTTTTATTTGAAAAATATGTACATTTCTTTAAGAACACTCTAGATTTAGACCGTCAGTTCAATGATACTTGTCCCCAGATCACACACCCAGATGTTACCAAAACTCTGTTCCCTTTAATGTAGATCTGGGTTCCAGAAAACAAAGTAGACTTGCTGACCTCTGTTGCCGTCGGCGTCTTTCTGTTGTTTCGTGTTCATGTGCTTCCTTGGTGCCTGGATATAGCAACAAAAGATATCAACCCTCTTTTGTATGTAATACTTGAAAATAATGGTGTTTATTCCATGATTAACAAGCTGAGAAGAGTCATAGGATATTCAAAGATGATCATTGTAATACTTTTCTGCCAGTATGGACTGCTCCTTGACTTCAACGTTACCCGGTGGCAGATAAACAAGGTTTAGAAAATGAACACAGTGCTTCTCAGGATTTGCTGAATGACAAGGGGATGCTCTCAGAACTACGCAAAATAATCTCTATACGAATTTCATGCTTGAAAAATAGAAAGTTTGAGGGAGATCCATAGCTATTAAATAAATTTCTTAAAAATTAGAAATGTAGGGGCTGGCCCCGTGGCCAAGTGGTTAAGTTCGTGCGCTCCACTGCAGGTGGCCCGGTGTTTCGTTGGTTCGAATCCTGGGCGCGGACATGGCACTGCTCACCAAGCCACGCTGAGGTGGCGTCCCACATGCCACAGCTAGAGGGACCCACAACGAAGAATATACAACTATGTACTGCGGAGCTTTGTGGGGAAAAGGAAAAAAATAAAATCCTAAAAAAAAAAAAAATTAGAAACGTAATCTGTAGAGGAATTAGAACAAGTCATTTAGAAAGGCTGCTTGGCAATTATAAATATATGTGGAACACACAATGCTTTGGCATCTGTTTGGAAAACAGATTCCTTACTTGGCATCCAGGCCTTCCGTCGTCAAGCATGCCTGATATTGTAAATCCCCATTTGTGAGTAGGGCTATTCAAAGAGGTTAAAATATGAAAATGACTTGCAAATCACCATTTGGGGCCTACATGGCAGAGGCATTAAAATCATAGACATAGCCAAATTAGTATTTTCTGTCTAATTGTTTTGGTTTTAAAACAAAATGTGCTTAATGCAGACATGTAGGCAATATATAAGAGATTATGGTATAAATGAATCCTGATTACTGACACTTTTGAGTAAAGGAGACTTCAATCATACTTAACCTGTTCTGAGAGCTGTTCAAATTTCCATAGGATATTAATTTGCAAATTACTGGGTCACATTAAAATTGCATAGTGAGGTGACACTCAGGCTCCCTGCTGTACTGATAACGTGATGGATGGCCAGTCAGGACAACAGAGTGAATGAAAAAGTAAGGCATTCAAAGGAATAAACCCAATACAACCATCCCACTCATCATTTTAGGAAATAAATTCTGTAACTTCTGGCCATTTAGTCCCAGTAGTTCACAAATAGTCTTGTTTTAGTTCATTTTATTCATTAGTTCATCAATATTAGCTGTTTTTATTTTACATTATACTGTTATGTAAAACAATATGCATGAATGGCCCTACTTTAACTATGCTTATTCAGATGTGAGATCGAATACCAAATACACAGGCATGAGGCCTTCAGGTACTTAAATCCTTTCTGTTTGAATCAAGTAAGGTAACTGATTGTAAATAAGAGATTGACCAACTAACCACTGCTTTGAAAAAAATGTTTAATTATGTTACATAAAAATAGATACGTAATTCTACGAGTGGCTCCTCCCACCCTATTATTCTTGGGGTCTCATTTTCATAGTAAGACTTTGGAAGTTCAAGGCTTTTCATATGCTGATTAATACTGTTTTAGGCTCATTGCTGCATAGCTTCGAGTGTCATGTCTTCACATACTGATATTCTGAATTGGAAGGAAGAGGTTAGAACGAACAGTTTTGTTTGGTTTTTTTCCCCCTGCCTTATGTTGTCAGTCTTTTTTACTGAAGGGAATGTTATCTGAAAAAAAATGATAGACTTCTTTTCCTTTTGATTCAATGCCAGACTTAATCCCATCATTGGCAAAGCTTGTGTGCGGTGGGGAGGGGCCAGATGTGTAGATAACTCTAAGCAGTTCCAGGAGATTACTTAGCACTCTCACCAAATCCGTCATGCTATTTATCTATCACCCAATATTCCACACAATTATAGCATTCAATGGAGACAACATGAATTCTTCAAACTTAGAGCCATGCCTTATTCATTGTTTTGTCTCTAGCACCTAGCAGAGTGCTGCCTTGTAATATAAACTGTAAATATAAATGTGTTTGGGCATATACACATACATATATACAACATAAACATGCATGTATACATATATACATCATAAACATAGTGTGTATACATCCCATCTTTGTTGTTATTCTTCAGTATTGTATTGGCTGATTTAGGCCTTTTCTTTTCCATATAAGCTTTAGAATCAATTTGTCAATATCTACAAAATAGCTTGCTGGGATTTTCATTGGGAAAAATAGATTACTTCCTAACTGTTATGTGAAACCTTTAAAATTACTGATACCTAACTGACAAAAACAGTAACGTCATATGGTTCAGCCTAATGGAATCTAAAATTTTCTAAACCCTGAGATATATCTTGTGCAATCAATACATTTGAAATGGAAATTGAGGCAAAGGAAGTACAGTGACCTGTAGAAGAAAGACTGTGAAACAAATTAGTAGAACTCAAATTCAATCTTAATCTATTCACCACTAATTCAGCCCTTTTAAAAATTAATCTTCTCAACCACCAATCCATTCAGTCATTCAACAAAGAGGTTTGATTACTTATTGCTTATTAAGTTTTGATACCTTAGAGTTTCAATGATAAATGATAACTGCTTTGTCCCAGTGAATATTCTGCCATATGCCTAGTCCATTCCTCTTTATAGAGAAGGCACTCAATAGATTCTTGTCTACTGAGAAGTTAATACATTCTTTTTATCATATCCTTTGCACTCACTCTTTTCCTTTATAAAACAAAATAAATTTGATTTTTTGGAGAAAATATAAAGTCCCTATTCATGTCTCAATTTATAGTGTCCCTCTTATGAATATTATTGTTTTTTTGGAAATAACATTAAATTCTCTATCCAGTTTTATAAATACCACATTTTCCCATGATATTATTTTAGCTTTTGTTTCATTTTCCTTTCTGTTTATTTTGAAGACTGAGATTCTCAGTCTGTGCTAGTCCATATGACTCTGTAGAGTATTTCGGGGTCTAGTAACATCCAAGACCTAAAATCCTAATATTTACCTTGTCTTAAATCACTTGTCATGTAGACAAGACTGGAAAATGTTCTAATTCTTAGAAAATTAAGCTAGTGATAATGATGACACGTAACTATTTTTTCTATTTATTTTCCCTTCTTCTTATTCTCTTGTGGAGAATATATGGCTAAGAATATTAGCTGACATCTTTTTGTTTGTAGTAAATCCAGTCTTTTTCAACTTTGTATGAAGTTACTTTATATAAATTACTTATAATATAATAGGGAAAATGGTATTTTTGCAGTGCTTTATTTGGACCACAGGTTTATTTGCATTTTGTCTTATAGTTTATCTTGCTTAGAATTAGATTATTGCCTTGTTAAACAGCAGGATTGCATTGGTATTTCTTAATTTGAGAAACAAGTGGAATCTAATTTTTTTCTTATTTGTATACATGTATAGCATATTACAATAGAAATCGCACATTACCTGCAGTCACATTGGCCTCAGAAACTCCTCTGACTGCAAATAACAGAACTTTTTGTTTAATAGTAATTTAAATGTTTGATTTCCTTAAATTTGACGCATTAAAGAAGTATTGCAAATAATATGATTATTATGACATCTAACATGAGAAAATATCAGATGATATGCTGCCAAAATAGGTGTAATATAAGCAATTGTTGTGTCAAAACCTAAGCAATTCAAGACATTATATTAGAAAGAGAGAGAGAGAAACAGAGAGAGGGAGAGAGAAAAAGAAAGAGAAAGAAAAGAAAAGAAAGGAGGAAGGGGGGAAGGAGAGGAAAAAAATCAGCATCTTTTCACTCCCAAATGATTAAAGATATTTTGTCAGCTTGGTTGAAGAATCAGTGCTTCCAATTCCCACTAGTATTTAAGTGTCTCTCTTGGATATTCCTAGAGCAAAGTAAAAGTTCTTGCCACAAGTGTTTTCACCTTTGGCTTTAACACACAAACATGAGCACATACAGAGGCACATACCTATACACACGTACTAGGATTCAAAATAGGTTTAGTGAAATCTGTTACATCGTCAATAAGTATTTTATATTCACATGTCACTTAATGACAGAGATACCCTCTGAGAAATGTGGTATTAGGCAATTTCATCGCTGTGCGAACATCATGGAGTATACTTAGACAAACCTAGATGGTACAGCCTACTATACACCTAGGCTATATGGCACTCATCTTATAGTACTGCCATCTTATATGCAGTCCAATGTTGACCAAAACATCCTCATGCACATGACTGTATACTATTAAAGGATAATTATAGCAGCCTTGAAGCATCCTACATAAACCTTCAGATTAAGTTAGTTTATTCTATGTTCAGGATATTACCAGAATTCTTTTTTATTCCTCCTTTCTTAAGAACAGTTTTACATTCACAGCAAAATTGAGAAGGAGATCTCCTATACACACATAGCCTCCTGCACATCCATAGCCTCCCTAATGATCAACATCCCTACTACAGTGGTACATTTGTTACAATTGATGAACCTGTGTTGACACGTCATAATCACCCAAAGTCCATCATTTACCTTAGGGTTCTCTTAGTGTTGTACATGCTATGAGTTTGGATAAATGCATAACGGTATGTATGCAACATTATCATATAATAAAGAATAGATTCACTGCCCTAAAAATCCTCTGTGTTCCACCTGTTCATCCATCCTTAACTTACCTCTGCCACTTATCTTTTTTACTGTCTCCAGAGTTTTGCCTTTTCCAGACTGTCATATAGTTGAAATCATTAACTATATAGCTTTTTCAGATTTGTTTCTTTCACTTAGTAATATGCATTAAGGTTCTTCCATGTCCATGCATGGCTTAATACTTTGTTTCTTTTTAGCACTGAATAATATTCCTTTGTCTGGATGTGTCACAGTTTATTTAGCCATTCACCTACCAGAGGACATCTTGGTTACTTCCAAGTTTTGGCAATTATGAATACAGCTGCTATAAACACCCATGTGTGGGTTTTTGTGTGAGCATAAGTTTTCAACTCCTTGGGCTAAATACCAAGGGGCACAATTGCTGTATTGTATGCTAAGAGTATGTTTAGTTTTGTAAGAAACAAGCTAAACTGTCTTCCAATGTGGCTGTACGATTTTGTGCTCCTCCCAGCAATAAATGAGAGTTCCTGTCACTCCACATCTTCCCTAACATTTGGTATTGTTGGTGTTTCAGATCTGGGCCATTGTCATATGTATGCAGTGGTATCTCATTGTTGTTTTAATTTGCATTTCCCTGATGACAAATGATGTGGAGCATCTTTTACTATTCTTATTTGCTATTCATATATCTTCTTTGGGAAGGTGTCTGTTAAGGTTTATGGCCCAATCAGAATTACTTTTTTACCTTAAAGGGCTATTTCTACATGCTCAACAAAGATAACCACTATTTTCCCAAGAATTACTTTTTATCTATTCTGCAACAGCCATCTTTTTATTAAGAATAGAATTTTTATGAGATCTAGAATCTATTTATTATTTGTCCCATGCCTATTTATACATGTAATTTTAGAAAACATATAATAAAATCTGCATAAACAAAATATTACTTAAAATATTATTATAAAACACAAATGAGAACTCAAAGTCAAATAGAGCTTGTAGATGTATGGGAATCTTCTTCCTCAAAACTCACATAATAAATGTAATATAATTTAAACAATAACAATAGAACAAAGAAAAGTAAAGAATCCAATCAAATGGCATATACTTCAAAAAATGGTGGCTAAAGACTAAAATAGTAGATCAAGGCAGGTTTTTAGGCAGCTCCTGATCTCAACTGTATCTCTCAGAAGCCATGTTGTGATGTGACAAAATTCCTGATAATTGTCATCATACATTTAAACCTCCAGAAAAGTCAATACAATGGGAATCCTTATGTTTTTTCTCAACTTCTGGGCAGTAATAGAATGGCTAACTCAGAGAGGTATTTCAAACTGGAAACATTACTCTTAGATAGAAACAAAGATTGTAAGCCTTTGTATTAAATTGGAGAGAATACAAATAATCCAATAGATACACTCCTTTCATAGTAGCCACATAATACAGCAGCTCCAGTAATGAAATTGAACAAACTCTCATATAAATTATATAACCCAACTACAAACAATAGAACTAACCAGGGCTACTCTTACTGTCAAATGATTTATCCAGAAACCTCATCCCAATTTTCCCTCAGGCTACATAAAGGTGGATAGAATTCAACATCTGCTCATCAATCAGTGTGATACACCACATTAACAAAATGAAGGATAAAAATCATATGGTCATCTCAATAGATGCAGAAAAAGCATTAGATAAAATTCAGTATCCATATACGACAAAAACTCTCAACAAAGTGGATATGGAGGGAACATACCTCAACATAATAAAGGCAACATCTGACAGATCCACAGGTAACATCATACCCAATAGGGAAAAGCTTTTAGCTTTTTCCTTCTAACATCACAACCACGACAAGGATGTTCACTCTCACCACTTTTATTCAATATAGTGTTGGAATTCCTAGCCACAACAGTTAGGCAAGGAAAAGAAATAAAAGGCATACAAATCAGAAAGGAAGGAGTAAAACAGTCACTATTTACAGATGGCATGATAGTACATATAGAAAACCCTAAAGACTCCACCAAAAAACTATTACAATTAATAAATGAAGTCAGGGGGCCGGCACCATGGCTGAGTGGTTAATTTCGCTTGCTCCACTTTGGTAGCCCAGGGTTTGGCAGATTTGGACCCTGGGAGTGGACATGGCACCACTCATCAAGCCACACTGAGGTGGCGTCCCACATGCCACAACTAAAAGGACCCACAACGAAAAATACACAACTATGTACCAGGGGGCTTTGGGGAGAAAAATGAATAAATTAATTGAGTAAAGTCGCAGGATACAAAATCAATATACAGAAAGCAGTGGCATTTCTATACACTAATAATGAACTATCAGAAAGAGAAACTAAGAAAATGATCTCATTTACAATTGCATCAAAAAAAAATAAAATACTTTGGAATAAATTTAACCAACGAGGTGAAAGACCTGTACACTGAAAACTATAAGACACTGATGAAAGAAAATGAAGACGACACAAGTAAACAGAAAGATATTTTGTGCTCATGGATTGGAAGAATTAATATTGTTAAAATGTCTATACTACCCAAAATAATTTACAGACTTAATGCAATCCCTATCAAAATTCAAATGGCATATTTCACAGAACTAGAATAAATCATTCTAAATTTGTGTGGAACCAAAAGTGATCCCAAATAGCCAAAGCAATCTTAAGAAAGAAGAATAAAGCCAGAAGTATCATGCTCCCCAATTTCAAACTATACTACAAAGCTGTAGTAATCAAAACAGTATGCTACCAGTACAAAAACAGACACACTGTTCAATGGAACAAACTTAAGGGTCCAGAAATAAACTCACACATGTATGAACAATTAGTTTATGACAAAGGAGCCAAGAACATACAATGGAAAAAAGACAGTGTCTTCAATAAATGAGGCTGGGAAAACTGGACAGTCACATGCAAAAGAGTGAAACTAGACCACTTCTTACACCATACACAAAAATTAACTCAAAATGGATTAAAGATATAAATGTAAGACCTGAAATCATAAAATTCCTAGAAGAAAACCTAGGCGATAAGATCCTTGACATTGGTCTTAGCAATGTTTCTGTGAATCTTACCCCAAAGGCAAGGAAAACAAAAACAAAAATAAACAAATAGGACTACATCAAACTAAAAAGATTCTGCACAACAAAGGAAGTCACCATCAAAATGAAAAGGCAACTTACTGAATGGGAGAAGATATTTGCAAATCATACATGTGATAAAGGGTTAATATCCAAAATATACACAGAAGTCATACAACTCAGCAACAACAACAAAACAACCTGATTAAAAATGAGCAAAGGATTTGAATAGACATTTTTCCAAAGAAGACATACAGATGGCCAAAAGGCACCTGAAAATATGTTCGACATCACTAATTATTAGGGAAATGCAAATCAAAGGCACAATGAAACATCACTTTGCACCTGTTGAAATGACTATTATCAAAAAGACAAGAAATAACAAGTGTTGGAGAGGATGTGGAGAAAGGGAAACCCTCGTACACTGTTGGTTGGAATGTAAATTGGTACAGCCACTACGGAAAACAGTATGGGGATTAATAAAAAATTAAAAATAGAACTACCCTATGATCTAGCTATTCCTCTACTAGGTATCTATCCAAAGATTTAAAAAACACTAATTCAGAAAGATATATGCACCTTTATGCTTTCTGTAGCATTATTTACAATAGCCAAGATATAGAAACAACCTAAGTGTCCATCAGTGGATGAATGGATAAAGAAGATGTGATGTATATATACAATGGAATACTACTCAGCAATGAAAAGGAATGAAATCTTACCATTTGTGATAACATGGATGGACCTTGAAGGTATTACACTAAGTGAAATATGCCACAACGAGAAAGACAAATACCATAAGATTTCACTCACATGTAGAATCTAAACAAAAGACAAAAAAAACAAGAATGAAACAAATGAACAAAGAAAACTAAACAAAACAACCATAGATACAGAGAACAGTTTGGTGGTTACCAGAGGGGTAAGAGGTTGCGAGGTGGGCAAAAGGGATGAAGGAGGTCATTTGTAGGGTGATGAATGGTAACTCTACTTTTGAAGGTGATCACATTGTAGTGTATATGAACGTCAAATTGTAATGTACACCTGAAACATATTTAAAAAGCTAATAAAAAAGGATATTTGTAGACATCAAACTTTATGTAGCCCACAGGTGAAAATAAACCAATGTGACATAGAGTTGGAAAGAAGTCAAGAAATTATACTCTGTTACTTCAAGTGTGGTCTGTGGGCTGATGGCATGCCTGCCATTGGCTCACACTGGGAAAGGTACAGAAGTTGAGAGGAAGCATTTAGGAACTTTGATAGAAATTTGGCATCATTGAGATTAAAAAAAAGCAACTATCAATAGACTCATCTCATTTAACGAAGCACACGTTTCAATTTAAATGATGTCAAACTTGGATGGGTTGTCATGTAGTATGGTCTGCATACAAATCGTGCACAGACGTACCAGATATTGCCCAGAATGTATTAGAAATAAAGTAAGGGAAAAAGAAAACTGGTCTTAAATATTGCTGGTTTGAGAAGCATTGACCTCCTGGATCAGATCAGGGCCAAGCTGCACATTTATAAGGAAAGATATTTTAAAATGGGTTTGCAAGTATGCAACTCTACTCTAGAAAGAGTTATATCACCTTCAAAGAAGATATAAAGCACTAAGCATGAGGCAAGATTTGGAGTGTGAGGAAATAACTAGCAGAAAGAATGTTTATATTAAAAATACATACATTGATTTAATAAAAAATAAATTAAAAAGCAGGTAACGGAAAGATGAAATTACAAGAAAATATACAGAGCTAAGGAAATAAATTGAAACTCAAGACAGCATTGATACAAAATACTTTGTAAATCAAAATGAAAAAGTTGACAAGATGGAAAATTAAATTGCTAATAAAGAGGAAATACTAAATATAATGGTAATGAATACCGAAGAAAATCACAGCCTGCAAAGAAATTAAAGAGCAGGTAAAGTTGTGGAAGACAGAGATAAAATATTATTTTAGAACAAAAGTGATTGATCAATATCCTCCAATAAAATATATTTGAGGTCCTCAAGCGGATTGGAAAAAAACTTGATTATGAAATCCAGTCAAAATTGACATTTGAAAACTAAATATTCTCTTACCATACAATACAGCAATCATACTCCTTGGTATTTAGCAAAGGAATTCAAAATGTATGTCCACACGAAAACCTACACACAGGTGTTTATAGCAGCTTTATTTATAACTGCCAAACTTGGAAGCAACCAAGATGTCCTTCTAGGTGAATGGATAAATAAACTCTTGCACACTCTAGACAATAGAATGTTGTTAAGTGCTAAATTTAAATGAGCTATCAAGCCATGAGTAGATATGGAGGAACCTTAATGCATATTACTAAGTGAAAGAAGCCAATGTGAAAGGCTAAATAGGATACGATTTCCATTATATGACATTCTGGAAAAGGCAAAACTCTAGAGACAGTAAAAGATAAGTAGTTGCCAGGGGTTGGGAGGAGGTAGGGATGTATTGGTGGAAAACTGAGGAATTTGAGGACAGTGAAGCTGTTCTGTATGACACCATAATAATGAATATATATCATTATACATTTGGCCAAACCCGTAGAATGTAAAATACTGAGTGAACCATATTGTAAACGGTGTACTTTAAGTGATAATGATGTGTCAGTATAGGTTAATCAGTTGTAAAAAACCTACCACCCTGGTGGGATGTTGATATTGGGGGAGGCTCTGCATGTGGGAGGAAGGGAGTATATGGAAAATCTCTGTTCATTCTGCTCAATTTTCCAGTAAACATACAACTGCTCTAAAAGATAAACTCTTTTTCAAAAATCCAGCTAATTCAAAGGATTCAAATAGAATAACTCAGTAATAGCTACAACGTGTTACAAAGTTAGAGGGAGAACACTCAATTTATTTAAATTTAGAGCCAAAGGGCTGGCCTGGTGGCATAGCGGTTAAGTTCATGCACTCTGCTTTGGTGGCTGGAGGTTCATCGGTTCAGCTCCTGGGCATGCACCTACACACAGCTTATCAAGCCATGCAGTGGCAGACGTCCCACATATAAAGTAGAGGAAGATGGGCACAGATATTAGCTCAGGGCTAATCTTCCTCAAAAAGAGAAAAAAATTTAGAGCTAAGATTAAACAATTTGGGGACCATTATAGGTTTTATATGTAAAAGGTTATATATTATAATTAATTACAAGACACAAAACCAATTTAAGTTGAAGAGTGTAAGAAAGTGAGAGAGTGCTAATGTCTTCATCTTTTATATCAGTGAGTTAGGACACTATTTAAAATTTAAATATGAAGTTATAATTTTTTGTCCAATTTAAAAATTTTCATAAGATTAGTGCGGATTTTCTCAGTCTCAACACTATTGACATTTCGAGCCAGATTATTCTTTATTCAGGGGACTGTCTGTGTATTGTAAGATGTAGCAGCACCCTTGTCCTCTGCCCACTGGAAACCATTAGTATTTCCCTTCTACCCCTTTTGGGACAAGCAAAACGTCTTCAGATCATGCCAAATGTCTCCAGAGAAGCAATTACCCTTCAGAACCACTGCCTTAGAGGTATCATTTAGGGACCTTATCTTGTGATTGGAAAAATAAATTAGCTAAAATAAAGTAATTCTCTTAAATTCATTTTTTTCTTTATCTGCTACATTTAAGTGTAATGAGTCAATAATTTTGTATTGACCTATATTTGTATGTTCTTTTATTCCCCTTGTCTAATTTGGTATCAGTAATTACCAAAATTGACAGTGGGAGGAGAACTGTACTCAGAATCTTGACTATTATATTTTCTGAAACTAAATATATTTATTTCTGAGCATCTAGGATGATAATGAAAGCAGAAAGTATGACTATGCTTAGTTACATAAATCTCATTGTCTTGCTAAGGGAGCAAAGGGTATTTACAATTTTCCCAAGAGTCTTTAAGTAAGTTGATTAAGCATCAGATAGTTGAGATTAAAATTCATGTAAAATAAGACATTAATATTTCATATCAACCTACCAGTCAGTATATGTAACTCGGACAGACACGTTTAGAAATTTGACCCTGGAATTGGCAACCTGTGTTGGCCCTGAGTTTGATTGATTTAGCCTCAAAATATTTGCCACTGATTACTGTTCTTATGTATACCACCAACTGCTGTTTAGATACCCTGGAATAGCTTCCTGATAGACTCCATGTTCTATTAGGTTCGGGATTGTTCTGATTTTGCTCACTGCTCTAACCAAAGTGCCAATTTATAACCACTCCAGGTACATAGTAAATGTTTAATAAATGTTGTAAATGTGGAAGCAGTCCTGCCTGGATGCAGGCAAGCTGCAATGTGTTATTTTTAATTCTAAATAATCCATTCAATTCCAAGTTCTCTATTCTACAGCAATGCATTGCCAGTGACTTTCTAACAATTTTGAGAAATGTTAAGCGTCGAATCATTGAAAACAGCCCTGATTAGGTGATTTCCTTTAGTTTTCTGTTCTAAAGGAGCACGTTTGCTTAAACTTCATTATATTATTCTCAAGTCCTGGGAATTCATCCAAATGTAAAATGGCATATTAAGCTGTACCTACAGGAGGCTAAAGGAATCTTTATTTTAAAAATTTGTGAGAAATTTTTGACACATCTTCTCTCTGCTTCCTCCCCTCTTTCTCTCCCTCATTCCCTGTAACACGCGGAATTGTGCCAAATGCGGGAAATCCACCATCTCTGCAAACTGAAATCTGTATTTAATTAGCCTAGTTTCAGATAAACAATAGTTTTCATTGGAACTTGAGATCGCAAACTCCTTGAAGGATGAGGCTCTGCAATAATATGGGATAGAGCTCCTCTTGTGGGTTTGGGCCAGGTTTATAATGTTCTCTTAATGTGGTTTTGCTTTAAGAATCATCTCAGGCCTTAGAATTGATCATGTTTATGAGTACTCAGGGACTTTTAAGTATGCAAATTATTTAGCTGACACATATACAGACTAATGAGATTTTACCAAATATAGAGCTATCATTATGAGGAACCAGTTTATGATATTTAAGTATGGATATCCACAACATATATTTTATTAATTATATTTTATTAATTGTAATAAGGTTAACTTGCTTTAGAAGGTAATTTTTTAAAAGAAGACTTTCCCACTGTGTTTTGCATGATAAACAAAAACTGTTTCTTTTATAGTCTATTATTTCTCTGTTTGTAATTACAGTTTTCTCTGTATTTTATTAACATTTTTCTTGTAGTTACAAACTCTAAAGTAGTTCCTTGTTCTAAAAAATCCATTTATGTACTACATTTATATAAATACATATAAAATATATGTTAGTTCATTTAAAAAAGAGTAACATGCAATGTTAGTCTATTTTGGCATTATATTAATGCTGCTCCATTGCAGGGGAAAATTCAGATGCAATGACTGGTTGGGTCAAGGGTTAGAAAATATTCCCCACTCTCATTAGAAGACGGAAGGAGTGTTCACTCCAGTGGTGAACTCTGTGTATCACCCTGATGTTCATTGACTTGCCTCCCAATAGAATCCCAGAAGCATACAGGATGGTGCTGGCAAGGATTCTGTAATCTTAAAGTGATACATGACACTGAAAATCTTTCTTTAAATTGTTTTAGATATTTCACAGATTTCTATTTAAACCTAGGGCTATTAACGCTTGAAAGAAAAATCTTAGTAGCTCAATCAAGATGCTATATCTTTTGATTCTCTTATCATAGTTGAGGATGTAATTCTTTCTCATTCCCTACCTCAACTCCTACCATCCTTAACATTTTAAATGTTATTTAGATTACAATTTTACTTAACTTGCTGGTCAGTATTCATATTGTGATTATGTAAAATAATTTCACTGCTGAGATTAGCAGTATAGTACTATTGTATTTCCTTTATTCTACAAAATTTTAATTTCCTACAGTTAAAAATATTTTTTATTTGTTTAGTTTTTTATGCATCTGTTTCTGTATTGTTCAAAAGTGCAAACAGAATTGCTGCATACTTATAAATAATACCTCAAAATGGAAATTGTTTTACATTTGCTTTGTTATATTTGTATTATTTCTCGGAAAAATTTCGCTTTTATGTTTGTCACATGGCTCCAATCTAGATGTGTTGCCCTTTAGGCAAAGTGCACAGTTGTACCTGGACCTTCCTGTCATTATTCTCCTAGATTGAATCCCCTTGTTCTTAGATTCCATATTGTCCTTTTTCTTGCATGCTGAAGTGTATATTACAGTAACTCCTAAAGTAGATTAGGAGATAAATTTAAAGTTACCTTTGCTTTCCTAAATTAAATGGAAGGTAAACTGGTCAAGTTGTTAAAGGTCTGATAATGTCTTTACTCCTTCTCCACACTTGATGTGTACATTAACATTGTATATAATGCAAGGAAAGTATAATCCTAGGAAAAATAATTTGCCTCTGTATTTTGAGTCCTTTGCTCTAATGTTTTATTTCTCTCCAGTGTTGTTGTGATGTCTGATGACGTTCAGATTCCAATTCATTTGCAAGTGATCCCCAAACATCACTATCCCTAGGTCACTGCTCTGGAGTTACTCAGATTCCCCAAAGAATCATGCTCAAATCTGCCACTTCTGTGTTATATAATTGTGACTCATGGGATTTTGGAGCAGATAGTGAAAGGGTCTCACCATTCAGTAGGAGACTTTGAGTTTATCTTTCTTTTTACTTCATTTCTGCTTTACTCTGCCTAATAACCCCAGATTTCTGCCTTTCACCTTCAGTGAGTACAGACATTATTTTTCGGTTCCTTCCAGAGGTAGGTGAACGAAAGTTGCAGGTCTATACAAGATGGGAAAATAGGGCTTCTGTCTCTTATCAATTAGCCAATGAATTTCAGTTAGTGCATAACAATTTCCCAATTGCAAGATTTTGTTGCATAGTTTTGTCTAAAAAATGGAATTTAGTCTAATGACATTGAAATTTAGTACAGTACTTTATAAAAATTAATTTATAGGTTAATATTACAATTTCCTGTTATTCTGGCTTTTGAGAAATTCCATCTCAACCTATATAGAAATAAATTTAAACACAAGGGATACATTGTTTTTTTTAGTGGAAGAAATCGGAATATCCCAAAATATGGAAATGGTTAATTACAATTTGGCATCTTCACCAGATCAAAATAAATGTTCTTGAGTTAGCAAGGAAATCATAACCTTTCTTTCTATTCTTCTTTGTTTGGGTGGGTATTGGATGATTATGTAACGATATATAGAACAAAAGTAGAAAACAAAATGTGCCTGATCACTTTAATTATCTTTGGATTATGGATGATGTTATTTCTAACTTTTTTCTTCTTTTTTTCTAAAGTACCTGAGTGTTAGTTTTATAACTAGGAAATAACTGATTTAAAAGTATCTGTGTGGGCAGTATATCTTTGACTATTTCAAAATAACTATTTAACAAATTATGACAAGTAATTTCTTTTATTGTCCTATAAAAGCCCTTTAAACTTTCTAATCTATTTGGGTAAAAAATATTAATCATAATCTAAAAAGTCCTTCTAAGGCCAGACTACTGGTGGCACTGACAGGAAAGCCCAAAAAGAAAAGAAGGAAAGAGTGCTAATATATGTTGTTTCTGAGACATTTAAATGGTTTATCTCTTTATGCATGTTTCCATCCTCTTTTATTTCCCTTGATTAAAAGTTAATCACATTGTTGATCCAAAATATCTGTTTACAGAAGAAAAAAGAGCAGAAGAGCAATAAACGCATAAGAGAAGAAAATGTGGTTACACAGGCGCAAAAATTGAGTTTTTGAGAATCAATTTCATTCTTATTCTTGAAACCAATTTCCAGTCTTTATTTAACTTATAGGCATTGCTAGCCTGAGAGAACTTTGGAGTAAGTCTCATCCTTGTCACTTTCCAGCTCTGTGACTCTGAATCACAATTGCTTCATTTTTAAAACAAAAATATTAATACTTATTCCTGCCTATCTTACAAAATGTAGTGATTTTTAAAATAAATGAGCTGGAAAAGGCAAGAAATTGTATAAATCGAAGATATCAAGATGAATGATATTCTTCCCTTTTGGATTTCATCCAAGAATAAAAACCTCTAAAGCTTTTTAAAATTATCAACAAATAAATCCAAAAACATATACTGGCTAAGAATTGAAACTTTAACTCTGAATAATATATCCTCTTTGACAATGTCATCTCTTTTGTGACATAATTCCATACTTTTCGTGAAGAATTCCTCAAAGCTTTAGGGGGTTTAGCTTGATTTCTTGTGATAGTTTGTATATAAAAGGGAAAAGAAACAAGCCTTCACACAATTATTAGACTTTCATTTTACTGAAAACATTGTAATGATATCTAGCTGTGTAGTACCTCAGAAATCCTGAAGAAATGAAATATTTTAATCTAGAAATATTTTAATCCAGAAGACATAATGGACACAGGCCTTGTGCGTAGCAGCTGCATTTTTTAAACCAGGGGCCTTTTTACTTTCCCTCGAGAACAAAAGCATATCTCAGCCATCTGTGTTCATCCACAGGAGACAAGTTTAAAGGGGCCTTAAAGATCATGTAATCCCATTTTTTCATGTTACAAATGAGGAAGCTAAGGGAGTGAAGGCAATGACGGATGTTTCCATCATCACCCCAGGAGTTTCTGGAGTAATTTGGATGAGAGCCGAGGGGCTAACAGACGAGCCCCTCCTCTGCACCCAAATTGCTGTCTTCTCCTCATGGGTACAGCATAAAAGCTGTGCTTGGGGACATTTAGGAGTGGGCTTTGGGCTCAAAATGATTAAAGGGTATCTGAATATACATTTTAAAATTTTAACCTTCCATGTGAAGGCAGAAAATTAGCTAACCATTCTAAATAAAATTTGCAAAACCCTTATCTCATATTTAAGACTTCCTTTTAAATCTTTCAGACATTATCAATAAATATTCACAAAATGTGCTGTTCTGGCATAAAATAATAGTCTTTTTAATACCAGTTTATATTATGCATAAGAAAACACAACTCCCGGGAGGCAGGGCTATTAGCCATTCTCTTAAGGCGCACCCGCCCAGGGGTCGGTGGCTAAATATGTAGCATCTCTCTTACAAATCAAAGTTACATCCATTAGTTTATGTTCTTCTATTAAATGCCTTTCCATTTACCCCGGCTTTCAGATAGCCAAGCGTTTGTCACACTGAGGAAGGTGTGGAGGAGCAAAGGGACTTCGCAGAGGATCGTCCAATTTTACATGGCCTTACATCCTTTGCGATATCACTATTCTTTATGTAGCACTTGGCGATACAGGAGAGTGAAAAGAAATTAGTCCTATATTTCTTACATTCTCCACTTCTCATTTAATCTCATTCCTATGCTCCAGAAGGTAAAGTGTAGGAAATTCTTAGGCTGTTAGCAGACAGTAATTTACATATCCAATTTACTACTAGTGATTAACCCTTCATTTGGGAATAATGTCAAGAAAATCACTGCGGGGTCATACTGGCTGGATTTATACAGTTGACATTTGATGCTACTTTAAGATTGTTTCCCAAGCTTGCTCAGGGCAAGAAAATAATAATAACCACAAAAATGATCTATTGGATTTTTTAAACCTCCATATAACATAGTATATAATTATTTATTGTATATGCTTATCTCTAATTCTCACAAAATTGTGAGGAATAAAATGTGTAAATTGGTACCATCATTACCATCCTCGTTTAGATAAGGAAGTTGAAACACAAGACCACATGCGATATAAAGAGCAGAACTGAGATTCATTTCCATGTCTTCTGGACTCCAAAGCCTCATGGAAACAAAAGTTATTGAGTCAGCCTTTATCATATCGCTGTTGAACACCTAAGATTGTTTCCCAAGCTTGCTCAGGGCAAGAAAATTTTAAATCTCTGGGGAGAAAATTCAGTTTACAAAGTGTATATCTAGAATTTATAATATCACCAGTCTTATGCACATGAGGCAAAAAAAATCTAACTAGTGAAAATTTTCATGAATATTTTTATTTTTGTCTTTACTGTGAGGCAAATCCTTCGCAACTTAAGCTAAATCCATAGTGTTATGTGTATGCAAACACACCCACACACACACACAAAGTATGTTTGTATGTGTTTCTTAATCTCAAATAGAATATATGTTTGTGTTGTACACATGTAATTATAGGTTATTATGCCATTGTATACAGTATATAATATGACCTTTCATTTAAATTTATTTCCCAGGTTTCTTATTTATAATATAAATAGTTCAAATTAATTTCTTCTTCCTACAAAGATTTAATTTGTAACTTCTTAGTTATGCCCTAATAAGAATTCTACTTTTGTCTTTCTTCCATGTTCTAATTTGTTACAGAAATTAAATTAGTCAATCATAATTCATTTTCTACAAATCAGTAGTGACAATTATACTCTGCTGACAACTATCCTTATTCACAACTGGATTCTATTTTTAAAATCAATGTATTATCTTGGTAAATAAACTAAGCTATCTGGCTGACAATGTTTATTTTCTTATACTCCCCATTCATGAAAATTAAGAGAAAATGGGCAGGATATCCTTTCCCTTAGTCTCTTCTCAGTCACTTCATTAGTTTTCTTTGAGGTTCTGGGGAGCTGCTTAGGCAATCCAGAGGGCAGTCAGGCCCAGAGGCTTATGAAGCAGTTCATGGTTTAGAATGTGAAAAGTGAAGCTTTTGCTGACAAAGATTTAGTATTAGGTGATACTTTGCAGACATTCATGGAGAAAAATCCAGGATCAATACATTTGTGGAATGAATGAATGAATAAAGGAGTAATAAATGCTCTGAGTGTTTATTGACCTGTCATATTAATTAAACTCTATTTTAGAAATCTGTGAAATGGTAAGTTGAAAATAAAAGAGTTTCCATGAAAGTTGAAGCAAAATACTACTTTTGTGTCATTATCTACTTAATAAAGCAATATCTAATCACTTTTCTCAACAGAATTAATAAATGCACCTTGCTTTTCCCCACCTACATTTAGAACCAAGTAAAGACTATAAAGAGTAATAAGATAGACGAATGCCAAAACATTACTTTTATAACGATGTGGGTAAATGCACCAACAGGGATTTACTTATGTGTCCCCCATGTCTTGAATTAGAATTATTCCCCTAAACAGGAAGTTATCCTACAGGAAAGTGGCCAGCCAAGCTAGGCTTACTACTCACTGTTCAGGAAGTGTTATCCCAAATGTGGAGTAGGGTATGAGGGATGAGGATTGGGAGAGCTGAGCCAGGCAACCCCAATCCCTCTACCAAATTCACCAATAGAATAAGGCCAGGAGTAATGTTGAGCAGAGTATAACTCAGGTAGAGGCTTCTCCCCCAAGAATACATAAGATACATGAGGTTGGTTTGTTCATTGCTGCTTCTCAGGACCTATGACAGTGTCTGATACAAAACATATATAATATATTTATTGAATGTTAATACAGTGAAAGAATGAAAGTATTCATAAGAGGTTTGGGAACAACCACTTCTATCTTATGAAATCATAGCATATTAAATAGAAATTATGATGTATATAAGAATCTTCATTACAAATCAAAATCTGATTTTATAGATAATTAAGTAATGCCACCTTTTCAAAAATCCCGGAAGAATGCAACTTCTTTTACTTTGTGTTATAAACTATGCAAGATACGGTGACATATATTAATAAAAAGTAAAACCCCTTAATAAATGGCATCCTACCCTACCATACATATTGTTATGACACCACTTTATTTTACTTAAGAATATTTGGAATATTTTCTAGGTTTGTACATGTACCTCTGCTTTGGTATTTTTAATAGGTTCGTGGAAATGTAACACATTATTTGACCATTCTTTTGTTGATCCAATCTAAATGCATTTCCTAATTATTCTGCAATAATGCAGTTGACAGTCTTGTGAATGTCGTTTTAGGAACATATGAAAATAATTTCTCTAGAATAGAAATCCAGGGGCTGAACTGCTGTGTCAGTTTTGGGAATTTTCCCTCAAAATAGTATGAAGTTAACCTGTGATTTTGCTGTAGATGTTCACTACTTTGGCCAATGTAATGGGTGAAAAATATCTTATTGATATTTATTTGACATATTCCCTATTATCAGGGAATTTTTATCATGTGTAGAAGTATTTATTGGCAATTTGTAGCTCTTAGTCTATAAATTAACGAAACAATCTGGGCTATGCTCCAGGGGAGGTTTCTTCATTGTGTTTCCCTCATACTAATACCGTTCCTGTCAGCCTTCTCCTCTCCCCTAGTCATCCCCTCTGGGTCCTCAGTGAGGTGGCGAGTTCAATCTCAAGCTTCACTTTGCTCCAAGACCTTATACCTACCCTCTCTAGGAGATTTCCCCCAGTCTGGTAGTTCACTTCCTCTTAGAGCACAGTTCATGATTTTGATTATTGACGTTCTTGGATCCATCAAAAGAATTCAATGAAGAACAAATTGGCTAAGTTCTTAAAAATGTAGACTCTTAATAAATTACCCTGATAATCTGTCTAACACCTTCCTTTGTCGTTCGCATACTCTGAACTCAGTTTCTCCACCACTTAGAGATTTTTTTCTTGTATACGTGTTCTTGGTTGTGATTTACTTTGATCTTGTCAGTGTGATCCCATCAAATTATACCTTCCAGAGATTTCTCACAACTTGTAGCTTGCTTACAGTACTTCTTCTTGTTTTCCATACTGGTAATCTCGCTTATATTTTCTATGACTTTAAGAGATTTGGAGCTAGAGATAGAGATTGTACACCACCTACTATTTCTACACAATTCCCAAAATAAAGTTTCCAAGAGAGAGACAGATACAAAGAGCAATTAGATATAGATATAATTATATTTTGTTAAGATTGGTTGATTCATTTTTAACTAGAGAGTATCGTGAAAGGGAATAGGCAGTTGAGTGTGCGCACAGTTCTCATGGGGAAATCCTGGCATTCATGTTAGAGTCATAAGCAGTCTGTTTCCAGAGATCTGAAACTGATGTGCTCTAAGGAGCCCCTTTGACCACACATCAGGAGAGACGGGCAAGAGATATTAAGATGCTATGACTAGAATGAAAGAATAGTGCTTGCAAACATAAAGCATGTATCAGATGTCAAAAGTAAAGATGTTTTTCATTGCACATGTTGATTTTTCAGCCCACCTAAATCTGGGCAACTCTATATAGTGTGCTTCAGGATGAGAAGGAATCAAGATGTATTTATTTAATGATCATTAATGATTTTCTGAATAATGTTTTCCAAGAAACTCTTGGGAAGACGACCAAAGGCAAAATAGTAATAAAGAGTAAGACCAATAATAACAAAAACAATAAAAACAATAACATAATAGACAGTATTCACTAAGTGATTGCTAATAGCCAGAGGCCTTAGTCCATTAGGACTGTTATAACAAAATACCATAGACTGGGTGACTTATAAGCAATAGACATTTATTTCTCACAGTTCTAGAAGCTGGGAAGTCCAAGATCAAGGCATAGGCAGATTCCGTAGGTCATGATGGCCCACTTCCTAGTTCATAGACAGCTGTCTTTTCCCTGTGTCCTCACATGGCAGAAGGGTTGACGGAGCTCTCTGGGGTCTTAGTTAAAAGGCACTAATCCCATTCATGAGAGCTCTGCCCTCATAACCTAATTACTTCCCAAAGGTCCCACCTCCTAATACCAACCATCAGATTGGGCATTAGGTATCACCAAACAAATTTTATTATCTGATGTAATTCTTTAAGAGGCAAGTAATCCTATCATTTCATCATACAAAGGGAAAAAATGTGAGATTTAAAGAGACTATAAGGTGCATCACAAGAAGAGTTCTCAGGACACTTAGTGCCTCATGAGAAAGATAAGCCATTCAAACAAAAACTGCATAGTGAACACTCAATATGCACAGTGGCTTTCTACTATCATAAAAGGTCAATGATACCACTTTCCACTTTACTAAAACATGTGGTTAATGTGTATTCACTGCCAAGTTTGTTATTAACCATTGACACATCATTTACATATTGGCATTATTTTATCACTTTCCTATAGATATACAATAGTAATTTTGGAGATGTGATGAGAACAAAACAAAATAAATGAAAGAAGAAAATGAAACTAACTCTTTATGAAAAAGAGTCTCAATTAGATATTTAACTCTTATTGTTGGTGGTATAGACGGAGATAAATTAAGGGTTTTAAAATGAAAAGAATTTACTAGACAGAAGAGGAGAATATCAGAGTTGAACATTGTTTGGATCTCTTATAGGAACAACTTCTATACAAGAAATAAAAAGAAACAAACTGAGACATATGTGTAGTGAGGTCTAATATTTGTAGACATTTATGAAAAATGGTAATGACATTTTTGAGGTTTCAGTTCTTATGATTTACTTTTGAAATTTGAATATTAAAACCTGTGTAATATTTCTCATTCAAACTTTATTATTTTAAATCTGTGACCTTTAGAGTCCGGGTGTAGTTATATTTCCAGCATATTTAGCTGCCCAGCCTTGAAATCTATTAGTGAAATTCTAGGTTAGGATTCAACCTAGCTATGACGTTTTGATTTCCATTATGATCAACATTGGCAGAAGTTTTCAGACCAATTTATAATACTGACCTGCAACTATATTACTCATGAAAATTGCCGTAGGTTACTGTACATGCTAAAATTATAATTCTTTTGTTGATATGAATATGAGGTTGTTTAATATTTTCTGAAAATTTCTTAGCATTTAGGTGACAGTTGATTTTCAGTTAAATAATAACATTAATGATAGTTATATCTGCTATTTTAAGAAGAAAACATGAAATTTTGAAATATAAATTTAAAAGCATACTTTTGTGCATTTCTGACAAATACCAGAAATAGGACTGATGTTCTCTAAATGGATATCAAAAAGTAATCAATACGACTGGGGAAAAACAGTTTAAATAGTGGATAGAATTATTTTTAAGTAAGAATCATAATACTGAAGTTCCTAATTCAAGCCACCGATATATTCCAAGGCTTTCTAGAATTGAAGTTATTGTTCACATGGCAGTTAATAAAATATCTTATGAAAACATTAAGCTCATATGGAGAAAATAATAATATGTCTAACAGACAGAACAATTAAGGAGATTTATATATGCTGTTATCTCATTTATCATAAGGCTATTTGTGAAAAGGCAATTTATGTATCACACACAAACTCCAGCTGATGCGGGGCCTGATTAAAACTGGAAATTTAAATGTTTTTGGATTGTATGATCAAGGCTATTATTCTCCAGAAACACACTTCTAATCCATATACTTTGGATAAGAATGACAGTGATTTCAATTATCTATTGGCCAGCAGAAAATCTACAGAAGATTAAACAGGAAAATAGACTTGGGAACAAAAAGGAGCTTCTTGGAACTAACTCACATAATAACTTGATTCAAAATCAAGTAAAAATTTAATCTTTGAGTCTGATGAATATGGCTTTACGTCAAATCTGTGACCCATATATATAAAAGGTTTGTGTTCTTGGAGTTCCTTAAATGTTCAGATTATATCATTATATTTGCCACATAGTTCATATATTTTAAAATTGAGTTTTCTAAATCCCTGAGTCTGGGAACTGATTCATGTTTTGCTATCCCATTTTCCAGGAGGAAAATATTTTTTAACGCAGTATTTTTACATTTCTGTAATACATTTTTATGCATCATTTAATATTTAATTTTTATCTTACTCTTCATTATAAAGTGGGCATGCAGTTATAAGAAAGCATTTTGCAAATAGATAGAGGTCTGAAACCAAGGTAAATAAGCATCAGAATTAGCTGGTCATTTTATATGTCTTTGTCTATTACATTTTTTTAGGGATTTCAGCGCTTTTTAGTCAGAATGTTGTATTTGGGGTGTTTTATAGTGTATTATACATTATCTTAACCCAGAAAGTCATTTTACTAAACTAAAATTTCATTAGTGAGTCCATTAACAACTTTTAGATTATTAACATATTTTTCATTATTTATCATGGAAGGTATATTTTGTCTCTTAAAAGTAATAATTTTCAAAACTTATAGTTTTAAAATAAGACTAACAGGTAAGGATAAATCTCAGTATAATAGAAGCTAAGTGAGATGTTTGGAAGAACTATTTATTTCTTGAGAAGTTTAAAAGTCTTTAAAATTTCATAGTTATGTAGGCAAGTAATCTTGGTTGTAAATATGTGAAATCATATAAAAGAAAACACTTATGAGAATTTAAAGTCCAAGAACTTTTATTAATTTTGTCCATAGATACGTTACCATTGCCAACAATAATGTCAGGTGCCTGGCAAGTGCTGTATAAATGACGGCTAAATGAAATAATTAATTTTTTTGTTGAGGAAGACTGGCCCTGACCTAACCTCTGCTGCCAATCTTCCTCTTTTTTTTGTTGAGTAAGACTGGCCCTGAGCTAACATCTGTGCCCATTTTCCTCCACTTTATATGTGGGACACCTGCCACAGCATGGCTTGACAAGCAGTGTATGTGTCTGAACCTGGGATCTGAACTGGCGAACCCCAGGCCGCTGAAGTGGAATGTGGGAACTAAACCACTGTGCCACCAGGCCAGCCCCTGAAATAATTGATATTTTTACAAAAAGTTTTCCAGTTGAATGACTTGATGAATTTAAGATACATCACCTTTGGGAAGAATAATATCAATATATCAATGTATTGTTTAGGGTTAAGTCATAAGAAATAAAATCTATTTTAGCATAAAAGCATATCCTATTAGATGTACTCAATGACTTAGGAAATCATTGGGAAGACTGTAGAAACTGACCCTAGGTTAATCTTTCAGGAACGACTCCAAAAGCTTTGTTGCAGGATGAAGCCACCAAGAAATCTACTTCTTCTATAAAACCCAGCATGTTCATAGAATCACCATGATCAGTTAATGGTCATGATCAGAATGCCACCACAGGAACCCAGGCACATCCACAGTGACATTTGCTAGTAGAAAATGGCGGAAGCATCCCCTCCACCTCACTTCTGCCATGCAAATCTGTTAAAAGGATGGCAAAAATAACTAAATTGAAATCACCATATCTTGCATGAGAGTTTAGGAAATGTCATTTTCTACTTCTGGAGGTGATCATTTTGGATTTGGGAAGATAATATCATAATCTCCATATCTGTGTATTTTTTATTATTTTTGTAATATCAATTTTTGCATAATTCATAAATTTCATCTTATAGTAGCAATTTAATGTCCTTACATAATATAGACATAAACAAATAACATTATTGGAGGTGCATTCTAAAAAAAATGTCATCAGTAGACATGCAAGATCAAGATTTTGTATACTACCTGCCTAGAGAAGAGAGAAAAATAGCAAAATAATGAGAGATCACTGTGTTCTCATAGGGTAATTTACATAAATTGAACACTTGAAACATTATCATACATATTTACTTCCTGTACAATGTGTTTCTGCATGTAGAGACCATGTATTATTCAACTAATTGTGCCCATGGGACATAGTATGTACTCATTGGATGTTTATTAATGAATGAATGCATATGTTTGAAGAGCTGTCATGCAGAAAAAGGAATAAAATTGTTTTGCTTTGCTCTGTTGTATGGTACTAGAAAGAGAACTTGGCAATTAAAGGATGAGTATCTGAACTGGAATTTTCCAAGTATCAGCACTGTCCAAAAGAGAAATAGATTGCCACAATAAGCAGCATTTCGGCAGAAAATGAGTGACCGTCTATCGGGGATGTTGCAAAAAAGATTCCATTTAGGTGGCTAAATTAGATGAGCTAGCTTAAATTCTGAAGTCCCCTAAAACTTTCTGATTCTATGATTATAAAATTATTTTTGAGACAAGCCCAAGTGTGGAAAGAAGAGCCTGTTAAAATTTGAATGTCAATCCAATAATTTTAGATAAAATTGGTTTACACTCAGGACTAGACTACAATAACATCAAGAATGAAATAAAATAAAGCCGAAATACATGCCGGCTCTTGGTGACAAGATGCTCTTAGGTAAACGCTGCTAAATTCTATTCTGGGGACTTCCACATGGCAGACTGAAAATTCAAGAAATGTATCACTACTCTGCTTAAACCTCAAAATACCACATTTAAGATATAAGTCTCTCTACATCAAGTAAACTTTGGAGTTTATCCCACTTAGAAAATATCAGACACATGAAGGATGTGACTCACGTCTCCCTTCAAAATTACATGTGGAAAGTTTATAGAAAGAAAAATTATATCTGTCTCAAGCTCCTTGACATTTTAAATTAGTAATTGTCATACTTTACACCTATGCAAATGACAAGACCTTGACATGGTGCATAATCTGTTTGTCTTTTCTCAAAAAGACAGATAATAACTCGAAGTAACTTATCAAAGAATCCTGCTATGACAGTAGCAGACAGAGCAAATACACCCGTCTTCCTTATCTATCACTAGCTGAGTTGGAGTTCACAGTAGACCTCTCAATGCTTGACAGATCTAACTTGATTTCCAATAGGCACATAGGCCACTTTGTTTAACTTTCATGTGATGCACACTCTAATTGAGGAAATACAATCATTGGTTTTAGAGAATTTTGAAACAATTTTATAATCTGAAGAATTTTTAACGTTTTTTCCTACATGAAATAATAAAAATCTGTTAGGTATATTATATATTAATACTAATATTCACAAGCTCAGTAGGGTGAAAGTAGTAAAAATTAATGACTTCTGTTACTTTTTCCTTGCTGGTCAGATGGTAAGATTGATGATTTAATAGATTGCTCCCATATCTACTACCTGTCATGCTAAGGCTGGAAGCAAAGACAGTGTTCTCCTCTCTTTCTCTCTGTCTCTGTCTGTCTCTTAATTTCACATGTTTTCTTGCCCCCAAAGCAAACAAACACATTTTTTGAAGAATTCCTTCAACTCCTGGAAAGTATCCTTTTTTCAGTGGTCAAAAATCTCTCCCCTCTATAAATACCATTTTTAACAGAAATTAGTAATTTGACTGAGAACCATGTGGGAGATAAAACATAAGAATGTACTTTGCTACTCTTCTTTGCAGGATTGGCATAGAGGCAATGGAAACACTGCTTAAGGAATAGAGGGTGAGTGGAAGACTGGACTAGAAAAGTATTGCTCACTATGGTACCATAGGAAGAATATTTACTGGATGTAACCAAGGTAAAAATACTGGAATATATAATCAGAATTGTTGTAAAGAAGAACTGAAAACATATCCAGTTATAAATAGATGGAGTGATAGAATTGGCCCAAAATCAAGTGTGAGAATCTGTTAAGGAAGCAATTCAGGACTACGGTTGTGAAAAGAATATATGTATTAAATCTCTCTTCTTCTACATTGCTCTATGTTTAGTACTTGTTGGAGTGAGTGACTACAAGAACGGGGATGGTTATGTACAACGTTTAATTTTAAGCCATCCAAAGTACCTAAAGGTACACTATTAAGGATTTTAGTTTCACATATATGGAGTCTATTAAACAGCTTGAGCCACTAAGGAAGAATAATCATTTCATTATATTTTATCGGACATTTTATGTTTAGTGATCTGATATGTCTACCTCACTTTTCCTTCAGTGAGGTTTTGTTCTGTTCAACACATTTCTCTTGATCACTTACCATATTCTGATGTTTTTTATTATTTATTATTATTCACTATTTGAACCTCTTATTTGGTCATTAGTTGTTACACTCATCCATCTAATTTTATCTTTCTGGTATACTGACTCTTAGAAGGACTCTCATTACTATATTTTCTATGATTCAGCAGGATACAAGGAGCTAAAATATGTTGAGTACTTGCCACGTGCCAAAAATTAGCTTATGTATATGTAGTAGTATATATTAAAAAAAAAAGTATAGTATATGTATCTTAATTCCAACCATAGTTCTACAAATCTAGCATCATTTTCAGTAACCTTCAATTCCTTTAGTAAAAAGTCAGATCCTTTGAAATAAGGTTTACAGTACAAATAATCATTGTTTTAAATCCAGGAAAAAATCTTGATAAAGAATGGCATATGTACTTTAGTCATGGAGTACTGTCCTATTCAAAGAAGGACAGTCCAAACAGGAACCCCTATCTTTACAATTATCTCTCAAAAAATTTTAAAATAATCAAAGTGGGAAACTATAACCACTCTTTTAAGATGGTCCATATTTTCTAATTCTGTGCTACCTCAAAACTTATAGGGCTTTTGACTTTTGTTCCTCGAAAGAACCCTCTTCCCCACCTTTAGCCTTATAACACCACCACCTGTCTCTCAATCACTAGTCCCTAGTCCCTCTCTGGTCCACATGTCCATGCCCTCTCTGATCTTAATTCTAAAAATAATGGGCACTAGGAATTTAAGCAGAGTAATAAAGACAATTCCGTACCACCAATCAACTGGATCATTTCCAAGGAAACCCTTTCCCACATGAGATTTTGAGAGTAATTCTTGACCTACTTCTAAACAGAAAAGGTGTCCCAGTTAACTGGGAATGTCTTCTTCAGAAATTATTGCTCTTCATTAGATAGCGACTCCTAGACATTGTATATTGTGCAAGAGATAGGTATATCAATATATCAGTGTATTACTTCTTTCTATTAAAGTGCATATTACAAAAACAATTTTGTTCCCAGTTAATGGTTAAATGAAGTTTTCAAAAGCATATGCATTCCAGGTCTTCTAGATATTATTTTCAGAATATTATTTAAATTATTTCTAAAGTTATTCTAATATGTTTTTGGCAGTGTGTTTTAGGCGGCAATAGACATCTAACTATGGTTTATGAAGGAACCACCTGCCAGCAGACTTTGGCTAGAAAATGTTCTACTGCCTATTGTGATCTTTGGTTTGTGTGTGTGTCTGTTTCTACGTCTGAACTTAGCTTTGGCTGCTTTCCCAAAATACTAACTATAGCACTTTTACTATTATGTTAGGTACATTTCTGTGCATTCTGTAAAATTATTAACTAAATTCTTACTGTAAATTATTTCCTTTTGCTTTTCTGTGTGCTATTCTGCCACTTAAAAAAATACCTATTTCAAGTTCTTTTCATTGAGCTCTTTGTTTTTTTGGTGGCATTTTGTTTTACGTGAAAATAAAATTTATTCATAATAGAGAATGTGTTCATGAAGAAAAATACTTTCTGTTCCAGGAACCAGGAAATAACAGCAGGAGAGTATAGTGTAGGAGAGGACAGTAAGAAAATGAAAAAATTTCCTAGTCATATATTCAAGTTACATTCTCTCACCTTTTCTCTGTATCTTTTGTCCTTTCATCATCATTAAAATGTCTTCCCAATTTAAAATTCAGAAACCATTTAAGTTTGAATTTTATTTGTATGATGTCAGAGCTACACGTCTAATCAATGCGTGGTTAATTTTTACATATAATAACATTGTTTTTATTTGATTATATTTTATTTACCTTACACATCATTGCTGAAGGTCAAGCTATGTGGACAAGTAATTTTATAGTCAGCAAAGGCTGCTATAACAAAACACCACAGACTGGGTGGCTTAAACAATAGGAATTTATTTTCTCACAGTTCTAGAGGTTGGAAGTCCAGGATCAAGGTGCTGGTAGGGTTTGTTTCTGGTGAGACCTCTCTTCCTGACTTCCAGACAGCCACCTACTCCCTGTGTCCTCACATGGCCTTCCTTCTGTACAGGTGCATTCCTGGTGTCTCTTCTTCTTTAAGGGCACAAGTTCTATTGGATTAGGGTCTGCTATAGGCTGAATGTTTGTATCTCCCCCAAATTTGTATATTGAAACCTAATCCCCAGTATGAGGGTATTTGGAGGCGGTGATTAGGTCATGAGTGTTCCGCATGCATGAGATTAGCTTCCTTATAAAAGAGATGCAGAGGACTTCGCCCCTTTGGCCATCCGAGGACACAATGAGAAACAGCTATCAACGAACCAGGAAGCAAGTCTTCATCAGACACTGAATCTGCCAGTGCCTTGATCTTGGACTTCCTGCCTCCAGAACTTTGAGAAATGAATTTTTGTTCTTTATAATCCACCCAGTCAATGGTATTTTTGTTAGAGCAGCCCAAATGGACTAAGACAGTGCTCCACATTTATGACCTCATTTAACCTTAATTATCTCCTTAAAGGCCTTGTCTCCAAATACAGTCACATTGAGGGTCAAGCTTTAACCTGTAGATATGGAGGAAACACAATTGAGTCCAAAAGAGTGAAATATTCCTAAAATGTTGCCATTCAAATATGTCCCCATTATGTTACACAATTATTGTCACATTTTTCTTTCATCCACCTGTTTCATATGTTCTTATAGTAAACATTATTATGAAAGGGATTTTAAGATGCATAAAATGACACATGAAGTTTTTCTTTAAAATACCTAAATGAGCTTTTAAAAGGGAACCCGTGATCATTTATATGATTGTCATTTTTCACTAGCATTTATAAAGAAATAATACTTTTTTAACCATTGTCACTGAATGATAGAGTGGGCAAAGTTCTCAGTGATAGCTGATGATTAAGTAATGTCCCTCAATGTAATCCTAGGACACAGATGAATGCACAACTCAATGAAAGCTATTAATTGATATTTCATATGAAATATCCTTGGATTAAGCTGTTCAGATCAAGACAATAAATCCAAGCACCAAGAAGATTATAGAAATGTATATAATTGCAGAGGGTAAGGCCATAGAATGGGATGGCGTCTGTACACAACTGAAATATACACTTCCCATCTAAAGAGATTCTGGTATGTTAAGTGTTGAAAGCACTGTGCCAGAGAAGCTAAACTATTCTGGTGATAAAACTTAGGCTTCAGATCACTAATTTCCATTCTCCCCTACAGTCTCTAAAGAATGGGGAAGTGTTTTTCTCTTCAGACATCTTTTTAAAATCTTCTATGGTTTTGGGCTTAGGATACAATGCAAACAGTTTGCAGTCTGTACTGTGGGCTAGATTTCCTATCTAATATGTGAAATAAAGGGTTGCTTTGTTGTTATTTCAAGATGGATCCTGAGACACAAAAATCAAGGCATATGAGTTTCCTATGCTGCCATCATAAAGTACCACAAACTGGGAGTATCAAACATTAGAAATTTATTGTCTTGCAATTCTGGAGTTTAGAAATCCAAGATCAGGGTGTTGACAGGATTGATTCCTTCTAAGGGTTGTGAGGCAGAATCTGTTCCGAACCTTCCTCCTGGCTCTGGTGGTCCCTGGTCTTTGGCTTCTGCCTCATCACCCTGATCTCTGCCTTCATCTTTCTGGTGATCTTTCTGTGTGTGTGTCTGCATCCAAGATTCTCCTTTGTATAAGGAGACCAGTCATACGGGATTAGGGGCCCACCCTACTTCAGTTTGACCTCATCTTAACTAATTACAAATTCAGTGACCCTATTTCCGAATAAGGTCACATTTCTCAGGTGCAAGGGGTTAGAACTTCAACATATGCGTTTTGATGAAACACAGTACAACCCATAACACAAGGATCATATCCACCAAGATTCTTGACTGAAAGAATGATACTCCAAGGGCCACAGTGAACTCTGCCCTTCAGGCAAGTCTAAGTTCCCTTCCTCGTGTAATTAAGAGAGTTCCTGATTTTCTACAACACAGAGCATACAGAGACACATTAAAATGCTGTGAAAATCCCTCCATACCCATTGCAGTTGTGGATGGGCATCAAGGAACAGATGGCTTATATTGGAAGAGGGAATGTCAGGGGTGAGGGTGGATATTCCTGCTGGGTACTGTGACATGATCCCTGAAATGGAAGTCAAGTCAAAAAGGTTTTTCACTCCAGAGAGAATTGGGGGTGAGCTGGAAACAGAAACTCTTCACCTATAGGGACGTAGGGCATAGGAGCATGGATTTCTGGACCTCAGGGACTTGCAGGGTTTTAAAGCAGATCTACCGGAATTTCTGAGAGAATTGATGCTAGAACTGGCCAAGAAAGGGGTTGACTGACCCCAGAGTGCATCAAGTGAATTGGTGAGGCCAGGAGCATTCCAGAGGTTTTTAACTCATGGATTACAGGAAAAGGGCTGGCCTGAGGGGAAAAATTTTGCTGGCTGATCCTCATGTAGACTACTCCTCTAGAAGTCTCAGTTCCAGGCAAGTATGCCCAAGACCGAGGCCCCTATATTTAGCTCTCAAGCGTAGCCAGCGAGAACCTCACTTTTTTTTCAAATTTGGCCTCTTTTAGGTAGTAGACAATAATCTTCCACCCTGGCCAACTACCAATGAAAGGACCAGGTAAGAATTTTCTTGTGGAGGCACTTAAGACAGAAAGAGCTGATTCTGAGAAGGGGTGTTCCCCAAAAAAGGAGGCACTTGGGTCCATAAAGGAATCCATGGGACAGGTAGTGGTTCATATGTGCCTGAATTCAGCAACGGTCTTCAGCAGCTCGGGCCCAGCTGCCCTCATCCTGGCTTGGGTACATGTTAGGTTCTCAATGATGGCATGCCTCAGAATCACACGTGAGTCTGTTAAAATACCAGCTTCAGAGATTTGGGGTTAGAACATCCGGATGTAGGCCAGATATGGGAAATTTATTTTGCTATTGCTACATGTGATAGATTCAGTTTCTAATTTAGTTATTGAACAGTTTGATTAGATTAATAGACATATCTTTCATTGCTCCACACTTTAGTTATGTTTATCACTGCACAATGAATACATGGAGAAAATACTGTGGTTAGCTTTTTTTTAAACCAATAGAAATAAAACTTTCTCCTCTGACCTTGCTCAAACCTAGACTCCTCCCCGAGTTAATATGGTTTGTTATGTAGCTTTTTAAGACCCTTTTGAATGCATTCATATACTTATGAATGTTTGAAACATTATTTTGTTTTCTTAAGGTGGGTCTTTTCTTATGTATGGATACTATATGTATTTCTGGAAATTGTTGGACAGACTTTTACGCTTAGCCTCAGATTGATTGGATTTTAATCAGTGTAGAAAAGGAACATTGCAAGATTCTGAAGAGCAGTTATGAACAACAATAAAGGACAATATGTGTACTCGCGTAATTTTGTTTGGGTTTTTAATTTGAATTTTTATATGTGAAAGTGATTCCCAAAGTCACTTAAAAATGCTAGTGCCGCTTCGTGCTAATTTTCTGGTGGACAACTGGAGAAATGCAAGCATTGATGTACAGATGCTGTAATTCGCAAAATCCTGGTTGCTTTGGGAATGTTTATACTTTATTAGTCTGGTGACAAGATAAACTGTTATCTACTCTATATTATTACACAGGCATATTATTGATTTCATTAACTCTGCTATTAATAGTAGAATTGGCATTTTCTATTAAATATGATAGAGATTGATGTTCAATTATAAGAATTTTCTTCTGGAAGCAAGGCTTTTGAAGTAAATTATGATATAGGGAGAAATTATGTAAGTCATCATACACCATCTTAGAAAGAGAAGATTGAGGTGTTGAAAGGTGATTTTATTTACCATACTGCTGTAAATAACACTGTTCTTTCTGTTTCTCTAATTTTGGTACATTTTTCTACATTACTGTGTAGTTATTTTATTTTTCCTGTGTAGATGACATCTTACCAACAGCTTGTAAACTTCTTGAGAGAGGAATCTTGTTTATTATTCCTCTAATATACCCAAGAGTGAATTCCAAGCACCGCACTTAGTCTACAATGGCTATAGAAAATGTAGTGATTTTTCTATGAAGTGCCTTTTATTTGTAAGGTTCTTAACACTCAATCCTCAGTGGGTCTGTTTGAATGCTACTTGTTGTGCCATTAGAAATCTTTCACACTAGATAATATTAACGTCTCATTCACAGACTAACCTTGTATACTTAGCACTTTCCAATGTGCAAAAGACTTTCAGACACTGTGCCATTGTTTAATAGACCCTATTTTCTGTGTATCTCCTGTTTATTTTTATGACAATGGTTTACCTTACCTCACCCTAGTCGGAGCCAGCCCTCCTTTTCCCACTACACTGCCCCATATAATCCTCTCTTGGATTTTGAACAGAGACAAAATGTTTACGGTAGATCATCCTATGTGAAGATAAAGCTAGTGACCATCCTCAGAATAGAGTGTATTTTTACTTTTCTGTTTCTAGCCAACTTCTCTTATTATCTGTGTTTAACTTAAGTCATCCAATTTCCAAGTTGTAAATTATGGTACTAACAAATGTCCATTTGGACTGAGACAGTGGAATAAATCTTTCCCTGGTAAGTGTGATAAAGAGGTGATTTTGTGCTTTAGGTAAAAACAATAAGGTAACTCACTCCAGAAAAGTCTTAAGGGTGCTTTTCTTTCTGGGTATGTTTGTGTATCTCCAGACATATCCCTAGTGTCAGATAATGTTTGAACAGGAAAGCACCTCATTGTAAATCCCTTTTCAGCTAAGGAACCTGAGAGTTACTGATGTTCATCAGATTTGCTAAAGTTAGCATACAATGTTTTAACTTTATCCTATTTCCCATAAATGTCAGGAATAGCTTTTCTCCATCCCTACACTGTGATATATAAGTCACCCTTTCTAAGATTAATAACCTTTGCCAAGATTGGAGTTGATTTATGCTCTGGCTCTGTTGGCAACAGAGGCCTCCCTACCCCAGCCCTCATCAGCTACATTGATTGGGCACCAGAGCTTCCCCCAGCCTGCTGCTTAAGCAGATGCTAATGGGCAAATGAGCAACAGCAGGGGGGCAGGCTGGGGTGAGCTTCATTCATTAGCAACTGTTCAAGCAGCAGGCTGAGGGAATCTACAGATGCTGAGAAAGACACTAGGATGAACATTGACCTCAAAGGTACTTGTGAACAAAACTTGAATTTTCTACCAGAAGGTCAGGTTGCCATGTTTACCAAAACTCTTATCCTGTGATACGTGGTACTTAATGGGTTTGCATTCTTTTTTAAGTCCCTGCTTTCTTATATTGTTGTCAATGCATGTATCAAAGACAATAAGGTCAGATTTTTGGTTCTGAGCCAGCATCTTGTGAAACTGCCTAATCATAATAATCACATCAGATCTTACAAATCTCAGATTCTAATTTAGCGGGTCAGGAGTAAGAATTGGAGAATCTGTATTTTTAACAAGTGTCCCATAAGTACGGGATATTTTATGATGGAGTAAGAGTGGAAGACATTTTTCCAAGCTGTAGACTTTAATCTGTCGTCCAGGTACCTCTTTTGTTACCATTACCCAAATGGTTGCTAAAAATGCAACAAACTGACGTCTTTCCAACCCTACTGAATGAGAATCTCTGGGGAAGAAACCAGGAATCTATGTTTTAAGACAGGATTTTGGAGCTCAAGTTTGAAAAATGTGGGTGAATAAAAAGTGAAAACCTGATCAAAAAGGCAGATTCCAAATTATTTGAAAGCACCAAGAATTTCTTTCTTTGAGATAAGTTCTTTCTTCCTAAAAGATCAAAGGCCGATTTACAACACTACCTGTTAAATTACCCACTTGCCTCTGAACACTAACTGCCTATAGAATTGTGTTTACCCTTCCCTGCTTACCCGATGTCTGCTTTATTCTGAAATACTTATAATGCAGTCTTTGAATTTTTTCAGGAAACATTCTCTGTCTTCACCTCTGCAGTCCAAGGATGCATACGTTAGAAGACAGTTCTTGTTGGATTATTTGGCTTGTTGTATACAATTATCCTTGAGGTTTGAGATTTCAGGTAACTGATTAAAATTGTGATCAGAAGTCTTTCGTTAAGCGCTGGATCACTGTAGTAGTTTCCTAGGGCTGTAGTAGTAAGTTACCACAATCTTGGTGACTTACACAACAGAAATTTATTCTTTCACAGTCTGGAGGCCAGAAATCTGAAATCTAGTTGTCAGCAGGGTTGCTTCCTTCTGGAAGATTTGAGGGAGAATCTGTTCAATGCCTCACTTCTAGCTTCGGGGGTGCTGGCAGTCTTTGACGTTCCTTGGCTTGCAGATGTATCACTCCAATTTCTACCTCTGTCTTCCCACGGCTTTCCTGCTGTCTCTGTGTCTCCAATCTCTCTCTCTTTTTTTTCTTATAAGGACATTAGTCATTGGATTTAGGGCCCACCCTAAATCCAGGATGACCTCATCCCAAGATCCAAATAAATTCACCTTCACATATATCTGAGGTTAGGACTCAGACATAGCTTTTGGAGGGCCGTTATTCAATCCACTAAAATCACTGAAATCTACAGATATGTGTCTAAGGAATGACACATACATGTTATTTAACATAGACATGTACTTTGTTAATTATATGTCAAGGAATATTTTTCCTATCTTTCAAGGCAAAGCTAAAACAAAATAGTATGTCTATGCTTTTTTTTGAAAGAATTTAAATGCTCCTGTAACTTTAAAGACATTAACTGCCTTCACACCTATATATGATATATGCATGACTTACAATTTAAGCTGGAATTTTAGAACTGAAATAAATTTAGCGTGTGAATTTCCTGTTAGATGCATCTAATTATCAATTCCATCACCCACTGTACTGAATTTTGGTGCTGTACAGACATGTTCATGTCTTGTCAGCTTTTTAGAAGTGAATATGATTCAAATTTATTTTTACGTGAGCTTAGAGGGAAATGTTTTGAGCAATATATCCAATGTTTGTACAAATTCGTGTCAGCCTTTGCTATTCAAAATACTTCTAACACCAAGAAACAAGCCTGATTCTTATTTCAAGAATGACAATGACTGTGTAAGTTAAATATACAGCCAAGGATTTTGGTTTTTGTTTTTAAATTTTTTTAGTTAACATAATTCTACAGTGAGCAGAAAATGTGAAGGCAACCATTAATATGTACTTATCTTATCTTAATATGTGCTTATTACTTATCTTAATATGTACTTATAACATTCTTGTCCCCCACTCCCTGCCTCCTCCCCCGCAGTATTAGAACCTTTGTGTGTCGTCTGTCTTTAAATTCTCAGATGGTTCAATTGCTGAAGGGAGAATCAGAATCAGGTCTGTAGCACACTCCTTGCCAAGCACTGGGAGTGTAGTTTTCCCCTTTTAAATTCACAAAGTGTAGTCCTTCTGGCCCCAGGAGGCTTGAGCCGCTTTACCTTGCTGATGTAATGAGAATATACTGACACATTTTCATTATTAGATCAAAGGAGAGGGGCATTACATGAAGTCACTTGCAAATGAAATATCAAAATTGGCTGGAGTATACACTTTCATTCTAATCAAACGCCATTCTCTTTTTCCAGAATCAATAGAGGAAACCAAGGAAAGGAGACACACAGTCTAAAATTAATACAGCGGGTGAAATCAGACTTAAAACAGGTCCATTTATTCACTGTTGACTTGAATAACTGAAACATGAATTTTACGATTAGAATGTGTTGGAAAAAAGCAACTTAATTTATAAGAGGGAAACAAAAAAGTAACATGGGCTTTATTAGTTACAGTGTTGAATCGTTCCATATTCTTGGTTTGGTAATTCAAGGTGAAATAAGTAAAACAGATTATTCCAAATGATCATTTTCTTCCAAAATATAACAGCATCTTTTTCAATTATGCACGCATTTAATCTAAGTAATTATCTTTTAAAATATTGCTTTATCTTCAGTGAGAAGTCAACTAAATTCTCCTTCCTTACTACTGTAATTGGTTCATGACTAGTGTCGCCAACTATGACAAATCAACAAAATGCTTTAGTAGAGAAAGTTGAGACTTGTGTTTGTCATACTGTTCAGAGTTGATAAGAACACATCAGTTCTCTCAAATTTACATCACAAATCCTTGATACCTTTAGGGCACGTTCTCTGAAAAACTGCTTTGTATTGTAGCAAACTGAGAAGTCTATAATTTGCTCTAGATATTTTTTTTCACCAAATTGCAAAATCTAAATGATCTTAGATTTCACTGCTTGGATTGATACAAGTATATTGTGTGACATATGTGTGGGAATATACTTACCCATTTACTTTCTTGGCAATACATTTTTAAAAAAACATATATCTAAATATGTATAGTGTGTAACACAATATCTGAGCATAACTATTATGCCTTTATGGGTGTAAATAATCAAGTTGGTGATAACAGAAATGCTTATGGTTGTGATTGTCCTATTGTTCAACTCAAACGAGTATAAAGGGTATAAATTTCCTCCTAGGGTCTTTTTCTCTTAAACCTGACCTAGAGTCACTGGCCTTCCCAATTGGAAGTCAATGGACAGATAATTATATTCGGTAGTTACAGGCACTCTTCCATATCCACGGCCTTGCCAAGATATTACTATAGTCAATAGATTTGTACAAAATTGTAAACAATATCAAAGGCTGGCAACCACAGCTTCTTTCTGTAGCTTTCTTTTCTGTATTAGCAAGCTTTATTTCACAGTTATAGGAGTCTTCATGTAAAGCTCACAAGTTCCTATAATTTCAGAGAGAAATGTTAAGGTAAGCAACAGTGTCATATTATAAAGTCCATTTTCCTAACAGAGAAATTCTCTTTCAATGGGAAGAAGAGAAAGAGGTCAGAAGTAATGCCCATGACTTGGCCTCCATGTTCCCAAGCTTCTTAGCAATGTTTGAAGTATATTCAGTGTAGTTAATTTGTACATTTGAGGATGAATTGAGACCTTATGATTTTTTATGGTTTCTGTTCAGTGTTAAAAGGATAACAGTGTAATTGATATGTGAATTATATTCAATAAATGGAAAGTAAACATAGAGGCTCCATAAATCTACATTTTCTAAAGGAAATGTTGAGCAGATATTTTTAAAAAGAAAAATGTAGTTCATAGTCTGCATAAATTGTTGGAGGAAAAAATAGATCTAAATTAATGAACAATGAGGACAGTGGAAGATCTAATAAAATTACAGTCCAATTGTCTCCTCTGGAATTCTGCTTCTCCTCAAAAATTACTTTAAATTACTATGGCCCCAAAATAATGTGGCAAAGACATTCGTATCTGGAATATTCTATTAGAGAACATTTACTCTATGGCTAATTACTAAAAGCAGGGAATGATAATAGCTACCCAGATACACTGGAATAACTTCTCAAAATATAATCTTCATTAAAGTAATCTTAAGGGAACTATTTCCAATGTGGAATGAAGGGATTTCACCATATGACTCATTTTATTCTTAATTGTAATCAATGCCTCTAGTCATAGGCAACATAAAGAAAGTGTACACCCAAGGGTTTGACTATATTCTTAAAACCAAAGTATTATGAGCTATGTCATTACTCTATTGCTTTTTCTCATTTGGAGTAGACATTTTGACAATTTAATAATTATGCATCTGATAATGTTCCACAATACCTAAGAATTAAATTCTCCTGTGCTTTATTTGGGCACATTTATTTGAAATTTACGTTATTTATTCTTTAAAGATACTTCACGAAGAAGGACTTAATTTTATGTGACAGACTGTTGAACAATCTGTTTCAGGAGACTGGAAACCAGAAAGTCCATGTAAACTCAGGAAATATTTCTTGGCTCATAGGTAACCTGTCTGCCATGGTATGTTTCAGCTTCTGACACTTTATTTGTTTAAAATGCCAACCTAGCATGGGCGGCTGGCCTGATATGGCTGTGGGATCACTAACCTGAGTATAAACCCTGAGTCATTTGATTTCCTAGAGTTGACTGAGAATTTAGATGAGATCTTGCCACTGTTGGAGAAGACAAGGGAAATTTTCGATTTGGATACTTTCTTCTGAATGAATGAATTTTATGGAATTTCACTTGTTCAAAATTTGAAATTACAGGATAATTCAGTTATTTGAACTTTTAAACCATTTCCACAAATGGAACAAAAACTCTAATATCCAGTGTTCCTCAAAGTGACTCTACCTGTGCAAGCTCTTCAGGCTCACCCTGATCATCACTTCACATTTCAAACAAATTTGAAAAAGAAGAACAAAGTTGGAAGACTATCATTACCTAGTTCCAAGACTTATCATAAAGCTCTAGTAATCAAGACAATTTAATATTGGTGTACAGATAGACTCATAGATCAAACAATAAACAGGACCCTATCCAAATTAAGAACTTCTGCTCTTCAAATGACATTGGTAAGCAAATGAAGCATCAACTTACAGTTTAGGAGAAAATATTCGCAAATCATATATCTATAAAGGATTATATCCAATACTTGTAGACAATCTTGTAACTCAATAATAAGAAAACAAACAATGTAATAGATAAATGAGCAAGATTTGAACAGGCAGTTTACCAAAGAAGACACAGGAATGGAAATAAGTATATGAAGATTTTCAACATCATTAATCATTAGAAAAATGAAAATCAATACCACAGTAAGTTATTACTACACACCTCTTGGACTGGCTAAAATTAAAAAGACAAATCATACCAGGTGTTGGCAGAGACGTGGAATGACCGGAATTCGCATATAGTTCTTGTGGAAATGTCAGATACATAACCATTTTGCAAAAAAGTTTTGCAGTTACTCAAAATGATGAACATATATTAGTCATATGATTTAGCAATTTTATTTCTAGATAGTTACTGCCCACCAATAAAAACATAAATATTTACACAGACTTGTTGCATGAATGTTCATAGCAGTTCTATTAGTAACAGCCAAAATCTGAAAACAGCCCACATATCCAATAAACAGGTGAATCAGTAAACATCTGTGATATGTCCTTAGAATACTACTCTGCAATAAAAAGGAATGAACTGTTGGAACCTACATCAATATGGATGAATCTCAAAAGAACTATACTATGTGAAAGAAGTCAGATAAAAGAGAGTACATATTGTCTGATTTTATTTACATAAAATTGTTAGAAATGCTGCAAAACAATGTATAGTGATAGAAAACAGGTTATTGGAAGATTGGGGGGTAGAAATCAGAGGAATGACTACAAAAGAGTATAAGAAAACTTTGGGAAGGGGATGGAAATGTTAATTTTCTTGACATATTGCTGGTTTCACAGATTTATTCATGTTACAAATCTTATCAAGTTGTATACTTTAAATATATCCAATTTATTGTATGTCAGTTAAAATTAAAGCCAGTAGAAAATCATATGATTTTTCTATGGATGAAGATAAGCAACAGAGCTCGTTATAAGGGAGTCAAATAAACCTGGGATTAATACAGGCTCCGGCATTTATTAGCCATATAGCCATGACAAAGTTAATAGCATTTGTTTCCTCACCTATAAAATGGGAAAATAATACTTGCTTAAGAGGGCTAGCTTAGGATTTAAATGTAATATTGTATATAAATGCTTTACATAACACCTTGTGCACATTAGAGTCTCAATAAATATGAATTTCCTTCCCCGTAGCATTTGCCATCTCTAATGGTCATATTGTGCCACAAGTAAAACACTCTGGGAAAAATGCTAAGTTAAGAATTGTACAAATTATAATTTTCCCCAGAAATGTCATAAACCACCAAGTGAATGGCACTAGGCATGTACATGACAGGCACCACTTAGCAGGCAAGTTTGAAAAATCATCACTTTCATTTAAAATCATACCCTGAAGGAAAAAGAAGTGTCAGGAACAGCACCCAAATAAGAAACACTTACATACCCAGATGAAAAAGCAAGGTCTAAAACAGGTAACAGACCCTGTCACGAACAGGAGGAATTAGGTTATGACTAGAGACAGTAATAGTCCTTCGCTACAACCTAAGAGTTGGAAAACTTTAAGCACTCTAAAACTGAATATGTGACCAAAAGTACCTGAACGAAAAATGGCTGTCAGTGATTTTGACAGGGTTAATGACAGAGCTAGATCAACTGAAAATTCACTCTGGCCCGTTATGTAAAGGTGGACCATTAAAACATCAGGGAGAAAAGGGACCAAACTTCTTGACCCTAAAACTGTGACTTGATTAAATAGATCATGCAAAGACAAAGCCACCATTTGTAACATATGCACTAGCATTATTAGAACTCATCAATTGCTTTAGTTATTCAGAAAATTGAAATTAATAGATCATAAAAGTGTTTTCATTATACAAAGCTTTAAAATAGGCAGCAAAAACTCTGGGTAACTATTCAGATGTTATGAGGAAAAATAATCATGTGACAATAGTTGAAGATAAGTGCCTGCATTACTTCACGTAAAAGATAAGTTTCTGCATCAGTTGATGTAACGGAAGTTTCTCTTCAGAAGAAAGCAAATTAGATTTGTAAGTAAAATCATTCTCCCAAAACAATCTAGCTTATTGCCATTTACTGGGATCTTATAATAGATCATGCTTTACAAAACTAAGAAATTTTTTGTGAACATAATCACCTCTAAATTATCTTTTGTGTTAATCCAGCTTTCTATACAATTTCTAATATTCATGCAACATTTTGCAAATTATAGTCTCCTTTCACTTACATTGTCTCATTCAATTGATTTTGCTTTGGAAAAGGTAAAATGTACAAAGCAAACAACTTTTAAAACTCAACAATAAGAAAACAAATAACTCGATTAAAAAATGGACCAAAGACCTTAACAGACACATCACTGAAGAAGATACACAGGTGTGGACAATAAGCAGACGAAAAGATGCCCAATATCATATGTCATCATGGAAAAGAAAATTAAAGCAACAATGAGATATCACTCTGCACCTATCACAATGGCTAAAATCCGGAACAAGGACAACACTGAATGCTGTCAGAGCTGTGGAGTAACAGGAGCTCTCACTCATTGCTCGTGGGAATGCAAAATAGTTCTGCCACTTCAGAGGACAGTTTAACAGTTTCTTACAAAGCTAAATGTATTCTTACAAATGATCCAGCAGTTGCACTCCTTGATATTTACTAAAATGAATTGAAGACTTATGTTCACAAAAAACCCTGCACACAAATGCTTACAGCAGCTTTATTTATAACTGCCAAAGCTTGGAAGCAATCGAGGTGTCCTTTAGTAGGTGAATGGATAAATAAACTGTAGTACGTCTAATGATGGAATAGTATTCAGTACTAGAAAGAAATGAGCTGTTAAGCAATGAAAAGACATAGAGGAAAATTAAATGTATACTATTAAGGGGAAGAAGCTAACCTGAAAAGGCTACATTCTGTATAATTCCAACTATATGACATTCTGGAAGAGGCAAAACTATGGAGACAGTAAAAAGATTAGTGATTGCCCAGGGTTACTGAGAAGGGAGGGATAAATATGTGGAGCAGAGGGGCTTTTAAGGGCAGTGAAACTATTCTGTATGATAGTATAATGGTGGGTACTTGTAATTATACATTTGTCCAATCCCACAGAATGCAACACCAAGAATAAACCCTAATGTAAACTATGGACTCTGGATGCTAATGATGTGTCAGCATAGGTTCATCAATTGTAACAAATGTACCGACTGGTAGAGGGATGCAGAGAATGGAGGAGGCCCTGCAAGTGAGGGAGCAGAGAGCATATGGGAAATTTCTGTACCTTCCACTCAACTTTGCCGTTGCTGCTCTGAAAAATAAAGGCTATTAAAAATTTTTGAAAGGCAAAATGTAGACTTCTGAGACAGTAATGTAAACAGATCTCTGTAAATTAATTTGTCTAGGAATAAAACCTCTAGAGGAATAAGAAAAATTCAAATGATAGTATTGTGTAAGAAAATATAAGCAGATACTGTATAATACAGATCACGGGACAGATACATATATAAAGATAAAATCTATAGATTTATGTGTACTTATAAGCATATTTATGTGTTAAGTATGGGTTTGGTGGGTGAGGAGAAAAATTGTTGAAAATGAAAAGGAATAAGGACTAAAAGCTGATTATATGCAAGCATATTTCAGTAGCCAGTAGGAATATTGACTCTTTCTGAGCCTGAGAAACTAAATATCAGTGGTTTGCTACTGATCTAATGAGAGAATGACCTCTTACATTTTGCTAGGTGGTTAGCAGAAATTTGCCTACCGAAAGGGAACGGAGAATACCTCAGTACAACATTAGCTTCTAACTGATGCTGCAGAGGAAACTCGTTCTCCTTATACTGCAAAATCAAAGGTGTTCTTTTCAGCAACTCTGGGAAATATATTATCCCCTTTGTAGGAAATAGATACTGTACCCACAGCAGAAGGATGTGCTCTTATAGCAGTCTGTCCAGTGTTCCAGTGACGTGGCCTTATGCATTCCTCCCTTCATGTTAATCAATACCAGCATGCTTATCATATTCTCTGGATAAGGATATACTCTATGGCCATTTTTTTGTTTTGCTTTTTTGCTCTAAGCAAACCTAACTGAAGAAAAGAGTATTGATCCCGTGACTTCACCTCATTAATACAACATTCTAAACAAGTAAATTAAGTGATTCTAATAAAGTAATTCAGAACATAGACTGGAGTGGAAAAAGGGGCCTTCGCGCTAATGGTTAGTAAACCCAGTCCCTATTCTGAGCTCTATAAGCAAATATGTGAATTATTTTAGAAAATGGAGAGCTTAAGGTTCATGTCCATATTGAAAACGAAAGGATTGATTCTGTGACTTCCACATACACTTACTCATAGCAATGTTAATACTGTGCAAGAATTGCAAGTCTGTACACAAAGGAGACCCCTCTCCATCTGAAAAATGATACATGTTAGCCAACTGTCCTTTCTGAAACTTTAGAAAAAAAATTGGATGAAAAATATTGAATTATTCTGACTTAATTTGTTTTCCTTTTGTAGTCAACTACATTGTGAGGAAAAGGGATGTATACATTTATGTTAAGTTTAGTTTAATTGAAGAAGTAGCATAGTAATAGCTTATACTGAAATTTATTGAATTAACAAGAATTTGTTAAGAAGTGGTGAATCAGTCAGGGTACAACCAGAGAACCATAACCAGTATATCAATATTTACTAATTTACATATGCAGTAAATAATTCTACTTTAGGATTTTTATTAATTGCTCATATCCAGTTTTAGCATATATTGTCTCTGAAAATATTTTAATTTACTTGTTTATTTATTCACTGTCTTCCTTCCTCTGCTGGACTGCATATTCCAAGAAAGCAAAAATGATTTCTTTAACAATGGGAGCATTCCAAGTCAATGGGAGCATTCCAAGTCTAGCACATATTGAATGACTGAGAAAAACAAGTATTACATATATTTGCCTAAATACAACATGAAGAATGGATTTAGATCCTTTGGCCCTTTGATGTGAATATATTATGTAAGTTTTAGTTGTTTTCTTCTGTGTTTTTCCTCTCTATTTTGCAGGATTGTATAGATCAAGAGGAATGAAATTACTGTTCACCTTAGAAGTGATTAAGTTCTAAATTGGTAAATGTGCCCCAAGACTGTGATTTAATGCAGTGACTGCCCTGCAGGCAGCTTTTAATGGTTTCTATTCTCTGTAACTATTAAAGATCATTACTCTGCTGTTTACACACTCCTTTCTAACCACTTAAACTTAGTTTCTGCTTCATATTCAAGGCATATGTGTATGTGGAGTACAGACCCAATTTAGAAAACATTTTCAGATTTAACAGGAAAATTTTTGATATATATTGAATTAATTTAAGCTAAGAGTCCTTGTTCTTGATTAGTTCTTTTGTTATGATAGTTATGTTGTAGATTGATTCTTTTGTTATGATATTTATGTTGTAGATTGATTTGTTTAAACACCTTAAAGTGATTTACTAAATAAGAGGATTGAACTGTGTTCCTTGAAAAAATATGGGAAATTAGGCATTTATACAAAGTATAAACAGCTATTGTTAAATCTTATTGAACACATAATTGAAATTGTTTCAATGTGCATTCCCCACATGTAAAAATTACTGTGTTGCTGGTTTGTTTGAAGATGAAAATGATCTCATATAATGGAAAGAATATGAAATCGTTTCCACATTTAGTTTAGCTATCTAAATGCTTTTAGACACATTACGGATTTAACAATCTCTAGGATGTTATTTTATGAAGTGATGCTGATCTTAGTCACCAGAGCAGAAAAGCAAAGACACTACTGAAAATATTTTCCTCATTTAGCAATCTGAGTTGTGACAAGACTTTGCTAATCTAGACGCTCTGCTTGTAAATTTCTAACTTGAAATGACAGTGAAATTAACTGTGCACTGGAAAAGGTGAACAATTTTGGAAATTTACACTGATCATAGTCATTCTTACTTCATATATTCAAAACTTATGTTGCTTTCCAGAAGATGTTTCTCTGAGTAGAAAAAAACTGTCTACTTTTTGAAATTACAAAAACAACTTTATGTAGCATTCTTAATTAAAAGCAAAGATAAAAGAGAAAGATCATAAACTGTTGTTTGCTATTACATGCATCAATGTGTTTAAGGTTTATCAAGCCAATAATAATACCAAAAACTGGAATAAAACATGAATAAAGAAAATTTACCCAAAGCGTGTGTTTCAGTTTGGAAAACAATATCAAACTTTTGGTAATTCTTAAACTAACAGCATTTTGCTAAAGCATACATTTTGAGATCACAAATTCTCTACTGGCCTGATTCCTCACAAACTGGACATAAGGTGAAAGTAATGATAAAACCTGGGAAGAATTCATGTGAGGACATGTAAATATCTTCATGCTATAACTGACTCTAGAAAAGAGAAAAGTAAGTCAAACTTTGAACTTTACAATGATTTACAGTGTGCAAAGTATGAAAAACTAGTACATAGATTATACAGGTACACAAAAGCTAGTGGTCTTGAAGGAGGATGTAAAAGTAAATCCCGAGACGAAGCATGTTAAAAACAGTTTCTTCATTTCTCTATTTTCTCCCATCAAAATACAGCGTAGTTCTAGAGAATAATTATCAGATATCTATTGATAGAACTTCTACTTCCAGCCAAGACAAAGTAGTAGAAATTTGCCCACCCCCCCAAAAAAGTGAAAACTGGACTAAATATAATGAAACCAGGTTTAAATATAATAAAACAATGTTTCCAGAATTTGAACAATAGACAATAGAGGACAGTGATCCCTAAGAAAAGGGAAAATAAAGTGAACTCAACAATTGCCTCACCTTGCTTCCCAAAGAGAGTTTCCAGGTTGCATCATAGGGCGAAGAAATGAGGCAAAATACTGAAGTTTCTCTAAGCTTCAGAGAGCCAACTTGGAGCCCAGGGAGACCAACGTGGCTAGTGTTTACAAGGCAGAATATTGTAGAAAAAAATTACAGAAAAAGAGAGCTCCAGAGTTTGGGAGGAGGGTGCCCTTGATATTTGAATGAGTATTGATTAGCACGTCAGTGAAGAAACTACCTGAGACAGTAAATAAATCTATTAAAATGGGCATAGGTAATAACTCCAGGAGCTTACACAGGTGAAGATTTATGTTGCCACCAGTCAAACTGCAAAATCTCATAATACAGTGAACATTTGGGTAGAGTCACAGAGGGGTAGACTTCATTTAGTGGGACCAAGTTTGCCCTAGACCACAGATTGCTCTGATCCCTTCTAACAAAATTTAAAAGAAAGACACAAGAGAAAGAAACTGTTTCCAAGTACCTTAACTATGTCCCAGAACAAGACTCAAGAATATGAATAGGAATAATAATGAATAATGAATTTTTAAACATTCAAACAAACAAGGTAAAATGTACAATATCTGGCATCCAACAGAAAAATTACCAGTCATGTAAAGAAGCAGGAAAATTTGACTTATAATGTGGATAAGATTTAATCTGTGAAAAGAAACTGCAAAATGACACACCTGATAGAATTAGTAGACAAGGACATCAAATAGTATTTATAACTCTATTACTTCTCTATATATTCAAAAAGTATAAGGAAGATTAGGTATGCTAAATAGAGACATGGACGATTTTAGAAAGACTCAAATCAAACCTTTAGAGATGAAAAACAAATTTGCGTTGAAAAATTAATAGAATATTAGATACCATACAATAAAAGGTTAGTGAACATAGAGACAGCAAAAAAACTATCCACAATGAGAGGCCAGCCTAGTGGCATAGTGGTTAAGTTTGCATGCTTCACTTTGGCAGCCCAGGGTTCACAGGTTTGGATCCCAGGCATGGACATGGAACTGCTCATCAAGCCATGCTGAGGCAGCATCCCACATACAAAAAAGAGGAAGGTTGGCACAGATGTTAGCTCAGCAACCATCTTCCTCAAGTGAAAAGAGGAAGATGGACAACAGATTTTAGCTCAGGGCCAATCTTCCTCACCAAAAAAAGGAAAAGAAAAGAAAAGAAATTATCCACAATGAAACACAGAAAAAAAATCTGAAGTAAATGAAAGAAGCATTAGTGAGCTGCGGGAAAACTTCAAAAAGATTAATGTATGTATAATTGGAGTCTCTAAAGGAGAAGTGAGGAGAGGGTGAAAGGCAAAGAATACAAAGAAATAGTAGTTGAAATTTTTCTAGATTTGCCAATAATTACTAACTGACAAACCCTAGCAACTCAATAAACCCTAAGACAATAAACATAAACTAAAGTAAACCCAGTTATTTCATCACCAAATTTCTATAATGAATGATTAAAGAGAAAAATCTTAAAAACAGCCAGGAAAAAAAAAGACAAATTACATACTATGAAAAAATTAATGGTGACAGTAGACTTCTGTTCAAAGACAGTACAAGGACTGACAAGAGAAATCTTTCAAACTAGAATATTATAACCATTTAAAATATCTTTCAAACTCGAAAGACTTTTTCACACATACAAAAACAACAACAAAAAATCATCAGCGAAAACTACACCAGAGGAAATTTTAAAAGAAGTCCTTCAGGTAGAGGGAAAATAGTACTTGATGAAAATCTGGATCTGCACAAAGAGATGAAAAGCAGAGGAAATAGTAACATGTGGCTAAGCATAAAAGACTTTTTTCTTTAAATGTCTTTATGAGATAATTGATGGATTAAAGAAGAAAATGAAAATGTGCTCTGATTTTTATAACATATCCAGAAGTAAAATATAGGATAACAATGGGACAAACGTAAGAAGGGAAGAATGGAAGTATACTCTATGGTTCGTGTATAATATATGATGTGGTATATTCTCCCACGAAAATAGACTATGGTAAGTTACATAATTATACTGTAAACTATAAAGCAATGATAAAAAAGTATTATAGGTAAAAACTAATATAGAAGATAAGATTTGAATCCTAAATAGTCAAAAGAATGAGAAATGAAGAAAGCATCAAACATTCAAAAATAAAAGAACCAAGCGTTTGTTAGGTTTAAACCCAGCAATATCAATAATTATGTTAAATGTAAAAGGTCAAAATATTCCATATAAATGGCAGAAATTGTGATGTTGTAAAAAATAATGAATGTACAAAGATATACCATGTTAACACTGGTTAAAATAAAGATGGAGTGGCTATATTAATATCAGATGAAGCAGATTTCAGAGCAAAGTACATTATCAGGGATAAAGAGGGTCATTTAATAATCATAAAGTGAACATAAAAGTCATAAACCTTTATGCACTTATTAAATAAATTTATTATATACATGAAGCAAAATCTGCTTGAACATACTTAATGGTGAAAGACTGAATGCAATTTTTCTAATCTCATGTATAAGGTAAGGATGTCTGCTCTCATCACTTCTATTCCACATTTCTTTGAAGGTTATAGTGAGTGCTACAAGGCAAGAAAAATAAATAAATATTATTCACATAAGAAAGGAAGAAGTGAAACAGCCCATATTCACAGACCAGTCTATATGGAAAATTCTATAGAATCTAGAGAAATGCTACTAAAGGCGATAAGCAAGTTTGAATCAATATAAAAATCACTTGTATTTTTATATACAATTTTTTTTTTTTCTGGTGAGGAACATTGTCCCTGAGCTAACATCTCTGCCAGTCTTCCTCTATTTTATGTGTGGGATGCCACCACAGCTTGATGAGCAGTGTGTAGGTCTGCCTCCGGGATCTGAACCTGCGAACCCCAGCCGCTAAAGCAGAGCCCATGGACTTAACCACTACACCACCGTGCCAGCCCCACAAAACAATTTTTAAACACGGAAAAAGCACAGCTCATAAGAGAAGAAAATATATAATCTGTGTTTCATCTAAATTAAAAACTTTGCTCCTTGAAAGTCACTGTAAAACAATGAAAATACAAGCCACAGACTGGAAAAAAATATTTACAAGCCATATATCCCACAGTAAATTTGTATCCAGGATATACTAACAACTCTTGAAACTCAATAGTAAGAAAATGAAGAATCAAATTTTTCTTCTTTTAACAAGGGACTGAGTATGTGTTGTTTTGTGGGTGGAGGGACCAGGATTCAATCGTTTGGAGTCCTCAGGAGTTCTACCGGGCAGCTTGAAGGAGCTTCTGCTCCTGCTGCCTCTGTCTCCTCTCTTTGAAGTCTTCTAGCTCCTGAGACTAGGCCGCCTTCTTAGGTGGCCACAGCTCCCTCTTGTGCGGTGTAACTAGTCCTCAAACCACTCAGCCTGGTTAGCAATCCAGAACATGGCCACAGGGAAGATGAGTTACAGCGTTATCTGAAACCCAGCTTCAGCCCTACAACGCGGAAACAACCAGATGCTTTACATCTCAAAGTATCTCAAGGCAGCTTTACCTCCAGATCCTGTCGAGTTAGAGTAACTTTATTCTGCAGTGAATAAAAAAGTTTTGATGAAAGATGAATTTGGATATTTATTTCCTATTCTTTTGAGGAAATGGGAGGTTACAACCAAGATAGCTGAAGGAGAGAGAAACACACGTATACACTGAAGCAAAGTCGGCCGGGTCCCCTGTACCACTTCCGTTTGCAGTGACCTCTCTGGAGAGGCAACACGAGATGATACAGTTGAGGATGAAGACAACATCCACAATTCCAAGGCTGTCATTAGTTTTTCTCTGAAGTGACTGAAGATAGGAATAGGCCAGTGGTCAGGACCAACTGGGTCCTGCCATGGCCTCTCTAACACTGCTGGTGGGGCATCTTCCTTTCTTAGTGGCAGTAAATACCTTGTTGTTTCTCTTTACTTTTTCTCAACCATAAGCTGGTATCATGCAGGCATTGTAGCTGCCAGTGTTTTGTACCCAGTGGATGTTGTGCTTGATTGATTACCTTTTCATTAAGTTTTGCTTTAGACCTTGTCCATGTTTTCTTCTGGGGGATGGTGAGGCAGTAGTACATTTTGCCACATCACAAGCTAGCAGTCAGTAAACAAGTCTTTGTTACTCAAATGTCATGGCTGTAAAATGGAAGCATAATATATGATCAAGTGTTGTGCAGATTAAATGAAAATAATGTATATAAAATAATTCTTACTATAGATGATATATAGAAGAATTGTGCTTGTTTCAAATACTTTTCTAAAAGGAAAGCTGGCTTTTGACCTCTAGGTTAGAATCAATAGATCCATTCTGAACATACTTTACGAAGTTTGCTGCCTGAAACAATAGTTTAAAAGACCAACCACTGCAAGAGGATTGATTTATCAAATAAACCTGGAAGACCTGCTTTTTGTACACAGTTCAGAGAATCGCAGTATGCATGGGCATTTTAAAGGACCTTTGCTCTTTCATAAATAAATCCATTTGATTTTGTTAGAGCCAGCATTTACCAAATTTATATGACCTTTGAATGTATTTTTCACATAACACCTTTTAATATCACCACAAATAGGGAATATTTATTAAGAAATGCACCATTGGAAATTTCTTTTGATTCATGAGACATTATAAGAAAAAAGAAGGAAAAGAGACAGAAATATGTAAGAAAGTTTTCTGAATAGTTTTTCACAGCTCTAACCTAAAATATTCTTTGTGCCTTTGGAAAAACCACTTTACATTTCTGGACTTAGGTGTTGATTCTAAATTAACACTGACTTGATCACCTTGAGCTAAATCTAAGTTTTCAACTATCTAGTGTTATATGGTCCTGTGCCCTATATGACTTTGAGCTTAGAGATTTTAAAAGCCATCATGGAGAAGATGAATACCAAAAAATGCATACTATAAAATGTTTATATTTATCCAAAAATTAGTTTAAGGAAAAAAAGCTAAAGTCACACTATTTAATCCCCCAGGTAATGGTGTAGGCAAGAAGAACCCAATAAAAGGGTTTTATTGCACGTAACAAAAATAGCATGATTTAGTAACTGAATTGTAAAACCTTCAGGCAAGGTCACCTATGGCTTTCCCCTTCCCTACTGAAAAAATATTCCAGAGGTAAGAGAATGATCCTAGGAGTTTATATTCTGATCTTGTCACTTACCGGCTTCTTGACTCTGTTCAACCATTCCAGCCTGAAAAGTCTCTTGTGCAAGATGGTAATAATAACATCACACACTGGGGTCAGGTCAAGACTCGAGGACAGTGTCTGACACAGGGGAGGCCTTGATAAATGCCAGTTGGCTTCTTTTCCTAACCATGTTCAGAATTGCAGTACTATATCAATGGCAAATTTTCAATCTGGTCATAAAATATCAAACAATGGCAATATATTTTGAAAGACTATACAGAAAACATTTCTCTGCTGGACTTTAGCTAAGCAAAACAAATGTAAAAGGAAAAAATGCTTTTAAAGTTTATGAAATTTAAAACAGTAGCATTTAGAAAGTTGACAAAAATTATAGATATTTCAAAACAAATTTTGTTTAAAAATGTAAGAAAATAGAGATGACTCTAAGATGCAATAGGATCACGAGAATTATCCATGTATTGGATGAAGTTTAAAAAGGCAATGGTAAATATTTAAATCTGGTTACTTTTGATTTTTTTAAAAATAACAAGCACATATATAGTAGACTAATATGTAAAGGCAGAATCATCTCCTATTGTAAAAAATTAAGATTTTATATATTGAGATACACAAAAGATAAAAACTTATGAAATGACATATTCCAAGTTTGAAAACCCTAGCATTGTGCAGTTCAACTTCCTAAATAACTATTGGCTAAATAACTAATGGTTGCAGTGAATTCTGCTTCTCATTGTCTCCAAGCCAGACAAAACTCTTTAAACCACTTTTTAAATTACTTGAAACACAGGCAAATTTTGTGTTAGATTTTCATATTTAGAACAGGACATCCTGTAGCAACCTACAGATGGTAGGTTATTTAAGCATATTATTACCATTAAGCTAACATAGGCATAGTAGTTCAGAGATGAGCTCTTAAGTAAGACCTCCAAATATCATCCCACAGGTCACTAAAAAACTCTTCGTTATTTTCAATTTTTCATATACTTTTTCTCCTTCAGTTTGGAGTATTTTTATTGCCTTTTTCAAATTCCTATATACCTTCTTCTGTAGTGTTTAAATTACTATTGTTCAGTTACTATTAATCCCATCTCTACACTTATGATTTCAGATTTTGTGCTTTCTGGATCTTGAATTTCTATTTGGTTTGTTCTCATACTTTTCATTTGTATACCCGATTTGTATTTGATTTCTATTTGCATTTCCTGACTGTCCACCCATTATGGTTTTCTAAAGTTTTCTTTTACAAGTTTGAATGTATTTTTTAATGTTTTCAGTACTACTTTGAATTGCATATCCACCAATTCTAATGTCTCTGTCATCACTGCCTCTGTTTCTGTTAATTGCCTATTACCTTGGTTATCATTACCTTTTCCTGCTTATCTTGATGTTTAGCAACTTTTTATCGTATACTAGATCCTGTGCCTGCTATTTTTTTGAGTGTCTGGATTTTGTTTTCTTCCATTTAAGAGCGTTAATTTATCTTTTCTTGCTGGCATTTAATTTTCTGAAGGATCGGCTTCATTCTGTCAAGGCTTGTTTTTGGGTTTGGTCATGGTAGATCTAGAGTAGTCCCATTCTGAAAGCACAGCTTTTTTTGAGGGGCAGAGAGGTCTTGGATATGTGCTTGGTAGATTCACCAGGGTGTGTTGGTCTTGGCTACTTGACGGTTCAGAAATTCCATTTCTCCCAATACTATATCACCTTGGAACTCTTGTCAGCTCCCATTCCTATTTCCTTCCAGGAGCTGATTTCTTCCAGGTTTCATGACATCTGGTTTTAAGCATACATACCTATATGGTAAAAGACTCAAGAGGATCCTTATGCCCATTTCTAGAGTGCATCTTTATTCACTTCTCTTCTTTTTGTTACCATACACCTCAAGTTACTGCCACCTCAGCAACCCCAAACTGTCATTTTCATCTACTCTGCATATTGGGAGCACAGCTGTCTACAAAGTGCCACAAAGGAAAAACAAAAAAAGCCCAGGTGAATATGGACCTCTTCTCCTGTGTTTCCCATCTCTCCAGGATCACAGCCTTGGGCTAGCTATTGTCGAATGCCTGAAAATAGATGTTTCATCTATTTTGTGCAATTTTGTAATAATTGTTTATGATGGGTAGGTATCACAAGTCCCTCAAAATTCTTGAAATATTGCTCATTTGATGTTTTCTTTTTTGGTGAGGAAGATTGGCCCTGAGCTAACATCCATTGCCAGTCCTCTTTTTGCTTGTGGAAGACTGTCCCTGAGCTATCATCTGTGCCAATATTCCTCTATTTTGTATGTAGGATGCTGCCACAACATGGCTTGATGAGCAGTGTGTAGGTGCATACCCAGGATCCTAACCCACAAATCCCAGGCTGCTGAAGCAGAGTGCATGAACCCGACCACTATGCCACCAGGCTGGCACCTGACTTGATATTTTTTTAGAAGAGAGAAAATGGGAAAAATGAAAAAAGATATGAAGTTTCCAATGCCAAAGTGAAACCAGGTGTCCTAAACAGGGTTTAAAATGAGATTCTATCTTTAAATAGCTGAAGAAGAAAGCACGGTGCCCTAGACTGAAACTTGCCCTTTCAGCAAAGTTTAAGAATAGTTCCTCCAAGTGTTTCCTTTAATTAGATTAACTTGTGCAAATGTACCACTGACCTAGGCAATAGAATCGACAAAGAGAGATAAATTATGGAAACCTCTATTTTTATCTAAAATTTTTGAAGAAAGAGAATGACTGAGCCTTAAAGGAGTAAACAATATAATTATGATATTGTCACTCTGCAACATTAGCACCTATTAATATCTTTATGATTGACCTACTTCATTGCATGTATGCATCTATCTCCCTAGCTGTCCATAAATTTTGGGGGAGCATTTGCATTTTTTTCTTCATCTAAGTGTTCCTAATACCTAGTCCGTGGCCTGGTATGCCAAATGCCTTTTAAATGAAAGAATGACTACATTTGGATTTACTTTGTTTCAAGAGAGATGTTAATTTTGTATTTGATGTAAATGAATAATAATGGCTAGCATACAGTGAATGCTAATAATGGGCTTGTCACTTTTCTAAATATTTATATTTAATTTATATTTAAACCTTATAATAATCTCATCAGAAGGGCACGTAAGCATAGAGCAGTTAAGTGACTTGCCCAATGTCATGCAGCTAGTGAACAATGAAGATGAGATACAGACTCTAATAGTCTGACACAAAGCTCTTTACCAGTGTGATATGCTAACTCTCAAGCAAGGGAAGAGGATATATTCATTAAAGACTTCCCATGATAAAAGTTCGCTAAAATACTGCTTCCTCTGTGTTGAATGCTAAAAGATCCTAAAGGAGATTTTAATGGGGGGGACATATGGAAGATTAAAATCTGTTTTTCAGTAACTTGGCAACAAACCTATCAAAAAGCAGAGCCTGATGTATGTTCAGAGACCTTTGCCTCATGAGTGAAACCTGCTGACTAAAGTGGAATGTTTCAGTAGGCAAGAGAGTCATTTTGTAAAACCCAACAATTTGCCATGAGTTGGGAGAGGTGGGCAGTAAGAGACAGAGGGCAACTTCAGAGTTTATGCCTCCTTCTCATCTGTTAAAGCCAGGCCTCTTTGGTGTTTGGAAGTTATCGGTACCTATTTGAAAAATGAGTGGGTGTTTTTTTTTTTCACAGTTATCTTATTTTTACTCGAAAACTTTGAGTCCTTCAGTGTTTCTGTTACAATAATATCTACTTAAAATGGTTTTCTAATGACATCAATAAGTGCTCTTCCTGACTTTGGACCCAGTGTGGAAATCCAGAAGCTCGCGTAGCTTCAAAAATTAAAGTGAAGAATTTTACAAATAAACTTTCATCATTCCTGTCATTTTTATGGGACCTAATCTGGTAAAGGAGGATATTGCAGCTAAATGACTGACAGGGAAAGTGTCTTTTTTAATTGGCACTGGGCAATTTATCAGACTCTGATGTCAGGGATACTCCATTAGGCTGTGAGAGAGTGATTGGTGGGATAACATTCAATTGAAAATCTCTATGGATGGTAGTTCATGCCACCATTACATCAACTTAATGAATGAGGCCCGTAGCGTCCTCCTCTTCCTAGAAGGAACGCATTCATCATGGAACAAAAGATTCCCCAGTGCCAATACGATGTCATGTTTTTCTTCTTCGTCTGTGTAAAAACAAAAAGATTTCAGAGTCTAAACTGAGAAAGTACAGACATTCTCATCCCATGGAAAATAATTGCCTGGTCCATAGCAGCTCATTCCTTTTATTATATCTAGAAGATTATCTACATGGATGCAATCATACCTTAGGCAAACATGAGACTGTTTCATGTCTTGCTCTTGGAATAGATGAACAATCTCCTGATAGTGAGATTTAAAAAACTATATAAACTCTTAATTGGTGTCATCGCTATGCCTCTTAGAATAGTATCTGAATGTAGCCTGTAAAATCTTAAAAATGTAATTACCAACCAAAATCAGTAAGGTATTTCCTACTGTTTTCACAAACTTTTGTATCTAGTTTTACACTTCTAAGAAAAAGAAAGGGATGGGCTGGAGTTTCCTTTCCATCTGTATTTCTTACTCTATTTTTTCGTTCTTTCTTTTACATAGGCATTCCTCCTGTCCCTCTTTGACTTGTTTTCATCTCCTTCGCATTCCGTAAGAAAACCACCCAGAAATTATAGCCTTTGAGCACAATGTGAATGGCCTGAACAGAAACTGACATAGCAGGTCTTTATTGGGGAAAACTGCTCGCCACAAAAAGGGGGTGTGTAATTATGCTTTCTTTTGGAAAAGAAAATTAATGGCACTTATTCCTGACATAGTGTGATCCATGCATTATTACCTTGGCATCTTGGTCTGGCCCAGATGAATTCTTTCAACTCCTACACTCCATATCACATATTTTACATTAGCAATTTTAATTCACCACACCATCTGTTTTTATCAACATCTAACTACACAGATGTACAGTTGATGTGAAAATGCTCAAAATCAACTTAATGTGTATCATATTCACTTATTAATAGCAATGAATATTATATTAATGTTTCCTTTTCCTTGAGTTTTAATCTTTAAATATTTTATTGTTATTGCTATCATCTTGGTTTAAATTTTATTGGAGTCAAATTATTCTGACAGTGATCTCAGTATTAAAAAGATTCGCTCCAAATACAAAATTCATGCATTCTATATAGTATTCAAAATTATTTTTAGATGGCAACTTTTCAGTAATAGAAAAAACAGATTTGAAAGTATGTTTTTAATCTTTCTGGCAGGAATGATTCTACCTAGGATAGCTCAAGGTTATTTTTCCTGTATTTCATTTTATTTATTTATTTTTTATTTTTACTGCTGGTACGCTATTCTGTCAAGAATCAGAGTTTAATGAAAAATAAACCATCAATGGAGTCTTGCCAGAAAAATTGATGTTAATTTCTTAAAATGGCTGTGAGCTACTGTTCTTCAAGCCAAGGTGATTTCTTTTTCTTTTTATCATTTTTCCTTTCCAACAGTACATAGTCCAACTAGAAATTTCAGGTTCAGATAAAATAAGTTAAAAGGGAAAGATTTGAATTTGGGGTGGATTTAACTCTAATAAACAACACTCATTTTTGATTAATTTTGCTTCCAAATTTTGTGTTCTCTCAATGACATCATGTAAAACATTTACTGAGAACTTACTGTATTTATATGTAATAACTTCAGGCACTTAGAATTACAAAAGATACAATTCCAGCCTTTGTAGTACTTAGAGTCTAAAATACTTCATACTGAGTGCAGATTTCAAGCATATCATGATCTTTCTCAATAATTGCAACCGTTTTTGTAATAATTTCCCTTGCCTGAAGGACTGGCTGGGCCTGATATTTTTTCTACATTGGCCATTACTACGTGTCACATTAGAGAGAAAAGATTAAATAGACTAAAGCAGGAGTTTGTAAAGTGCAGCCCAGCAGCCAATAGGTGACCACCTATTTTATTTTTCCAGTTTTATTGAAATATAATTGATCTGTAACATTGTGTAAGTTCAAGCTGTACAATGTGATGATTTGATATATTTATTTATGGCAAAATGATTACCACAGTTAGGTTAGTTAACACCTCCATCACCTCATCTAATTTTTTTTCTTTAATTTGTGCTGAGAACATTTGACATCCATACTCTTAGCAACTTTCAAGTATGTAATAGAGGATTGTTAACTATAGTCATCACACTGTATATTAGGTCCCCAGAATTTATTCATTTCATAACTGGAAGTTTGTTACCTTTGACCAACATCTCCCCATTTCCCCCACCCCTAGCCCCTGGAAACCACCATTCTACTCCCTGTTTCTATGAGTTTGACTTTTTTAGATTCCACATATAATTAAGATCATACAGTATTTGTCTTTCTCTGTCTGATTTATTTTACTTAGCATATTGCCATTATGGTCTATCCATGTTGTCACATATTGCAGGATTGCCATTGCCTTTTTTTTTTTTACAGCTGAATAATATTCCATTGTATTTATATGTGTGTGTGTGTGTGTGCGTGTATATACCACATTTTCTTTATCCATTCATCCACCAACGGACGCTTAGGTTTTTTACGTGGCTTGGCTATTGTGCTAAAACTGCAATGAATATGAGAGTGCAGACATCTCATGGAGATAGGGATCTTGCTCCTGATCTTAGAAGAAACATTTGAGGCTTACACCATTGCATATGTGAATTGACATATATGGGCTTTATTCTAGTGAGCTACGCTCCTTCTATAAGCAATTTGTTGAGAGGTATGTTTTTTGGGTTTTTTTGCTGGGAAAGATTTGCTTTGAGCTAACATCTGTTGCCAATCTTCCTCTCTTTTTTCTTCCTCCCCAAAGCCCCAGTACATATTGTCTATTCTAGTTGTAAGTCCTTCTAGGTCTTCTATGTGAGCCACCACCACAGCATGGCTACTGACAGATGAGTGGTGTGGTTCTATGGCTGGGAACCGAACCCAGGCTGCCAAAGCAGAGCGCACCAAACTTTAATCACTGGGCCATCAGGGCTGGCTCTGTTCAGAGTTTTTATCACAAAAGAATGTTGAATATTGTCAAATGTTTTTTCTGCTTCTATTGAGATGATTGTATGATTTTTATCTTTTCATTCTATTAATGCGGTGTACCATAGTTATCAATATATGTATTTTGAGACATCCTTACATCCCAGGGCTAAATCCTACTTGATCATGGTGTATGATCTGTTTAATGTGCGGTTGAATTTGGTTTGCCAGTATTTTGTTAAGGATATTTGTATCTATATTTATTCGGGATATTGACCTGTAATTTTCTTTTCTTTTAGTGTTCTTATGTGGCTTTGGTATCAGTGTATGATGGCCTTGTAAAAGGAATTTGGGAGTGTTGCCTCCTCCAATTTTTGGAAGAGTTTGAGAAGGACTAGTGTTACTCTTTAAATGCTTGTATAATTCACCAGTGAAACCACTGGTCCTGGGTTTTCTTTGTTGGGAATTTTTGATTAATGATTCAATGTCCTTACTTACTATTGCTTTGTTCAGATTTTCTATTTCTTCATGATTCAGTCTTGGTAGGTTTTATGTTTCCGGGAACTTATTTATTTCTTCAAGGTTATCCAATTTGTTGGCATGTAATTACTCATAACAGCCTCTCATGATCCTTTATATTTTTTCAAAGATTTTTATTTTTCCTTTTTCTCCCCAAAGCTCCCTGGTACATAGCTGTGTATCTTTAGTTGTGGGTCCTTCTCGTTGTGGCATGTGGGATGCCGCCTCAGCATGGCCTGATGAGCGGTGCCATACCCGCACCCAGGATTCGAACTGGCGAAACCCTGGGCTGCCGAAGAGGAGAAGAGGAGCTCGTGAACTCAACCACTCAGCCATGCGGCCGGCTCCTGATCCTTTATATTTTTATTGTATCAGATGTAAAGTCCCCTCTTCCATTTCTGATTTTACTTATTTGAGTCTTTTCTGTTTTTTCTTAGTCCAGCTAAAGGCTTGTCAATCTTTTTTATCTTTCCAAAAAAAAGCCAGCTCTTAGTTTCCTTGATCTTTTCTATTGTTTTTCTGGTCTTTATTTTATTTATTTCTGCTCTGATCTTTCTTACTTCCTTCTTTCCTTCCTTTGCTACTTCCTGCTAACTCCTGGCTTAGTTTGATTTCTTTTGTTAGTTGTAAATTTAGGTTGTCTATTTGAGTTCTTTCCTTTTTCTTATATAGGCATTTAGAGCCTATATCCTTTTGTTTTCTTCTTCGACTCATTGGTTATTCAAGAGTATATTAATTTCCACATATTTGTGAATTTTCTAGTTTTCCTCCTTTTATTGGTCTCTAATTTCATACCTTTGTAGTGGAAAAGATACTTGGTATGATTTCCATCTTCTTACATATGCTAAGACTTGTTTTGTGACCTAACATACAGTCTATCCTGGAGAATGTTCCATGTATGCTTGAGAGAATGTATATTTTGCTGCTGTTGGATGGACTGTTTGGTATATGTCTGTTAGGTCCATTTGGTGTAAAGTGTAGTTCAAGTCCAATATTTCCTTGTTGGTTTTCTCTCTGGGTGATCTACTCGTTGCTGAAAGTGGGGTATTGAAGTCCCTTACTATTATGTGTTGTTGTCTATCACTCTCTTCAGATCTGTTAATATTTGCTTAGTAGACATCAGTACTCCAATTTTGGTTGCAAATATATTTACAATTTTTATATCCTCTTGATGAATTGACCACTTTATCATTATATAAGGACCTTGTCTCTTTTTTACAGTGTTTGACTTAAAGTCTATTTGGCTGATATAAGTAAACCTACTCCTGCTCTCTTTTGGTTTCCATTTGCATGCAATATCTTTTTCTGTACCTTCACTTTGTCCTATGTGTGTCCTTAAAGCTGAAATAAGCCTTGCAGGCAGCGTATAGTTGTGACTGCTTTTGAGTCAATTGTTCTACGCTTTTTGATTACAGAATTTGATCTATTTCTAGTTAGAGTAATTATTTCTTGCTAAAGACTTACTAATGCCATCTTATTAATCGTTTTCTGGCTGCTTTATAGTTCCCTGTCCCTTTGTTCCTCTCTTGCTGTCTTTCTTTGCAAATTGATTTTCTGTAGTGGTGTGCTTTGATTTTCTTCTTTTTATCTTTTGTATATCCACTGTAGGTTTTGCTTTGTGATTACCATAAAACTTATATAAAACATATTGGTTTATTTTAAGCTGATAATTTAACTTTAACCCCACTGATAGCTTTATGGAAATTTCCTTGTACGGGGGGGAAATTATTTTTCTCTTGCTGCCTTTAAAATTTTTGTGGCTTTATAACAGTTTTACATATCTTGTAGAAGATTTTTTTGGGTTGGATTTTTTAATTGGAAGATTTATGAGCTTCATAGACTCGGATATTCAAATCTCCTCCCAAATTTGAGAAGTTCTCAGCCATTATTTCTTTAAATAAACTTTCTACCTCTGTTTCCCTCTGTTCTCCTTCTGGGATTCCAATAATGCATATCTTGCTTTTCTTAATGATATCTCATAATCATGGAGGCTTTATTTGCTCCTTTTCACTTTGACTCTGACTAGATTTCAAAGTGTCTGTCTTTGATCTTCTACTTTATAGATTCATTCTTCTGCTTGATGCAGTCTGATGTTGATGCTCTTTAATGCATTTTTCGTTTCATTCATTATACTCTTCAGCTCCATTATTTCTGTTGGTTCTTTCCCATGATTTCCATTGCTGTTAAACTTCTCATTTTTTTGTGTATTGTTTTTGTAATTTCATTGGATTTTCTTTTCTTGTTTTCTTATAGTTCAGTGAGCTTCCTTAAAACTGCCATTTTAAATTCTTTATTGGTCAAATTGTAGATCTCCATTTCCTTGGGGTCGGTTACTGGAAAATTATTTTGTTCCTTTGGTGATGTCATGTTTTCTTGATTTTTTATTTCCCTTGAAATCTTGTGTTGCTGTCTTTGCATCTTGAGAAGCAGTCACCTTTTCCAGTCTTTACTGAGTGGCTTTGGGAGAGAAATATCTTCCTTCAGCCCTTTTGGAGATTCTGAGGCTTTCTCAGAACTTTTTTAGGGGTACACCTGCTGCACACTCTTCTTCCTTCTTATGTTGGAATTTTTAAGATTATATGCCTTCTTTCAATCCTACAAAATGAGATCAAATGCTGATAGCCTCTCTTTTGCTTTTCCTAGGGTGGTGCTGAATGCTTAAGTTTGAGTGGTTTCTCCCAATCCCACTGAGTTACACTGGCTTTCTGTGTATGCTCACTAGCCATCTGCAAAAGCTCACTCTCACTGCATTCAGGATTCTGCAAAGGGAGTCAGCCATGGAATGAATGTGTGTGTGTGGTGCATTGGGGGTGCCACAAGTGAGGTTGGGGTGATCCACAGGTGAGGCGTCCCCAATGACTCATGGGTGAGCTTCCTGATGGATTCTATGACACGGTTGGAAGGATCTGCATCCTTTTCATGCCCTGTGAAAGCCCTATCTGCTGTTCTCCCAGTTGCTCCCTGCCCTCAAGTCACACAGCACACTTGCATGTTCTGGATGGAGAGAGATGGATGGAGAGAGAAAGAAGTAAGTCTCTTTGGCATCACCCTACATTGCTAGGGAAGCTGGACACACATTCACATGCTCTCGCTTTCTCCCACAGTAAATATCATGGGCCAAGAAGCTCTCCTGGCACTGAGCTGTGCCACATTGCGGGAGGGGTTACATAGGTAAAGTGAAACTGTTCCCCTTTCCTTCCTCAATGCATCCAATGTCAAATGGTTTTGCTCGAGTGGTGTGCTGGAACTTCTCCTCTTGACTCCTGGGCTTCCACAAAGGGTCTCTCATCTGTGAGTGATTGTCTAAATTGATGTTCTTTGGAGGGAAGATGATAGAAAACTCTTATTCCTCTATGATGATGATGTCACTCTTCTTTGGCAGCCACCAACTTTAGTGAATAGTGTTCTTTTGGGACACACCCAGCCCATTCATTTGTGGATTGTCTGTGGCTTTTTTGGGCTACAAGAGTAGAATTTACTGAGTTATACAGCATCTGTACATCCTCAAGGCCTCAAATATTTAAAGAAAAGTTTGCTGACCCCTATAATAAGCTATGTCAAATCAAAGAATTTTGCCAATAAACCTGTACTAAGATAGAAACACTTTATTCTTTAAGAGATAAAAAATGAGGCCTCTTTAATGGTGTTAAAAATACTTTGCATTCTTTTAAAGTGAAAATTGTTTATAAATAATATCAAAGAGAGAGAAATTTTTCTACCCAAAAATAAATCAAAATCACTGATCTTACTGGAACCCGGCAAAACAAACATGAAATATCCAGTCAATATCATTGTATATGTATTTTTAAGCATAACTTAGATCTGAGCTATAGTAATAAGTATGTTGTCAGTCACCATGAGTGAATTTTAAAGTATTGGTAAGTAACCAATCCATGTCATGTACAGCACCTCCGGCATATAAATGCTTTAAAATTAGATAATATTGTGCATCACTATCACATTTATATAAACTTAAGAAGTAGATAGTATTCCTATCCCCAATTTTGCTAACAAAATAGCCAATGATAAGATTGATTTTAGAGAACGTACAAGTTCTCACAGCCAATGAATGGATGAAAGAGTTTGTACTAATGAGTAATATTTAAAAGAACTTCTATTTGCTATTTTCTCTCTGCTTGGAATATTCTTCCTCATCTTGACATTTAAGATACGGCTCATTTATTACCACTATTGTGAATTCTGGCCAAACATCCACAGGAAGAGGTCCCTAGTCACTCTCTTTTGGGTGCAATCAGAAGCTTATAATTCCGTTATTGCATTTATCATACTGTGTTGATATTACTTGTTGCATATTTGACTCTTTTAATAATGTGTGATATGCTTAAGATTGTGAACCATGACTTATTTTATTTTATGTCACTGGCATGTACCAGAATGCTTTCCACTAAATATTTACTCAATAACTATGTGAATACAGAACAGATGAGGAGAGTTCTTTGGCATGGTTTTTATCTCCTCTGAGAGCTGTTGCTTTAGTTACATTATCAATAGTTGTAACTATAATTTTAATCTATATCACAATTATATTGGCTGAGGAATTCATTTATTCATTAGAAATTGTTCTGTGCCCGGGGGTTCTCCTTTCTCTTATATAACATGATTATGTGGCAGAGAACATCAATTTTGATCTGAGAGAGTGATGTAATTCCTTTGTGAGAGAGTGGATCTCTGAGCTATCAACACTAGCTAAAATATTTGAGAAAATCTTGAAAGCACTTTTATTCTGGGATATCCAACATGTTGGGGAAACTAAAAAACAGTTCCTCATTTGGTCAGGGATAAAGAGGGAAAATTACATAATGATAGAGGGATCAATTCTCCAAGAAAACAACATACAATCATATGTATGCACTAAACAACAGAACATCTAAATATGTGAGACAAAAAGTGATAAACTATAAGGAGAAAGAGTCAGGTCCACCATTAGAGTCAGAGATTTTAATACCCTTCTATCAGTCATTGACAGATCCTGCAGGCAGGAAATCAGTAATAATATAGTGAAACTCAGCAATTGGATCCACTTATTATTTATAAAATACTTCATCCAACAACAGCAGAATACACATTCTTCTCAAGCTCATGTGGAACATTCATCAAGATAGACCACATTCTGAGCCATAAAACACACTTCAACATATTTAAAAGAACAGATATCATACAAAGTTTACTCTTTAACCACAATGAAATTAAACTAGAAATCAATAACAGTAATTTTTGAATGTCCAAAAATATTTGGAGACTAAACAACACATTTCTAAATCCCATATGGGTAAATAAAGAATTCTCAAGAGAAATTAAAAAATATTTAGAACTAAATGAAAATGAAAATACAACCTATCAAAATTTGTGGATGCAGCAAAAGCAGTGCTTAGAGGGGAATTTACAACAATGAGTGTATATTAAAAATATGAAGACCTCTAAAATTAATGATCTAAGATTACACTTAGGAAATTGTAGTGGCTGTGTTTTTATGTTTTAAGTTTCTACCAATATATATGTTTGAGACAAAGAATGTTGACACCCAAGAAATCACTTCTTTATATATGTATGTTCAAACTGTATATAAACTGTGTGTGTGTGTGTGTGTGTGTGTGCTTTCAACTATACTTAATTTATTACTGCACAAAGAACTTTAAAATTTTAAATCTGAGAATGATATAAGGTAGCATATAGCCAACTCCTTCTGTTTTGTACATGAGGAAATTAGTCTAGAGATTTAAAATGACTTATGCAAGGACAAATTCAGTCAAGAAAATTGTCTAGATATCTTGACTTCAGTAAATATCTATTATATTATATTTCTTGTTAGATAACTTTCACTTAACTCTGCCTACTATAAAATGTGGGATGACTTCAGTAAGATCTCAGTTTCCTGATTTCATAACTGAATTAAAAAGGATACTGAGTTTTACTCTTACAATTGTTACAAATTCACGTGCTAAGATTTAGGGAAAGTGTACATTTCATTTAGGCCCATCTAGCTTAGCTGCAAGGAGGGGAAGTATGATGCTCACTCATTGATTTCCATCGAGTTCTTCTTAATCTCAAAGAGAAAATTGTGAGATTAATAATATTAATATTAAATACAAATATTAAACATTATATGTGTTATAGAGGTCAGATTCTTTATTTTTGAAATATTACTATCCAAAACAAAATAGTAATAGAAGCAAAATATGAACAACATTGAAAAATAGCAAAATAATTATATTACTAAGAATTAACATTTGTGCTTATTATGTCCAATACAAAATCCAAAATTATTTTCTCAGGTAATCTTCAAAGCAGGACTTTGGAGTTATACTATTATCCACATGAATAATATACTCATAACTAGTTATCCACAGACAATGTAACTGAAGTAAAGACATTAAACAGTCTGGCTAAGACCCCTCAGTTGGTGTAGCAGAACAAACTTAATAGGTTGAGTCCTCAATGTAATATATAAGGTGAGGCCATGAGGTGGAAAGATGGCCAAATTAGAAGGCCTGGGTTTAAATTTCAGTCTGCTGCTTAATTGTGGCCTGAACAAGTAACTTGCCCTCTCTGAGAATCAAACACCAGCTGTAAGATGAGCCCCTGTTTGCCTCTCATGATTATTAAGAAGCATATATGAAATCATATATAAGACTCTTCATATATAAAAATCACTGCTTAAAGCGCTTTTCAAATACACAGAAATGCTATGAGGTACTTGATTTATGGAGTTGATTGAGGAAGGCCCCTCAAGGGAAAAAGAAAATAGAAACAAACCTTTCCAAAAGTCTGCTAGATTCTGAGAGCTCATCAAAGGAGAAGACTCCATATTTTACCGTTTAAAATACAATCACTGCAACTGGAAGGAAAGGAAGCATTGCAGGTTAGGCTGCTACAGAGCGTTCTTACATTACTCAAATCTACAGTCATCTGCATACCAACTTTATAATTTTTGCTGTGTCTGCATAGCACCTATGCTCTCATTTTCTTTTTATTGTTTAAAAGTAACGTTAAGCAAACATTTTAACTTAACTGTATCCTGAGAAGTAACATTGTGAAACTATTTATTTAATATGCTAGTTATACTTTCAACTATATAATAACATAAAAAAAAATAATGGTGGTCTAGTGGTTAAGATTTGGTGTTCTCCCTGCGGTAGCCTGGGTTCATTTCCTAGTCAGGGAACCACACAACCCATCTCTTGGTTGTCATACTGTGGCGGAAGTGTGCCGCTGTGATGCTGAAAACTGTACCACCAGTATTTCAAATACCAGCACGGTCACCCATCGTGGACAGGTTTCAGCGGAGCTTCCAAACTAATACAGACTAGGAAGAAGGACCTAGCCACCCACTTTTGAAAAAATTGGCCATGAAAACCCCATGAATAGCGGTGGAGCTATTCGGATATAGCTCCAGAAGGTGAAAGGATGGCGCAAAAAGAGGATGGAAAAGGCTGGCTCTGCTGTGAACAGGGTCACTAGGAGTAGGAATCAACTTAACAGCACTGAGAACAAATAACATAAAAATAGATGAATATACACATTTATTTGTTTCATTTTAATATTTTCCTCTTTTAAAGTAGACTATTCAAATAATTAGTACACATTTAAAAAGGTACAAAGAGTATATAATAAGAGCAAATTCCTCTCCCTTTACTCTCCTCCAGCCACCTGTATTCTCTCCCCAAAGGCAAGCGCTGTCAAAGTTTCTGTTTATCCTTGCAGATACACTCTAGGGATAGAAACTTTTCACTTTAAAGTCCTCGATCAAATAAGCTTCCTAAAATATAACTTGTATTCCTGCCATCAGTGGGTGTAAATACCTGTTTGGAACTTTCTCACCGAAGTCTGATATTAACAATCTTTTTAAAACTTTTCTTCTAGCTGCTGGGTAAATATAGATATTAAAACTTTAGATGTTATATTAGTTGCAAATATTTTGACGCTGTCTTTTAAATTAGTTCATTGGCATTTTTTTTACTGTCAATTTCTGAAAATTTTATCCAATTCAAACTAGATATTGTGTCCTGATGGCTTTTGAATTGTATACTTATTACAAGTTGTAATTCCTGAATTTCTTAAATAGCAATTTTAAAAGTAATTATTTAGCTTGCTTTATTTGTTTAATACTATGTATTTGAGATTTATCCTTCTTGATGAAACATGTAGTATAGTCATTAATTTAAAACCATGCCTAATTTTTTGTATGAATATAGCACAACTTATTTATCCATTTTCTTGTTCTCATACACCTTTATATTGCTTATATGCACTGTATATATACCAAATAATGTTTACAACATACATAAATTATATAGTAATTAAACATAATATTAAGTCAATTTCTTTAATTACTATGTCAGTTAAAGATCCATTTGAACCACAACCACAGGAATAGATAGAACGTTACAGGTAACTTTGAAGCTCTTTATTTGCCTTTCCCTGCACATATCCTCTTTGTAGTCATCAAACGTAACCACTTTTAGGAATTTTGGTATAATCACACCTTTGCTTTCATATATTTTTAAACCCTATATTCCTATATACATATTCCTAAACAATATATTATTCACTTGCAGCTCCCTTTGAACAACACACAGTGGACACTCCTCTGATATGTGTCAGCATAATATTTTTGTGTTTCTTCATTGTGTGTTCATTCATTCACTATCAATACTGAGTGATTTCCCACTTCGTGTGTGTATCAGAATGATTTATCCAATAATTTGATTGATATCTGCTCTGACATACTTTCAACCACTCTTGATCATTTTTGGTTGTATAGTTCAAGCAATACTCTTGTTGAATGCCCATCTGTATTTTCCCTTAGGAATACCCTGGCCTATTAACTGTTTTCTTGATGCCTGTAGATTAGGACCATTTTGTTGCCATTAGGAATTTGCAAAATCATGTCCACTTCGCCTCCTACACTTAAGTGCTGCCCTTTGGCCTCTGCTTTTCCAGAATCCTATCATTCCCACTGATATCAGAAAGCCCACTTCCATGGAATCCTCCCCTTCTGTCAACCATTTCCTACAAAAGACTACAGACACCACTGATATCAGTGGTCCTCTGACTAGAAAACTGCTTTTTGAATTGTAAATGAAATATCTTCTAATAACCTGTCCTTATGTCACAAATCTATTCTAGCATGTCTAATGCTTTAGCTTTTTTATCTTTTCCTCGATAGCCTGTCAATTTGGGCTCCTGGAATAATTATGGTAAGCCATCCCTTTTTCCTGTGCTTCAAGGAGCTAGGCAAGCAGTATACTGGGACAGTTCCAGATGTTCTTGAAGGATGTTAACTCCTGAGTCAAGAGAAAGTGCCCACATATCAACCAACTCTCCCTTATCCAGATTTCTAGTCTACATTCTCCCTGGTTTAACATCCTCAAGATCCATTACCAGAATGTTCTCCCATTTCCTATTGGTACATATTCGTGATGATCTGTAAGTCTTTTCCCGCCAAAGTAACATAAGCCTTGTTGAGGCTCTACCTTATTTATTGGCTCAGAAGCCATGAAAAGAACTTTGGACAAATCTGGAATACAGCAAATCATTTCTTAATTTCCAGGCGAGCTTTTTTGTGGGGGTGGGAGTGGGGTGTTAATACTTTCAAGTTTTGTTGCTTTGTGGCTACACAGTGTTCTGTGTAATATTTCTACTTTATGGAATCTGATGTTTTCTCTGTAGCCTAACATGTGACCCAATTTTGTGACTCGTCCATGGACACTCAGAAGCTATTTTCTACTTTTAGTTTTAGTTTATGCAGTTTGACAAAATCCATTAACTCAACCTATGTTTTTTAGATCTTATATCTCCTTAAATATTTGTTGTCCAGTCGGTCTGTCATCTTCTGGAAATGGTTTATTAAGGTCTCTGATTATTAGGATGTTTCTATTTGTGTCTCTTTGCATGTCATAAAATACCTACTCCAGAGAAGTGGATACTTTGTGAATTGGTCCATATTCATAAGTGCTGTATGTTTCTTGTGATCGTGGCATTTAGCATTGAAGGGTATTCTTCTTCACTGTCCTTTTCAGTTTGAATTTTGTGTATGCTACCAGGTTCACTCCCTCTTTGGACTTTTTCTTTATATTTGCTGGGCAGACTGTTTCCCGTGCTTTTATTTTAGCCTTTTGTAATAACTTGGTTTCATGTATTCTGTTTGTACACAGCATGAATTTTGCTTTGTATACCAAACTGGAATTTCTTTACTTTCAACAAAAAGAAAAGTGAGTTGAATCCATTCACATTTATTGATAGGATTGAAAATTTGGTGCCAGCTTTGCAATGATATTTTATAATTATGTGACATGTTTATTTGCTACATTTCTTTCTCTATAAGCTGTGTATTCTTTCTTTTTTAATATTTATTTTTAGATTTATTGAAAATATAAATTACCTATGTTTCAATATAAATATAGGCATCTTGAGGTTTATATTTATATGTTTATAATTTATATGTTTTGTTTTGGTTTTATTTTTTTACATTCAGGTTTGTCATATTTTGATGGTATCTTTTAAATTCCACCCATTGTCTCTACAAATATCAATGATTATTCTCTTTTTCTATTTCTTTCTTCTTCTCCTCCCATTTTTCTATTACCTTGTTTTTTACTTTGTTAGAACATATAATATTTGGACATTGGGCTACCAACTTGTCGCTATCTTTGTTTTAGTCTTCAATCTATATTTACATAAATTAAAATGCTCATCATTAGTCCTTTTACTGATGTTTTCCCTGCCATTAATTGGTTGGATGAATCTCCTTCTCTAGTAGATTCCATAAGAAGGGCTTATGGGTGAAGCATTGCCTAATTTCTTGCATTTGAAACGTTTTTTATATACTCTTGATATTTAAAGGACAGCTTGGCTGGATAAATAGCACTTGTTTCATAATTTCTTCCATGAATTCTTTTTTAAAATATTACTCCATTGTAGCTTTACTTTGTTTGTTGTTTTGAAAAGTCTGGGATCAGTCTACTTTTTCTTTACATTTTGGTAAGTTATTTGATCATTTTTCCTGGAGGCCTTGAGGAACTTTTTCCCTTTATGTTTGAAATCAAATAGATTATTTGTATATGTCTTGGAGTTGCTCTTTCTGATGTAATTTTTCAGGTACGCTGTAGATCCTTTTAGTATGTAGATTCCGGTCTTTATTTTTTTCAGGAAAGCTTTGTCAGATTATCATTAAATTTAGTTTTGCTTTGCTTTGCATCATATAGTTTTTTTCATCAGAGAATGAAATAACATGAAAGATTTTTCCTGTTTTCCTTCCTTCCATTTCCACCATGTTCTCTCTGAATCTTTTTACTTCTTTACCTAATTTTAATTCTCTTGATTCCTTTAACGCCTCACTTTGGGGCCTCTTACTAAATTTTAATTTGGGTCTACACCCTTTTCAGAACTTTTAGTTTGTTCTTTATTTCTATTACCTTTTCTTCTATTTCTTTTTTTATTTCAATCAATATTTATATTTTTCTATTTTATTATTTTTAAAATTTATTTTCATAAGCTTTGAATGTTTGATTCAGGATTTTTTTTATATTTCAGAATGCTTATTTGAATATATTCAGTGTGAAGTATTGTCTTACAACTTTCTTTTGTTTAATTATTATATTGTGGAGGGGAGGTTGATTTAATATGTGCTGGGTATTCTTTTTTCTGATTTTTTGGTTCATGAATCAGTATAGCTTTGCCTTTTACAGATGATTTGTATGTTGGGATGGATCACGATATTCCTAGCTCAGTGCTGACCTGTTTTGTCAGGATCACAGAATTCAGATACTTTACTGAATATCTATCTGTCTATCTATCTATCCATCCATCCATCCACACTTAGGATGGCTTGTATTTCTTTAGATTTTTGGTTCTGTTTTGTCTTGGAATATACTAAGTTTCCCTTCATTTCTCCCTCCCACACTTTCACCAGGTATTAGGGCTGCCATAGCAAAATGCCACAGAATGGTGACTTAACAGAAATTTATTTTCTCACAGTCCGGAGGATGGAAGTCCAAGACCATGGTGTCGGTGGGTTTGGTTTTTCCTGAGGCCTCTCTTCTTGGCTTGCAGGTGCCTTCTTCTCATTGTTTCTTCACGTAGCCTTTTCTCTTTGTGTGCGCATCTCTGATGTCTCTTCCTCTTCTTATAAGATTACCAGCCCTTTAGGTTTAGCTTCCCACCCTTCTGACTTTATTTAACCTAATTATTTCTTTAAAGGCTCTATCTGCAAATACAGCCACATCGGGTGTAAAGGTTTTAACATATGAATTTTGAGAGAGCACAGTTCAGTCCATAACACCAAACTATTGCTAAAGTGTACCTCTTCATTCTATTTGGCAGATTTTTTCTAAAAATCTATGTGTTTTGAAGATTGTTACATCAAAATTCATATACTTTCTTGTTAAAAAATTTATTGAAGTATGATTAGTCTAAATTATACTGCACATATTTGTAAAGTACACAACTTGATAAATTTTGTCACAGCTTTTAAACCATCATATAATCAAGATAAAGACATTATCCGTCACCCCCAAAAGTGTCCTTATGCTTGTTTTTATAAATCTCTACCTCACATCTTTTTCTGCTGTCCTCTTCCTGATCCCCAGGCTTTCTACTACTGATCTGCTTTCTGTAACTATATATTACTTTGCCTTTTCAAGAGTGTCATATAAATGGTATTATGCAGTATATACTCTTTTTGTCTGACATTTCACTAAGCATAATTATTTTGAGATTCATCCATGTTATTGCATGCACCAATAACTCTTTCCTCTTTATTACTGCATCGTATTCCATTGTATGGATATATCACAATTTGTTGCTCTGACATTCATGTTGTAATCTACATAAGACCATATGATTTCCTTTCTCTTATGTATATACCCAGGAGTATAATGGCTGGGTCATGTAACAGAGCCATATTTAGTTCTTTATGAAACTGTTGACCTATCTTCACATATTTCCTCTTCTTTTTCTCTCTGTTTTCTCCAGACAAGGTCTCTGTTTCTCTCACATTACATTTCCCTACTGTCTCCATCTCTCCAACTAGAGGTTTCCTCAGTGATTGTTGACTGTTCATATTTATAAATGAACCTGAAAAGCTAATTGGAAGCCTTGTGCATACGTGAGGCTAATAAGCTGTAGATGGTTTTGTTAGAGGAATTCCAATATTGTTATATAATCTCTTTCCTCTTGAGCCAATCAGTTTCTCCGGAGAAGAATCCTTCAACCTCCCACTTGGCTTCCAGCAATTTGTGATTTGGGGGAAGATATGCCTGGACATCACAATGTTTAATATGTAAACTTTTATATAATTCTCCACTTTCAATTAGACCTTATTTCCTTGATTAAAATAGTCTCCATTTTACAGTTTCCATAGTGTTATACTAGTAACAAAGGGGCAGAGTGCTGTAGATGGAAGGTTTGTGTCCTTTCAAAATTCATATGTTGATACTTAATCTTCAATGTGACGGTATTACAATGTGGCTTCTTTGGTAGGTGATTAGGTCATTAGGTCATATGCCCTCATGATTGGATTCGTGCCCTTATCAAAGAGACCCCAGTGACCTTCCCTGCCCCTTTACCATGTGAGGACTCAGCGAAAAGATTGTCATCTGTGAACCAGGCAATGAGCTTTCACCAGACATTGAATCTGCTGGTGCCTTGATCTTGGACTTCCCAGCCTCCAGAACTGTGAGAAATAAATTTCTGTTGTCTATAAGCCACTCAGTATGGTATTTTTTTTTATAGCAGCCCAAACTGACTAAGATAGAGAGGCAGATGTCTGTGCAAAGTGAGAGAAGAGATCATTAGGGAGTGCATCTCTTCTTAAAATGATGTACCAAAATCCTTCTGGTTCCATTGCCATCTTTCCCCCTGTGTCACTCAGAACATACCTGATGTTACCAATTAGTGATTACTTTGGGGATTCTGCAATGCAAATTGGATGCTTTCTTGCTATCAAATAATTGTGTCAGGATTCAGTTTTTTCAGATCTGCTCTCTAGCTGTTGCTTTTTATTTTTTTTCCTTTTACTGTAGTCTCCTCTCCCACTCTTTTTGCCTTTGTCTTTTTATACCTTTAGAAATACTAATATTGTAATAAATTATCCATGTATTTGGAGTATGGGATTTTTTTTCAGATTTATTCAGTTATAATTGACAAAGCTTGTATGTATTTAAGGTGTACAACTTGATGTTTTGACATATGTATACACTGTGAAATGATCACCACAATCAAACTAATAATCCCTCCCATCTATCACCTCAAATCATTTACATTTTCTTTATCATTTTTTTTTGTGGTGAGAATGCTTAAGATCTACCCTCTTAGCAGATTTCAAGTATACTATTCAATATTGTTAACTGTAGTCACCATGCTGTACATTAGATCTCTAAAACTTATTCAACTTGTATAAGTGAGACTTTGTTCCTTCTGACCAACATCTCCCCATCCTCGCCCACCCCCCTGGCTCCTGGCAACAATCATTTTACTCTCTGCTTCTATGAGCTTGACTATTTTAGATTCCACATATAAGTAAGATCATGCATAATTTGTCTTTCTGTGTCTGGGATATGTTTTAAAATATGAATTCATAACATTACCCTACAGAATTTCAAAATCTTTCTTTTTGTCCCTCCTCTTATGTCCAAGGTCTCTATCACTATTACATCTATGGGGAAAAGCAATAACAGTACAGCAGAATTATTCCTGTGTACATCAACAAATCATTTAGACGCATATCTATATTCTACCTATACTACTTACGCGAAATTGAGCAAGATAATTAAAATGGAGATACCAAGCCTCAGTTAGTCACTTGTGCAATTAGGTTAATAATGTCTATTACTCAATACTGTTTTGGAGATAAACTTGCATAATATCTCCATGAGTGATGAATGTACCCCAGTTCCCCAGCTAGTGAAATATTTGCACTTGACATGTTTAATTCTATCTTGATTAGAGATTGAATTTTATCCTTTAGCCTTGATCCCTACACAAAATGTGTAAAATCTGACTCTCTGTTTTTGGACTTCCAAAGGTAAAGGACAGTTAAATGCTGGGTTATTCACAGATGGTGCACTGGCAGGAGGTACACACTCAAAATTAATTTGGTGCTGATTCTCTCTATAGGACCTGGACCTCACTTCAGGTAGCCTTTCTTCCTCTTCCCATATCAGAAATTTGGCTCCCTCCATACCATGTACTCTAGGTCCATTTACTCTTCTTGTTTCCCCCCGCCCTAATCTAACATAGTTTCAAGAATTTTTTTTTTAAATATTGCTAAGAATAAATGCATTGAATTATTTCTCCTGCAAAATAATTAGCTATGTCTTTGAGTCTTATTATATGGTTTCATTTAACTAAGAGGTGCTTTAAATTAACAATAATAGATCAGATAGAAAAGAATATGTATAAAAATTAAAAAGCTAATAGTTGTGATATAACAATGCTACATTTACAAATTGCCCGATAGAACATCTGACAAATAATATGTACTCTAGAAATTTCCAATTTTGCCCCATGTTCTTATTTTAAAGTGTTATAATGATAACTATATCATTAGTTAATATGTATTGAAGGACTTCTAATGCATTGTCTTACTTACTGCTTAGAACCACCCTGTGCATGGGTGACTTAATTTTTCCCATTTTCTGAATCTTAAGAAGGTTAAATAAATTCCCTGACATTATACATACTTTCCACAACTGGCAGTTTCCAAGCCAACTGATTTTAAGATCCACATGTTTCATCATTACACTAGGATGCCCAATTCTGGAGCCCTTTTCTTTTTCAACTCACGTTGATAAGCTTGATCCCTATGTACAACACTGACTAATGAGATCATATAACCACCCATACCACAGGGGGATGGAAAACCTCCTATGTGATGTGGTTGATGGATAGTGGATAAATAAATGACCCCCTTATATGTTTATGCAAATGTCTAATATTGTCATATTTGTTTTCAGAAATGCAATGTTAAAAGTGAATGTATGATATTATGAAGGGGAGGTCAACACTAACTTTTTAACATAGATTCTTTTTTATATTTTTTTAACCTTGGGAAAGCAGACAGATGACTGGACACCGGGCAGATAACTTCTGCAGAAGAGCTGGGGAAATGTCAAGAAATGGGAAACTAAGGATCATCAATCCAAGCTGAGAGGCTTTGCCAGGGGATAGCTTTTGGGGATCAGATAACAGAGCAGGAGAAGAGAATCCCTGGAGTGTGGAGGGCATCTCTGAAGACAGGCTTCATCATTTTGCCTAAGGTTAGTTCCAGTCTGAGAGTGAAATGCACAGCTATGGCAATTATTTTGATGGCTTCATGTCCTTAACCACCATAATTTAATGAAATAGTGTTGTTGCCTATACCCTATTGTCTTACTATTGTAGAATAATTTGTATAATTAAAATTAATACAATTTTGAAATTCTATGAATTTCTGATACAGAGTTAGAATCTTAAATAGCATTATTTCTCACAGAAAAAGCCAGAAAACAATTAAATCTAACCTCTAGTGAAAGTCCTTGTTTTGTTACTTTGTTCCACACCTCTTCAAAACAAAAACTGCTAAACTGGAACTAGCGCTACCAGATGTAATAAGATAGAAATAATGGGTTTATCTACCTTATTTGATATGAGCCAGATGGCAAAGCTTTGAAGATAAAATATGATTCTGGTGTGTGTGTGTGCATGAACGTGCAATGGGATGCGCCTGTGTGTATTGCTTGAGAATGGGAATAAAAGAAAGCTGTGAATATGTTAGGTTGCATTTGGTACTTCTCCTCTAATAACTATGTGTCATTATGTTCTGTATTGTCTGCTAGTGATTACATGAAAATTCAGTGCATAGAAATAAGCAGCCATCAGAGAGGCTAGAAAAAAAGGTATAAGAGAAAATGAACTCGGTGGACAGGCAGGTATGTGGTGCAGAATAGGGCACTGATGAGCCATTGGGCTATCCTAAATAAGGAGAAGCAGCGATCATAATCCAAAATGAGCCCAGATCTCCGTATACAGGCAGCTGTGCATGGTTAAGAATAGGGTCCTGATTTCCTTTAATAAAAACTCCAAGCATGATAACAACAAGGGTAAGAAGGTGACTTCTTTTGTATGTTTACCAAATATCAGACATTATTGCTAATATGACCCCTGCTATTATATTCTCATTTTATATTTACAAAGTCGTGTAGTAGATTAGTTTTGTTTTGCTTTGATTTAATCAGTTTTAGTAGCTGATATTCTGAGAATCCAGACAGCTGACTTCAAGTACTGCATTCTTAATACAATATAAATATGACACATTTTTGGACTAGGGCAATCAATTCCTCCATTTGAGAAGCACAATTAAAATGTGTTTAAAAGATACAAGGGATCTGTTCTGCTCCCTGTCTCCTCACTCTCCTCCGTCAGTATATTGATGTTAGAAATTCCTACTCAGCTGCTACATATTCGCCTTGGCAAAACAAGAGTCTTGCTAAAAAAAAAACCTTCCTCTTAGCTTGTAATATTTGAAGGTGTAATTTGATCACTTACGCTGTAGTATGAATGAGTTTTATACGAATGTAAGTGGAGAGACAATGGCAGCATTAGGCTTCTAGGCTTCTGAGATGGTAGCAGATCCATCACAGGGTGAAAAGGGCAATGATCGTTTTGAGGGATTCTCAAGGCCAAGAACTGTTTTAAGTATTGAGTTCTCCCAACAATCTTGTGAAATGCTTATGGTAAGTGTGCAGATCCGGAAAACTTAGGTTCTCTAAGTCTGAAGTTCATGGTTTTACTAACATATCATGAAAGAGTACAGTAAAAGTCAAAAAAAGTACAGCAAAGAGAGCCTGGGACACCGAAACATATATTTTACTTTAAAAATTTCCATGGAAAAGGGGACGCTGTCTACCAGAACCTATATTTGTACATTGTAAACTAGGTCCTCATTTGTTATTTGTAGTAAGAGGCAATGAGTTACTTTTTACCTTGCTAGTCATGCCTTCTTTGCCAGTGTTTTGAAATAAAATAGGGGTTTGCCCAAGTAACACATCTTGGTTGTCGTTGGGACATGGAGCTTCCCTCCATTTCAGACCTTGGCTTCTACTGCTTCAAAATCACGCAGATTTGAACAAGGCAAATTTGGAATGCAGACCCAAATTACCTGAATTGTTCTTTAAACCTTCCCCAGGTATTCTTTTGGCAACTTCCTAACACGTGAGGAACTTTTGCTGCACTTTTCAACTTTTCTTCCACTTGGAAGTTCAAAGCAATCTTATCAGCAGGTTTATTCTGTTTAATATTACTTTTTTTACCATCAATCTTGCTTGCTTTTGGTATAAGTTAAAATAAAAACACATAGTATATTAAGATATGAATGACTGATAGTACTAATCATATAATAATTTATTTCCTGATGAATATGTTCCATTATTAAAAGTAAGTTCATATCTTAACCAGTGACCCTGCTATTGCAGTCTCCACATGATACCAACTCAAATCAGATCGTAAATGTTAACTTTCAGTTTACCTGTAAGTGCAACTGACACTGCAACTTGAAGCTGTATCAGAATGGAAGTCTATCTTCGGGGCTATAGCTCCACCTTCTTTTATTTATTTAACTCAGTCATCTTTCTTGGCCCATTTCAAACATTACTCCCTCCAGGCAAACTTGAACCCTAAGCTAGGAGAAGCATTTTTCCCGTGTTTTATTTATGAGTCTGGTCCATCAACTTTGTATATGGTATTGGAATTTTTTTTTACAAGGTTGTTTTCTTAGATGCTAAGCCCTTTGAAGGCAGAAACTTCATCTTATTTTTCTTTGTACCCACAATTTTCAGTGCTTGACATGCATAGTACACATGTTCCTTTAAATGAAATACTAAATTGATTAGAGGGCATATGGCAGCCTGATGTAATTGTAACACAATCTCGACTTTGGGGAAAGGAATGCTTATGATGGGTCACAATGATTAATTTATGCTTTTTTCATTTGACCTTTATTGCTTTCTTTGAAGCTTTCTATAAAGAGATTCAGAAGATTTTAGAGATAAATGACAATAAGTACATGAATCATGAGGAGAAATCTTATAAAGAGGACAGTTATTAAAAGAATGATAAAATAATTTTTTTAACTTTTTATCATGATAGTTTACAACCTTGTGAAATTTCAGTTGTACATTATTGTTAGTCATGTTGTAGGTGCACCACTTCACCCTTTGTGCCCTCCCCCCACCCCTCCTTTCCCCTGGTAACCACCCATCAGTTCTCTTTGTCTACATGTTTAACTTCCACCTATGAGTGGAGTCATACAGAGTTCGTCTTTCTCTCTCTGGCTTATTTCACTTAACATAGTACCCTCAAGGTCCATCCATGTTGTTGTGAATGGGACGGTTTTATCTTTTTTTTATGGCTGAGTAGTATTCCATTGTGTATATATATACCATATCTTCTTTATCCAATCATCAATTGATGGGCACTTAGGTTGCTTCCACATCTTGGCTATTGTAAATAATGCTGCGATGAACATAGGGGTGTATTGGACTTTTGGAATTGCTGACTTCAAGTTCTTTGGATAGATACCCAGTAGTGGGATGGCTGGGTCATAAGGTATTTCAATTTTTAATTTTGTGAAAAATCTCCATACTGTTTTCCATAGTGGCTGCACCAGTTTGCATTCCCACCAACAGTGTATGAGGGTTCCTTTTTCTCCACAACCTCTCCAACATTTGTCACTTTTTGTTTTGGATATTTTTGCCATTCTAACAGGTGTAAGGTGATATCTTAGTGTAGTTTTGATTTGCATTTCCCTGATGATTAGTGATGATGAGCATCTTTTCATGTGTCTATTGGCCATCCGTATATCTTCTTTGGAGAAATGTCTGTTCATGTCCCCTGACCATTTTTTGATCGGGTTGTTTGATCTTTTGTTGTTGAGCTGTGTGAGTTCTTTATATATTATGGAGATTAAGCCTTTGTCGGATAAATAACTTGTAAATATTTTTTCCCAACTAACGGGCTGTTTTTGTACTTTGATCCTGTTTTCCCTTGCCTTGAAGAAGCTCTTTAGTCTGATGAAGTCCCATTTGTTTATTCTTTCTATTGTTTCCCTCATTTGAGGAGTTATGGTGTCTGAAAAGAGTTTTTTGACACTGATGTCAAAGAGTGTACTGCCTATATTCTCTTCTAGGAGACTTATTGTTTCAGGTCTAATCTTTAGGTCTTTGATCCATTTTGAGTTTATTTTTGTGAATGGTTAAAAAGAATGGTCAATTTTCATTTTTTTACATGTGGCTCTCCAGTTTTCCCAGCACCATTTGTTGAAGAGACTTTCTTTTCTCCATTGTAGGACCTCAGCACCTTTGTCGAAGATTAGTTGTCCATAGATGTGTGGTTTTATTTCTGGGCCTTCAATTCTGTTCCATTGATCTGTGGACCTGTTTTTGTACCAGTACCATGCTGTTTTGATTACTGTAGCTGTGTTGTATGCTTTGAAGTCAGGGATTGTGATGCCTGCAGCTTTGTTCTTTTTGCTCAGGATTGTTTTAGCAATTTGGGGTCTTTTGTTGCCCCATATGAATTTTAGGATTCTTTGTTCAATTTCTGTAAAGAAAGTCATTGTGATTCTGATTGGGATAGCATTGAATCTGTAGATTGCTTTAGGTAGTATGGACATTTTAACTTTGTTTATTCTTCTAATTCATGTGCATGGAATGTCTTTCCATCTCTTTATGTCATCATCAGTTTCTTTCAGGAAAGTCTTGTAGTTTTCGTTGTATAGATCTTTCACTTCCTTGGTTAAATTTACCCCAAGGTATTTTATTCTTTTTGTTGTGATTGTGAATGGGATTGAGTTCTTGAATTCTTTTTCTGTTAGTTCGTTGTTAGAGTATAGAAATGATACTGATTTATGTATGTTGATTTTATACCCTTCAACTTTGCTGTAGTTATTGATTATTTCTAATAGTTTTCCTATGGATTCTTTGGGGTTTTCTATATATAAGACCATGTCATCTGCAAACAGCAAGAGTTTCACTTCTTCACTGCCTATTTGGATTCCTTTTATTTCTATTTCCTGCCAAATTGCTCTGGCCAACACCTCCAGTACTATGTTGAATAAGAGTGGTCAGAGTGGGCACCCAGTGCTTTCAATTTTTGCCCATTGAGTATGATGTTGGCTGTGGGTTTGTCGTATATGGCCTTTATTATGTTGAGGTACCTTCCTTCTATACCCATTTTATTGAGAGCTTTTATCATAAATGGATGTTCGGTCTTGTCAAATGCTTTCTCTGCATCTATTGAGAGGGTCATGTGGTTTTTGTTTCTCATTTTGTTAATGTAGTGTATCACGTTGATTGACTTGCAGATGTTGAACCATCCCTGTGTTCCTGGTATAAATCCCACTTGATCATGGTGTATAATCTTTTTAATGTATTGCTGTATTCGGTTTGCCAAAATTTTGTTGAGGATTTTTGTATCTATGTTCATCAGTGATATTGGCCTGCAGTTTTCCTTCTTTGTGTTGTCCTTGTCAGGTTTTGGGATGAGGGTGAGGTTGGCTTCATAGAATGTGTTAGGGAGTGCTCCATCTTCCTCAATTTTCTGTAATAGTTTGAGAAGAATAAGTATTAAATCTTCTTTGAATGTTTGGTAGAATTCTCCAGAGAAGCCATCTGGTCCTGGACTTTTATTTCTGGGGAGGTTTTTGATTACTGTTTCTACTTCTTTACTTGTGATTGGTCTATTCAGATTCTCTATTTCTTCCTGCTTCAGTTTTGGGAGGTTGTAAGAGTCTAAGAATTTATCCATTTCTTCTAGGTTGTCCAATTTGTTGGCATATAGCTTTTCATAGTATTCTCTTATGATCCTTTATATTTCTGTGGTATCTGTTGTGATTTCTCCTCTCTCATTTCTAATTTTATTTATTTGAGCCTTCTCTCTTTTTTTCTTAGTGAGTCTGGCTAAGGGTTTGTCAATTTTGTTTATTTTTTCAAAGAACCAACTCTTTGTTTCATTGATCCTTTCTACTGTCGTTTTTGTTTCAATATCATTTATTTCTGCACTAATTTTTATTATTTCCCTCCTTCTACTGACTTTGGGCTTTGTTTGTGCTTCTTTTTCTAATTCTGTTAGGTGTCATTTGAGATTGTTTATCTGAGATTTTTCTTGTTTATTGAGGTGAGCCTGTATTGCAATGAATTTCCCTCTTAGGACTGCTTTTGCTGTGTTCCAAATGAATTGGTATGGCATGTTTTCATTTTCATTTGTCCCCAGATAATATTTGATTTCTTCAATGATCCATGTTTGTTCAGTAGCATGTTGTTTAGTTTCCACATTTTTGCCCCTTTCCCAGCTTTATTCTTGTAGTTGATTTCTAGTTTCATAGCATTATGATCAGAAAAGATGCTTAATATTATTTCAACCCTCTTGAATTTATTGAGGCTTGCTTTGTTTCCCAAGATATGGTCTATCCTTGAGAATGTTCCATGCATGCTTGAGAAGAATGTGTAACCTGCTGTTTTTGTCCTTCAGAGTTTTGAATATATCATTCCACTCTCTTCTAGCCTGTAAGGTATCTGCTGAGAAATCTGTTGACAGGCTTATGGGGGTTCCTTTGTAGGTTGTTTTCTTCTGCCTTGCTGCCCATAGTATTTTCTCTTTGTCATTGACTTTTGCAAGCTTCACTACTATATGTCTTGGGGTTGGTCTTTTTACGTCCATAAAGTTTAGAGATCTATTGGCTTCTGTCACATGGAGTTCCATCTCTCTCCCCAGGTTTGGAAAGTTCTCAGACATTATTTCTTTGAATAGGCTTTCTGCTCCCTTCTCCTTCTCTTCTCCTTCTGGGATACCTATAATCCTTATGTTGCATTTCCTAATTGAGTCGGATAATTCTTGGAGAGTTTCTTCATTTCTTTTTAGTCTTAGTTCTCTATCCTCCTCTATCAGCAACATTTCTATATTCCTATCCTCCAAATTGCTAATTCTGTCCTCCATATTATCGACTCTACTGTTCAGAGAGTCCAGATTTTTCTTAATGTCCTCCATTGTGTTCTTCGTCTCCAATATTTCTGATTGGTTCTTCTTTATAGTATCAAGCTCTTTTGTGACATAGCTCCTGAAGACATTGAATTGTCTATCTGTATTCTCTTTTAACTCATTGAGGTTTTTTTAATGATGGCTGTTTTGAATTCATTGTCACTTAGGTTATAGATGTCATTGTCTTTGGGATTATTTTCTGGGTACTTGTCATTATCCTTCTGTTCTGGAGATTTAATATACTTTTTCATACTGCTTGATGGCGTGGATTTGTGCCTTCATATAGAGATAGAGTTTAGTTACTACTTCCACTTGCTTCTACTGGAGTCGGTGGGCGGGGAGCAGCTGTTTCATCTGCATGGACCAGGATCCCTGTCAGCTGTTGCTGACCAGACCTGGGCCCCTCCTCATAGTCACAGTGATCCTGTGGGGTCTCTCATTAGCTGTGGGGACAATTGCAAGGGGGCCTCAGGTTGCTGGTGCCTACTGTTGCAGACCACCTAGACACACTCCCTCCTTAGGGTCTACAGCAGTGTTATGGCCTTTCACAGCGGCCGGGAGCAGGTTCGCCTAGATTTGCAGCCCTGTCACTGTCAGGGCCCGCAAGATCTCACTTGTCCACTATGGGCCACAGAAGAGCTATGAGTATCTACTGCAGTCTGCGGTTAGTTCACCCAGCTGTGCTACTTCTGCCTCATGACCTTCCAGCCTTGTGATTGCCGGGCGGGGCCTCTCCACTAACGCTGCATAGAGGCTTTTGCTGTGGCTGTTGTGGGACTGTGGATTTGCCCCCTGGATCACGGAGCAGGTTTGCTGTGACTCCAACCTGCCACTGCCCACTCACACGAGCTCACTGGGTGTCCCTTGGCCCCTCTGGGACACTGCCAGAGTCCATGAGTCAGAGGCAGCTGGTGGGCTGCTGCCCTGCTTGGGATCCTCCTGTCCCGGAGCCTCCCAGCATTCTGAATGCTGGGTGGAGCCTCTCCGCTAATTCCGAATAGAGGCTTTCCCCATGGCTGCTGTGGGACCATGGATTTTCCACCTGGGCTTAGGGGCAATCACAGGGGGCTTCGGTAGGGCTGTAGTCACCTGTTTCCACCGTCGCTCCACCGGTGCGCACACACGCCTGTCCTTGGTGCATGGTGATGCTATGAGCATGTCCGCTGGAAGAAAGTTGCTTGCAGGTACTAGACTGTCTGGGGGTCAAGGGTCAGAGAGTTTTCACCTATCTCCACCTCACCCAGGGGGAATTCCGTCCACTTTCTGATGTATAGCATCACGAGTCTCTCAGGCGTCCTGAGAGGCAGTGCAGATATCCTTTGTTGACTGATGAATGTCTAATTAGTTGTGGATTTGAAGGGGGAGAGACAAAGAAAACTGCTCACTCCGCCATGTTGCTGATGTCAACATGATAACATATGTTAATGTTTTTATAGTGATTGTCTGTTAAGTCCTCCCATATTATTGAATATCAGAGCTTGTGTTTTAATTCTTTATGCAGAAATATTCAATGTAATAGACCTTCTATTAATACAATTTAAAAAGATTACTATTTAGTTTTTAATACATTGGTAATACTGTGTACAATGTTACAATTTCTTACCCTACTCATAAAATGAGCTCTTCTGATACTGATAATTAGCTTCTGCAGGCAAATAATTTTGCGAAATGACTCATAAAAATATCCAATAAGTTATTTTTGCAGCTCTAAGAAAACATGAATGTAAAACAGATAAATAGTCAAATCATAGTTGTCCTATGTGGAGAGTAGTAGGACTTTTTGAGGAAGAGTGTGTCATTAAACCTTCTTTCCTGTGGAGTGGTCAAGATATGGGAAGAGATAATAAAATTGCTCTGCAACCTAGCCTGGCAGCACAACTGAAACGTTACATATCAGCTAAGACAGAATTGAACCCTGTAAGTACCACTTTTTACTGATTACTGTTTACCTGCTCACCAGAGTTTACCACTCAAATTATACTACCACAATTCCTCTTGACACCAAAATAGCAACTACCTTTTTTCACTCAGAGTATCTAGTCAAAGGAGTTCAAATTCTCTCCTTAATTATGCTTAAAGAGATCTTAACTAGAAATTTTAAAAAGAAATGAAAAATCTGTTGAGAACAACTAAATTTACATTACATAATTATCTATAATCATTAACTAAAGAGATAAACCTTCTGCCTCAAATTATACATCAAAAACAATATATAGGCATAATTAAAATATTGGTTTTTCTTGGCAACAATATTTTTTATTGTATAAGTTTGGACAGCCTTAGCATATCTGTTGCCATATTTCTCTCTGTATTCTATCTTTTGTTGTCTGGTTCTCTATCTACCAGCTTATTTATTCTCAACCACTAATGCATATCACTGATGTGATCTATTTGAAGTGTCATGCAATTTCCTTTCTGTTACAAGTAACTAATACATTTCATTATTAATTTTTACAATAAAAATAGATTGAAAATCATTTTTTAGTGATATTGCCCTCACCTTTCAGATATGTGTTTCTGCATGTGACAGAGAGAGGTGAGGGTATAGCTAGTATACAGGAAATAGTTTATGACATGTAACTGATCACATATACAGTAAGGAGCAACCTTTGATGACTTAACACTCATAGTCATAGAATTTATAAATTATTGAGATGTTGTGATACAAACATCCTGCATTAGTCTGGTAGGGCTGCCATAGCAAGTTACCACAGAATGGATAGTTTAAACAACAGTAATCTATTTTCTCTCATTTCTGGAGGTCAGAAGTCCAAGATCAAGGTGCCATCAGGGTTGGTTCATTCAGGTTGGTTTCAAGGAGAGGTTTCTCTCCTTGGTTTGCAGATATGGCCACCTCTTCACTGTGTGCTCACATGGTCTTTTCTCTGTTTGCAAGTAGAGAGAGAAAGAGCATGCTCTGGTGTCTCTCCTTCTTATAAGGATACCACACTTACTGGATTAGGGCCCCACCCTTATGATCTCACTTGATCTTAGTTACCTCCTTAAAGGCCTTATCTCTAGCTGTAATCATATTGAGGATTAGGGCTTCAACATATGCATTTTGAGGAGATACAATTCAGTCCATGGCACATCCCTACCCAATTATGTTGGACTATAGCCAATTTGGTTATACTCACAGTCATGCACTAACACATGTGAGCATTACTTCTCTTGAAGAAAAGAAAAGATGGGAACCACTGCCCATTGTTAAAAACTCCTTGAGAAGAGGAATTATGTCTTTTATTTGCCTCAGTTTTCCTGGTGCTAAATAAACTACTAAGCCGACAGTGGCACTTTAAAAATGTCTATTTAATGAATAACTCTAGTGAGCTAATTTTATGGTCTATTTTGATCCACACTGGTCGGTGTCAGACTAAATATTTTCTTATTTATGTTGGTATACTAATTGCAGCAAATACTCAGTTTTTTGGTATCTTTGCTTAACAAAGCAGCTTTTTAACTCTGTTTCTATCAGTAAATTTTACTTGGACCTTTGTAGACACTGTGAATACTTCTCTTCCTCAAGTCTCTTGACAAAATGCAACATGTCAAAAAGGCTATCCAGATTCTCTTGGCTTTGGAGTCATGAGGCCAAGCTCTGGTCAATTACTGGCTAAAAGTGCTTATGACAAAATTTATTTTTTGAATAGGTTTTCCAAATGTCTCTTATATTTCTAGGAGCTTAAACACATATAGACACACAAACATATATAGGCACACAATTGACTTTTCAGTTTTATTGTTGTTATATGTATTAGACTTAAACTTCAAAACAATGATCCAGCACATATATTTTATATATTTATATGGCCTTCATTTCATGTTACAAAGAACACTCAAATAGGGTTGAGATAGCATTAGTATTTTTAAGAATAGAACACTGGATGAAGGAAAAGAATAAACATGCTCAAAATAATTTTTTTCCATCTTCTTAAGGCTAAAACATTTATTTTTTACTTGTGATTATTACATTGTAATTCCATTTGAAAAAGAATAGCATAGGAGATATTTTATTCTTCCTAGTGAATTTTCTTTTGTTCTCTATGTTTAAACAATTTTATGATTTTTTTTGAGGAAAAATAAGGATAAATATTCATAATTGGAATTTTGGCAATATTTCTTTCAAGAACACAACCTGATTCCTATTGATAACATCCACTCTAAAGAAAAATGGAAAAAATGTCTTTGAGATCTTGATTTCAGTTCTTTCAGATACATACCCAGATGTGGGATTGCTTAATTATATGGTAGTTCTATTTAAATTTTTCGAAAAACTTCCATACTCCTTTTCATTATGGCTGTGCCAATTTACAGTCCCACCAATAGTATATAAGGATTCCCATTTCTCCACATCCTTGCCAGACTTGTTGCTTCTTTGATAATAGCTATCCTAACAGGGGTGAGGTGATATCTCATTGTGGTCTTGATTTGTATTTCACTGATGACTAGAGATGTTGAGCACCTTTTTATATACTTGTTGGCCACTTGTATGTGTTCTTTGAAGAAATGTCTGTTCAAGTCTCTTGCTCATTTTTTAATTGGATTGTTCAGGGTTTTCCTTTTTGGTATTGAGTTGTAGGAGATCCTTATATATTTTGGATATTAACACTTTGTGGGGGACTGGCATTGGCCACCCCAAGATATGTCTCTTTGGCATGAGGATTATTTAGGGCTGATTACTTTTAATAAACTGGGACAGGGAAGGAGGCTCTGAGGAGTGGAACTTGCTTACCCTTTGTTAAGAAACATTTACATTTGTAAGGGAAATCTCCATCTGTAAGGTTGTCTCCCTCTCTGTACCAAGAAGAAGAAAGGGGATGACCTTATCTCTAGAAACTCTTAATCAGTGCCAAAGGCAAGGACTTAAATCTGCATAATAATCTTATTCCTGTTTCTGGTAACCTCCTGCAACTGACTCCCCCCACCCCCAACATCCTCCTTTGTCTTTAGCTGGATATGATATTTAAGGTGGGGGCTTCAGCCATTTTGGAGAGTTGCTCAGCTTACCTGAGCCTCTCCTATGTATACATGTTATAAAGCTTTGTTTAATTTTCTCCTGCTATTCTGTCTCATGTGAATTTAATTCGTTCTCCATCCAGATGAACCCAGAAAGGGTAGAGGAAATGTCTTCCTCCCCTACAACTTTATCAGATATATATTTACAAATATTTTCTCCTACTCTATAGGTTGACTTTTCATTCTGTCATTTGTTTCCTGGGCTGTGCAGAAGTTTTTTAGTTTGATTTAGTCCCACTTGTCTATTCTTGCTTTTATTGATTATGCTCTTGATGTCATATCCAAGAAATTCTTAACAAAACCAACGTACAAGAAACTTTTTCCCTGTGTTTCCTTCTAGCAGTTTTACAATGTCAGGTCTTAGGTTTAAGTCTCTAATCCGTTTTGAGTGCATTTTATGAATGGTGTGAGATAAGGGGTGAATTTAATCCTCTTGCATGTGGAGATACAGTTTTCCCTGAACCATTTGTTGAAGAGATTGTCCTTCTCCCATTGTGTATTCTTGGCATCTTTATTGATGATCAGTTGACCCTACATGTGTGGGTTTATTTCTGGCATATTCTATTCTAATCATCTGTTTATCTATATTTATTTTTACCTCACTCTCATGAGATGGCAGCAGAAAGCAATGCCTCTTTGTCAGCAATAGAAACTGGAAGACCAGCCCTACAGCCTTGTGGGGCTAACTGGAGAGTGGACTAGAGGGAGCTGAGACCCAGTGATGTATGCTCTCCTGCAATGGACCAGAAGTACTCTGCACCAACTATTCTATTGGTCTACATGTCTGTCTTTACGTCAGTGTCATACTGCTTTATTTTCTGGAGATTTGTAATATATTTTGAAATCAGGAAGTGTAATGCCTTCAGCTTTGTTTTTCTTTCTCAAGACTTCTTTGGTTATTTGGGGTGTTTTGTGGTTCCATGTGAATTTTGGAATTTTTTTCCCTAATTCTGTAGCAAATTCCATTGAGATTTTGATGGGGATTGCATTGAATCTGTTGATTGATTTGGGTATGGACATCTTAATAATATTGTCTTCCAATCAATGAACATGGAACATTTTTCCACCTATTTGTGTCTTCTTTAATTTTATCTATCAATGTTTTGTACTTTTCAGTGTACAAGTCTTTCACCTCCTTGGTTAAGCTCATTCCTAGGTATTTTATTCTTTTTGATGCTATTTTAAACGGGATTGTTTTCTTAATTTCCTTTTCAGATAGTTTTATCATTAGTGTATAAAGAAGCAACTGATGTAATCAGGAACTTGAAAAGATGTCTGCACATCTATCACATTTATGTTCATTACAGCATTATTCACAATAGTCAATATATGGAATCAGTTTAAATGTCCATCAATAGAGGGATGGATTAAGACAATGTAGTATATACCTACAACAGAATATTATTTGGCCTTAAAAGAGAATGAAATACTGCTGTATGTGACAACATGGATGAGCCTGGATGACATTAAGCTAATTGAAATAAGCCAGTCACAGAAGAGCAAATACTGCCTGATTCCACTTAAAGGAAATATCTAAAATAGTTAAGCTCGTAGAAACAGAGAGCAACATAGTGGTTGCCAGGGAATGAGGAACGGGAAATGGGGAGTTGCTTTTCAATGAGCATAAAGTTTCAACTGTGCAAGATGAATAAATTACAGAGATCTGCTGTACAACATTGTGCCTATAGTTGACAATACCGTATTGTGCACTTAAAAATATAAGAGGGTAGATCTCATGTTAAATATTCTTACCACAGTATGAAGAAAATAGAAGGGAGAGCAGGAGGAAGCTTTTGGAGGTGATGGATATGTTTATTTCCTTGACTTTGGTAATGGCTTCATGAGTGTACACATATGTCAAAGCTCATCAAAAAATATTTGAATATGTGCAGTTGCTTTTATATCAATTATATCTCAATTTTAAAAAATGAAAAGAAATAGAGGAAAATTTCTACTTAGTTCTAAATGGTTGAATTTGCAAGCACACTTTTGGAAATACAACTTTGTTTTACAGGAAACTTCTTGTTTACATTGGCAAACTCACAGTTTAATCAAGATCATCTTTTTTTTCACTTTGCATATGATACCTGCCCCTGCTTCTCTGAGGGATGGGACCGTGGTTAGGAAAAAAGAGATTTAGGCTCATATTTAACCTTGGTCAAGGACTAATTTTCATCAAAGCTGAACACTGTTTTTAACCTTGCTTTCATATTATGATGATATTAGCAAACTCCACAAGTTAGACTGATCTCTCTTCCCCACATTACCCCAGAAAGGCAGGTGTCAAAAAGAGATAAAGGCTCAAGACATACATCATTATTATGAAGCCAGGACTATGTAAGATATAGTACGGGCTACATAACATGTAGAAACTAGGCATCTAAATCGTCATATATTAAATCTTTTCCTGAGAAATACAAAGTGTTTCAAATTTTAAGGACAAATTATAAAATTAAAAATATTTAAAAATAATAAAAATTGTATATATTTACATAAGGAAAATGTTATTCCATATATTTTAAGAAAATATATGTTAACATATGTAAGGTATATTAATCTTAATAATCTCATTGTTAATTATATTATATTTATACTATTGAAATATTTAATTACATTAATATTGTACAATATTAATAATAGCAAATCCCTTGTCAAATATTTGTTGATCATGTATTTGTGCATTTATGTCTGGGCTCTTGATTCTATTTCACTGGTCTATATAAATGTTGTTATGCCAGTAGCATGCTGTTTTGATTACTATAGCTTTGTAATACAGCTTGAAATCAAGAAGCGTGGCTCTAGCTTTGTTCTTTCTCAAGTTTGCTTTGGTTATTCAGAGTCTTTTATGGTTCCATACAAATTTTAAGATGTTTTTTCTATATCTGTGGAAAATTTCATTAGGGTTTTGATAGGCATTGCGTTGAATCTGTAGAAGGCTTAGGTAGTAGGGACATTTAAACCATGTTAATTTTTGTGATCCATAAACATGAATATCTTTCCATTTATTTGTGTCTTCAATTTCTTTCCTCAATCCTATAGTTTTCAGTGCACAGAATTTTCTCCTGCTTGGTTAAATTTATTCCTAAGTATTTTATTGACTTTGATGCTATTGTAAATTATATATTTTTTCTCTCTTAGATTTTTCTCTTCACTTCCTTCCTTTTTGTTTTGCATGGAAAGGTTCTCCCTGAGCTAACATCTGTTGCCAATCTTCCTATTTTTTTTCCTCCCAAACGCCCCCCTTTGCAGGGTTGTGTACCCTAGTTGTAAATCATTCTAGTTCTTATATGTGAGCCACTGCCACATCATGGCAACTGGCAGATGAGTGGTGTGGTTCCACAACCAGGAAGAAAACCTGGACTGCTGGAGTGGTGAGTGCCAAAGTGGTGAACACTGAACTTTAACCATTAGGCCATCAGGGCTGACTCAACAATATTTTCTAAATTTCTTTTTCTGATAGTTTGTTGTTGTTAGTGTATAGAAACATAACTGGTTTTGCATGTTGCTTTTATATCCTACAACTTAAATGAAATCGTTCATTAGTTCTAACATTTTTTGGTGGAGACCTTAGGGTTTTCTATATATAAGATCGTATCGTCATCTGCAAACAGAGACAAGTTTATTTGTTCCTTTCTGATTTAGATGGCTTTTATTTTTTTTTTCTTACCTAATTGCTCTGGCTAAGATTTTCAGTACTGTGTTGAATAGGAAAAGAGAGAAGACTCAAATAAATAAAATGATATATGGAAGAGGAGACATTAAAACATACCACAGAAAAACAAAGATCATAACATAGTACTATGAACAATTATATACTAATAAATTGGGCAACCTAGAAGAAATGGATTAATTCTTACAAACGTATGACCTACCAAGACTCAATCATGAATAAGTAGAAAATCTTAATAGACCAATAATGAGTAAAGACATTGAATCAGTAATCAAAAATTTCCTAACAGGGAAAAGCCTAGGATCAGTATGGCCTCACTGGTGAAGTCTGCCAAACATTTAAAGAATTAACGGCATATTTTTCAAATTCTTCCAAAAACTGAAGAGGAGGCCACGCTCCCAAACTCATTTTACAAGGCCATCATTACCCTGATACCAAAGTCAGATAAGGGCACTACAGAAAAAGAGTGTTACAGGCCAATATCCCTGATGAATATAGATGCAGTTTTTTGACAAAATACTAGCAAAACAAATTTGACTGCACATTAAAAGGATCATACACCGTGATCAAGTGAGATTTATCCCTGGGATGCAAGGAAGGTTCAATATATGCAGATCAGTAAATGTGACACATCACATAAACAGAACAAAGGATAGAAATTACATAATCATCTCAATAGGTACAGAAAAAGCATTTGACAAAATTCAACATCCTTTTCATGATAAAAACTCTCAACAAATCGAGTATGGGAAGAATGTCCTGCAACATAATAAAGACACTGAAATTTATTCTTAAATTGTTTTTTAATGTAACTTTCAATATAAAACCAAATTTAGGGATTCTTAACTTCTCACTCTTTCCCACCTCTCTCACTCTGTGTTCTTTTCTACTCCAAAATGCTGAATTATAAAAGAACTAGTAATGAGGGAAAAAAATAAAGAAGCATAAATAGTAACTTGTAGAAAAATGACCCTGAATAGTGAGATTGCTTTGCAATCTCTATGTGTATTTTTTTAATAACCCTACCTTCTGTGAATTTTCATCAAATGCTGTGTGTGTTGCATAATTCTGTGGAAATTTCTATATCTGCATATAATAACTATAGCCCCCTGGGCAGATATGGCTGTTGAGCAGTTGAAATATGAATAGTGTGACTGAGGAACAAAATTTTTAATTGACTTAGCTTTAACTCAAACATTGAGACGCTGTGAAGTATTTTCTCATTAAACAAAACTTTAGTAGGATTGCATTTCACTTTATACATTGTATCACATTTTAATGTTGTGTATTTGGGAAGAGTGCATCCTTTTTAAAGTTGCAAATAAATACATTATTGATATAGTGTCAACAATTTGATTCAATTCAAATGATTTTTTTCCAGAACAGATGTAATATTGTAATGTGTTTATCTGAATATTCTAGAAAGTCAGTATGAGTTGCTATGACACATATAAGTTATAATTGGTAATTAAATTGAATATGTATTATCATTTTAACTATATGAGAAAAATGATTTTTCTAGTTTAAAAAATAAGAAAGGAAATTTTTTAAAATTAAAATAAAGGCATGATACTGAGGAAGAATTGGGTGGAGTTGCAGAAACTAGTATGATGAATAGATGAATAGATATGTCCCTTGTCAAAAAGAAAAATCAATGAAATTTGTTTCCTGAAGTTATTATTAAATGGAGAGATGGTAAACTAAATTATGATTTCAGGCATGGAAATCTTGTTAGAAAATTATGAGAAAAACATTTTAAAAATGTTATTTTTCAAAAAGCAAAAAATTTTCAATTTAATCGTAAAGCAAATATCTATAGAATTTCAGACTTTTCTAACCATATCAATGATCAATTGATTCAAAATTTTGAAAACTTCTAACAATGTTCTTTAACTTTAGGTGCAAGGCACAATATAAAAGACACCAGCAATTATACTTTGGATACATTTTGTGTCAAAGAGCTTCCAAATTTACAGAGAAATATTGTCAAATTTTAGCCTAACATGTCGCATTTGTGATGTAGATATTTTTTCAGTGTTTTATATTAGTCAATGGAGAATTCAACTAGATATGAAAAATGAATTTGTATCATTATGGATGCTGCTTCCAGTTATGTTAGCTGAAAGAGGTATACATATTGGAATTTTAAAACCAGAGACTTATAATTTCCTTTTTGTTTTTTTCCTCTGTAAGATACATGTTGAAAATATTTTGCACAGTTTTCTGAAGCAGACTGTGAAAAATGTCATGGATATAGTTGTTAATCATTTATTATGAGCACGCAGATGCTATGAAACATTATCTGTTTATGGAACTACTGAAAGAAATAGAAGACAATTAATTTAATGACCATTAATGATCCTTTGTTTGTAATCACTGTTTGAGTCATGGAAAAGGAATCTTTTCAAAGATATACTGTAGTGTTAACTCCAACTCCAGATTTTCTTGAAACAAAAGATGTGCTTGCCAGAATATTCAATAATCAAAGACAAGAAATGGCCTTGTGATTTATATTGCCTCACCAACATCACACTGGATATGAATGAGATAAATTTGAATCTCTAAGAAAAGGAAAGTTGCAATGGAAACTTTCCATAATCCAAATCATAGTACTGATTTTACCTATTTTCCTACCTAAAACAACATGCAAATTAATCACAATAGACAGTATAATACAAATTGGCTACAAAATCTGTAAGAAACATTTGAACTTTGTTGCTATTGATAAATTTAGAATGGCTTTTCAATGTATACAATGGTCTTTAGAGTTCTGTGGTAATTAAAACAAGAGTTAGTGAATTTACTTAATTTGGACAGATGTAGCCTTAAAAGTGATATGCTTTTGCCTCAAAGTTAAATCAGTTTTTCTAAAAAATGTCAACCTGTTTTGTTAATGTGGATGTAAATATTAAAGAAAAATCATTTTTTGATTCTCAAGTTATTGGAAGATACTTAAGTATGTTTGGAACAACTTGTGTATGTGAGGGTAATTTTTGAACAGTGAATTTTATGAAATCCGAATAGAGATTAAGTATATCCAGTGAAAATTTGGTATCTGAACTGATGTGCTGTAATTGTAAAATACATACCAGGTTTTGAAGAATTTGCATAAAAAAACATTAAAATATCTCATAATTTATTTTTAGATAGATTGCATTTTGAGATTCATTTTTATATAATATGGTTTATATATCTATACTTATATAAATATAATATCATATGCATTATAGTATTTAATTTTTCCTGTTTTTTAAAAATTTTTTAATGTGAATGCTAGAATATTTCATATTAATATGTGACTCACATTGCATTTCCATTGTACAATGCTCTTCTATAATTTTCATGTTCTCCAAGGAATCATACAATCAAAGGCCTTGAAAACCACTCTTTGAGGAAGAATACTGAAATCATAAATCCTCTACTAGGATTAGCTTATGAGCATTTGACCATTATTCATTGTATTCTTTTCACTACATTTTTCTTAGTGATGCTTCCACTAGCATGTAGAAAATGTTGACGCATAGAAAGTGATTTGATATAGCCTAGACTGAAAGAATAGTGGTATTCAAAGATCAAAGTCAACACTTAAATTTATACTTAGAAGAAATTTCAACCTGAGCAAGCGTCAGAGCCCAGATGCTGTCTGGTCCACATGGCTAATACCCTCTGAGACATGAGCAACTGATTTCAGCACTTGAGGCTGCCAAGAGGTACGACACTTCATCTGTACAAAGACTGCAGCTTCGGTCTCTCCAGCCTCTCACTTTGTCAGTCTACTTTATAATTGTCAAAAGAACACCCCCCCCCCCAAAATCTTCTTTTCAAAAACTAGAGTATCAAAATCACTAAATTGTGTATATACATTGCCTTCAAAATGCTGTTAACACAGCCTCCAGTTATAATCTGAACAAAGAGTTGGAGCAAATGTCATCTTTTTGTAGTAAATTTCACCTTTAAGAGTTTGCATGTAAAGACACCCCTAATTGTTTCTAGGAACCTTTCAATTGTTCTTTTCCAATCTCACAAATACAAACAATCCAGTTATCACATAAACTGTAGGAAACAAACAGCTAGATTTAAATGTCAGCAAGGTATTAGAGACAGCATAATGAAAATGAAAATCATGCCTTGAAATAACTAAAATAATAATAATACATATTAATTTCCCTTATATTGCCATTTTAGTGTAACTGTTTTATATGTGACCTATTTGTTTTACCTATGTTGGAAGTACTCTCGCTTCAGCATAAGCCCACAAAGATACTATATAAACAAATATATTAGGCAAATCTATAATAACATTTTCAACGCAGAGACTATGAGACGTAGTTTTATCACATTATGATTAAAACTAAATCTATTCAAGAGTAAGAAATACAGAAAACTAGACTGGGCAGATGAAACAACCAAAAAAGAAGTGGCGATTCAGGAAACTGGCATACACTGGCCATTGTTAGAAGAATGGGGAGATGCTTAAAAGCAAACTCTAGAAACAAACCATATGCTATATAGATGTACTACCGGTTTTCAGGACTTAAAAGACTATAATTTGTGTAATACATATTAAGTGGACTAATATAAATCTCTTTCATATGATTCAGCACATGATTCATGAAATCAATCCCTCCAGTCCATTATTATCATAAAGTATCGTAAAGAATTGTTGAATAAGTAATATTTTACCCTATAAAAGCAAATAGGTGATAGAACGTTGGAAAAAGTAAAATACAAGAATTTGATAGGTTGTAGAATTTATGGAGATTTTTCACATTTATTTTTGTTATTCTTCCCAGAATATTAAGGAACTATTAATCACCCTTTGGTCATTTCTTTGTTTGGCCCCTGATTTGTCCTCCAAAATACTTACCAGATATTTTCTTCAGCTGGATATTTTCCTCAGAAAGGAAAAACAAAACTAAAAGTTAGGCCCAAAGAATCTCTTCTCCAGGGGCAGTTTTGAAATAATGATTCATCAGTTAGAGCTGCTACTGAATGACTAATTATTTAGTTAGCAAATTAAGATGTTATATGTTAAAACAGGAATCCTATAATATGCTTATACTTTTGAAAATGCTTTCTTTTCTGTCTTCCTGAGTTACGCAATATAATTTGTAATTAGAAAGCCCTTTCATAGAAACTTCTTGTTTTCCAACTCAAACTTGAGTCCAATAGCCCACCTACTGCAGAAGCTGAACTCATAAACTGAAGGAAAAAGAGCAAAGATAATTAAATCTTTCATTTTGGACGAGTGCATAGAAAAAATGTTAATTGAACAGGTAGTTCGTATGCCACTATTAAAGAAATGGCTTTTGCTTTCGACTGGCTTAGAACAGAGGAGTACTGGCAATTAATTATGTAAAATGATGTCAGCAAGTGGCACATCTAAATGTGGTAGTGTGTGCCCTCTTACTTTTTAATGGCAAATAATGCAGTGTAGATTCTCTGAGTAAGTGTGAATTTCTCAAATAATAGCGTCCTGTTTTCGTATCTCCACTCTACCTGGCTAGAGCAATGGCATTGATAATTTGTTATTGATGCTGTTGCAAATTTATTTGCATATGAGTTTTATAAATAAAACTGCCCAAATCAAATCTCTCATAATTTTAAAACTGTGCATTTGTTCATATGAAAATTATTTACAGTTGAGAGCATCTTAAAAACATCACGTCTCTGAAGGTTGACTTGATGAAACTGCACAACGTTTGCAGTGATTATGGTGGACATGGGTTTGAATTCCTACTTTAACAGTTTCCATTTGACAGACTTCCGGCAAATTTCTTTTGTCATCTGAATGTCTGGTGTTGGAATAATGTTCTAGTCCCAAGATGGAGCTGCTCCTGTCCAGGGTGCCGCATCAGCAAACTGAAACTTAGATAACTTCCTGTCCCTGTAAATACTCTGCTTGACCAGAAACATGGTATATTCAATCAGCCAATCCCCAAATGCCAAGTCACACCAGACAAGGTAGGTTATGAGGCCCCAATTAATCAGATATTTTCTCTTTGTCTCTTCCTGTTCTTTATTCTTTGTCTTATAAAAGCTTCTTGCTGTCCATCCCATTTTGCATTTACCTGAAAGGAGACTGTTCACTTTATGAAGTGTTAAATAAAGTTTGTATCACTTAAATTGTCTTCTTTAACTATTTTTTAAGTTTTTGGTGACAAGGATGAAATCTGGAGCTGAGTACTAATGGTCTGTATGACAAGATGCCCAAATTAACCACCTACTGAACCCTTTGAGTTCATGGTTCCTCTTGTTACCAAGGGCTGTAGGTAAGTCACTCTCAGATTTGAGCTTTGCTCTCTTGCATGTAGCTCTCTGATTCAAACAAACTGTATTTTTAAAAAATACATTTTTATATAAGTATGTAAATATATATGAGTGTGTGTGTGTGTGTGTGTGTGTGTGTATATATATATATATATATATATTTTTTTTTTTTTTTTCTTCTGTTCCTAAAAAAGTTCTGGGGCCTTGGAAAGTTTCCAGGGTTTATTAAAATTCCAAGATAGATTCTGGGTGACAGAAAGTTTCAAGGGTTTTTTGAAGTTGCCAGAAAGGTCTTGGGATCCTGGAAAGGCTCCAGGATGGCTATGTTGGGAGTCTGCAATGGGTGGCAGCCATTAGAGGACTTAAAAATCCTCAAGGTAAGTCCACAGCATAAACCACTGGGCACTTAGGGAAAATAAGACAAACAGATCTAAATTTAGAACAGAGGAATCTTTGATTTCTTTGTTGAAGATCTTCTCCCTGACGTAAAGAAGCAAACTGAAGATACTAGTAGTTGGATGGGTGGCTCAGTGCCTTGATATCATTCAGGTTACAACCCAATTCTCTGAGGAATTAAAAACAACTGTCCTACAAGTTGAGGGCAATTTGTACAACTTTTCTTACAAATTAAGTCTTTACAAGAACAGAAAATCCCACCTATCCTTTTTGCCAATCCCAAAATTTCCCTTATTCATCTCAAAAGTCTTGTAGGTAGTATAAAAATTCTGGCCTTAGGAGAAAAATTCCTTCTTGGAAGAACTTGCATTCTTTGTCTGTCCCTTTGAGATATAAATGTTCTACCTCATCTGCTCCGGGAACTGAGGGCCATTTCTTTGAAATGCAAACTTCAGGGAAGTAATTCTTATTAGAAGGAAGAAAAAAGAGGAGGGGGAGGCTATTTGGAAACTATGAGGAATGGAAAATCTTAAAAGTCTTCTCCACAAATACTAGTAAAAAGTTTAAGCTATCACAGCAGGTAATCTTAACTTACGAAATCTGCCAGAAACACGATTTGTATCCAACTATTCTTCTATAAACTAGTGAGTTTTGCATTATTGTTCCTGTCTCATGGCTAAAATTTTAAAATGAAAGCTATGAGATCTCTGTTTGTGACCGTATGTTTATGTATGTCTATGGATGTGTATTGTAGTTGTGTGATGTTTTCCTACCCAGGATGGTATTGCCAAAATTAACTTGAAAGAGCTTTATTTAATTGGCTTCAAGAAAATTAAGCAATTATACAAATCCAGTATACTCTCAGAAATAAAGAAGAAAAATTAACCCAGAAGTTTTTCAAGGTCACATGATGTAGGATAATCTTTGGTAAATAAAAACTAATTTAAGTTTTTGGTTTAATTAATACCAGCATGTCTTTAGAGCTATCAATATTAAATATAATTCAGATATGCAAATTTTGTTCTACCTAGATTTACTAAAAATCAAATAAACACATTTTTCTCTGTTACAGAATTTGTCAACAAGAAAAATAACATAAGATGGTGATTAGCTGTTTAAGGTCTCATGAAATTTTCATGAGTAATCTAAACATAATTGTTAAAACCAAGTAAGTTAAATAGACGTAAGATAAAAGTTTATAGTTTGACTTTTCAACAATAATTATGCTTTATGGTATGTTTACTTAAAAGTAGTTTCCAAAATCCTTTTTTGGTGACTTGAAATCTTAAAGTTATACTGAGATAAGTTAGATGATAGATAGTCATTGAGTATCTAGATTGTTTACAAATAAGGTAAAATACTGAAACACTGATTACAGAACATATATCTATCCACTTTTGACTTCCTTTTACAGAAGAATTAAAGATTTTTGGGTCTATTAGTAAACATATTTTGGGTCTATTGGTGCCACAATGAAACATTTACTATGAGGAAAAATATACTCCTAGAAATTATGAAATAATTTTGTAAATTTTCCAATCCACTGAATGCTGGTGGAATAGACAATCTACAAATTGCTTACTTCTTAGTTTTCAGCAGGAATTAAGGATTCTAAGGGTTAATTAGAAATTGACATTTCTAATTAACATTTATATATTACATATATATTATATATGTATATATACATACAATATATATATTATATTTATAACATTTATATATTAATATTTATAATTAACCTATTTAACATTTATAATTAGAAATAGTAAGGCAATATCCCTATGCAAGGAAAGTAGGATGTTTTTTTGGTACAAAAAGATATGAGAGATATGTTTTTATTAAGGGGGAAAAGAAAGTAGTTTTGCTCTAAAGTAAAACAACTGATCCAGGATGAGAAAGAGGAAAACAAAATAGGAGAAAATCTAAATAGATATAATAAGTTTTAGGTTTGTGGAAAACAAAATTTGGAAAATGAATTTTATGTGTGATCAAGCTGGCTAAGATTGGAATGGAATTATTTGAGATTAAAAATGAGTTTTAATATCCAAAGTACACTGGTAAAAAATTAGTATTTGGTTTTCTCGTTGTTTAAAAGGCAAAGTTTCCTAGATTATTGATCTGCTCCTAATAAGAAATTGTAAACAATGTTTTCTCTTTAACTTTTAAGTAATCTGCTTAGAAAGCAAAGATTTTTTGTCTCACCAAAATAATTTACTGTGCTTTCCATTGTCTTTATCAGGTCTTTGATTACTTAAGAAAAACCAGTTTTCTCAATGTTAAAAGAGCTAATGGTTTTTACAAATATGTAATTTTCTGTATTTGCCTTTGAGGTCTTTAACAGTCACTTTGGTTAAATGGATATTTTTTGACAAGTTTCCCCAAATGAAATTGTAAATGAAGTCTTTTTGACTTCAAATTAACTTCTCAGAGGGCCCGTAGAAAACCTCAAAGTATTTGTTTCCCACCTGGTAAGACGTTAAACTGCTTGTGTGAGTTTGATGTGTTAAATTACATGCGAAGCAATATCAAATAAGAAGTGATGCTAAACCTTCTTAAGTCATGTTTTTATGAATGAAAAATATTAATGTAAATGTTCTAGAAATTGTATGAAATTCCTAGAAACCCAATATATCCTGGTCTAGTCTTATCTTAAAATGTTGTGTATCACAGAAATAACCAAATTTTCTTCTCAATTCCATGATAATGAAATCTCATGAGATCCTTAAGCATGGGTATTTTTAAATGTTTTGTCATTTACAGACAGTTATTGTTTTAATCTGATGCTTTTGCAAAAGTGAGATTTATGGAAAGGACCCTACCAAGTACTCTTGACCACTGACACCATTGCCAAATTACAAAGTACAGTACAGGCACATATGTCACAATTTAAGAAGACTCCAGCTGAAATCTGGTCCTGTATGAATGTTAGAGATTTCAAAATCAATTTGACTAGGAGAAGTAGCCAACGTCAAGGTAGACTGCTTCCTCTCAAGACATAGGATCAAGAGAATCAAGAATGTTTCTTTTCATTCCTTCTTTCCTTTCTGACCATCATTTTCCAAATTCTTACACCATGAAGGTGTTTATGATTCTTTTGTCCACCTTTTTCCTTGCTTTGCTTCTGGGGAATTAGAGACAACCTTACATGAAATACATAAACAGGCAGAGTGGCTCAAAGAAGTAGTCCTCTCAATGAGATCATTTCTTGATGTATTTGATTCTAGTCAGTTTGGGTCATGGGGACCCTAGTTCAGGAGTGATATCCAAACCACGGGCATTGTTTTGTTGCTAATAATTATTATTGTTTCCATAATAGTACTGTATTCTCTCAAAAGTTTGAAATGTATGTGGGCTATCGTTGACCAGCCAACAGATGGTCTCTCTCTGATTAGAACAGCAAAAGAGAACAGAAGAATGAAACCAGCTCCAAGAATAGGAGCCTGACATCATCTGTGTGAATACTATGCTGAGACTTGAAAAGGCAATGGTAGCTGAGAGCCACATTAAGACCAATACTTTTTATCAAACTTCTTGTGTGGTCAAGGGGATGATCAAAGGAGAGAAACTGTTCAAATAACTTTTGAAGCCCAAGATGGAGCCACTCCTGCCTAGGGGTCACGGGAGCAAACTGAAACTTAGATAGCTTGTGTGTTCCTGTAAATGCCCTGCTTGACCAGAAATGCATCATATTCAATCATCTAATCCCAAAACACCAAGCCAGCTCTGGGCCTTCTCACCCAACCAAGGTTGACTATGTGGCCCCAATCAACCAGATATTTTCTATTTGTCTTTTCCTTGTTTTTTATTCTTTATCTTATAAAAGTTTCTTGCCTTCCATCCCATTTTGCAGTTCTCCAAAAATCGAGACTGTTGCTTCATGAAATAAAGTTTGTATCACCTAAATTCTCTTCTTTAATCATTTTCCTAAACACTGATGACTTCTTTGTATATGATTGTTATAAGGATTAAATGAGATTACTAAATGGAGTAGCTCAAAACACTACATATGAATAATTTAATTAAAAACAGCTACCATTTTTATTGACAAAATAGGAAAAGTGCCTAGTACTAAGTGAGCATTGAATAAATAAATCAATTGTGAACACACAGTGAACACCATTGTGATTTAATAAATATAATTTGATTGCTGAAATCAATTAACAAATAAAATGTTAATAACGGACACATGGAAAACGTTGACGAAGTTGTTAGAAAGTTTTGCTCAGCACTGTGATCTCAAATAAGGTAACTAGAGAAAACACTCTTCCATATCAGTATAAAAGCCAGACTACTGTTGAATAACTATTTGAAAGTTAACAAATATTTCTAGATAAGCTCATTACATCCATTATGCATCATAGCTTGAAATGAAACAAACTAATTATAAAACAAATGCTTTATTTTGGTACCCCAAGAATAAATTTTATTTTCCTGTCAACACAACACAGATAGTCACTTTTAAAGATATAGAGCTTTCATACTTCAATCGGGTTAATTTAAAGCTTCTACACGTCTTTATGAACTTTCCATATAGAATGACAGGATGTATTAAAAGGATTGTGTCAGCTTTCCATGGAATTAGCTACTCTTTCACTTTTCATTAAAATTCAATCTCTTTTGTTCATTGAAAGTAAATCTTTTTCTTAATCCAACTTATTCATGTTTTCTATTATCAGCCACAGCCCCCACCCAATTACCCACACTTAACAGATCTAAATGAAATTAATATCTATTAAAGGTAATTCTCAGCTAATTACCCTCACTGTTCTGTTCATTCCTAATAACACTTTTTGATTAGTCTCATAAGGGCAGAATGTTCCAAACATTATGTAGCTCTAATGTAACATTATTAGCTTTGTTCATATCTCTCTATTTATGGTACAAATATCAGTACATAGGAAGAAAATAGCGTAAGAATTACTAAGCCTTTTGTTTTAACAATGTTATATTCTCTTCCCATTTTGTTTGGTTACACATGAACTAAAATGTTTTTCTCCACTTTTTTAATTTGTTTGTTTATTTGTGTTTAGTAGATATGTGTTAGTTATTCTCTTTAGGATACATGAATGAGAGACTCATTTTAGACTATCTCTAATAATGGGGTTACTATCAGGCAGTATTTGACAATAAAAGAAACTAGAAATTCACAAGACCCAGAGATGGCCAGAGACTCAGGCCTCACCAAAATGGAAACATAGCTATGGCGTTGAAGAGAGTTCAGGATCCAAGGCAGTTTGGGTGGCTGCACTCTGAGGGTCCGCTAATCACAGCAGGAGTTCTTGAGTCTGTTTGCACTACATTAATGTGATGTAACAAATTTCTCTATCCGCTTTTCTTTGAATCTTCTACTCTGTCCCTACTAATAACTGAATGATCCTCTAGGCATATCTCTAATTTAAAGTCCAAGGGAGAGTCAACTGATTCCAACTACGCTCTCTCTCTTATTGAGGCAGAGCTTTCATTTAAAGCTGATGGTCACTCAAGGTATATTTTGGCTTCATTAGGTCAGATGCTAACCCAGCCCTAAAAATGTTGCCAATCTCACTTGGTAGTGACTAGGTAATTTCTGCCTAGGATTGCTTTCTCGGCAGCAGTTTGGAAATGTATTGATTTCCCTCAGAAAAGGGCAGTAAGAGTTGTAGGCATCATAAGTCGCCTCTTTAAATCTGCTTTGCAGAATTTGAGCCAGAGAAGAAGGTTAGGAATTACCATGTATTTCAATGTCTGTTCAGTGTTCACCTGACCACTGGTTATTTTCAGAGTATAAAATTCCATATATCAATAACTGTCAATGGTACAAAGTAGAGCAGGAAGAAGAATCAAAAACAGACAAATATATAAGGTTACTAGGTAGTCTGAGTTTCTAGGAATGATGTATTAGTCAGGATTCTCCAGAGAGAACCAACTGGGGAGATGCGTGCATATATATACACATATATATATGATATTGGCTCACACAATTATGGAGGCTGAGAAATTTCACAATGTGCCTTCTGCAAGCTGGAGATACAGGAAAGTCAGTGGTGTAGTTTAAAGATTCCAGTCTGAGTCCAAAGGCCTGAGAACCAGGAGAGCTGAGGACAGGAGTTTGATGTCCCAGTTCAAGTGGTCAGGAAGAGAGTGAGCAAACCCACCCTTCCTCCACCTTCTTGTTCTCTTCAGTGCACAACTGACTAGATCTTGCTCACTCACCATAGGGAGGGCCATCCGCTTTACCCTATCTACTGATTCAAATGTTTATGTCTTCCAGAAATGCTCTCACAGACACACCCAGAAATAATGTTTAACCAGATTTCTCAGGATCTCATGATCCAGTCAAGTTGACCCATAAAATTAGCTATCACAGATGGCCTAGAGGTAGAAGATGTTAGATGAGAACAGTGAACAAATCAGCAAACTAGTGAATCTCCTAAACTGAAGGTTAGAGACCATATTTAGGTGGCAGTCTGGAAAGCATCAAGGAATTATGGACTGGATAGGTCTTCCATGTTGGAGAAAGGCAGGCTGTCAGGCATTTCTGAGGTCAAGAGAAAGGTTTGTCTGCAAAAAGCATCACCCAGCAGGTAGAAATATCTGAGCAGGAGAAATGAGTTTTAATCTAGATCAAGCTTTTAATTCAGATCAAATGCTGCTTTATTTCTTTCTAGGAAAGTCGAGAAGACATGAGAATTGTACAACAGCTAAGACAGTAATTGAGCTATCACAGGGTTTGACATCATACACCAAAGTAGAGAAATGAATCCATAGCACTTTAAATGTCTTCTATTTATTGTCTCTCTGTTGATTGAGAAGACTTGGTATAAAAACCAAAGTGACTTCTAAAGTGGTATATAGTCCAGGTAAATTTGATGGGCTAGGGGTATCTGAGCAAGTCAGACTAATTCCTAACCATAATTGGCCTCAAGTAACCTTGATGAGCAACATAAAATACCTGAGTCCGTGGTGAATGAAGAACACTAGGAAAGACTATGTAAATGGTTTAGCCTAGCCCAGGAACTGGCAAACTATGGCCTGTAGGTTGAACCCAGGCCTTCCCTGTTTATGTAAATAGATTGTATTGGAACACAGCCACACTCATTGATTTATGTATTATCTATGACTGCTTTTTCACTATAATCACTGAGTTGAATAGTCACAACATAGCCTGAAAAGACTAAAACATTTACTATCTGGCCTTTTACAGAACATGTTTGCTGACTCAGGCCTAACCTATCCATGAGCAAAAATATTTTTAAATACCAATTTATTTCCTGTACATGGAAAAATGGATATCAATGTTCTAGTTGGTGATGGTATTTGGTGGAACTAATCCTAAGTGTAGAGTATTATGTTTACCACAGAAGAGCAAAATTTATGTCTGGAGAGAAGGAGGAAGGCAGGAAGGGGAGGGAGCAAAAAGGGAAGGAAGGGAAGGAAGGTAAGAGGAAGGAAAAGGAGGAGAGGGGAAGAAAGAGGAGGACTGAGCATACTTAGGAGCAGAGATGAGCCAAGGACGTTAGACTCTAGAATCTGTAGTCCTTAGTTGCATTTGCTCTTGATGCCAGCTTTGGTTTCATCAGCTTGGTTCTAGAAGACAAGCCATTTCTCTCATAGGAAATTCCTCTTTTCATGAACTAGTCGAAGTCAAATTTTGCTTGTTTGCAACTGAAAAATTCCTAATCAGTTCAGGGAAGACAGCATATCTGATAACTCAAAGTGGAAGCAGCACACCTAGCAAAAGACCTCTAAGTCAGTATGGAGGCAGAATCCACATTCTCATTGCCAAAAATAACAGCAAGAGAATTCCCAAGAAGGCCCAAAAGCACACTCACTAGTGCTGTTGATAGGAGGCCCCTTTAAAAAACGGAATTTTAATGGAGTAGGAGTAGGCAGTGGACTGCCACTTCCTTATTGTAAGAAATCTTACATATTTTTATTAAACTGGTAGACACGTGATTTACTAAGCAAGTGTATGCTATTTTTCTGCTTGGAGTTTTAGTTGAAATTGATTGAAGGGAGTTATCAGTGGACGCTCCAAGAGTATACACTGGATTATGTTTGTTATAAAATTTCTATTTCTATTAGAAATAACAATGTCTGAATTTAGTAGATTAAAAATAAAAGTTTTTTAAATGTGTGGGACAATTTTATCACACATACTTCTGCACATATTTATGACATTCTTTTAGTTTGTTAAAATACTTGGCAATCAAAAGACTGCAATCCAATGGGCTCCTTTTTATCCCAAAGCAGCTCCACTCTACACTAGAAAGTAATAAAGCTGGTTAAATGAAAGTGAAACTGACTCCTTGAGGTTATTCTATTTTATATGAAACACACTAATAGGTGTTTAGCTGGGCTAATATAATAGTTTCAGTGGAAACTAATTAAAACCTAAGCAAAGAAAAATATTGCCTTTGCAGTGACTGTAAATTTAACTCAAGTAAGCAAAATGAGTGCTTACTATATGCCAAGTGCATAAAGAAAGAAAATATAAACTTGCCTTCCAGCAGCATGTAACAGTTCTGGAGAAGAATCAGACCATAATAACCTAAATATTACATATAATCTTAAATGAATCAATGATAACAAAGTATTATAGGAATGAAAGTAAAAATTATAATACCTTAATTCAACTGAAACATGAATATCCTGGAAATTGTGCCTATTTACATTTCAGTCTTTGCTTTTCTAATAATATTTACCATAGTGATAGGTGTTCATATAAAAAAATTCATATGTTATACGTACTCCAGATAATTCATTGAAACAACTGTTTTTCAAAGATTTGGAAAAAAGAAATTTCTAAACACTAAAAATCTACATAATATCTTATATTCCAAAAAAATTTAAGAGAATAATTGTATCATATATATATGAATACTTGAAAAAAAAAACTGGAAAGAATGATATGTTAAGGAAATCACGTTCTTTGGACTTGGAAAAAAATGGATTAAAGGCTGACAATTAAGCTAAATTATTTACTTTCTTTAGGCCACAAAATCTTTGTTATCCAAAAATGTGGGTGATTTTCCTTGAACTTCACTTATATATTTTTCTGCTTGACTTTAATTCTATCCTCCTCAATACCTTGTGTGGCAGGCAAAGTAATGTGCTCCCCGCCCCCCCCCCCCCAAAGATGTCTGTGTCTTGATCCCTGGAATCTATGAATATATCACCTTACATGAAAAAAGAGACTTTATTTATTTTTTTTCTAAGATTGGCACCAGGGCTAACAACTGTTGCCAATCTTTTTTTTTTTCTGCTTTATCTCCCAAAACCCCCTGTACACAGTTGTATATCTTAGTTGCAGGTCCTTCTAGTTGTGGGATGTGGGACACCGCCTCAACGTGGCCTGACGAGCAGTGCCATGTCCGCACCCAGGTCCGAACCCTGGGCCGCCACAGCGGAGTGCGCGAACTTAACCACTCGGCCACGGAGCCGGCCCGAAAAAAGAGACTTTAGTGATTAAGATCAAGGATCTTGAAATGGGGAGATTATTCCAGAATATCTGGGTAAGGCTAATTTAATCAAATGAATAGTACAAACGGAAGAGGGAAGAGGAAGAGTAGATCGGAGACGTGATCCATGAGAAGGACTCAACACACCATTACTGGCTTTGAAGACAGAAAGAAGAAACCATGAGCCAAGAAATGCAGATGACCTTTAGAAACTGAGAATGGCCATCAGCTGACAATCATGAAGAAAACACAGTTCAACAACCACAAGGAAATTAATTCTCCCCTAGAGCCTCTAATAAAGACCGCAGTCTTACCCCCTAATTTTATCCTAGAGAAACTTGTGTCAGGCTTCTGACCTAGAGAACTGTAAGGTAATAAATTAACGTTGTTTTAAGCCAATGAAGTGGAAATTTTTTACAGCAGCGATAGGAGACTAACTACCTAATCATTGATCCATGAATTTTTTTCCCTCTGAAGTCAAATACATCCTGATCAGGTTCTCTATCAAACCATGACAAACAAACTAAATTCTAAGTCAAATGTTTTAAAATAGCTTTGTTGACATTACAGTAATGTAGAGTGAGGACCCCTTCTCATATCAAGCTATTTTGACAATGGATTTATCTTTATCTCTAGCCCTAGCTACAGGGACTGGAATATATTAGGTGATAAATAAATATTCCTGACTACTTACACAATGACTGAGCTAAAATAAATTCTTGAGATCCATTCTAAGGTGCTCAGAGAATATGACTGACTGATATTTGTTTTTTATGTTTTGAGAAGTTTTGACCGATCTCAAACCAATAGTGAAAATGAGATGAGAGGGCATTCTGGCCTCAATAAGAAACTGGCTGACACATGCAAAAGAATGAAAGTAGACCATTACCTTACACCATGCACAAAAATCAACTCAAAATGGATTAAAGACTTGAATGTAAGACCCAAAACCATGAAAGTTCTAGAAGAAAACATAGACAGTACACTCTTTGACATCAGTCTTAGCAGCATATTTTCAAGTACCGTGTCTGACCAGGCAAGGGAAACAAAAGAAAAAATGAACAAATGGGACTACATCAAACTAAAAGTCTTCTGCACAGCAAAGGAAACCATCAGCAAAAGAAAAAGACAACCTAACAATTGGGAGAAGATATTTGCAAACCGTGTATCAGATAAGGGGTTAATATCCAAAATATACAAAGAACTCATACAGCTCAACAACAAAAAAACCAACAACCCAATTAAAATATGGGCAAAAGATCTGAAAAGAGATTTCTCCAAAGAAGATATAGAAGATATACAGATGGCCAACAGGCATATGAAAAGATGCTCAACATCATTAGCTATCAGGGAAATGCAAATCAAAACTACAATGAGGTATCACCTCACTCTGGTCAGAATGGCTATAATTAACAAGACAGGAAACAACAAATATTGGCGAGGATGTGGAAAGAAAGGAATCTTTGTACATTGCTGGTGGCAGTGCAAACTGGTGCAGCCACTATGAAAAGCAGTATGGAGTATCCTCAGAAAATTAAGAATAAATCTGCCATATGATCCAGCTATCCCATTGCTGGGTATTTATCCAAAGAACTTGAAAATGCAAAGGCATAAAGATACATGCACCCCTATGTTCACTGCAGCATTATACATAATAGCCAAGACATGGAAGCAACCTAGGTGCCCATCAACGGATGAATGGATAAAGAAGATGTGGTATTTATACACAATAGAATACTACTCAGCCATAAGAAATGAAATCTGGCCATTTGTGACTACATGGATGGTCCTTGAGGGTATTATGCTGAGTGAAATAAGTCAGAGGAAGAAAGTCAAATACTGTATGATCTCACTCATAAGTAGAAGATAAAAACAACGACAAACACATAGCAATGGAGATTGGATTGGTGGTTACCATAGGGGAAGGTGGGGGAGGGCAAAAGGGGTGATTAGGCTCAATGTGAGGGGATGGACTATAATTACTTTTTGGGTGGTGAACAGCATGTAATGTACACAGAATTTGAAATATATTATGATGTACATCTGAAAACTATATAATGTTATAATCCAATGTTACTGCAATTAAAAAATTAAAAATTAAAAAAAACATCTTTTGTAGACAGGAAAAAAAAAAACTGAGAAGTCTACTTAGTCCTTTGATATCTACTCTCTACTACGCTTACCAAGATTCATCAATTGCTTTTATAATGTGAATTTCAGCTCCTGACTTCACTATTTCTTCATCCACTAAACCCCAAATACAGGACTGTCCTGTCTGGACCATGTTCAAAATCTTTACAGTTTTTATTCTAACTATCAAAAGCACCCAACTTTTTCCCTGAAAATCAGGAACAAGGCAAGATGTTAGCTAATGCAATAAAACAAGAAAATAAAATACAAGAAAAGATATACAGATAGGGAAGTGAGAAACAAAACTGTCTTTGTTCACATACTACATGATTGTAGATGTAGAAAATGCCTAAGAATCAAAACCAGAAAAACTCCTGAAACTAATAAGTGGTTGTAGTAAAGTTACAAGGTTAATATACGAAAGTCAGTTGCTTTTGGGGCTGGCCCTGTGGTCAAGTGTTTAAAGTTCCACATGCTCTGCTTTGGTGGCCTGGGGTTCGCCGTTCAGATCCTGGGTGTGGACCTACCTACCCAACTCATCAGCCATGCTGTGGAGGAATTCCATGTGCAAAATAGAGGGAGATTGGCATAGATTAGCTCAGGGTGATTCTCCCTCACTGAAACAAACAAACAAACAAAAATATTTTTTAAAAAGTCAATTGTTTTCCTATATATCAGCAATAAACAATTGGAATTTGTAATTAAAAATACGACACAGCTAGCACCAAAAGAAATTGAAAACTTTGGTATAAATCTAACAAAACATGTAAAGATCTATATGAAGAAAACAACAACTCTAATGAACAAAATCAAAGAAGAACTAAATAAATACAGAGATAGTCCATACTTATGAATTGACTCAATATTCTTATATGTCATCTTCCCAACTTGATCTATATATTCAATGAAATTATTATCAAACTCTTAGCAAGTTATTGTGTGAATATTGACAAATTAATTCTAATGTTTATGTGGAAGGGGAAAAACCCAGAATAACGAATACAATTTTGAAGAACAAAATTAGAAGATTGGCATCATCTGACTTAAAGACTTATTATAAAGCTACAGGAATCAAAACAGCGTGATATTGGTGAAACAATAGACCACCGGATCAATGGAACACAGTGAAGCCCACTAATAGAGCCACACAAATATGCTCAACTCATCTTTGAGAAAGGAGCAAAGGCAATTCAACAGAGAAAGATAATCTTTCAACAAATGGTTCTTGAACAACTGAACATCCACATGCAAAAAGAAAATTGAATCTACTCATAGGCCTTATACCTTTTGCAAAAATTTATTGATAGATTTATGGATAAACGAACTGTGGTACATCCATGCAATGGAAGCTTATTCACCAATAAGAAGAAAATGAACTGTCAAGGCATGAAAAACACGGAGGAACCTTAAATGCATATTGCTAAATGAAAGAAATTAGTCTGAAAAAGCATGATTCCAGCTCTATGATATTCTGGAAAAGGCAAAGCTTTAGAGACAGTAAAAAATGCTGTGGCTCCTGGAATTTGGGGAGAAAGAAAGAGAGATGAATAGGCAGAGCACAGGGGATTTTTACTACTGTGAAACTTTTTTATTATACTGTAACGATAGATACGTGACATTACATATTTTTTAAAATGCATGGAACTGTACAACACAACACAAAACGTGTATTATACTGTAAACTACGGTATTTAGTTAATAATGTATCAATATTGGTTCATTAATTGTAACGTATGTAGTACACTAATGCAAGAAATTAATAATTGGTGAAACTGTGTGGGGATGCAGGGAGTAGAGTGTGGTATGTGGGAACTCTCTGTTCTTTCTGCTCGATTTTTCTGTAAACCTAAAAATTCTCTAAAAAAATAAAGTCTATTAAAAAGTCTGTCATTCATTTTCTCACAGTTAGGCTCTCTGAGTGGAAATAGCCAATTAATTGAAAATAATATAAGTTCTGCCCTGTTGTTCAAGTGCGGCCTTGTGGAATGAAATGTACATTTTTTATTGACATCTTCCAAAAGCAATATTGTGTGTGTTCTCTTGCTTGACAAAGAGATAAATACATTTTAATGTCCACTGTACTTTTTGTCAGACTAAGCTTTCTCACAGAATTAACCCCTATCTTTGTTGTTAGGTTGTTGTTATAATTTAATTCTTAAGTGACTTTTTTATAGCAATATTTCCTAGGGTAAACATTTCACTTTCTTTTTTGCAATAAAAACACTCTAAATAATCAATAAAATAATCTGATACATTTAAAAACAATATTTCTCATGGTAGATGTTTTGGCCACCATGAAAGGCACTGGCAAATGTTAGTTACATTGAGGCAGACAGTGTCTTTTGATTCCACTCAAATCACATGGTAAACAGACAGATGCTTTCCCTATCTTACATTCCTCTTTCCTCTTTATTTCCTTCTATTGTTTTATGTATCATGCAATCTACTTGCATTTCTTAAACTCCTTCTATCCTGAAATACTATGAACTCTAAAGTATCTATCAGCTCTAAAAGTTTTTGTGTGCTATGTGCTAGGGTCTGATGGGGATAACTAGATTAGTAATTCCTAGCAATGACTCTCAAAGATCTAATGGGTTTATGAGGGACATGAAGCATATGCACAAATAATTCTAACACCTAGGAGCACATAGCAAGTGTTATAATTTACAAAAGTAAATGCCAAAGGGGTTCAGAAAAATGAGAGCTCAGTTTCTCTGGAGGGATGTAAGACTTTGGGTGGAATTCAAGTTAGCCCTTATAATGAGTATGGTTTCTGATCTTGACAAAGGGAAGAGGTTCATTGACATAAAGGCTATTTGTGTATGCAAAAATGCAGAAATAAAAGGAAATGGAATAATTTTAGACTCCAAAAAGTGGTCCATTTTGATAGGATTTTAAAATATATGAAGGAGACAAAAGAAAAATTAAATTGAAATGGAAGTTTTGACGTAGAACAGAGGTTAGCTAACTTTTTTGTAAATAGCCAGAGTAGGTATTTTAGATTTTGTGGGACATAGTGTCTCTATCACAATGATTTAACACTGTCATTATAGCAAGAAAGCTGCCATCGGCAAAACACAACCAAATGGGCATGGATGCATTCCAATAAACCTTTATTTATAAAAACTGGTGGAATTTGGTCCACATGGCATAGTTTCCCAACTCTTAGCTTAGATTATAAAAGGGACATACATGTCATTATAAAAATGTGGATGTATATACAAGAAGATGCGGACAAAGTCTGGGTGGGGGTAGTAGATGGCACTTTGATAGTGACACTTGGCTGAGAATCAGAGATTTAAAAAGCCATTTTTTTTCATAAACCATGTGACAAAGATCCTCTCCTTGACCAAACTCTCATCAGGCTCTTCTGAGCTCTTTTTCAACTAGACCTTGATTTTTGGACTTCTATCTTCATGTCCACATTGTCCAATTTTACAAGAATCTGCTAAGTCAGTTTAGCCAGAATTCCCCATTCTCGATATCTGACCACCCTCGAATATCAGGTTCCTCATTCTTCAGCACCCCCAGGTGATATCTAATCACCTTGGCCTGCTTCGGCAAGAATCCAGTTGGGTCAGTTTAGACAAAAATCCCCTTTTTACCCAGATGATTCCTGTTAGTAATTTTCCAATCAATGATCCCCATCCTGCTCGTTGGCTTTAAATTCCCACTTTCCTTCTTATATTCAGAGTTGAGCCAATCTTTCTTCCCCAAGGCAAAACTTCATTGCCTCTCCTGCCTTCAACAAAGTCTGCCTTACTGTTCTTCAACAAGTCAATGGATCATTTTCTCTTTAACATATGTAAGCAATAAAAGTTATAAATTTTTAATCTATATTTATAGCTTTTACATCTATACAGTTGCAAAATAGTCACTTAACTGATAAAATCAACCAAACCATGTTTCACTTATTATACTAGCTATTAGTCTGAAACAAAGTGATTTTTATTTTTAGACATCAAATTATTTAATTGACTTTCAGGCTGAAATGGAATCTCAAAACAACCCTTCAGTATTTTGTAGTACTTTCTAAAAAAGCGGAACTTGTCATTTTACGGCAGTGACCATATTTGCTCTCTGTGGTTTATGCCATTTATTCTAAAAGCCATACTCATCGTATTATACAAAATTATTGTACTTTCCTCCAAAGCAGTATATTTGTTGTTATGGCTATGCAAATAATCCCCTAAAATATGTTTTAAGCAGAATATTTTACTTATTGATTCACTGTATACATATCTGAAATTGAACTCCAGTTTTAAAGACAGGTTTCAGATATGTGGAATTAAAGTATAGACATTCTTGCTAATGACATATTTCAATCATCTATAGTCAATCCTGAAGGTTTTAGATGTTTATGGAAGTTGGGATGATTTTAATATAAATCCATAAACCTGTGATTAAAATATGGGAGAATGCCTTTACTCTAATCTTTTTTGAAGCTATGACATACCCATCAGCTTCTGTGTGACAGGCGCTTCGAAAGACACCTATGTAGAGAAGCCCTTTTTAAATTGACTGCGTAGGAGGTAGGAAGTGGGAGGCATTATGTTGTACCTTTTTAGGGTAGAAAATGGAAATTGGTCTTTCCTAACATGTGCTATATACCAATGTAGTAGGATATGTTATGTGTTCATATATAAAGGAAAACTGAAGCCGATCAGTAAATATATACATTTTCTTTCCCTCATTACATATGATTTCAAAGATTTTTTCTGGTATATTCAGTCATTGGATATTAGAACAAGGAGTCTGTTACTTTAAAACATGGAAACTGAATTTCAGTGAAGTTAAATGACTTAAGACGCATATCAGATAAGAAACGTTTGAGTTATCTTGACTCCAAGTCAAGTGCTCTGTTTGAGAAAATTAATTTTCTTCATCATTCAGAGAGCCTTTAGCAGACATATCCAATAGAACCAGCATCCTGCCTCTCTGCTTTTAACCTTGCCAATATAACATTAAAAAAAAAATGTTGGATGGAGGGCTATTAACCCTCAAACATGCATTATATAGTAATAATATCAAGGCTCTCTGTTTTGCTCAGCAGTAATCTGATTCTTGAGCTGTGATAAACTGCTCTGCCTTTGGCCTTCTTAGTTTAGCCATTTAGGAATTGGATTATTGTCTCATAAACAGAGGGGCATGATATCATTGCTTAATTATAATCATTATTAAAAGTTCTGAATCATGCTATTATCAGGAAAAGGGCAACTGATGGTACTTGAATGAATGACTCACTAAGAACATTTCAATTTATTTTGTGTCAGGAAAAATAAAAACACATTTGGAGTGTAATACTCAAAGTGGAAGATGATAGCAGGCACTGTTAAGAGTGTGAGGTTTTGAAACAGATAGAAATGTTTGAATCCCTACTATGACATTTACTCATTGGGTAACTTTAGATATTTCATGCTTAAATGGGAACAACACATTGTGTCTATTAATATTCTATAATTCCTGTGAACATGAAATGAGTTTGCGTATGTTTGTGTTTAACATAGTGGTGCCTGACATTTGGTAAGCACCGGATAAATTGTAGCAACCAAAAATAACACTCACAATAATTATAAGGTTGATCTTAGTTATTTCAAAATGTCTCTAAATCTACTGCAAAATTCAAAATCATTGTAGCTTCAGTCATGCTATTTTTTTACACAAAAACATGCAGCATTTTGGATTTGGTATTATATCGTGTAATACTCTGTATTTGACATCAAGTCGACATACACAGATCGCATGTACAAAATTCGGAGTTAGTTTGAGGTGATTATGACAAGTTCATTCATTCAATAAATATTTGGGAAATGTTTGTTTAGTGCCAGGCAAGATGTTAGGCAAAGTAAAACACAGTTCCTAACTTAAGTAAGCCATTCGAGTGTGATTAGTGTTATGATAAGAATAAGAGGGACAAGACAGTCCTCAAATATCAGTGACATTCAAATAAGGAAAGACACTTGGGTAATTTGTTTAGGACAATTTTAAGACATTTATAGCAAAAAAAAAACACCCTTTTTAGGAATCATGGAAAAATATTTTGTTGGTGAATGATTCTGCAGATTGAAAATATTTGCTCTAAAATCCACAGAAAACAATTCTAACTCAATGCACTTTTAAATCTGGTTTGTGCATTGAGTATGTATGTGTGTTATTGAGCCTCTGTCTAAATTAATATATATAAGCATATAGATGTATATGTATACACATACACACACATATATACACACACAAACGTTGGCATCGAAGCAGTCCAGTTTTGTTTTTTTTCCTCCAATGAAAAATAAAGAATTCTAGATTTTATAAGTATCCAAAATTTTTTGTTTAGAGGCATAAAAAAACTTAAAGTGAGGGGCTGGCAGAGTGGCACAGTGCTTAGGTTTGCATGTCCTCTTCGATGTCCTGGGGTTTCTCCGGTTCAGATCCCAGGTGTGGACCTATGCACCGATTGTCAGGCTCTCCTGTGGCAGGTGTCCCACATATAAAGTAGAGGTGAATGGGCATAGATGTTAGCTCAGGGCCAGTCTCCCTCAGCAAAAAGGAGGATTGGCAGCAGATGCTACCTCAGGGCTAATCTTCCTAAAAGAAAAAAAACCAAAAAAACCAAAGTGAACTCAGGGTTTACTTTATAATGAAAACCAACAGTATTAGTCAGTAATCAAACATTCCAGCTAATTATAAATACCTGAAAGTGTTTGAGAAATCCTATAGAATATATCCTACAAACCCATAGTAACCTGCATAAAAATTACCCTAGTGAAACTCATATGAAGGGGTTAAATTTGCTATTATCTAGTTGAGTCTCTTTATTTTGGAGTAAATATTCAGATAATTTTTTAAAAATTCTGTTTTAGCAAGTAATTTCCAGAAATACTATATAATTGTTGATCAAGAAGACCCATTTTTTTCTGCAAAGAGCCTCATCTCTGGGTTTTATTTTGAATGGCTAGACAATGGCATTAATTGTTTAACATTTATACTTAGATGCTTTCTTCAGAGGAAGCTAAACACTCTTTACTAGGATGACCCCATATGGGCTCAGTGAAGTCACATGTATCTGTGAACTCATGAGCATGCTCGCTTGTATAGGGAATCCTCCCACCATCCTCACATAATTCATCTTTGACAAATAATTAACAAGTAGGTTCATGGGAGTTACTCAGTGTTCCAGCAAATTTGCGTTACTTCTAATGTGGTTCTGATGTTAATTTTTGAAATTTTGGCCAAGGAGGACCTTTTATTTTCTTGGTCCGGACAAGATCTTTTTCTTCTCAACTCTAAGAAATGCTTGCCTTGTTCTCTGATTTCTCTTGTGCTGTGCTTTCCACAACAGTTCTTTCTTTTTTTCCAGGCACTTCCTTGGCTCTCTTACTGTAGCTCTATCTACTGATATGTGTATTTGCACAGATCTTTGGAGTGGAGGCATTTAAGAAATTTTCAAAGTATCTGCCACATGCCACTCAGGCAATAGTATTTCCCATTTGTACCTACTGGCATTCTTTGTGTCATCCTCCATTACCTCTCATAGAGCCATAGTCAAGGGTTAGATTTCCAGTGGCTTTTGGCAAGAGAAAGCCATTTTTAGGTTAAACCCAACTTAAGACATTAAAAGGTAATACATCTCGATAATACTGTTTATGACTTCAAACATTTTCCTTTGAACATAATATATCGATTATCATTCATCTATTTAATATAGACAATAACATATGAATATTGCTTTTGAGATGGCATTCTTTATGTCCAGTGTTTATGTAATTGTATTATTGGGCACAAAAATATGTGCTCTCCTTGGTTGCTCCATGATTATCTTTATATTTTATTTTACTTGTAGCTGGTATTTATTCGTTCTAAAATATTGCTTCCATATTATAACCATGTTCTAGACACTGGAGATGCAGTGATTATCAAAAATGCATACTCTCAAACTTCAGCAAGCACACACACTAACTTAAGTTAGGAGAGACAATGCTGTGTTTTCACCAATTCCGTGATTTTCCTCCTGGCACACAAGAAGACTACATTTATCAGCCTCCCTTGTAGTTATGTTGAGGTCATGTGATGGATTTGTGGACAAACGTATGTTGGTCAAAATAGTGTATATCACATCCAAGCCCATCCATGAAAGCCCTGCTTGATACCTGACGTTCTATCATCCTATCCACACAGATCTTGAAAGCCACGTGATGAAGATGGAAACATTATAAAATGGAAGCATCCTGGGTCCCTGAGGCTCCAATTCAAAGAAAGCTTCCAGACACACACTGTGATGCAAACAGGAAAAAGAAACCCCAAAATATTAATTATGTTAAGCCATTGAGATTGGGGGTTGCCTGCTACAGCAGTTAGCAAATACTGACTAATGCACATAGAATGGTTATATGAGGAAGACACCAAGTCTCCTTGTAAAATGTAGTAAAGTCCAAAGTTCTGAGGCTGCTGCCAGCACAGGTGAAATACATATATAAAGGAAAAATGAGGACCATGAGTGGCCACGACCTCTTTAGGTAGCTCATCCTTAACAACATGTATTTCATCTTTATGTTTACTTGGTTTTTATTCCAGTGAGAAATAAGATGCTACATCTGACCAAAAATGGATAGTATCCTGGGAATATGCTTCCCCCATGGGTGTGTACTCTGAGAATACAAAAAGGTATAATAGAAAATGACTGGGAATGGCCATCAGTGGGCCCTTTATTTGTGAAAGCACAATATTTTGAGTGTCAGAGAAAAGTCCTGCTGGTCTAGTGGTTAAGATTCTGTGCTCTAACCACCATGGCCCAGATTCTATTCCCAGTCAGGGAACCACACCACCTGTCTGTTGGTTGTCAGACTGTGGCGGTTGCATGTTGCAGTGATGCTGAAAGAGATTACATAATTTGTAAGCAAGAGTTAAAAGCAAATTGGTTTGAATTCTAATCTCATGAATTTCTAATTAGACAAGCAACTTTTGAAACTCACTAACTAGTTAGAACATTTTACTGTATATCTGGATGTAATGGTAGTGGCTATATTTTGTTCGTTGACATTTCTTTTCATTTTAGATTGTAAGGTTGTAGGTACAAGAGATAAATACCATTTAAATAGTTTTCTAATTATGAACTACATTAGTAGATACTGACCTTTGTCTTTAATTTTGTATTGGACTAGTCAGAAGATTGACATACAATTGAACAATTAACATCTGATTCTGAGAATTGGTGCAAAAATTTGAAGTTTGACACACTTCTTTTTTAGTCATGTACTGCCTACAAGATTATTTTGAAATAAGAGAATTATTTTATTTGCCAATTACAGATGTACCACAGATATCCTGCATTTTTTTTTCTTTTGTTTTACTCAAAATTTCCCTGATATTTATAAGCTTCTAGTGCTTAAAATACATACCCATTTCTTTTTCATTTGAAAATACTTGATTCCCAGGAAGATATGAAGCCAATGCTCATTTTCTCCAGGATAACAGAAAGTCGTGAGAACATGGAAAAACAAACCGCCAGATCTTCATTTTAATGGACTCTTACTTCTCTCCCATGATTCTTTAGTCAGAGAAGGAAACAAGTAGAATGAGTGGACTTATGTGAATGGTGTTTCTTTTCACTGCAAATGCAGAAATAAATAAAGTGAGTGAATAGCTAAATGTGTGTATGAACAGAAAGAAGAAGTAGATACAACACATCCAGAGTATCCTTCAACTGAATAAGTCCCTGAAGAATAGTTGGCTGATCATGCATTTCCTTGTATCATTTGAACAAAAGAGGTCCCTATGAAACACATTTTCACAAATCAAGCTATCCTCTTTTTTTCTGTATGCAATATTTTTCTTACTGATGTTAAATGTAAAACCTCAAATGTATCTTATACTGTCAATTTAAATATTATAATATCTTAGTGTGTTTGCGTAGCCTAATATAAGAGCTGTGCTTTTCTTTACCTATATACCTCCTTGTCAAAAGCAGATATTTATAGAATGACATGGTTGAATGTGACAGCTCCTTTACTCTTGAAAATTTGACAGTATTTCTTATGAAAATGACAAAGAATGTAACCTCGCCAGTGATGCTTATTAAAAAGGAAAACAAAGCTCTTCTGGTGAGAGAATTATCTTAAAAATGTCTCTGTGAGTAGACATAGAGTGACACTGTCGCAGACAGCAATGTTAGATCACATCATTGTGCTCAAAAAGCTTGAATAACTTCCAGAGCAAAGTCCTAGCTTCGTAGCATGTCATTCATATTCCCACAAGATATAGGCTCCTACTTCTTCACACTCACCCTTAGTCTCTCCATCCATTACATGTTTCTGTAGCCATGGTGGAAATATCTGCCAGTCCATAAACCCAGAGCACAGTTGAATAACATTGCCAAGTCTTAATCTAAAGCGCACACTCTTAGCCTCATCTCTTAGCTCAAATCTGAATTAGATGAAGTGAGGCCAGTGTGGAAGAATAATTTTCTTAGCTAACAAGAGAGCTCTTCTTTCCTCATTTTAGCTACAGCCATCTGAAAATTGATAGCACAAGAATTTCAATCCTTTATAAAATCAAGTTTCTATAATATAAATATAAAACTCATATTTCAAGACTATTAATCATCAGATTCCTCTTATAACATTTAGTTATTTTTTTAAATATAATTTCCAAATATGCATTCTTGAAAATAAAAATTCATTATATTCTTAATTTCATAAATTCTTATTCTTTGGAATTAAAATTTCAAAAATTTTATTATTTCCAAACCTGAATTGTTCGCAGGTATCTGATGTGGAACTCTTATATAAGACCTAGTGTTTTGCTACTAGTTACTCCCAAGGTGACAATAGCAGCCCTGACTAGCTGAGAGAAAAAAGACATTATTTTCCAGTCATTAAAAACTCTGTTTCCATTTAGATGCAAAATATTTTGGGAAACAAAGTTTGTTTCCAACTAGAAAAAAAAACTTTTGGAGGAAAAATTAATTTTGTACTCTAAAGGAACTTTTAAAATGCCTCATATTAGAGCAGTACTTTGTGCAATTTAATGACACATAGGTAACTCCAAGGAATTAACCACTCTTTTGTTTTTTGTGTGAATAAGATTTACAGTGCTTGAGTATAGTTGTAGTTAATCACAACTCACGTAGATTTGTGAATTATCCCTGGCTTTTTTTCTTAAAAGAGATAATATTAATTCCTATTTTTAAAAGAAGCTTTATTTCTGAACACATTTTCTAGGCTTTGCAATGATAAATTTTACAAACTTTAGAAACTTTTTTACATTGCTTTAGAAATAAAACATATGACAGAAAACTCTTCGTTTCTTGTATGAAAGACCACTATTTACATTAAGATGTTGATTTCATCTGTTCCTAGACCATGAAGTGGCTGGCCCACTCCTGAACAATTGTTAGCTCATTAACTACAAGGAAAATTTAACTATATTTTCTTCTTTACATTGGTTTCTTGGAAATTTTGATCAAAATGTACTTTATATTGAGTAAGAGCTTAGAATCTCATTGTAAAGAATTTGTGTACAGTGACATGACCACTGTGAGTTAGGGCTTAAGGAAAGGCAATATGGAAGACCCAACAACTGAACTGACCTTGAAGAAAAGGTGGATCCTAAGAAGTAACGATGAAACAAAGAATATTTTAGGTAGGCTAAATGGTAACAAATAATGTCTTGGATTTTAAAACATACATTGTTATTACTATTTTTGTTATAAAGTACTAAAAACTAACTATAGAGCAGATTTTTCTTTTTTATGTGTTTGACATGGACGATTTGGAGCATAGCTGCTTATCCATGAAGCAATGTTTTTAGAAGATTAATCAGGTAACAACCTTTAAGATAATTTCACAAATGAGGAGTAAGCCAATGATCAGAGAGAATACTTTTTTAAGTAATTCAATACTGTAAGCATAAAACAATGACCTAAGTGGTGGCAGCAGAAGTAGAGATCAACACAGAGATTCAGGGGGCCTTTAGAAGAAAGATCGACAAAACTTTGTGATTCATTCACTGTGGGCTGCAAGTTTTACTCTAAATGTTGAGACAAATTTTTATTTTGATAGATATAGGGAGGTCAAAGTGAAAATGCATGGGCAAGATGGCTAAGCTGAAGAAATTCAAGATTTTAGTTGGGGATCACACAAATGAGAAGAAAAGTATGTCTTTAAATATAAGAGGGACTTCTATATAAAAGAACAATTATACTGGTCCATAGCTACACAAAGAGACAAAACCAGAATCAATCATCAGAAGTTACAGATGAACTCAGGATAAAAATAAATTTCTAATGATGAAATGAGTTGTCAGAAGATTGAAGCTACAGATGTGCCTGAAGACGATAACGAATGTGATCAGTAAGATTGTAGAGATGCTGAGAGCTTTGCAAGGCCCATTATCTTAGATGACCTTAAATATCTTTTAGCTCTTTAATTTTTTGATTTTGTGCTGTACATGTTTACCAATTTCAGGCCTTGTTTATGTTTGTACAGGTTATGGAAATTAAACTAAAAGACTACTCAAAATAATGTACTTTTGCTTATGTATCTAAATTCTCCCTTGCATGTTATTTTTATCTTACAATGTTAGATATTCTCTTTTTTAAATTTCTTGCCCTTCACAGTATTTTTTCAGTCTTCAGACTGGGCAGCTGGCAATTCATATTTAGGAAAATATTTGTTAATCCATTGGGTTACTAAATGACCCTCTCAGCATTCATAATTCTTAGAAAACTTGTATTCCTTCCTCTTATCTATTTCTTAATACTGTGATTCTTTATGTAAATAATTAGAGCTCTTTGTAGAAAATTTGACAAGTAGGAAAATATACGTAAAAGCTAAAATTAATTTTAATCATAGCAACAAGCATCCTTGGGAATATTTTTCAGTATATTTTTCTTTACTTTTTTAAAATTTGTGTGCTTGTAGTTCTGTTTGCCTATAAATTGATTTGCATAAGACAGGACTTATCACTGCGGCTTAAACAGGCCCATTATTTATTTCCCTGCTTGATTCACATTTCTTCTCTGACTCTGCTCCTTTAGCATCTATTGAGGGGACACTGGGCCGCGTAATCTCGACACCCTGGTGAGTATTGATTTGACCAAAGTTAGATCATGATGAAACCTAGGCCAATCTATTTCTATATTGAGTGCAGAAAAAAAAAAAGATAAAATTATTCTATTTTGAGAAAAATAAAAATGAAATAGGAAATCAATCAGTTCTGGAGAAAAGAGAGAGGAAAGGAGGCAGAGAGTGAGACAGAGAGAGCCAGAGTCATTGAGAGAGACAGTGAGAAACTGCATTGCTTCCTGTGGAATTTCCAGATCCTTTTCCTAGCCTTTCCTGGCACCTTGAAGTATCTAAGACACCGTGTTAGGGTTGACAGATTTAGCAAACACAGGACACCCAGTTGCTTTTGAAATTCAGATAAACCACAAATCAAGATTTTATTATAAATATAGCAGAGTAGTGCACTATTTGGGACATAGTTATGCTGGAAATTATTTGAAATTTAAAACTACTAGATGTCCTGCATTTTTTTTTTTTTTTTGATAACCCTTTATCTAGTGTCCTTTTTAAAAGGCAATTCTCATTTTAGGTCGAGGTGGCTTGAGAGGTTCTCATTACATATAAGCAGACCAACCATGGCTATAAGAGCAGCACCCACTTCACTGTATGTCTCCATCAGGGTTTCATTAACCACTTCACAGTCATTGTACATTTAGGATTTCCCGTTGATAATTTCTGCGATCTTCCTGCTTCCAAGAACATAAGTACCTGACAAGAAATTTCCTTTTCCTTTTAGGAGCTGTTTTAAAAAAATGAAACAAAACAAAACTTTGATCCATCTACTTCTTGGCAATTTCTATAAGTTGCAATTCTATGATCACGTAGGCTGGCTTCTGAAAAATACAACTCAACAATATATGTTATAAATGCTAGAACTTTATAAGAAGAGAAATAAACAGAATGTCAAAACTTGAAAATAAGTGTTTTGTTTATTTTTAGACATTATGATTTTTTTCTTTACTATTTTCTCCTCAGCACCTGCCTGACTTCTCACAGTTCCCAGCCTGTTAAGAATGTGGGCATTTCTGACGGCACAGGTGGTATTTGCTTTAATGTTGAAATGAAAAATAAAGACTTTGCTACTTTTCTTTATATTTTTTTTCTTGTCATGGTGTTCATATGCCCTGACTCTTTTCTCTAACTATTCACAGCCATGCAATGGGGGTTTTAAATTTTTTAAGTTATGTGCTTGGAATTCTGTATAAATTGAGGGAAGAGCATGACACCAATGGATTGCACTGGTAGATGACTAGTGGAATTGAGCCTTCAACCTTGCTTTATGATGAAGGACCCGCACTTTCTGTGTTTCTCTTAACTATATCAAAGCAAGGGGGTCTCAACAAAGATTGTACATGTGGCACTTACACAAATGGAAAAGTGTGAACACAAGTGTTTTGGAACATATCAGAGACATGTAGTATATACCTGAAAATATGAACTATAATCGGCCTAGTGCCTAACTATACTGTCAATATCCTTCTCTTGGGAATGTCCAGCTCAGGTGAATTTCTCTTTCAAGCAGCCTGGAGAACATAATTCCTCTTAAGCTGTGAGTGCTTAGGTGCCAAAAGGAGATCGTTTTACTTGGTCAACTGCAGTGTCTGTTAAGTCTAAATACAGCCAGAAATGGAGAGGAAAAAAAAATCTCTCTCAGTTTATTAGCTCACTTTCCTAACCTCCCTTCCATTTTCTGTAAAGTGATGTAGTTAATGAGAAATTAGAATTTATTAGGACAGTGTTTCTTAATTTGATTTACCTTGGTGATCAAAAGTAAAAATCCTCTTTTCCTCCCTCTAAACAAATGTGTAAACAAATGTGTAATACTTACATAGATACGCATAGACATATATATCTGTATGTATATTTACATATTTATCCAAGTATTTGATTACTGCTCTTCTTAAAAAAAATCATGAAGTGGTTCCATTCATTCTCAGCCATATTCAAATATTCAGCAATTTCTGTTTTATCCAACCACTCCACTAGATTCCAGGACTCCACCTTTTATCTCAGGAAACCAAAAAAAGGAATGTTCACATAGCAAAAGGAAGATAAGAGCTGTATTAGTTTCCTGTAGATGCTGTAATAAATTATTACAAATTCTATGGCTTAAAACAATAGAAATATATTCTCACAGTTCTGGAGGCCAGAAGTTCAAAATCAAGATGTCAACAGGACCACACTCCCACTAAAGACTCTACAAGAGAATCTATTCTTTACTTTTTCCATCTTCTCGGGGCAGCATTCCTGGGCTTGTGGCCACATCAATCCAATCTCCACCTCTGTCTTTACATTGCCATCTTCTCTGCCTGTCTGTCTAATCTCCCTCTGCCTCTCTCTTATAAGGATACTTGCGATATCATTTAGGGTCCTCCAGGATAATCCAGAATGATCTCCTCATCTAAAGATCTTTAATTTAATCACATTGGCAAACATCCTTTTCCCAAATAAGGCAACACTTATGGGATTAAGGGATTAGGATGTGGATATATGTTTGGGTGCATTGTTCAGACTACCACAGAGGCCTACTTAAATCTAAGCCTACAAACAAGCATCACTCTAACAAAGCAATAAATAATGTATGACTTTTGGGATCTTATTGAAGGCGGTTCTCATGAGGCCACCTAGAAAGGAAACCAGTGTTCTTTGGTGCGCACATTATATGGCCCAATCAAGTGAGGGCTGAACGGTTTGTGGATTTTAACGGAGGCCTTATGCAGGAGCTGGGTGCTGGTGGTTGATACTACTCACAATGGTAGAGCTTGAGTATCTGGATGTTGACTAAGAGCAGTCCACGTAGAAAACTAATTCATGTCTCCCACCAACTTTTTCTCAGATGGTCTCCACTTTCATCTTTGAACTTTTTGTTTGAGAATCTCTAACTTGCCTTGAGAGTTAGGGGTTAGGTAAAATTTACTCCTATTCATCACATTCCTCAAACTTTTATGCATCTGACTCCTGTGAGTAAGAAGCAAATCCCAGAAAACCCTGATTAATTGTAATATTTTATAGAAATTATTAAATATATTAATATTACTATATAAACAAACCCTACAAAATAGCTATCAGGTTGAATGAAGGTTGCTAATAACACACTGATTATTCCTAAACAAATAAGAACAAATATAAATATTTTGTGTGTTGGTGAACATGATTACTTCATGATAAGAACTTTTCCAAAGAAGATTATACTATTTCTTAGATTACCTTTTGAAAGTCTTGACAAACATGTTCTAGTGAACTCAGTTGAAATTATCTGTGAGCATTAAGGATTTCGCAATATTCCAGACTTATTTTTTGGAATTTAAAGCATTAATGGAGATTTGAAAATATGGAATTGACTCAGGAAAACTGTGAAACTCCTTTTATGACTAAAACCTTCATATCAATTAAGTTCAGCTTCTCCTATAAATAACTTTGTTGACAGCTCCAGTTAACTTTATTATGGTTAGGCGTGATTATAATATGTACAGGAAAAAAGAACAAATTATGTCACGCTTTGCATAACTTTCTAGATTCATCATGGGCTAATTTCACTGAAACCTTCAGTTTATGTTGGAAATAGGTTCTTTTTACAGTCTTTGAGCATGACAGTTGTGATTTTTTTCTGTATGTTATCCACATAAATATTATTCATTTAAAATGAATTTATTAACAGTACTATCTCTTCGATGTAATCAGGCATGCTCAATGTGCACTATGCCTATTCAAAGTAACTTTACAGCCTGTACAGAGTGAAGCTATAACTAAGACACAAATAAACGTAGAGAAAACAACCATGTCTTTATTAGGAGAGAGATTGGGAGTACCCAAGGAACCCATTACTCGGTCTGAGAATTTTTATATTCAGGTTTCCTTTCTAGTTGTGGAATTTCTACTCTCACAGTGGCAAGTTGGAGAAAATCACCTTGATATTGCTTAAGAAAGTGAGGAGACAGATGTATCTTAACCTATAGGATAACCTGCTTATAATTGGATTCCTCTGATGCCCCCTCTGCTGGGCTGTCCGTGCCACCCAAGCCACACATGCTGCTCTTTCCTCCTCTGCTTTCCCTCCCTTTGTCACAGCCTGTTCGGCATAGCATGGGTTCCTACCATCAGCAGCAATGTCTCTATTTTTCTTATGAACCCACTTTCTTCATTTCAAATATGCATGTGGCCAGCAACAGGTTTCATCTCTTAGTATAAACCCAAAGGGGGGAAAATAGCTCTATATCCAGATTCTAATCATCAGGGAGATCTTGTCCGCACTTGGTTGAGCTTCCTATCATTGAACATATCCAGTGTGGTCACATGGGTAAGATCTCATTGTTCAGAGATGGTAGCTCCACAGTGATCATGTGGGTCAAGTGAGAGAGGGGTTATTTTGAAAAGAATGTCGCTAGACAGACATTGCCAGGGTTCCATCATTTTGCTCATTAGCACTACTTCTGTCAGTCCGTAAAGTTTTGGCTCACTGCTCAGGCAAATCACATCTATTCTCATGCCTCCTAAGGAGTTTTGCCTTTGGACGAGAAGAACTGTATAAGGAAGAAGGAGCATAATAACTCCACTTCGTATATATTATTCAAATAAACCTCAATACGTTCTTCTCTCATCCTACTATATGCTTTTACTCATTCACTTATTTTCCTCTGCTACACTATTGCAGTAGCCTACAAATGGGATGCCTTCTTCTGATAGAAATCTTCCTCAATATAGATGCTAACATTTTCTCATATAGATCAAATGCAGGTATTTCAAGTCCTTAGTCTTAAGCTTTCTATAGCCCTCCATGACAACATATAGTAAATGTTGAACAATTTTCAGTTAACACTAATGGACAGAATTCCTTGTAAAAATACATAAAAGACTACTAAATCAAATAGTTTAGTAAACAGGATATTCAGAAGTTATAATTTTAAAGGTTGAAAAAGGGTGGTTTGTATGTGGGAAATTCTTTATTAGTAATTTTCTCATGGCATTTATCATGCATAATGTGGATTATATCTAATTTACGTGTATGCCATCTGTCTTACCAGACAGTAAGTACCTCAAGGGCAAAATCCATAGAAATTGACATTGGAGTCTCTCAAAGTTTAACATCAGGATTTACGCTAAATCGTTTTCTAATATACAGTGGTAAAAGGCAAGAAAACAATGAGGATGAGAGGAAGGTGAGTGCCCAAAATGGGGAAACAGAAGAGAAAGAAAGAAAAACAAAAGATAAAAAGAGAGGAAAAAATAGTAGGGGTGAGATTTTGAAAGCATATGGAAGAGAATAGCTGAATAAAAAGGTTAGCATTTTGTGGCAGCACTTGTGTATAACAATTTTGAGAGAGGCAGCATGTTAAGATGTGAGATAAAAATTATGAGCAGTAATGAATAAAGAGGGTTGAGTGTGAAAAAAGTCAGCCATAAGCTTTCAGTTGAAACTTTGATGTTATCAAAGGCATCAATCATTCAGATATTTTAATCTAGCAATACTCACAAAATTAGATGCACTTTTTTCCCCCCATTTACTGGGCAAATATCTAACAGTTAGTATAAAAAGCAGAGAGAAGAAGGAAGTCCCTTTTTTCTTTACACTTTCTCCTTTTGTAGGAAGAAAGGAAGATTATTGTCATTAAGTTTAATAATCAGAAGTTAGCCACAGTATGTTAGAGTTTCTTATGTGATGACAGCACAGATGTCTACAATTTTGCAAGAGGATTTTCTCATCTGCACTTTGTGATTGACTGTGAAATTTCTAAAGATTTCATGGCTGAGTGCGAGTTAGCATACTGCTAACACAACTGGTTGACATATGAAATGGATGTATATAGATATTTATCAGCCAATCAGTAATCATTCAAGCATCTTCTTGCTTCCTATCTTCCATGTGGTCGTCACTCTTTGAGACACTATGGGAAGACACAAAACACATATGTGACATATCCTATTTCGCTAAAAACTTAATATCTATTTGGCAATGACATGGCAAATAATGAGGCTATACGTAAACAAAGACAATGTACTATAATTAGTAGGGAAATTGAAAGAACAATATGAAATACATGATGGCTGGAAAAGTTGTCATGGGTATAGGGGGATCCATCAAAATGCAGGATAGAAACCAGGTCTTGAAACAATATGTAGGGCTTGGATAGGTCATTTGGATCTTGGAAGAAATTTTGTGATTTCACAGCAATTGAAACAACAAAAGAAAAACAGAGGTGAGAATGAGAAGACTGTGCATGTACAGGTATTAGAAAATTGGCCTGACTATCGTACACCGTTTAGGTCAAAGAAAACTGAATCAAACAAAGGACAAAATTAAATAACTAAATGCAAAGATTATCAAAGGCTTTGAAAGGCAAGTAAAAGAATCACCCTTCTAAGACTTGCCAGGGCAGGTCGTAAGTTATAATTTAGTCAAAATAAACCTTTAGGATTTGCGTACATGTTTGTATCTGTGTGTGTGTGTGTGTGTATGGTGGGATGGTGTTAGTGTAGTCATTGTGTGTATTTTGTGTTCGTCCTTTTCTTTAACCTTCCAAGTAACCTGGATAATGACTATCGTTTAATAACCACATTGATGGTTTCTTTTTTTGTTTCATGTTAAACCCTTCTTTGCAATATATGCAAAGATGACTGTCACACCTTACCACGTTTAGTTCTTTAACTGCATTCTAATTTAAAAATAAAAGCACCAAAACTCATCAGATACTGGTGGGTCAAATGAAATCAGCCTAATTATTCCATCATCTGAATATACTATCAAAAATGAGTTCTTGGGGAGTAGACTGTCAGCAACCTTACTTAAGTTGTTTCTGCCTACTAACCAGGATTTCCACTTACTTATATTTACTACATGATAGGGCTGTTAGTACCACCCTTTCTTGTGGTTTCAATCCATTTCACTTGCCTGGGTCCATCAATGTAATTGGTTCTAGCAATTATTTCTATATTCCAAAATGCATTAGATAATAATTAGATAATGAATCTAAAAGATAACTTTATAAACATTTAGTCTATTTACTGGTTCAAAAATCTCATAATCTTATCCATTCAATTTTTTGTTGAATGGATCTCACTTTTTTCTTAAAGTAGACATTAGTAAAATCATAAAGGCTACTGCTTATTCCAAAATACCATAATGTCCTAAATAGATATTAGCTCAACTAGACTCAGAGGTTTTTTCCCCCTTATAGTTGTATTTATACTTTCTTTAAGACATTTCATGCTCAGTAACTAGTCTCCATTAAGTGGGAGCTGTTATTTATGAGGTTTCTTGGTGCTCTCTCTGGCCAGACTATAAATTAATGATAAGATTTTACATATCCCACCATCTCCATATCTTTCCATAATTGAATATCATTTCACATATTGAATGTCAAAGACATATTAAGCAGCACCTGTGAGTAGCTGAGACACAGATATCTGATACCTGTTGGCCACAGGACTCTGAGGCAAAGCAGGTCAGGAGCACAGACGTCTAGCAGGCAACATGCGTGAGCTCAGGAATTTATCAGGGATTGCAGATTGTCAGTGTCACAACTTTTAAACCTTGGAATTTTTAAGGAAACTATAAGAAAGAACTCTAATCACTGAATAAAAACAAAACACCATATTGGAAAAAAACTGCAGTTATTCTTTTAAAAGGAAGCACAGAGAAAGTTTAATCAAGGATGAATCTGATTGGATTGTTAACATATTGGTAACAGAGAACTATGAATTTGTTAATATATGAGAAGTGGAAGAAAATTGGTTCCCAAGAACGAGGAAAAGTAATAAATACCAAAATTTTAAAAACACCAAAACCTCTTATTTACAGGAAATATTCAAAGGTATTTTTATTAGGGATGATACATTCATCTTTATGTTTATGAATCCAGAGATTAGGGGAAAAGTGCCAACTATGTCTGTATACTCCTCAAAAATTTAAATTTGAATATAGGTGTGTAGATTTTTCCACCATAAGTTATGGTATAGATTTTCATTAATCGTGTCTATAAAACAATAATGCTGGTATTTTTCTTGGAAATCATATAGTTGCCTACATGTAGCTTCAAATTATTTCATTCTTAGTTGATCTGTCTCTATACAAAGTATTTGAAAAAACCAAAGATGACCATTTTCTAATGAAATGAGAAATCCTGGATCTGGAAATCACTGGCATGCAAACCCCTACATCGTCTAAAGAACTAAAAACACTCAGCTGTAAACCATATACTTTACAACAAAAACGTTTGGGCAGGGTGATGACAGTTACTCATTGTGTGGAAACAAGCCATTTATTTCCCATGGGGGCTGACAGATGAGGCTACAAGGCAGGCTGCTAACAGAAGCAGCCACTACTGTAAAATGTTTTATAAATGCCAAAATGAACAGTTGGAGTCATAGCTACCTTTCCAAGTTAATCACAATTACAGCCATTTCCAAGTATAGTCTGAGAGAAATAGAAGGGATTAGTCTATCTTGAAGCTCCAGTACTTCACTTCAAGAGCTGGGAACAGGAAGGTACTTGTCCCTTATGTACCACGAATTTCCATATCCGACATATGGCTCAACACAATTAAGAGCAGAGACAGAATGTTAACCCTGGTCCTTTAACATAGCATTCCCTGTCAAAGAGCATATTGTTAGATGTTTGCTAGCACACCACAAACTTGCCATGTGAGGATAATGGTGCACATTGAGAATTCTTCAGCCCATTGAATTGCCAAATGTTTAAATTTTGTGTCTCTCTTTCAATCTCCAATATATGAGGCTTTGATTAGAAAATTGTGTGTTGTTCATTGTGTGAGCAACAAAAGAAGGTTATTATACCCATTCTTTTAAAAATAGTATTCCTCACTGATTTATTATGACATTTTTCCAATCCCCCGGCTTTTCTCTTGTAAATATAAATAATATGAATTTTCTGCTTGAATTTTGGTATGATTTTAAGTTCTTGTAGGTAGTTAAATCATTCTAAATGCAAGAGTCTAATGGTTGCTAAATTATTTGCTGTTGATTTCTCATGTTTGTTGTTAATCCTGAGGCATTAGTGCATAGAATTATATGGTTTCCCTAAAGCCAAAAGTGGGCTATTTTTGTGCCAGATTGCAAAAGTGGAGTTTGCAATCTTTAATAAAATTTACTATTTTAAGAAAAAAAATTGAGCAAAACCTATAACATTATGAAAATATTTGTTTCTGCAGGGATTAAAAATATTTACTTTGACTATGAAAATAAGTAAAATAAAAGGCACATATTCAAATGACTAAATAACAAATAAGTGAGATTCCTGAGAAAGAATATCAATTTGCATCTATAAATCTGAAAAACTACACAGGTGATCTTGCCATTTCGTCTATTTTGATAATTTAAACATATCTAGAAACCAGATGAGTGGTGTAGAAATCTGCCCAAATTTTCACATGGCTTCAGTGATTAAATAAGATTACTTCAGTCTGGTCATCTGGCACATTAAGTCCCAGCCTTTGGATATTGGAACAGTGGATTTTTTAAAAAAGAGGAGATTATTAAATGAATTACTGTATTTTTTCATGAACTAAAAAGATTGAAAACATTAGCGAGATTAACTTTTCTCCTTTAGCTATTTTTTAGTAAATACAGAAATAAATTTTCTCTTGATGCCTGGCACCAGTTGATATGTATTGTTACTTCTTGGGGCCCCAAAGATATTTAAGAGACTGTTATATAGAATATAACTCTGACAATGTTTATAGTGTTGGAAGAGTTGACACTTGTGCACAAGGTGATTGCAAATAGGTCAACTCTCAGAGCAGTCATCCAGTATGAGATAACGTATGTGAAAGTATTTTGTAAACTGTTTATTATTTTTTATCCCAATAATATTCTGCATCTCTCTCCTTTATTTAGCTGACTTATGCTTTGGGACTTGGTTCAAGACCAATAGGTGGGTTGTGATTAGACCTGGGCAATCACGGTCAGTCATCTCCTTTGCTGACGATCTGCCCCAAACCCAGACTTAAGCCTAATGGATGAGTTCGTAAATGACACAATTGGGGTCAATGACAGTCCAGGGGAAGCATACTGATTTATGGATAAAAATTCTCATTGGTAAAACAAAGGCAGGAGGAAGAAGTTGGTCTTGATTTGCCTTATGCAAATGAAAACCTTAGAAAAGCTGGAACCATTTTACTACCAGAATGATTAAGAGGTGATTCAGAGAATGGAGACGCCCAGAAAATTACAAAGAAATGGGATCACACTGGCTAGATTAAGTGCGAAGAAAGCCTGCCCTACATCTGAATTCCAATTGTATAAGCTAATGGAGTTCCTTATTTTTAATTCATTTTGAGTTTGCTGTAACTATTGACAAAGCAGTTTAAGTAATCAATGCTACAAAAAAAAGGTAGTGAATAAATATGTAGGAGCAATGTAACGTACCACTGTGATGTTAAAATAGTACTAGCCCAACTAACATTTTAAATTATCTAGAAGTATGATGACATATGGGAATAATACTCAAAGATGTTAATAGAAGCTCTATCTCAAATGGTATTCTCTTCTCTTGGGAAAAAAATTCTGTTATATATTATACAAAGGGAGGATATGGAAAAAGTAACTCATGTCACATTAACACTACATCTGTAGATTCTAAACCTATCTTTCTAATGAAGTGTGTTAAGAGCCCCCTCTTTTACCTTTAATCAATATTGTAATAAAACTGTAATCGTGTATGTGCAAGCAATAATTACTGGCAAACTGATTTGAACACTTCAGTAACATAAAATTCTCAAATATAGAACCTTCTAGCAGGATCAGTCTGCAAGTTTCTCTTGAAATTACAGAGTATAAATTCACTTATCAATTTCTCTCTTTTCAAATATTTAAGTTTTCTAATTAGACTATTGCTATCTAGCAGAGAGCATGAACATATAAGCATGATAACTATCTTGAAGAATAAAGAAAATGACAAGGGAAAATTATTTTAAAATTCATATTTATAAGTTCAATACAGATGATGGGTGGTATCTTCATTTCTAAGGAAGAAATTGCGGAAAATATTGAGAGCAATTATTATAATTATTAGAAATATATACTTAACTGAAACAGAATTTAGAGGCGTTTCCAAAACACTGTCATCTTTATAAAAAAAACAACAAAAATATGCTGAAACTAAATTATCTAAATTGCTGATCATGATTATTGATGATATGAGCATAAAGTAATAATGATATAATAAAAATAATAAAACATAATTTTTATAATAAAAATATAACATTTTAAAAATAGTGCATATATGCATTCAATCCTAAAAGTAGCCCTGGAAATTGATAGGAAAAGTAAGGGGAACTCAGAGTGTATGACTTCTCCAATAATGTATAATTATGAAATAGTTAAGACTCAGCTGAGGCTTCTGATACAATTTCTTAGAATATGGATCTTCTAATATTCAGAAAGGAAAGTATTCTGTATTTACATAACTATATAAAATGGCTTTCTTACCCATTTGTATATGTCATATATATGTATACATATTATTTCTTTAGCTCAACTTAAAATAAATTTTAGCCAAATCAAGATATTTAGTAAGCAATAATTAATTAGGAATTAAATATGTCTTTTTTTAAACTAACATCCCAAGGCTATACTTGCTTAAAATTATTTTATAAATATTGAAATGTACCTTGCAAATTCTATTTGAGTGTAGTATTTACTTCATTACTTTTAAGATATTTTTTCTATAGGAGACTTTCACTTATTTTACAGTTAATCCCATCACTATCTAAGTTATGATTATGCATATGCCAATGTTTAAGTGCCAAACCAATCAAAATCAATGTTTGGTTTGATTTCAACAAACAGATCCTTTTTAAATTAGCATTTAATCAACTCTGAATATATAGCTATTTCTCAACCAAAATGTCGCTGCCTTTTGGTCATAAAGGTAGAGTGAAAAAGAAAGGACATGTTTTATGACTTCTCTCTCTATAGTAACAGTCTAATGTGCCAATAACTGTGCTGTGGATGTAACTTCAGAGGAAATGGTCTTTGTCTTCAAAGGTAATTTTCTCCAGTAGAGACATTTATGCTGACCTGGGACAAAAAGGGAGTGATCAATTTTGTCTGAGGGAGAGATTAGCAAAAGTATCTGAGTGTCAAAAGTTAATTAGAGGGGCCAGCCCGGTGGCGCAGCTATTAAGTTCGCACATTCCACATCTGCAGCCACAGGTCCGCCGGTTCGGATCCTGGGTGTGGACATGGCTCTGCTTGGCAAGCCATGCTGTGGTAGGTGTCCCACATATAAATTAGAGGAAGATGGGCACAGACGTTAGCTCAGGGCCAATCTTCCTCAGCAAAAAGAGGAGGATTGGCAGCAGTTAGCTCAGGGCTAATCTTCCTAAAAAAAAAACCGATTAATTAGATATTTTCTAAGCTTACTAGAATGAAAACGAAATTTTGAGTAGACAGAGCAAAAGTGACAGCATTAATACTCATAATCCAATTGATCATGTCTAATAAACACCCACTAAGTGTTTAAGACAGTATTCTGCCCTTTGCAGAATAGGAAACATATATAAAGCGTTGTCAAAGTATTTGTGTTCCCCAAATCTCCTTACAAATAAATGTTTTTATTTCCCCACTGAAATTTCCTTACAATGATTATGACCATCAGTTGTAAATTCGGAGAGAAGAGGTAGTTTCTGTGCTTTTATTTTCCCAAGAATATACTGACCAGTACTGCAAATGTGTAAATAACAATTACATACTTAAATTCTAATCATCACCATAACCAAGCTCTGCCCTCCTGTTTCTATTTTTACCAAAATAAATGAGAAGATATTAAGAAAAATAAAGTCTTGGCTAGAATATTCTGGATTGCCTGTGCATAGCACCCACATTTCACCAATAATTGCCAGTCTCTATGCAATGTGTAGACATGGTAACTGGGTTATTTGGGGTAACTTATTTATTTCATTTGCAACACATAAGCCATCTTTTTCATGTGAGAAAGAGTGCCCAAATAATTATACTAAAGTGCTCTGTAGAGAATCCTGGAGCCAATTTTAAAGACAATTATTTTCATTTAATACATTTGAGCTTTCAAAATTATGTTACTTTTCTAAGCGTACTTCTAAAAGTTTATATTCTATTCAAGATACATTTATTTCTTTACATGCGGAATTATAGAATTCCAAAAAAATATTACAGTGTAAGAAATATTTGCAGGCAGATACTAAGAAGTCTGTTTTTCAGCTATGGAACAAGAAGGCAAACTCAAATGGATCAACTACAACATTACTAAGACAAAAAATATGTGAGTTTAATCAATGCAGAAAAAAGTATTCATCCCATTTGCTCTGTGAAACTTTTATAAACCAAATAACTTTTTTTGAATTTTTTTTTTTCATTTCAGATTCTGCACATAGCTCAAAAACACAAATTCTCATACTTATCTGGCTATAAAAATTTTAGTATTTAAATTGGTTTGTAATATTCAATACCTTACATCTCTTTCCTTCTTATGAGAGAGGTTTCCCTGGGAGAATATAGGTCTTCTTACCCTGTACTCAAGAATTATAAAGAATTAATTGACAAATATTATTTTCTTTGGTCCCGCTATAGGCTCAATTCTGTCTTGAATGTCACTGGATATAGGTTGATTTGATAGCATATGGAATTCGCTTTAGTCTTTCCTTTGTGAAACACAAAGAAAGGGAGGAAGAGAGGGGTGGTAGAAGGGTGGAAGGAAGGAAGGGTAGAAGGAAAGAAGGAAGGAAGGAATCTATTAGCAAACTAGTAATAAAAAGCAACTTCTTCAGATGCAAAAAAAAAAAAAAAAAAGGCAACTTCTTCAGCCTGATGCAAAAATCTACTAAAAACCTAGTAGCATACATAATGGTGAAAAACTGAATGGTTTCCCACTAAGATTATGAATAATCCCAGAATGTCTGCTCTTCTCACTAGATCTATTCAACAATGTGCTGGATATCCTAGGCTATAAAATAAGGCAAGGAAAAAAAAGTAAATAAAATCAAACCATAGAAATCAAGCAGGAAAATTGGCTTTATCACACATGACATGATAGCTTATGCTGAAAATCCTAAGATGTCTATATAAAAGCTGCTAAAGTTAAAAGAAAAAAATGAATTTAGCAAAGCCACGAGATACAAAGCAGCAGCTGTTTTCTTCCCAGACCTCTCTCTTCTTCGAGCCTTTTGAGTACCTCTATCTTTGAAATTGTTTAGGAAAGCTTGATACTAGGTAAGACATCTGATTTGTGTGCATCTGATTTAATAATCTAATCCTGTGTGTTATCTCAATGATAAATGGAAATGTAATTGTATATATTACCATAATCATATATTTGGAAACTTAAAATATACTCCTAAATAACTGATGCATTAAAGGAGAAGTTGCAATGGAAATGATAAGATCTTCCTAAACTAAACAATGATGAATGTGCCACTTGTGAAAAATTTCAAGATGTAGCTAAAATGATAATTAAAAATAAATTTGACTTTTTAAAGTTTATTTTAATAATGAAGCTTCGAATATGTGAGTAACATATTTATGCCAATAAGGTAAGTAAAGGAAGGGAAGATAAACAAAGAAATATATGGGAGAAAAGATTAAATGTGTTAATGGACAAAATAGAAAACTAAGAAACACTAAAGAGGCTAGACACACACAAAAGCTGCTTTTTTAAAAGTAAAATGGGCAGCATCCATTAGTTTGAATTTCATGGATTCATCAATATTCCACTTCTTTCCATTTCACAGGCAATTTTTTTTAGCTTACCATAATTATAACAGCCAACATTAAAAAGGAGGAAAAAAGAAATAGTTATAAAAAAGATTGAAGTGCAAGAGTTAAATATGAGGAACTACTATGAACGAATATATACCTGTAAATTTGAAACATAGAAAAAATGAACATTTTTATGAACAAATATTTATTAGTAAATTTGTTCAGGAAGAAATAGAATATTTTTTAAAAACCACCTTTAAGGAAATTCAACAGTTTTTTTTTTTTTTTTAAAGATTTTATTTTTTCCTTTTTCTCCCCAAAGCCCCCCGGTACATAGTTGTGTATTCTTCGTTGTGGGTTCTTCTAGTTGTGGCATATGGGACGCTGCCTCAGCGTGGTCTGATGAGCAGTGCCATGTCCGCGCCCAGGATTCGAACTGATGAAACACTGGGCCGCCTGCAGCGGAGCGCGCGAACTTAACCACTCGGCCACGGGGCCAGCCCCCGGAAATTCAACAGTTTTAAAAAAATCCTATGCCTCTGCAAAAGTCACTGAATATATATTATTTTATAATCATGTTCAACTAAATCTTCAAAGTGCAGTTAATCCCTGTGTTTTACAACACATTTTAGAGAATTAAAATTGAACATAAAATAGTGAATGTTACCCAATTCATTTTATGAAGGTAGAATAAAACAAACAAAAACAGAACCAGAGCAGAAAATATTATTTAAAGCTCATTTATGAACATAGATACAAAATACTAAACAAAACAATAGCAAGTCAAATTACACAGTATATTAAAAATACATTAGAGGGGACTGCCTGGTGGTGTAATGGTTAGGTTCACATGCTCCACTTCGGTGGTCCAGGGATTGCAGGTTCAGATCTTGGGTGCAGACCAAGAACCTCTTGTCAAGCCATGCTGTGGCAGCATCCCACATAAAATAGAGGAAGATTGGCACAGATGTTAGCTCAGCAAATATCTTCCTCACACACAAGCACAAAAGGTTCATTATAGTCAAGTAGAATTTATCTCATGAATGTCATTTGGAGAGCCATTAGTCAATATCTAATGAAATCAAAGGCATGAATATGGAAAAACAATCCTTACTATCCTCTATTCCACCTGAAGTATATACCAATAAAAGCAAATTTATACATAATACATAATTATACATAATACATACATAAAATATATATATATTTATACATAAATATATATAATGAGACATATGTCAGAATGCTTATTGCAAGATTTTTTGTGAGATATTGGATATATTGGGAAAACCTACATGTTATTTAAGAGGAGAGTAAAGAAATAAACATATTCATAAGGTGCAAAAAAAATGAAAATATGATTGGCTAAAGCTGTCTACATCAACATAGTCAAATATAAAAATATATATATATTTACATTAAAAGCTCACATTGTAGAGGAGTATATAGATTAGATATACGCAGTGAAAATGCAAAAGCAGGCATAGTGATGATAGTCTTAAATTCAGAATGGTGTTTACCTCTGGATAGCAACAGAGCAATGAAGTATAAGAGGGATATGTAGAATTCTTTAAATTATTTGTTATTCCTTATCTCTTTATTTCAAAAAAATATTCAGACATAAATATCCTAAAATGTTCATATTTGAGAAAACTAATGGTAGGTGTATGTGTTATTATTCTTTGTATATTTTAAAATATTGCATAACAAAAACAATTAAAAAACGCATCATCAATATTTTTTGTGATAATCGTATTTTAAAAATCTGAGTTTTTAAGAAAAATGCTTTGTTTATACTGTCAAATAAAAACAAATCCAGAATTAGGTAAGGAGAAACTTTATTTGAAAGAATTATTAAAATAATGACAAGGGAGACTATTGCAATAGGGAGAAAGCTTCCACCATAAGATCTGCAAGTATCTTAAAGATTGGGCAGAAAAACAAGGCTTTTCTTTTATGGAGAGGAGTCAACAAGGCTAGGAAGAATGGGGGAGGGGAGAATTGGATGAGGTAGGTGGTGTGATGGATGGTGTGAAGGAGGGAGTGTCTTTCCCTGAGATCAGCAGAAAGGATATATTCTGAGTCAAGCTGAGAGGAGGTCAAAGTTCAAGGACCTAAGAGAAGGAGAGAAACTTAACTAAAGGTTGATCAGATCAGGTGTTTAGTCCAGATTAGTTAGTGGGTACAAACAGTCCAGCTACTAATAGGAGGAAAGAATGGGAACTTGGGAGGGTCTGTAGCTGGACTTGCCATTCACAAGCTATGGGTCATCTGCAAATCAAGTGGGGAAGAGTGATTCTTTGCAGTAAGCTGTTTCCAGGATCACACCAGCTAGGGGATTGCTTTAATCATCACTCTTCAGGATCAGAGGCCTCAGCCAAAGTTTAAAATTATCAATATCTGGAAGTCAGTAAATGGTAATTTGTGTATAAATCTTCAGCAAAACCTATTTGGCGAGATATCTTAGTCTTATCTTTTAAGTGAAACAAGGTATGCTTTTCCTTTTCTAACATTAGAAACTAGGTTATATTGGAAAGAGACTTGGAGAGATCAATGGAAAATCTTAAGTCGCAGCTCTCAAATTTATAGTCAAATCGGGCCAGCAGCATTAGTAGGAATGGCTGACCCTGTTTCTGTTGTTTGCTTCTTGGGTTAGTTCATGTTTTTTGTTAGTTAGTGGATTTGGTTGTATCTAGGTTGCTATGCACTCTCCATTCCCCAAAGGGAAGCCAAAGCCTTATTGCCTTTATTTGCTGTCCCAGAGGTCCTTGTTTTTTTTCCTGGCCATTGAAGAATTTGAACTTGCAAACCCCTTGTCTAAATTAAAACCCAGCTATGCTGAGAGCTCTGGAAACTGAGGTCACATGGTTTTCCCAAATGTTACTAATTTTCATATAATTACTTTGAAAAGGATCAGATGAAATTGCAAGTCCTTTTTTTTTTTTTTTTTAAAGATTTTATTCTTTTCCTTTTTCTCCCCAAAGCCCCCCAGTACATAGTTGTATATTCTTCGTTGTGGGTCATTCTAGTTGTGGCATGTGGGACGCTGCCTCAGCGTGGTTTGGTGAGCAGTGCCATGTCCATGCCCAGGATTCGAACCGACGAAACACTGGGCCGCCTGGCGTGTGAACTTAACCACTTGGCCACGGGGCCAGCCCCTGCAAGTCCTTTTTAAGCTCTAAAATGTGCCACTCTTCATCCACGTTTTAGTGAGGACACTTCTCACAAACAAGATCTTAAATTATGAAACGGCAGAAGCAGAAACATTGAAGAAATTTATAATAACTTCAGTTAATGTGTTTACTTAAAATCTTTGACTTCTAGATTAAAAACTTTTAAAAGATCAAACGAAAACAGTATATAGAAGATGCATTTCAACCCCTTTGTCTCCCAGAAGATAAAAATTTAAAAAACACACTCTCAAGAAAATGTGCTATCTAGCTTAAGTGTAAGCATATTTCTGTATTATTCTGCAGAACAGCAGGACAAAAGTGGTTACATCTGAAACACTATTCAATTTTTAAAGAATAGGGTTTAAAGCCATTAGAGAGTGCAATTGCAGCAAAAGTATAAATACCTAGATAGATGTTTATACTTTGTCTCAGACTAACACAAAACATTGTAAGATACTTTTGTTTATGCTTTTGTAAAATGAATACAAACTAAATTGCAAATATATAAAATGCTGTGTTTAATTATGAGAGTGTTAAAATAAATTGTTTTGATTTAAAGACATATTTATACCAACATTTTATCATTGCTTTAAATTGATATTTTTAAGTACTTTTGAAAGATAGTTTTTATAATCAAATATTAAAGCAATGACAACAAATTAGTGTTATCACACACAGTTCAGTCTTGGACAAGAAATATTTATTAATTTTTTTGTTTCCATGAATCAAAACATATTATAAATGTCTCACTTTTTTTGTTGTCTTTTCTGGAAAATCAATAAAAAAATATTTGGGTGGGAATCCATTTGGTGTAGAATGGAGGCTAACTGGTGATAAGGGAGCCAAAGATTCCACAGTAGCTAATTAATAATATTTTATGGCGAACACCCATTCTGCCCATTCTCGTGACATTTTCTTCTCTATTCTCAGCATGTACAACAACCTTGATTTCTAGCTTAGAGGCACACACTACTAGCAATATCAGTTTCTGTATGATTTTAAAATAATAATCCGGTCTATCTCAGCTAACAGTATAAAATAAGATAATAGGTGTGAAACCACTGTGTACTTGCAATGCCTTCTTGGTATAGATTGCTATCTAATGCACATAGATACATTACCAGCCCTTTATTCCATCATGAGCTTCATTCATTTTTGAATCCCAAGGACTTTGATTAGTATTTAATATATGATAAGTGCTCCATGAATGTAGCATATGACTAAATAAACAAATACAATTATTGTAACTATCTGAGCCTTGCGTTCCTCATCATTGTAATAATTGAAGTTCAACAGGAATAGAAGAGTTCATTTAAATAAGATAATGAATGCAAGCTATCTTATACAGAGCCTGCCAATTTATCATAACAGTAACAGGTATGTCCATTACCACAATTAGAATACCTAGTATGAGTCAACTACTTTAGTTGATATATACTAGATACATATATGATTGCTAACTTTTATATTGACCCAAAAGGTAAGTATACTAATAATAATCTTTTTAAAGTTGAGTAAGCTGAAACACAGAGAATTTAAGTAACTTAATAAAGAACACATAGCCAGTAGGGAATGTCTCTCTACCCAAAGCTGGTCCTCGTTTTACTAAGCCACATTTCCTGGAGTTGCTCAATAAATGTTTAATGAGTGGTTGACATTAGCAATTTTTCTTAGCTTTAAATTCCATGTCTGATAAACTAGAAATAATAGTAGAAATTTCATAGTATCATGTGGAAGTTTGAGACAAGAGAAATAAGTGAAAAATACATGAAATTTATTCTGGCACACAGTAGGTTTTATTGAATATTATTTATCAACCAAGAATCCCTGGCAGCTGTTGAGTACAGATCCTACGTTAGCACAAGTTGAGTTGTTTTTAATTAATACCCTCTATAGCCTCCTCTCCAATCAAAATAATCAATTTATATTTTAATCATATTCTACCTGTTCCTTGATCATAATGCTCTAATATGTGATCTACTAATACTTTAAACAATTATATATTCTCCCATGACTTTGGTGTATTTAAAAAAAAGATTTCCACAGTTCAACCTCATACAATTTATTTCTTTCCTAATGTAACTTTACAAATCACTCCACAGTCCAGACTACTTTGAATATTGTCATAAGATGTGCCCTATAACAAGGAATATTGTCATTTTCATGCAGTGATTAAGTGTAAAGAATTGTTGAGTAGCATTTGTCCATGCACGTGGACAATCAAAATCCTTTCAGAGAAACTCATCCTAATAGACAGCTCTTAAATCTTCACCAATCAGGACTTTGATTTTGACAAATTATATTTGTTCTGGGTTTGGATATAATAAATTTGTCTTCTATTGAAGTTGTACCAGGTAAGTTACAAGTCTATGTCATTATAGTCATCAAGTACAAAAATAATAGGCAGAGTTAGCTTCTTAAGGGATGGTAGCATAACGGACTTCCTTAACTACTCAGGATAGGAAAGCAATAGACTGGAATTTGTTCCTTTCCTGCTGTAGGTTTGTAAGCGGAGAAGAAACAACCTTCTTACACTTTTTAAAAATTTCTCATAATGCTGTACATTGAGTAGTGTACAAATACTCAAAGCCTCATCTTCAGTGCAGCCTCTTCTCTTACCACATGCACCACAAATTGCTGGCTCCGGCTTGCAAAGATGAGGACAGAATTCTCATGGATTTTGACCTTATACTCAGTATCACATCCAAACACATATTCAAAACCTGAAATTCTATTCACTATCTTGATAAAAATTCCAGGTTACTTAGCTTCTTTTAGCTGAGTAAGAAAGAGAGAGAGATTCTCAGTTTACCTCAGTTAATGGGAATTAATTATAAGGATTTTGGGGGGATTTAATTTAAAAAGGAGATAATTTCAATAGCTAAACAGAAAACACCTGAAGGAAAACAGAATACAACACTGTATTTTGTACCAGAACAAGTAATAAATACCAGAAAGGACTGGTGCCTGCTGCATCTGAGTCAGGCAATGGTATTGGAGGCTGTATCAGGGTAATAAATAAAATATCTGGTCAGAGACTTTTCAAAGGTATTAATAGCTTCAAATAAGATAAAATGAAAAAGCCATTAAGGGCAAATTTCTGTGTAGGGGACATCATTGCCTAAACATTTGAATTCTACATTTCTCAATACTTCTGATGTCTTTTCATCAGTTTTAACTGTTACATAAGTATATTACACTAAAAACAGGTGAACAGACTTTTGCTTCTAAATTTGGAAGCATAAGCACTACAGGACTTGTACTCTGTCATAAACAACTATAAAATTGTGCGCAATATGTGAAACAACAGTTTTAAGACGTTGGTCAATCGTCAATACAGACCGTGGTTTCAGCAAGAAGAAAAATCAACAAGGTGAACCCTACAACTGTTCCAGCTTTCTGCCAAGAGGAGATTTCCTGACTGAGGACAAAGTAAATAGAACACCAAAATCAAAGAATCTGGTGGTCTTGGTGAATTAAGGGAAAAAAAAGATCATAATCAAAGGAGATAAAAATCAGAGTATGGGAAGGCCAATGTTGCAAGAGTTTCAGGACAGGGGGCCACAGTGGATGGAGTTATGAAGTGATAATGTTCCAGAAAACTGAATAGGATCCCCTTAAGTCTTTGACTGAATACTGATCTCTACATGCATAGAAAAAATTTCTTGAGATTAGCAAAGAACTGTTGCCAGGAAAAGCACATTTACTGGGATGCTATAAGTGAACAATTCCCAGAGTTCACAAAGAACAAAGAATTGCCCAAGTTTCTATCAGTTTGATTCTAGAGACTTCATCAAACATATGGGACATTCTTGAGAGATCACAAAAAAGTAACATACATTGTCAGAGTTGTATGATTCAAATAAATGTAGAATAAAGAATATTCTTCTAGACACACCTTTAAAATGCAAAACAAACAAACAAAAAAACAAAACAAAAAAACCTTGAAAAAGATGAAGCTGATCTGTAAGTAATATAAATGCTTCTTTAAGGTATTATAAAATATCCATCACACCATAACAATGTGTTGTAAATGCAGGAGTAAGTCCCCCTTGTGGGGATTTTAAGGATTATTTCATTATAGCCTCAGAAATTACACTTGGAGAGGCATATAAAATTAAAGGACTTATTATATTCACAGATCCTAGAAGAGGGAGGCAGAGCATGCCATATGGGAGGCATGCCAGGGAGCCAGCTCAAACAAGCATGTGGGGATGTGAGAGAGAGCAAGGACGCAAGGTTAACTGTCTTTATGGGGTCAGGGTGGAGCACACAAGCAAAGGTGTGAGGGGATTACCTTAGTGTGTTTGAATGTCACTAGGTCAATCAGGGGAGGGCAAGAAGGGGAACTTGTGGCCAAGGCAAGCCTTATCACAACAGTGTAGCTGGTCACCTAGACACGGTACTCATAGCCTGTTTGTGGAAATATTGAGGCATCAGGAAAATACGAAGTCTTAAAAATTTACAGAAGAAACAGACTCTTATGCTGATGAGTCAATAAAATATTACTACAGATGAAAAGACATGAGCAAATATTTCCAATAAACATTAAATAATCTGTCAATAGAAACAGATCAAGAAATAAAAGAGAAAATGATTCAAATTAGCAGTAAAGGTTTTAAAGAAGCTGTTATAAATATTAAAAATATGTTCAAGGATTTAAAGGAAAGATTACAAATATAGGGAATAGAAATAAAATGTAACAAAGAAAAAATAATCTTATAGATATGAATAATAAATATTATAAATAATAATGCATTGGATTGGATTCAACTTAGAGAGTGTAAGAAAAAAATCTGTGAATATGAAGACATAGCAATAAAAAACCACAAATTGAAGAAGAGAGACAAAAAATACTAGAAAAAAAAGTGTACCAGTGACCTCTGGGATAATATAATAATTATAATATAATACTTATAGCAACCATTCAGATGAAAAGGACAAATTTCTTGAGAGATACAAACTACAAAGCTTCCTAAAGAAGAAATCGATGAACTCAATAGCCCAATATCTATTTAAAAGTTGAATTTTAGTTCAAAACCTTCCCACAAAGAAAACTCCTGGCCCATATGGCTTCAATGACCCAAGAAGAAACATTATTTAATAAGTTAATACCAATTCTATCCAAAATCATACATAATGCATATACACCAAGGAGAAATCAAAGCTTATGCCCATGCATAGACTTGTACATGAATGCTCGCAGCAGTTTTAGTTGCAATAGCCAAATAGTCTTAGCAACCCAGATGTCCACCAATAATAGAAAGCTTGAAGCAAGTCTAATGTCCATCAAAACACATTGTAGTGTGACCATGTAGTGGAATACTACTGAGCAAGAAAGAGGAATGAACTATTGATATTTGCAACCAAATGTATGAATCAAAATCATCACGCCGAGCAAAAGAAGCCGCCCCTAAAATAAGTATGTATTGTGTTATCCTCTTTATAATTAAATTGTAGAAAATGGAAACTAACTTTTAGGGACAGAAAGCAGATTAGTGTTTGCCTGGACAAAAGATCACATGAGAGAGGACAAAGGGAGGAAAGATAAAAGGGTATAAGGTAACTTCTGTGGATGACAGACATTGTCATTATTTCGACTGTGTTGATCGTTTAATAGGTGTCTACATACAAAAAAACATCAAATTGAACACTTTAAATATGTACAGTTTATTGTAAGCTCAATTATTCGTCAATAAAACAGTTGCAAGAAAAGATGAATAAAAGAGCAAAGAATAGAGATTACACATAACAAACGAGTAACAAGATGTTAGATTTAAACTCAAACATATAAGTAATTACTTGAATATAAATGTTCTAAATATTTCAAATAAAAGACAAAAAATGTGAGATGAAACAAAAAAAGCAAGATCCAACTTTTGCTGTATGTGGAAAAATGACTCTAATTATAAAGGCATAAAGTGGTTTAAGGTAAAACAAAGAAATAAGATATATCATGCATTAATCATAAGAAAGTTAGAGTGGCAGTATTTATATCAAACAGAATAAACTTCAGAACACACATATTATCAGGACTAAGAGAGACTTTTAATAGCAATAAAAGGGTTAACAAATCGAGAACACATGACAATCCTAAATGTTTATATCCCCTTACAGCTATTCAAATTATTAAGTAACAGCTTATAGAACTTAAAAGAGAAATAGACAATTCCAGGACTCTTCAATACTCCTTCACCAGTAATCAATAGAACAAGCAGACAGAAAATCAGTAAGGAAATAGAAGACCTGAACAACACTATCAACCAACTTGACCTAATTGACAGTTTTACCAAAGGAAAAAAATAGAACATTTTCATCATTGTGGGATAGGTAAAGATGTCTTACAGAGAACACAGAAGGACTAACTGTAAAATACATTGACAGATTAGACCTCATAAAATTGTAAAATATTTTTAATCAAATGATACCATTAAGAAAATGAATAGGCATGTTGCAAACTAGGAGAAAATATTCGCAACTCATACATCTGACAAAGTATTTGTATCCAAAACATGTAAGTACTCCTACAATTCTATAATAAAAAAGACAACCAGTACTAAAAAAGAAAGTACAAAAGACAAGAACTAATAATTCACCAAATATGCAAATGGCCAATAAGGGCATTAAAAAAATGTTGCCAATCAATTGTTACCAGGAAATGCATATTAAAATTGCAATAAACACAAGTACATAGGCATTAGAATGATTAAACTCCGTCACTAAAACTTTAACACTAAATAATATCAAAGATGTGCAGAAGCCAGAACTTCAATACTTTGCTAGTGGGAGTGTAAAATTGTACCAATACATTGGAAAACTGTGTCATTTCCTTAAAAAGTAAAATATACTCTCTTTTGAATGCAGTAATTCCAATTTTACATATTTACCGAAAGAAGCATAAACATATTTATGCAAAATTCTTGGACAAGAATGTTAATAGAAACTTTATTTATAATAGGCCAAATACTGAAAACAGCCAGATATTCCTTAAAAGAAAGCATTAAAAATCCTGTGGCATACTGATATAATAGAATATGACACAGAAATAAAAAGGAATGAACTACTGTGTACGTGCAACAACGTGTGTGAATCTCAAAAACATTATGCTCCGTGAAAGAGACCAGATACACACGCAAAAATATTGCATGATTCCATTTATATGAAGCTCCAGAACAGGAAAACCAAGGTAGGTGATAAAATTTATGATAGTGGTTTCTGTAGTAGGAGATGGACTGGGAAGGACATTGGAAAACGTTCTAAGATGATGAATATATTTTACATTTTCTTTTAAAGATTCGCCCTGAGCTAACATCTGTTGCCAGTAATTTTCTTTTTTCTTATTCTCCCCAAAGCCCCCCAGTACATAGTTGTATATTCTAGTTGTGTGTCCTTCTAGTTCTTCTGTGTATGGCTTGATGAGCAGCGTGTAGGTCTATGCCTAGGATCCCAACTGCCGAACATGTGGCTGCCCAAGCAGAGCGCGCAAAATTAACCACTTGGCCATGGGGCCGGCCTCCCATAATTTACATCTTAATTGAGAAGGGGGTTATATGACTGTACAAAATTTTCAAAACTGATCAAATTGTACACTTACCTGTTATTTTGCAATGTAAAAACAATATCTCACCCAACAACATCCCCACAAAAAGTTATGAAAGTGCTGTGAATAATTATACATCCACTCACACACACAATTGAATGAAAACAACTTTTTTTAAATTGAAGCATAATTGACATACAATATCCTATTAGTTTCAGGTGTCTATCATAGTGATTGGATATTTACATACATTATGAAAAGATCATCAAGATAAGTCTAGTCACTATCTGTCATTATACAAAGTTATTACAATATTATTGACTATATTCACTATGCTGTATGTTACATCCCCATGACATTTATTTTACAGCTGGAAGTTTGTATCTCTTAATTCCCTTCACCTATTTCACCCACCTCCCCAGTTCCTCCCCACTTCGGTAACCACCAGTTTGTTTCCTGTATCTATGAGTGTGATTCTGTTTTGTTTTGTTTGTTTTGTTTTTCAGATTCCACATATAAATGAAATCATACGGTATTTGTCTTTTTCTGTCTGGCTTATTTCATTTAGCATAACACTCTCTAGGTCCATCCATGCTGTCACAAATGGCAAGATTTTGTTCTTTTTTATGGCTGAGTAATATTCCATTGTATATATATATATTCCACATCTTTATCTGCTCATCTATCAGTGGACACTTAGGTTGCTTCCATATCTTGGCTATTGTAAATAATGCTACAATGAATATATCTCTTTGAAAAAATATATAACGAACTTACACATGCTAATATCAAAACAAACAACCTGGCTAAGAAATGATCAGAGGACTTAAATAGACATTTTTCCTAAGAAGACATACGGCTGGCCAACAGGCTCATGAAAAGATGCTCAACATCACTATCATTAGGGAAATGCAAATCAAAACCACAATGAGATACCTCCTCACTACCGTATTAGAAAATAATTTATTATATGGGGCTGGCCCCATGGCCAAGTGGTTGAGATCTCACGCTCCACTTCGGTCACCCAGGGTTTCGTTGGCTTGGATCCTGGGAGCAGACATGGCACCACTTGTCAGGCCACACTGAGGTGGCATCCCACATGCCACAACTAGAAGGACCTGCAACTGAAATATACAACCACATACTGGGGGAATTTGGGGAAAAGCAGAAAAAAAAAACAAAACACGAAACTGCTTACAATGTCTAGGAAAAAAAGAAAACAATTTATTATATAATTATTAGAAAATAATTTTCTTTTGTTTCTTTATCAAATAACTGTGTTAGAACACCAAAATTTAGGTCTGGAGGCATCTTTGCTTGGACCAGCTCAGTACCTGATTGAAAATGTGTAGATTAGGAAAGGTGAAGAACACAGATCCGTGTATTGACAAAGTTCACTTGACCACGCTTTAGTCAGGCTCCTGAACCTTCTCCTAGGCCAGTTGTGCACTTCCTTGTAAAATCTAGTTTTAGCAAGAACTGCTAAGTCAGTGTAACTGGAACCCCCAATGTTGATATCTGATGGGGTTCCTCATCCTCCACCATCCCCTAGGTGATGTCTGACCACCCTGGCCTGTCTTCAGCAAGAATCCTGTTAGTTTGGTTTAGTAAGAATCCCCCTTCCCCCTGGTGTTTCCTCTTAGTTACTTTCCATCCACCGACCCCGACCTTGGCTCCTTGGCTATCAATTCCCACTTTTCCTTGTCATATTTGGAGGTGAACCCCATCTCTCTCCCACACTGCAGAATCTAAGTGCAGTGGTCCTTATACCTATCATGATGGTCCTGAGTAAAGTCAGCCTTACCACCTTTAACAAATGTCATGAATGTTTTTCCTTAACAGTATCAGATGCTTGTTATATATGGTGTTCAAGAGTCCATTGTTATTCTCTATCTCAAAACATTGATTTTTCTTTTAAAGCACTTTTAGCAACTTAAAATTAATGGAAAAATTAGTGCATATTTTTCTACTTCCCTCAGAAGACTATAAGCTTCTTAAATTGCACACCATGTCTTCCTTGTGCTTGATTCCTCAGCACCTAACACAATGCCAGGCATGTATTAGCTTTCAACAGAGAACTTATTGAATAAATAAATAGATCAATAAATCAAAATAGACTAAAATTCCTGGCTAGGGAAAATAATCAAGACTTTCTCCTTCTGCTTTTATCTGCCTAGATTTGGATTGGCATAGTGATAAAAGGAGAAGAAAATTGAATAAATTATGGCAGGGTAATAACGATTGCTATGTGGCACTGGGCAAGTTACTAAACTTCTCTGTGCCTCATCTTTCTCACTGGTATATTGGCGATACTAACAGTTTGCTATTACTATTGTTGTCATTGTTGTTATTCTTCTTATTAAAGGTTTCAGTCATGCTTTATCTGGGGAAATATCTAAATATTGTTTAGTGGATGCCATGTGATTGATAACAATCCCATATGATTATTCAGGCCTTTTTCTTTCTTTGTAATTTTAGGTTAAGAGTCATAGATCATATAGTGGGATGTAGCAAAAATAGGTTTAACATAAAGATATTAATTATTCTCAAATGATTCATTCACTTAACTCCAGCTCTTTGTCGTTACATTGCAAATACTAAACCAGTTTCTAGTTGTAATTCTCTTAACATTTTGTCTATATCTCATGGTGTCTGTATGCACACAGATTCTTCCTCATAGCTTCAGCTCTCTCTCTTCTTTGTGACTCATCTTATGCTCTCCTATACTAACTGTGTCCCACTCTGTATCTAGTATTTCAGTGTCTCAACAGAGAGGGTCTATTTTGATAGTCACTCACCACTAGATTACACAATTCTGTTAGAGAGAACTTTGGCACCACAACTCCTTCACAAATGTTCTCTAGCCAGGCAACGTTCCTTATTATCACATCTGTGACTTAAGTAGTTGATTTAATTGATGTAAAATGGAATGAATCTGTAATGTCTTCCTTTACATAAGCCAGCAGTAAATATGGCAAGTCGTCAGGGTGTCTCTCTTGACTCCCTCCTCATTTAGCTGCTGCCCCATTTCTTTGTGCCTCTTACTGCAAAACTCCACAGCACAGTTCTCTCCACTTATCTCCAAATCCATTCCTTCCTTTTTTCCTTCTTAACCTCTGCAATCAAAATTTGCCCCTCCTCAAGCTGCTCTTGTCAGTCACCAGTGGCCTCTATGTTTCTTAATTCAAAGGTCAATTCTCAGTCCTTATTTTATTTATCTTGTAAGCATTATTTTGTGTATGGATAAATAAAAATCAAAATTAGAAGGCTTAATTTGTCCTGTTGAAAATAAGGAAGAGACTTCTCCCTTCACCTCCTTTTTCTTAGAGCATTTACTTCAGAAAACTTGCAACTTAGAAAACTTGTAAAGTATTTTCTCCTCTCTTTGCAGTGTACACTATTCCTTTTGAAAAGTAGATGGCCCTTTTCTCAGCTTTATGGCCCAGAATATATTTCTCCCGTCTCTGAGAGCCATCCCTTTGAAATGTGAACGTTGATGGTGATAGCACCCCTATCTTCCAGTTCTGTGGGAGGATGGGAGTCTAACTTTATTGGGCTCCCTGCTCCAAGTTGCAAAACTATCTCCTCTCATAAAGATATAGAAGTTTGTTCCTCTTCTGGGTAAAGCCAATTAGCCAAGACAAATGTTGGTAAAGTTAGGATGAGCTCTGTGTCGTAAAAGGTGCTGTCAAGTCCTCTCACTTGAGACGAGTTACAGTTTATCTTCAGAAGATATATGTAATGGGGTGTACCTGCTTGGCTACGTAAAAGGGTGAGATTTCTTCCTGTCTTTGCAGACACTTAGCGGTTGGCCTGTGATACACATCACGTTCTGGTTTAATACTCACTCAGTAATAAGTGTTTTCTTTTTCTGCTACCTTGCGCAGAGGATTTCTGAGCTGGGAGAAGATTTTGTCTTTAATTATATTCCCCAGCGTTGGCAAAATTGGTCATTCCCTTTTCTTTGAAACACTTTCTTCTCTTTGACTTTCATAATTCCATTCTTCCCTGGCTTTCCTCCTTCCTAGTCTGACATTTCTCCTCATGCTTTTCTATTGCTCCTTTTCATCTCAGCCGCTAAACTGGCATACCTTATGGCTCAGTCCTGGGCCCTCCCCTCCTCTTTACTGTGTTCATCCTTTGATGAGCTTATTCAAGCTCAGTGATTTTAACTGTCATCTGTTAACTGATGATTCCCCAATTTTTATCTCTAGCCTGAGTCTCTGCCCTGGATTTAGACTCATATATCCAGCTACTTACTCGGCATTTCTACTTGAACGTCTAAGAGACGTCTCAAAATTATGTCTAAAACTAAATACATGATATTCCCGTCAACCTCTATACTACTTGTAGTTTTCTCATCTTAGTTAATGATGACATCACTCAATTGCTTTGGAAAAATAACCCACATATAAACATTAAGTAAATTTCACAACTTGAATCACAGAGTATTCTATCACACGCATTGTAAAATGATTGAATCTAGTTATTTTTTTCAAGCAAAGTCAATCAGATGTTAGCCAAATATATGTACCATTATAATTCTAGAGTTTGATTTTAAATTCTGAAATTGCAACTAAATGTCATGGCTCAGATTTGCTATGTTGAAATCAACATGGTTTAACATTGCTCTCGTTTCAGAGTATAACTGAATGGAAAAAAATAGACTATAAACCTATTATTGAAATGTAATACGGTCTTGATTTGTTTCATTTGCATGGATGGATGGATAGATAGATAGATAGACAGATAAATGACAAATAGATTTTTTAACTTACTGTATTTCAGTACTCATCAGTGATACATCTGTTTTTTCAGGTGTTCTGGCCTGTCTTCACAGTGTTCAATATGATTTTCTGGTACTATATTTGTACCGACTTTGTAAGTTAGCAAGTTAACTAATGTATTAAAAAATTGTTCAGTCTCAATCTTTCACTTTAAACATATCAGAGCAATAAAACATGTGACATTTTAAAAGAGAATTGCTCAAAATGCAATATGGTATTCTGGAGTTGATCTGAACAGAAAAAGTTCTGTTTAGGGAAATATGAATAAAGAAAAAGAAATGTGTAGGAAAATATGAATAAAATCTGTAGTTTAATTAATTGTATTAATGTTACTTTTTAATTTTAATAAGCGGGCCATAGTTGTGGAAAAGAAACGTATCATGGATATAATATGTTAACTTTAGAGTATGCTAGCTTGACAAATTTATTGTAGGCTGTTGAGAAAGATGGATGGAGGGTGTAAAGAAACTGTGTTCTATCTTTTCAACTTTTCTTAAATCTAATATCACTCCAAAAAAGTATATTTTATAAAATGAATTACACCTGGTTCTTGTTTGTTTTATTCACTTTCATATCTCTTGGAGACATCTTCTTAAATTCTGACCTAGGAAAAATCACTTGGCAATCATTCATTTGACGGCTATCTTTTTTTTAAGTCACAAAGTACAGATTAATTTGATCTCTGAATCTGCTGCAGAAGGATAAAATGTGGGTTTTTTCTTTAGAGTATCATTTTATAGAATGCTCTGTGCTCTTTCATAAGATGCTTCCCATCCCTGGAACCATCTGCTTTATCTAGTAAATTCAACTTCATTTTTCAGGATTACTTCTCTATCTTCTTTTCCACATGTCTCTCTAACCTCTCCTACTTTTTAAAAAATTTAATACATTTCAATATATAAATAATAGTACAGCAGTGTTTTATACTTTATAGATCTATGTAAACTTTCCATTGTGGTCCTCATTTTGAGTCTGTCTGATATTTCTAATGATTGTATTGAGCTTATGCACTTTGGGCAAGAATCCCACAGAAGTGATTTGCATTTCTTTTTTTTAAAACCAAATTATTGAGATAGGATTGACGTGCAAAAAGCTGTGCATATTTAATGTATACAACTTGATGAGTTTGGAGATAAATATACACCTGTGAAACCATCACCACAATTTATACCACAGATATATGCGTCACCTTCAAAAGTTTCTTCCTACACTTTTTATTTATTTTCTGTGATGAAAACACTTAACATAAGACTCACAGTTTTACCAAATTTTTAAATGTATAATACAGTATTGTTACCTATAGTTGTTGTGCTGTCTAGCAAATCTCTAAGACTGATTTATCTTGTATGACTGAAACTTTGTATCTTATGACTAATACCTCCCGCTTTCCCCCCCTCCGCCTGAGGGCAACCACCATTCTACTCTTTGCTTCTATGACTTTGACTATTTTAGATTCCTCACATAACTGGTTTCCTGTAGCATTATCCTTCTGTGTCTGGCTTATTCCACTTAGCATAATGTCCTCCAAGTTCATCCATGTTGTCTCAAATGGCAGAATTTCCTTCCTTTTTAAGATTGAATAACATTCCATTGTATGTATGACCCACATTTTTTTATCCATTCATTCACTGATGGATGTTTAGATTGCTTCCATATCTTGGCTATTGTGAATAATGCTGTGATGAACATGGAAGTGCAGATATCTCTCTACTGATTTCAATTCCTTTGACTATATACTCAGAAGTGAGATTGCTGGATCACATGGTAGTTCTACTTTTTAATTTTTTTAGGAAACTCCATACTGTTTTTCATAGTGACTGTGCCGATTTTTATATTCCCACCAATAGTGTACAAGGGTTCCCTTTTCTCCATAGCCTTACCAATACTTATCTTTTGATTTGGGTTTTTTTTGGAGGGTGATGAAATTGGCCCTAAGCTAATATCCGTTGCCAATCTTCTTCTTGTTGCTTGAGGGATATTATCCCTGAACTAACATCTGTGCCAATCTTCCTCTATTTCCTATGTGGGATGCCACCACAGCATGGCTTGATGAGAGGTGTGTAGGTCCGTGCCCAGGATCTGAACCCGTGAGCCCTGGGCTGCCTAAGCAGAGTGTGCAAACTCAACAGCTGTGTCACTGGGCTGGCCCTTATCTTTTGATTTTTTGATATTGAAAATTTTAACATTTTTTCAAGGAAACAATAAACATGTGATCAATTTGTGAAATTACATAAACTGAGAGGGTACTTACCAAAACAAGCTTGCTGTCCCCAAGTGTTCCCTCCAACTCTAAAAATTAAAGGGTGTTATGTAGCAATAATCTTCAAGCACTTTTGCTTGCACATTCCCTAAATGAGTTTCAAGAAGTTTCTCTTTTGCATATTTAAGTTGAAATTTAGCATTTTTTGTTATAAATTTAAGTATAATGGGAAGGATGCAATTTCTTGTGTGTTGTAAATATTGACATTTTAAAATAAAAAAATCATATCACTCAGTTTTATCCATTGGGATCTACTTTTGTAATATGCTACTCAATGTAATCTCTTTAAATACTTTCATAAAAAATCTTTTATTTATTGTATTTTCTTCTTTAAATATGTTTTGTTACACTCTCACTGCTGAACTTCACTTTAATGTAATATTTTTATGCTTACAAGTTTTTATTGATCACTTACCATAATCATCCCCCAAGATAATTATGTATGTAGCATACAATTATTTGCAAAATGTATTTTCCTATGGTCATACATGAAGTAAGAAGATACTGTAGGATTTGAGGAAATGATGATAGAATCTGATATAGGATTTTTAAAGAAGATATTCTCACTGTCGCTGCTGTTTTGAAATTACATGGTAGTGGGATACGATGGAACAATGGAGAATAGTTAGGAGGACACTGAGTAACCAGCTAAAAGATTTTGGTGATTAGATCAAGAAGTGAGGATGGTGAAAACTGGTCATATCCTGGTTAAATTTTGAAAATAGAGGCACAGAATTTGCTGATAGATGGGAAGTGGAGAATGAGAGCATGAAATGCTGATACCTCAATGATTTTCTTTTAACCAGGGAATGAGAATAATATAATTATCATTTACTAGATTGGGAGCTACATTTGGGACATGTGAAGATACCACTTAACTTCTGAGTGAAAATTTTGTATATAAAATTTTATTTACGTGTCTGGAATTCAGAGTGGATTTCCAGGCTAGAGACATAAAGTTGAGAATCAACACATAGACGGTCCTTAAAGCCATGTGACTTGATGAATTATCTGGAAAGTGAGTAAAGAGAGTGCAGATGAGGGGGAGCCATTAAGGAAGACTGAAAACAGAGTGTGGCCGGTGATATCAGAGAAACACCTGCCCTGAATTCCAAGTTAGCAAGTGATTCCAGAAGGAGAAAATAATTGGCTGTGTAAAATACTGGTGATGGATGAAGCATGGTAGCAGCTGAAAAATGACATTGAATTTACCATTGTGTTGATTATGGTTGATCTTGACAAGAGAAATGGTGTGGCGTTGTACTGGGAACAAAAGCCTGATCGGAGTGGGATTAAGAAAATAGGTGGAAAAGAGCTGCATATTTTGAATTCATAACTTTTTTCAGACGTGTTTTCAAAAAGGAAGAAGAGAATTAGGAGAGTAGCAGAGGTTTCAGAAGACTTATTTTATTTTCCTTCATGGGAGAAATAAGAGGCTATGCATATGCTGACAAGAATGATCCAGTAGAGATACAGGGAAGCAAAGGATGTTTCAGGAGGGAGTGAGAGGGGAAATTGCTGAAGCAATAGCCCTAATTAGGTGAGAGGAGGTGAGACGTATTGCACAAGTGGAAGGTTTTATCTTTAACTAAGAACATGGATAGTTTAATCATCATAAGACTGGTGAAGGCAGAGTATATGAACTTAGATGTTAAAAGTTAGATAGGTATCTGGGACAGACTACTAATAACTGTCATGACATTTGCCTTCTGGATTTCTATTACAGAATTAAAATACCAAGGCCCTGGCCAGTAAGCTATTTTTAATGTATTTTTGTTACACTATGCATGTAATTTTTGGAGTGTTTACAGGGAAAGCATTTTAACTAGAAGCACATCTGTGTTTTGTAATTGCCAGTAGAAGGCATTCTCCTTTTATATCATGTGGATATATTAGTAAGGGAGCTGCTATATATAGAAAAGGAAAAGAAATCTATGGGCAGATGAAAAAGTATAGCGAAAAATACTGATAATGTCAGCGCTCTCATGTAAGAATTCAGAAGGAAGAATATTGTTATAATGAACCCACACACTACCAGCCAAGTACTTGTGATGTAACCAGACTTATAGGAATTATTCTTCTATCATCTTAGTTTGTTTGCTATATAATTTGTAAGAAATTGGTTAATTCAACCCAAGGAGTATCATCAATCTCCTAAAAAAAAGATAGTTGACATCATTGAGATTTTTTTTCTGAAGTTATGAATTATACAGTTCGTCTTGATAATTTATTTCATATGTATGGAGTGCCATTGTAAAAACTTGTTGCAAACTCTATTTATAAAATGATTAATCAAAGACCATTCAAATTAACAATCTTCAGAGATTATTTTTAAGAATGTTAGAAGACTCTACCATTCATTCAATGATATGATAGATTTAAGATTCTTTTAGAGATTGGCAACTGAACTAACATCTGTTGCCAAACTTCTCAATCTTCTTTTTTCTTCTTCTCTCCGAAGCCCCCCAGTACACAGTTGTATATTCTAGTTGTAGGTCCTTCTGGTTGTGCTGTGTGAGACACCGCCTCAGCATGGCCTGATGAACAGTGCCAAGTCCACGCCCAGGATCCGAACCAGTGAAACCCTGGGCTGCTGAAGCAGAGCGCACAAACCTAATCACTCGGCCCTGGGACTGGCTTCTATGATAGATTTTAAATATTCTCTTACATATTTCTCAAAACGGTCTTAGGGGGCCAGACTGGTGGCACAACAGTTAAGTTCACACATCTCGCTTTGACAGCCCGGGTTCTCGGGTTCAGATCCCAGGTGCGACATGGCACCCTTGACAAGTCATGTTGTGGTAGGCATCTCACATATATAGTAGAGGAAGATGGACATGGATGTTAGCTCAAGGCCGGTCTTCCTCAGCCAAAAGAGGAGGATTGGCAGCAGATGTTAGCTCAGGGCTAATCTTCCTCAAAAAAAAAAAAAAAAACCATGGTCTTAGGATGTACACGTTATCATCCCTATTTCATTGTAAGAAAACTGAGTCTCAAAATAGATAATCTACTGAAAAACACATAGATAAGTATTTGAGCAAGGTAGCAGTCCAATTAAGATTTCTACGACTGCACCATGCTCTCTTTAAAATGTACTGTGCTCCCAGTCAAGAGGTTTGTACCAGACTTTGTTTGTCTAAACATGCATCTTTTTCTTTTTCTTTTTTTTTTTTTCCTGCTTTATCTCTCTAAATCCCCCCGGCACATAGTTGTATATCTTAGTTGCAGATCCTTCTAGTTGTGGCATGTGGGATGCCGCCTCAACATGGCCTGATGAGAGGTGCCATGTCCGCGCCCAGGATCCGAACCAGCGAAACCCTGGGCAGCTGAAGCAGAGTAAGGGAACTTAACCACTAGGCCACGGGGCCGGCCCCGCATCTTTTTCTTGCAGCATTATAGAGAAAGTTTCTAGGTTTTGTAGTTCTACTAGGTAAACACAAGAAACTTAAGGAAAATTAAGAAGTTTTACTCCATTGCAAACATACTCCATAGAATGCATTTGACTCTCATCTTTCTGGCTTATTGATTGTCTTCGAGTCACTGCATCATTGAATGTCCTGGAAAAGCACTTTACTATTGGCCCACCGCTGATTTTTTGATGTGCTGGAAGATAGCAGTTGAGGAAGAATTTCTGTCAGTGTATTTTGATGTCTTTCTGTTATCACACGTGCTTTGGGAGACTATGCTCACACAAAACCTCAGCTGACCTAGTTTCCCTTTTCTTACCTCATATTCTATTTCTACACAACCTTGAAAGTAAAATGTTAAATAGAATACAGCATTTACTCCAATTTAAAGTACTCTTTAAGATTTTGTTTTGCTCCGCATTTTGTAGACACCAACCATTTTCCTTAAATATGAAAAAGCCAAAAAAAAGAAAAAAACACAGCACATAACTTGCTTTTAAAGTACATCTTTATTAAGGGAAAAAAATTCCTGTTTGGAAAAGATAAAAGATAAAAACCACAGCATTTGGCTCCTTTTCAACATGAGTAAATACGTAAACATCCTGTTGAAACGCAGATCCCTTAGCAGGTGGACAATTTTTCTTTTCTTAGGAGCTTAGCTGGAATCTTCATTGATCTACTTCATAAGTCAAGTTCCCATTGGAGTTGGACTGGCTTGTTCATTTTTATTTTATTGATATTTAGGGTTTTGAAAACACGAAAATGTGCTTCTAAAATATGTGCTTTAAAATTTAATAAGAAAAAACTGAGTAGATTTAGATGTTGGTATTTTAGTCCTTGAGTATAAGCTTTTTAAAAATGATTCTGAAAACAAATTACTTAAAAGCTAAAAGGTGCAGATTGCAGCTAGTTCTTTTAGATCAATTAGTACCAAAATATGTATGTCTTGGACCTTTTACCCAAAGGTTCTGCTTTTTCCGTGCGATGTGGGCATCTTTATAAAGCTGAACTGCAGGTATTTTAACAACTGAACAATCAAATTTGTTTAGCAAATCAGATGAAGGTGACACTAAAAGAACACAGAAGAGGGCTTATTACAAATTTTTAAATTATATTTAGAGATGGCACAAATGAATGACTCTCTTTTACCCTAGGAATCTCACTTATTTCTTAATAGGCCAAAAACTTCTGAAGTTGTTAGAAATCAGTTGTTGATATGGCAAGCTTTGATAAATATTTCATTCAGAGGGAAAAATCTCATTTACTAAAGAGATGGTTTATCATTAGTTATAATAACACTTGTCCTGTTACGTTGCTTTAATATTAAATTAAATATACGCTAAAAATGCCATGAAGTACACTGACATAATCACAAGCCAACAAAATTTTAAACATATATCAGCAATAAATAAGTCAGAGAAATGATTTTATATAGTCATCTCAATTAGGAGTGAACGAAACTAAGAAAAAAAATGTAGCTCTGGCAAAGCAGCCTCACTAAGTGAGGAGATTTAGGGCTAGCGGAAATCGAGTTTTCTCTGCAAGCAAGGTAATTTACGCCATTATTACCAAATATCTGTTGAATACCCAAAATGTGGTAGACATTGTGTCCCCTTTTATTTCATGCCTTTAGAAAACCAAGACTTCTAATTACTTATCAAAACATCAAAAATTTTAAGTCAATATTATTTATTGAAACCTGCATTACTGAAATGAGGGTGGACAAAATTCATCTTAAATATTAGGGCTGTTGTATCCTTTGAGAATTCTAGGTCGCTTATCAGGGCCTGTGAGATTTAGCACCTAAGACGATATTTGTCATCTGAAAACACATATATGTTTAGAAAATATGAAATTAAAAATTAAAAAATAGACATCAATTAATCAATACTTATAGACCAAAATGACTTAATGACCAAAACACGGTATTAGAGTAACTCTAATCAACAGCAGTTCAACTTATCATATTTAGTTACGGAAATGTAATAAAATTAAAATCACAAGGATAAAATTAGTAAATTATTCTTACAAGTGAAATTGATCTTAATATGCCATGTAAGCCTTCCATAATAAGTATTTAGAGCCTACCAAGATTTTTAAATGGCAAATATATTGTTACCAGCTATGTTTTAACAGAATGTGCCAATACAGACTTCATATTGTCCTCATAAAGATTTTATTCTGAGAGGAAAACACATTATAATTAGGGGAAGGAGGCTAATATGTGTGGATCGAAGATCAACATATGATATGGGTATTTCTACAATTAATGAGTGGTAAAAAACCATAGAAAGAAAATGAAAAAACAAAAAAGGAGAGGCTTATCAAGTTATAAAGCACGTCCAGGTTCAGATAGCTGGTAGATGGAAGGAGAAAGATCAAAACATGATGACACTGTTTGAGCTCCTGTACCTGGTTATGTCTAAAATCGTACGTTAACTGAACTTTTAAGTTATATGAGCCAAAATTTCTATAGTTCATTTTGTCTGTATATTTACTTATGCTTTTGAATTGAGCCATTTTTATTTTATCACTTTCATCTAAAAGAGTCCTAACTGATAAACATATAAACCAGTATTATTTATACAAATTTTCACCTTCAATTTAATGAGAATTTAGACGTGGGATTTCTACAAATAAATATCATATACTCTTTTCTTTGTGTTCAAAGTAAGAAAAAATTTCAGGTGGAATTTTGTGAGCCAGGCCAGTTAGATAATAGAAGAAATAACAGCTAATTTGGTATTATAAATAAATATTTATTAAATATTTGCTACCTGTTGTTCAGATCTAGAATTCCATTTGACTGATTTCAGTTTTAGGCTGCTCCCAGAGGGGTGATATCATAATCGGTACAAAGACCTATAGCTACAGAGCGAGGCAATTTCCCCCCACCCCTTCCTTTTATATTCTTTATGAGGGTGATAGCTATATCTGTGAGAGCAGAGATAATATGTGTTATATAACTTATATAAAGAGTCTTGTATTGAAATAAGAGTTGACTAGCCCTATAGTTACAATTAACATCATTGATGTTTTCACTGTCCTAGTAAATTAAGACAGTGGGCAGGCTTATGTCCCCTTAATTGTGCTTTTAGCAGGTAAACAGTAGGAACTTGAAAATTAAGAAGTTAGAAAGTATTGAAAGGTTTTAACAAGCATATTGAGATGTTGGAACTTGCTCTGAAAGCAGGTTTGAGATGAGATAATCATAGACTGTGATATGGTAATACCAATGAAGGTGAGCAAAGGGTTTGGTAGAAGTGAAAAATACATGAAAGGAAACAGTATAATTGATTTAGGTCTGTGAGTTAAATGAGATCCATAGAAAGTTCCTCAATAATTTGAAGCCCTGCAATTCAGTATCACAGTCTTTGAGAGAAAGAAGGCTAAGGCAGATTTACTCAGACCAATGACAGAAGCTCAATTCTACATGAATCATATCTAAGATACAAACTGTGCTGTTAGAAGTCTTTAAAGCATCTTAAGTTATCAGGATGAAAAATGCTGAACTAGAATGTGGGTGCTAATTTAGATATCATTTTTAATCATCTATTTCCCCTTCTATTTTCGCTCTGTGGTCAGAATTTAGCACACTAAACATGGACCAAGTGAGCAGTATGGTTCCATAAGACATCTATGGGAGGAAATATAAGATGCTCTAGCTTTAAGACGAAAAATAACAATGACAACACAGAGAATTTAGGGCATCATTGTTAATCTCTGACATCAGTGAAAAACACCTCTGTGGTTTGTTGTAGAACAATGCCATCCATTTAAAAGAAAAGAAAGGAAATTAGTACAATGGGAATATGGACAGCACCAAATTCACTTATTCTTTGCTCTTTTACAAAATTTCTTTAGAACAAGGATTGGACTACAAAATATTTAAAATCCCTGAAATTGTAAGTAATTTTTTCCTCAGGAATAAAGCTCCATAGCTTTCATAGCTTCTCAAGGGACTCTGTGACCCCCAAATCATTGAAAACAAGTTCTATAAAGATTACTTTTCAGGTGTGAATGTTTTATGATTGTATCGAAATCTGTTACATGCCTTGGGATAGTGTGAGATTGAATTGGGATATGCAAAACAAAAGAGCTCCCCAGACAGACTGTATAGAACAGGTCAAGCTCGGCTTTGATTATTTGCTTTACTCCTTGTTGAAGACATTCTTTAGAGGACAAAAGGGATTTGCCTTGTTAAGCTGTATTTTACTTGGTGTTCCTTGTGGGATAAATGTTTCTCTTTGGGTTTTTCCTTTTCTTTTGAGGTCAAATGAGCTTTGACATGAAGCACAAGAGATACAAAAATGAATAGTGAGAGGATGCCACTTCTCATGTGTTCTATTTTCACCCTGCATGACCACACTGAACCCCTACCTGGCTGTGCCTGCCATATGGCTTTGATGTTGTCAGAGGGCCCTGGGTATCATCTTTACTTCTAGAGTTGCTTATTTTTTATTACTGCTCTTTTTTCTTCTTAAATTATCCTTTATAAAAGTGGCAGTTTCCTTTCTCTCTCTCTCTCTCCCACTCTTTCTCTTTCTCCCTCTCTCGTTTTCTTTCAAGAATATACTGTTGATTTCTGGCAAGATAACCTAAGGTTGAATGATCTTCATGCTCATTCCCATATTCCCAGTGAAAGTATCAACATATTTTTTAACTTGAATTGAAAAAAAAAGTAAAGACAGCACTAGAAAATGAAAATGGTAACAGCCATTACTAATTTATCCCCTTCACACCTGACTATGAAGGAAAGTGTGCCTGGGAAAATAGCTGGAAGAGGAATCTTAATTCAGATATGTCAGGAGAAGGATAGAATTTATGCCCTTAGCAATCAGGAAATATGTCAGTTTCTACGCTCACAATAGGAATCAGAGCTTCAATTTAGTCCCAGCTTGAATTTGGTCATGTTAGGACAGAAAAGGGATATTGCATGGCTGGCTCCTAATCATAACTTAGCAAAGATTTGGATACTGCCCTACATAAACCCTGGGGTAAACGGAATGAGGAAAACAGTCTCTTGGTATAAAGCTAAAGATCCTTGCCATGACTGTCTCTAATTCTGATTCTGTCCTTGTTCCTATACTTCACCCATTGCTTGATATCTGATATGCTAAGAAACAAAACAAATCTAAATTATTTCTTTTAACACTATCGTAGCTTCATGGATTCTGAGAGGAAGTCTATAATATCTAGAAGAAGCCACCTTAATTTCCAGAATTGGAACCAGTCCTTCTGTATGGATAATTAACAGAGGAATGTTGTCAGCCGTGGAAAAGGCACTGCATTTCAAAGAAAAAACTCTTTTAAAGCAAGGGTTGGCAAACCTTTTCTGTAAAGGGCCAGACAGTCATTTTACCCTGTTAGTCAGAAGGTCTTTTTTGCAATTATTCAACTCTGACTTTGTGGCACAGAGAAAACCATAAATAACATGTAAACAAAAGGGTATGACTGTGTTCCAATAAAATTTTTTTAGAAAAACAGGTCGTAGGCCAGATTTGCCCTATAGGCCATAGTTTGCGGACCCTTTTCATTGAATCAGTTCAAATATCTTTCTAACATACACGTAAGAGGACAACATTTTAGGAAACTTCTTATTCACCCCCATGATTCAAGAGGAAATTGATTATATCAAACCAGAGCATACAATAGTGAAGACAAAAACGTAAATGTCAAATTTAAAATTACAATGCAGTTGGTAAACAGCCTTTTGTATATTTCAGAATACTGAATAGATGATTTTTGAATAAATATGATGACAATACTAAATGCTGATAAGAATGAGGAGAAATTAAATGACATACTTTTCTGATGGGAATATAAAATGGTACCACCACTTTGGAAGTGTCTTAATAAACTATATATAAAACTATCATACAACCCAGCAATATGACTCCGGAGCATTTATCCCAAAGAATGCTGAAATCTTCATGCAAAAAACTGTACACAAATGTTTATAGCAGCTTTATTTGTAATAGCCAAAAACTAGAAATGACTCAGATGTCTTTCAACTGTAAACAGTTAAGCAAACTGTGGTGCATCCACACTATGGAATACTATTTAAAGCACAGTCTGCCCTCCATATCCACGTATTCGCATCTGTGGATATAGACGGCTGAGTTATTTTGTTGTACTCTAGCGATTGTATACAAGGGACTTGAGCATCCATGGATTTTGGTATCGGTGGGTGTTTCTGGAACCAATCTCCTTCAGGTACCGAGGGGCAACTACGTAAAGTAAAAAGGAATGACAATTAATACAGAAAACAACCTGGAATAACCTCTAGAAAGTTTTCCCGAGGGAAAAAGACCAATATCAAAGAAGTTTTCAATAGTTACATACTGTGTAATTCCATTTATAAAATGCTTGAAATGACAAAATTACAGAACCGGATAACAGATTTCTATTTGTAAGGAGTTAAGGGGGAAGCAGAAGTGAGTGGCTATGTAAGGACAACATGAAGGAACTTTATGGTGAAAGAATTGTTCTCTATCTTGATTATCTCTGTCAATGTCAACATCTAGTTTTGATGTTGTACCGTAGTTTTGCAAGATTCAAGCATTGGGGGAACCTGAGTAAAGGGAACACAAAATTTCCTGTGTCACTTCTTACAACTCCATAAGATCTGCAATTCTCTCAAAATAAAATGTTAAATCTTTTAAAATGAAGGCAAAATAAACACATCCCTGGATTATTAGAGAGAGAAAGAGACTTTGTTTCTAGCAAACTGCTTTATAAAAGATATTAAAGGAACTTCTTTAGGCTGAAAGCTAGTGATACCAGAAAGTAATTCAAATCCACGTGAAAAAGTAAAAGCACTGCTAAAGGTAATTAGTAGGTGATTTAAAAGACATTATAATTGCATATTTCTTCTCCTTTTTTCTCACTGCTGATTAAAAAGCAATTGCATAATACAATGTGTATATAATTATAACACAGCACAAAGGGTTGGGTGGGAACAAAGCTGTATTAGAGTAAGGAAATGACACCAGATAATTAACTTGAATCCACGGGAACATATGAAGAGAACCAGAAATGATAAATAAAAAGGTTACTATAACCAAATCTGCAAATATGTACTTTCTATTTCTCTCTCTCAGTTTCTTTAAAAGACATAACATTACATAAGGTAATAAATATAGCAATATATTGTTGGGTTTGTAACATATATAGATACAATATGTGTAACAAAAATAGCACAAAAAGGGAGAAGGGGGAATAGATCTATAAAGGAGTAACATTTTTATAGCTCACTGGAATTAAGTTAGTATAAATTTGAAGTGGATTCTGGTAATTTAAAATAAATATTGTATGCTCTAAAGCAATCACTAAGAAATTAGCACAAAAATATTTGGAAAAATCATGAAAAGAATTAAAATGTTATACTAGGAAATATCTCCTCAATGCTAAAGAAAGTGATAAAGGAGGAACCAAGGAACAAAAAAGACGTGAGACATAAAGAAAACAAAAAGTCAAATAGCAGAGATAAATCCAGTGATATCAATAATAGCATAAAATGTGACTGGATTAAACAATGTAATCAAGGGCAGAGATTCACAGACTGGACAGAAAAGCAAGATCTGACTACATTTTGTCAACAAGAGACACACTTTAGATTTAAACGCACAAGTAGGTTGAAAGCAAAAGGATGGAAAAAAATAGTCATGCAAACAGCACCCATATCAAAGTTGAAGTGGCTACACTAATATCACACAAAATAGACTTAAAACAAAAACGTGTTACTAGAGATAAAGAGGGACATTTTAAAATTGTATAAGGGTCACTCCACTAGATATGTATAATAGTTATAAACGTACATTCACCTAAAAACAGAGCCTGCCAAAAGTACCTGAAAGAAAGCTGACAGAATGAAGGAAGAAATACACAATTCAACAACAGTTGAAGTCTTTAATACCCCACGTTAAATGGTTCATTAACAACTAGGCAGAGGTTGAGCAAGTTATAGAAGACTTATCAACACTAACAGACACACGTAGAACACTTTACCCAAAATAAGACAGTACACGGTTTTCTCAAGAGCAGGAACATTTGGAAAATTTTCTAGGAAAGACCATATTCTAGGTTATAATTCAAGCTCAGTACATTTAAAATGATTGAAATCAGACAAAGTTTGTTCTCCAAACACAAAGGAATTAATTAGAAGTCAAGAACAGAAGAAATAGTGGGATATTCACAGAAAATGAATGGAGTGGTTATTCCATTCATTTTCCATATTCCAGAAAATGAATTAGTTATTTCTAAATAACCAATGGATCAAAAAGAAAAAGGGAAAGAATTTAGAGGATACTTTGAGATGGATGAAAAAAACATGCAACATACCAAAACTGTGGGATACAGATAGAGAAGTGCTAAGAGGGAAATTTATACATCTATGTTTGAAAAGAAGGATTTCAAATCAATAAGCTTACCTTTAATCTTAAGAAACTAAAGAAGGAAAGCGAAACTAAAACCAAAGCATGGAGAAAAAAGGAAACCATTTTAAAATAAGGCAGAAATAAATGAAACAGAGATTAGAAAGACAATAGAACAAAATGAACAAAACCAAAAGGTAGTTCCTTAAAAGACAATCAGAATTGACAAGGTTTCATCCAGAATGACAAAAAAAGGATAGACTCAAATTACTGAAAGATACCATGAAAGAGAGGACATTGCTACTAATGTTACAGAAATAAAAAGCACCATAAGGGAAGACCAGGAGCAATTGTACACCACCAAATTAAATGGCTTAGATGAAGTGGACAAATTCCTAGAAGGGCACAGAATACTGAAACTAACTTGAGAAAAAATAGAAAATCTGAATAGATTTAAAACGAATAAAGAGATTGAATTGTAATTAAGAAATTTTCCACAAAAAGAAGCCAGGCCCAGATGGCTCCCCTGGCTGATTCATTTAAAGAAGAATTAGCACCAATCCATCACAAACTCTTCCCTTAAAAATAGAAGAGGAGGGAAGGCTTACCAACTCATCCTGAGAGGCCAGTGTTACTCTGAAAGCAAAACCAGACAAAAACATCACAGGAAAGGGGGCTGGCCTGGTGGCATAGTGGTTAAATTCAAGTGCTCTGCTTTGGTAGCCTGGAGTTTGCTGGTGCAGTCCTGCACACACTGCTGTCAAGAGACACTATGGCAGCATCCCACATACAAAATGGAGGAAGATTGGCACTGCTGTTAGCTCAAGGACAATCTTCCCCAAGCCAAAAAAAGGAAGATTGGCAACAGATGTTAGCTCAGGGCCAATCTTCCTCACCAAAAAAAAATAAAATAAAATCACTAGAAATAAAAATCACACACCAATATCCCTTGTGAATCTAGAGGCAAACATCTTTAACAAAATACTAGCAAAATATATACAGCATCATATAGAAAGGATTATACACTATGACCAAGTGGATTTTATCCCAGATGCATTGTTGGTTTAACATCTGGAAATCAATCAATGTAATACACTATATTGATAGAATAAAGGACAAAAACCACATGATCATATGAGCAAATGCAGAAAAGTCATCTGAAACAGTCCAACACCCTTTCAGTATGAAAACACTGAAAAACTAGGAATGTGAGGAAATTTCTTCAACATGATAAAGGGCATCTACAAAAATTCCATAGCTAACATCATGCTATCGTACTTAATGGTGAAAGACTGAATGATTTCCCCTTAAGTTCAAGAACAAGACAATGAGACCAACTCTCACTATGTTTATTCAGCATTGTACTGTAAGTCCCAGGCAGGGCAGTAGGTAAGAAAAAGGAATAAAACTCATCAATATTGGGAAGGAAGGAGCAAAACGCTCTCTATTTGAAGAAGACGTGATATTATATACAGACATCCTAAGGAATCCGATAAAAACTATTAGAACCAATAAACAAGTTCAGCAAGGTTTCAGAGTACAAGTTGAGTATGTAAAAATCAATCATATTTCTTTACACTAGCAACGAATAATCCAAAAATGAAATTAAGAATTCAATTCCATTTACAATAGCATGAAAAAATAAAATATTTAGAAATAAATTAAGCAAGAGAGTACAAGATTTGTACACTTCAGGCAACAAAACATTGTTGAAGATATCAAAGAAAACCTAAATGTAAGGAAAGATATTACATGTTCGTTCTTCAGAAGACAATGTTATTAAGATGGTAGTACTTCCCAAAATAGTCTGTAGATTAAGACAATCCCTGTCAAATTCTATGTGGCTTTTTTTTTTTGCAGGAATTGACAATATGATCGTAAAATTTATATAGAAATTAAAGGGACCAAGAATAGCCCAAACAATCTTGAAAACAACAAATCTGTAGGACTCATGTTTCTGACTTTGAAACTTACTACAAAACTACAGTAATAAAAGCACAAATGACAAAAAAGAAGATAAATCTGACTTCATCATAATGAGAAAATTTTGTGCTTCAAAGGGCACAATGAAGAAAGTGAAAACACAGCCTAGTGAAATGGTAGAATACATTTGCAAATAATATATATGGCAAGAAACTTGTACCCAGAAAATAAATAACCTTTACATCTCAATAATAACAATAAAATAACCCAAGTGAAAAATGGGCAAACCATTTAAACAAACATTTCCCCCAGAAGATATGCAAATGGCAAATAAGCACATATAACTATAACTCAACATCATCAGTGAATAGAGTAACATAAACCAACACCACAATGAGATAGTACTTTGCACCCACCTAGGATGGCTATCACAAAAAATACATATGATAGCAAGTATTGACAAAGATATGGAGAAATTGGAAACTTCGTTCATTGGTGATAAGAATGTGAAAAGGTACAGCCACTTTTCAAAACAATTTGGCAGTTCCTTAAAATATTAAACCTGGAGTTACCATATGACCCAGAAATGCCACCCCTAGCATATATCCAAGATTAATGAAAACATACACCCATGCAAAAGCTCGTTCACAAATATTCATAGCAGCATTATTCAAAGTGGTCAAAAATTGGAAACAACCCAAAAGTCCATCAATGGAGGAATGGATAAATAAAACAATGTCCATCCATATAGTGGAATGTTTCTCAGCAATAAAAAGGAATTTTAAAATTCCTAAAATTTTAATTCTAGACTAAAATTTTAAAAGCCTGACAAAACCAAGTATTAAAAAGTATGTGAAGCAATTGGAGCTCTCCTATATTTTGTTGGGATTGTAAAATACAACAACTTCTGCACATTATTTAGCAGTTTCTTATAAAGTTATACACTCAATTACCACAGAAATGGGTGATTCGAGTTCCCGTGAATTCAACAAAGAGAAATAAAAATATATATTCATACAAGAGTTGTACACTAATGTTTATAGCAACTCTATTTATTATACGCAGAATTTAAAAAAGCACAAATGTCTATTGAAAAAGTAAACGGATAAACAAACGTATTATTCACAAATTACCACAACAAATTATGTGACATAATAAAATACCACACTTAGTAACTTAACATAAATTTATCATCTTACAGTTCTGAAGTCCTTAGTCCAAAATGAATCACACTGGGCTAAAAAATTACGGTAGCAGCAGGGCCTTGTTCTTTCTAGAGGGTTCTGGGGAGAATCTGTTACCTTGCCTTTTCCAGCTTCTAGAGCTCATGGCCTTTTCCTCCATCTTCAAACCCAGCAATGTTGCAATGTTGCATTTCTCCGACTGTTTTTCCATAGTCACATGTTTCTATATTGTTTGGCGTTTCACAGTGAATATATCCTTTTTAAAACAATATAGAAGATAGTTCTGATTTGAAAAACTTTAAGTGCATTTACTCTTTAACCTAGAAAGTCTATTTCTAAGAAAATATTTTCTTATGATGAGAATCAGAGACGTGTGCAGGTTTTGTATACAAGAATACTCATTTCATTATGTTGTATAGAGAAATTAGAAACGGCCAATATCCAAAAGCAGGAGTTGAATTAGATGGTGCTGGTGTAACCATACCATGGGATGCCGTCAGTCCTTGAAATGCCTGTATGCTAAGACTACTTCATGACACAGGAAAGATACAATGGGAATATCTGAAAATTATGACTGCATATTTATCATGATCACATTTTTAAAAATTTTTTAAACGCATATGTAAACACAGTTCTAAAACTAGAAGAAATTACAAAGTTGTCAGTAGTATATCTGCAATTATTCACGACCTTTACTTTTTATATCATTTTGTAGTTTACGCATCTACTATAAGTGAGTATTACTTTTATGAAACAAAACAAAAATAATGTGCCTGCCACATAGGAGATACTAAAGAAATAGTGGTAGAATGAAAATAAAATTAATCAAAATGTTCAAAATAGTATAATACAACTAGATATGATGAGGTGTTTCTATTGTATAATGAGAAATAGAGAAAAGGGATGTAATAATGAACGGAGAGTTGGGCTGTTCATATCTCTGCATTAAATTGCACCATGTGAAATTGTCACTTTGTAGGTCCAGAGTAGTCAAAAATTATCAATTTTATGTTTCAGCCTAACATATTGGGGAGGTATTTTAATAGATAAATTATGGGGAAAAATATCTATATGGGACATTTACGGGAAGAAAATACCATTTCTGCCCCAAAGTGGTCATGGTTAAATTTTCAGACTTGAGGAATTAAAAAGATTTCACTAGGATATATTTTCCATGTTGATAATATTTCCTTTTTTAATCTTGGCTTGTACTGAAATTCATTTTTCTGTAACAGCAACAGTATATGAGGTGATGATATCTTCACTGCAGCTCACAAAAGCCTATTTAACCCACAATGTAGCTGAAATATAGCAGTAATTTATCCACATAAAATCATGTTCATACCAATGTTGCCATGGGGAGTTGAATGCAGAGTTTATTTCTAATAGTAACATTAGAAAACATGGCTCCCATGGGACTAGAACCCATGTTTCCTTTGTTGTTCATTTTCTTATGGATAAAACTGCTTTAAGAAGCTTGTGAACCCGTAAGAGCATATTTTGCTTCAAGCATTCATGAATTAAGCCTGGTAATTCATGTCGTTACTGCCTTCAACCTGTTGTCCTGAGAAGACAAGAAGCAGGCCAGGCATCTGACAACTCGGACTGCATCCTATTTCAGCCCCAGATTTGTTAGGTGCCTTTGGTCAGGTCACTAAAATGTTCTGTGACCAAATTTCCGTCTTGGAGGAAAATAAACTTCCTAACAATTTATTCAATGCAGTTTTTCGTAAACATAATGAAATTGATTAAATATTATTTACACAATATAAGTTTTTCTGTGGTTTTATAATAAAGACACAACATTAGGCAACTGATTTAACTCTGTGGATCCAATGTGCAATTGAATACTATGAATGAAAGAAACAAGAAAATATTCCCTAAATGTGTTCTTTGTTGTTGTTGGGTTTTGTGTGTGCTTGTTTATTTGTGTGAGCACTTCGAAGAGGATGTCCAGGGAAAAGAAGAGCAGAATAACCATGGGTAAGTATATACACACAAACATAAATACACCACACACCAAGTGAGATAATGACATTTTTTAAATGAGGGATGGAGACACTATTCCTCTAGTGAGACATCAGAATAATGATTGTGATTGTCAGGTACTGTGCAGTGTGTAGATGATTAAATCAATATTGGAAAAGGAATATTTTTAACCTAGGACTCTATATTTATTATATGTTATATACACAGTATATGTAATATATATTTATTTTTATAATAAAGCAAAACAAAACAATGAAATAAATTATTAGTGAGAGAGTACACATGATAGCATGAAAACTCTGTGCAACTAAGTATACGGGTTAATTAGCCATAAAAGTACCACCCTCAATGACGTAGCACTTGTACCTCTGATATAGCAAAATTCTAGTATTTTGTGTCTGGCTCCTCTTCACTTTTCATAGGTTGAAAGCCATGAGCCAAATGTGGCTAAGGGAAACGTATCTGTTCGTTTCTTTTTTCACTCTTATTTTGCCATTCTTTTCTACCTGCCTTACATGACATTGTAATTCACAACATTCCTCTCTGGATGGTTGTTTTTTTGTTATCAAGAGATAGTACTGGCTATTAGTTAAGAGCCTGACTCTAACCATAGACTCCCCGGGTTTAAAGGCGAGCCCTGCCATTCCTACCTGTGTGACCTTGAGCAAGATGCTTCATCTCTCAGAGGCTCAAATTCTTCATCTGTAGAATTGGAAGTGAAATACAATTGATGAGAGGAATAAATGAGTTCATGCACTTTGTACAGTTCTTGGAACATTTTATTCCTTGAAGAGATATCAGCTATTATTATTTTTATCTTTTGCTAAGTGTTCTTTGAAGGCTGCCCATATGTTTGGTCCCACTGGTCTTTGGGCAGCCATAGTAATAATGCTAATAATGAAATGACAGTAAGCAATGTTTAGTGAGCACTTGCTATGTGTCAAGCATTGTACTAAGTGCTTTAAATAGATGATGTCCACTCATCCTCACAATAGCTATGCAAAGCCATCTAAGGAAATTAGAAAGATCACATTGTTAAGAAAGAGGAGCTAAAACTTGGTTACATCCATGCATATTACAAATTCCAAAACACATCTAAGTAATGCCCTCTGGGTGCCCATTTTCATGTATGCTACATTCCAAATAAGCCTGCCCACACTCTGGAGAATCCATTCAGATCCTTCTTTCTGATTCCTGGATCATAAGGTCCTATGATGCAGTTTTTGCTTCACTGTGTAATATTTAGGCTACAAGTAATTCATGTGGGCAGTTTTACAGTTCTACATTTTGTTCAAATGCACAAACATTCCTTAAAACATTCCAAGAAGTGGTAAGGAGAAGGTTTTAATTATACGATAGAATAGAAAAATAACAAGAAATTCAAAATGATTATAACTTACTACAATTTAAGGGCATAATACTAAATTAAAACTACATAGATGCTTTGTTTAAGGGAGAAAACATTTTTTTACCCAAAGTGAGGATTGCAACTTGGTTATAGCAAAGTTTTATTTAGCCTACAGAAGATGTGTATGTGAGTGTTTGCATGCATGTGTGTTTGAGTACATCTGTATGTGAACTTGTGCGTGTATGAGCATTTTATTTTATTTCAGTGACTTTGGGCAAGATATAAACTGTCCAGTTCATAGACTAAACTTCTTCTTTCTCCATTTGCCATGAACCAATTTCCAGCTAGACTAATTACATCTCTTTGTTGACATTTTTAAGCATTTGAATTGTAACTCCCGCAGTTGATCAAAAAATCGGTATGAGTGTGGAACTGAATATTTCCTGTATAGTTGTGGGAGACTTCTAATTTAGGACCACTTGATCCCTTGTTTATATATTCTCCCCCCTCTCCAGTTCCAAGCAGGATGTGAAGCAGCTATTTGGGATATTGAATGTTTTCAGCTTCCAAGGTTTGTGACCTTGACTTGTTTAGATATGAATGGGAGATCTAAGATGTGTTAATAAGACAGAGAATCTGAGAGGCCATCTCAATTTCTATCTGGATCAACACTTTTAAGGGATTTGATGGCATGTCTCTTATTTGGGGATATAGATATTTGTGTGCACGTGTGTGTGTGTAGTGAAGTGTACACATATGAGTGTTGACAAATTTTTTGGAACAGACTCCTGCCAGTTAGATATAGATTTATTCAAGCTGTCTTCTAAGACTAAAATGTTCATATCTACTTCCCTATTAGCTTTTGTGATGACATAAAATTGTGCTGATATAAAAAAATCAAGATTAGAAATAACAGATAAAATGGATTAATACTTAATTGGGAGGATAAAATGATATTTTCTAGGAGCCAATGTTTGGGTTGTAACTTGAAGCTTTCCATTAAAGGCTGTTGCATCTTCCTGTCAAGAGTAATTCTAGAGAAAATATTCCTTAAGGGGTTTTCTAAAGGGGATGGGTGAGAGGACCAGGCACCAATACAGAACAGACATTTCTACGGTGCCCACTAAGAGGATGACAAGTCACAGAAGAGGAAAAATTCCTAACTGTAAATTTCACTACTCTGCGTTCCACGGCTATCAGAGCTTAGCATTTTGTCTTAATCAGTCATCCCATTTTATTTGAACATAATGTAAATCTTTTACTTACTAGCTGTGTCTTTTATCTTGCATTCATTTACTGTATATATTTTTTAAAATTACTTATTTATTGCCTACTGTATTCTAGGCACTAAGGATAGAGGTATAAATTTACAGACCCAATCTGTGGTCAACACCGTCAGTGCTTGGTCCATGATGCTCAGACATTATTACTAGATGCTCTGTGTGACTTCCACCCGCCAGTCTGCAATGTGTAGAAGATCACTTCTGTCAGAACCTCAGACAGCTCAGTTGCCCTCCCTAAGCAAGCTGGAATTGATGAGAAATCAACAGCCCCCGGGAGAAGCCTTTGGGAGAAATCTTTACCAAGACTCTCTGGAATTAGTATAGAAATACCCCCATTCTGTTTCCCTGTTACTGAGATAATATTGAGGAATTTATGTTGTAGAATTTCTCAGAGCTTCCCTAGGAGATTAGGCTTCAGCTGGCTCCTGTAGTAACTGTCTAATAGTACATTCTTTTTCTCCCCAAATCCCCCCGGGGCATAGTTGTATATTCTTGGTTGTGGGTCCTTCTAGTTGTGGCATGTGGGACGCTGCCTCAGCGTGGTTTGATGAGGAGTGCCATGTCCGAACCCAGGATTCGAACCAACGAAACACTGGGCCACCTGCAGCGGAGTGCGCGAACTTAACCACTCGGCCACTGGGCCAGCCCCTGATAGTACATTCATTACTAGCTCTTATTCCTTCCCTGTATTGCAAGCCCTCTCCTCTCCTCTACTGATGTAAACTACATTTTTGAAATAAACTGCTCTTGTTTGAATCCTAATCTCAGCTCAGCTCTTAGGAAAACCAAGTTATGACACAGTACCTTTCTATCGTGTAATTTATGCTCTGCTTCAGTGTAACTCGAAATAAGGTCAGATGCCACCTGCATAAGAAATAATCTATATCCTTGGAAAAGCACAATATCCTAACAACTGAAACAAAATTCTGCTTGAGGAGTTTGGTAATCTGAACTTTTAACCTGCTCTCTGCTTGATTTCTGTGATCCCTCCAGTTTGAGAACTATTGGCCTTATGGACGGCTTTCCCTTTGCAAGTTTCTTGCCCTTCACTTGAAAAGATATTGAGTTGTAATAATTTAATACATTTGTTTCTCAAATATTTTATATTTAAGAGACTAAAATATATAAAATTAAAATAATTTTAAGGAAAATCTTTATTTGGATTATAGTCTCTCAAACATCAAAAGTGCATTTGAAAATCATGGATATCTATAAATTTCATATACTTTGGATTATCAAACTAGAAATGAACATTAAGGCACAATTTGTGTATACTAAGAGTAGAGCCATATATGATAAACAATATTGTCATATTTGTGGTTTGATGAGCGTATTTTGTGTTTTGATTGAAACTATTTTTTTAGCATTTATTGATTTATTTATTCACCCTTCACTTATTCAGAAAATTGTCTATACTGAATAACACAACAGGAACTAAAATAAGATGTACAAAAGTGAAGAAGCAAGAAATGGCTTCTACCATCAAGCATAGATTATCTCTATGAGATTTAGGACTTTCTTACTAAAATATAAAATTGAAGGATATTCAGAAAATAAGTATTCAAAGAAAAGCTATAATTAATGATTAATATTTATGGTTTCCTTTAAAAAAAAACTTTACAGCTTTCTCTACACCTTTGTAATTTCCTGGGAACTCTAGTGAGAGGAATATATTTACTCCTTGTTCAGAAGAAATTGCATAGTGTGTAGGAAGATGTGAATTGTTCCAGCTTGTATGTACCCACAAAGTTCTCCAAGCGGAGATTACTATTGCAGTTTTTATTTTATCTTACACATAGCATGGGTAACTGGCAAATGCTATTGTTTCCAGCGATTTCAAAATACACTTCTAATCAATAAGACTGGAAAGCTCATTTATCTCTCAGGAAGGTAGGTTCTCATCTACGTCTAACTTTTCAAGAGGTCAGGCTAGGATTATGTGAGACAAATATCCTGTCAAAATACAGAAACCACATTTGCATTGTAGGTTTAGACTTACCAATGAAACAGCTGTTATACTTACATCTAACAATATTGAAATTTTGGAATCTCAAATGTCAGTTCTGGAAAATATTAAGAAATTTGTTGCTATTTGATAGCAGATAGCATTGTCTGAAACAAAACAAAAAAGACTAACAATGGTGTTTTGTACAAAATGTCTATACATTTAGCAGCCCATTTTAATAGGCTAGACTGTTCATTTGACATATTATCATAATCTGCATAACCTCAATCCTTTCTAAATCATATGCTCATATAAGTTTTTCATTAAGAAGTCATCTTCCCTGCCCCCACAACCCCAGGATACCGTGACTTTATTTCTGTGTTCTAAGAGTTGCTTCTGCCAGTTTGATGAATGTTTTTCTCTGCTTGTTCTGCAGTCACATTTTAAATTTTTCCTGCTATCTTGAGTTATATTGCTCTTTTTCTGAAATTAATATGCATGTTTTCAAAATTGTTCCCTGTCCTCTGATCATTTTGTATAAGCAAAAATGTTTATCAATATTGAAAATGATGGTATATTCTACTGGATGCCAAGGAAAATTACATTGACGGTATCAAAATAACCACCTGCCACTGATGTTGAAGATGAGGAAAAATGTTGGCAGTCTTAACATTTCTGCATCACTAGATTTTCATCTAAACATATTATTGGCAAAGTGTGAAAATTGATTTTATTGGTGGATTTTATCCTCCACCTCTGTTATACGCAATATGCATTATGCATGTTATATAAAAGCTGCTATGAAGGAAGAAAGAATTGTCTTCACCTTTAGAACTCCACAGAGGTTAGAGTTACACAGATATCAGAAGCTCATAGGTAAATTCTGAAAGGAAGGAAATCCATATTATAATCAGGGAAAAGCAGACTTACCTCAATTACATAAAGACAAAAATAAATAAACGTTGCAAGGCAGGTAAAGACAGAAAGATTTTTTAAAATATTTAAAGTGAACTATCCCATATAAACAAATAACGCATGGATGTACAGATGTATTCCAAAAGTGACTTCCATTTTTGGATGACAGTGTTCTCAAAATTGAGATACACGTGTGGAATGGGAGAAGGATGGGCATAAAATAAGGAGTCAGTAATTTCTGCATGTCTTTATTTTTCTTTTATCTTGTGCCCATGTGGTTGAGACAGAGTCTCGCTAGCAATAATTTTTACATACATACTACTTCTGATTTTTAAATTATTTTTCCTATCTTTAGTCTAATAAAAATGTTTATGGAATGATCAAGTTCTTTTATATGTTAGTAAAGGAAGAAAGAAGAGAAGGAAGCTTCCAATATTTTGGTAAACATTAATAAGATGGTTGGTTGGAACAGTTTAGAATGATGCTAGCAGTGGCATATCAAGAACAGGAGAAAAATGAATTCTAGGGGAAGAATATTAGGTCCATGTGGCCCATGTACCTCTCTTCATGAGGATATTCTCTTTCCATTGGTAACTTAGAAGTCTTGGGTTTTATTTTACGAATGAAGACCAACTTCTGGTTATCTTGGTGGATCAAATATATATTACTTCTGCTTATTCCCAAAAGTCATACTAAAATGTCAGAAAAAGGATGAAAGTTTATACATCTATAAGATGAAAACATGGAAAAGGCATAACAGTGATCAATGTGGAAAACGGAAAACAGATGAACATTAAAACAGAAGGCATTCTAATGCAGCAGTGGGGAGATCCTGGCAAGCAGCATATTGGACTCATAAAACCACAAAAATTGGAGGCGTCTCTGAGAGTAAGGTGCTTTCGGGCTGTTGAAAAGGAGAATCGTTTGGAAATCTATTTAAGAAACAATCCCCCTGCATAGAATTGAAGGCTAGTTGTCTGAAGAGGTTGAGTCTGATATGGCTCTGGACACCAGACAAACATGAGGATGGAGATACTATGTGGAACGCCAGAGATCTGTGAAAGCCCACATAAAAAAGTAGTAAAACCGCTTCTCCCACTGAGCTCTGAGAACACTGGCTGCTGGCCTTGTAGCCTACAAGCAGGATATTAAATAATTCCCCTCCAGGGAAACTGAAAGATGTACAGGCTTTGACAGTTGAAGTTCTCCCAGGAAACAGTTTGACCTGATCGCCATACAAAGAAGTCCAGCAGTGAACATGTATAAAAATGAGAAAAGGTAGCGTGTCCACGAATCAAGAAGAAGGGGCTGAAAACAAGAGAGAAAAAATTCTTGAAAATTAAATATGTCAAAAAAATTAAAATTTCAATAAAAGGGTTGGAAAATAAAGTTAACAAAACCTCCCAGAACAGAAATGGAAAATACTTGAGAAAAAAATGACAACATTAGATGACCCATACATGATATGCAATATCCAAACAATAGAAAGAGATAGTGAAAAAGGAGGGAAGAAATATATCAGCGTCACTAGAAGCTGGAATTCTGTATCAGGTCTAACTATTCACCAGATGTGGTGCTAGAATAACACTATGCAGTGGTTGTGTGGGGGAGGGGTTAAGCCATGGACTCTAAAGCCTAATTTCAGGCATTTATATACTGGAACAGCAACCCTCTCAATGACTTAAGGTTTAAATTTAAATTTCTTAAATTTCTCTTTTTCCCAGGAAATAATGATTAGCTATCTTACAGGGTTGTTTTGAGGACTAAATGAGTAAATAAGTATAAAATACAAAGAGCAGTCTCTGGCATCTAGGAAGTTCTTAATAAGTGTTAGCTACCATTATTATTTTATTTACAGACATCCAGGAGCTCAAGAAACTTAGCTGTTTCCAATTCATTTTCAACCACCTACTATAAGATAAGATCCATTCAAATTATAGCCGAAAGTCAAGAATAAGGAAAAAGTGAAAATCAAGAAACAGGGATCCAATGCAGGAAGGAGTTGATGGGGACCCCTATGACGAGGCTGAACAGAGATTTCAAGGTGGCAAAATAACAGCTGTCCTGCAGGATTACAGATCAGACTCCAGATTGAAGAAGAAAAGGAGAGAGCTTCAAGAAGTACTTATCTAAGAAAAAAATTAAACCAATGAATTACGTGATGTGTGAACATAACGAAATTATAGTTACACTTCTGGAGAACAGTTGTGGGATGAATTCATAGCAAGTAACATTTAATCGTATATAAGCAAATAAATAAAATAACCATTAGATGCAGTTAAAACAAAAAATATGAAAAAAGAAATAGATTAGAAACATAAAATATCACTTTAGTAATGAACACAATGTATGTAACCATATCCATGTGGACATTAAATGTTGATTTAGTAAAAATATTTGAGTAATTTTGTAGAGAACACTGTGTGTGTGCATTTGGCATTGTGGAAGAGGTGTGGTTGACAGTAAGAAAAGGAAATTCCCATTTTTTCACAGTAGGAATTCAGTGGATAACATCAAAAACTGAAGAACTAATATATGAAGTGTAAATATCTAATTGATAAATGTGGGTATAAATTCCAGAAGAAATAGCTTAAAAGTTGAAGATGTTGGTATTAGGTATCAGAAATGAGCAATGGGAAGGTTTGGGACACAGATATGGCTACATTTGGTTATAAACGTTGAGTTACTTGACATTTTAAGCTACACAATTGTAAAACTTTTAATTTGAAACTACAGGTCCATTGCCACCCATATGGGTAATTTGTGTTAATCAGAAAAGACAATTCCTCTGAGTAGGCACAAATGGTTATGGGTCTGGGCAAATGCTGTGTGGAGTGGATTTCAGCCCCGCCTATACTCTCAGTCAGGGACTCTTGATCAATGGAAAACCTGCACAACCATACATGGCAGCCTTACACCAAGACAGTGGAATACTATGCAGCTGTTAAAATGGAATAAATTTGTATTTAATGCTGTGGAAAGATATTTGCTATATGTTAAATACTGGAGATGATGGAGTATAAAAGAGTACTTGAAAAATCATTTCATTTTGGTTAAAATGAACTGTTTTTTTTTAAAGATTTTATTTTTTCCTTTTTCTCCCCAAAGCCCCCCGGTACATAGTTGTGTATTCTTCGTTGTGGGTTCCTCTAGTTGTGGCATGTGGGACGCTGCCTCAGCGTGGTCTGACGAGCAGTGCCATGTCCGCGCCCAGGATTCGAACCGACGAAACACCGGGCCGCCTGCAGCGGAGCGCGCGAACTTAACCACTCGGCCACCGGGCCAGCCCCTAAAATGAACTTTTAAAAAGTATTCAGTTATTTTAAATTACATTAATATTATGTACTGATTCTCTCAAAAGATAAATCTCACATTTTTCACAGTGTTATCTCTAAGTGATAAAATTGTGAATCATTTTCAAACCACTTTATTTTCTCATTTTATATAATGAAAATATACATTTTTGTGTGTTTTTATGATAGCAATATCTACCTTAAATGGTGAAAAGGAAATTCCAAATATCTCAGTACTAAAAAGGGAATTTTTGCAGAAGAAAAATGTTCTTAGCATATTGTCCTTTTCTTGGGAACCGTGAAACAAAATGGAATAGATTTGGGAAAGGTAAAATTGGAAAAGTCTTTAAAGAAAAACAATCTGTTGATGCTGGGAAAGCAACATTCCTAAAGGTTGTTGATGAGCTCTTTCTTCCCAACTCCAAATGACAGAATGCATAGGCAATTGCTACATTTAGGGCAACACAGATAGCAGAGAGTTAGAGGATACTGTCAATCATACTTCCTTCCAGAGGACTGTGGGAATCATTCAGACCAGAGCTGCAGAGTTGTCCCTGTGAGGCCATACTCACCTGCATGAAGTTCTAAAGTGTAGAGCAGGTGTCAGAGAAGACAGGGAATATGAAATGATCAGTGAAGAGGTGGATTAAGTTATGCCTTTTCAAAAGGCAGCCTATAAAATTTCGTAAAGAAGAAAATGGTCAGTATAACCTATAAGGCAATTTATCAAAGGAAAGTGGTATCCAACATAAAGTAATGTATTCTACCATGATGGAAGTGCAAGAGATAAGTAAATCCTTTATTCTCCTGGCCACAGAGATATGCGAATAGTTAATGTGCGCTTGATTTTTTTTTTAGCAAAAAGTTATCATTATCGTGACCAGAGCTATGCTAGAAGAAGGAATCAATTACTCTGCAGTAATGTAGGACGCAATTTAATAGAGAAGACCTCAATAGAGGGGGGAAAATAAAGAAATTTAGGAAGATATTGCAAGAGTCTAGCCATTAATAAATAGCCTTCATGTATCAGTGGTTATGAGAATCTCATAACATTTTCACCCAAACGTTATTCAGTGATATTAAATTTGATTACTGCAAAAAGTGACCAAGATATCCGTGCAGAATGAAATTACAATTAAATTATAATAAAACATTGTTTCAAGAAGAATTGAAACAATTCATGAGAACCAGACATGATAGGACCAGGAGAGAATTTGCTTTGTTACTTTATCCGTACCCACATCAAATGGCAGATTTAATCAAACTTGAACATTGAGAAGCCATGGGCACTTTTAGACTACCAGGTGAAAATACTTTCTCAGTAACATCTTCCTATTTAATAATTCTCCCATATAAAGAAAATTTTAATTACAGTGAACCTAATTTCAGTGTGCTGCAGAGAAATATCATTGACCCCTTTCTTAATCCCCACACTGAAATTATTGTACAATTATTGAGACTGGAGCAAAGATGGTTGAGGAGATATTGGATAATAGTTACCAAATGTAAAAGTAGTTATATATCCAGCTACTCTAAGCCATCCTCAGAGGCCAAATTTCCCAGCACTTTAATTATCTTTGTGGCTTTCAACTGAGCACAATTTAATTTGACCACATCTCCATTTTGTTTCTGGGCTCAGATTTGAAGATATTATTCTAATAACGGTTGACCAATGTTGAATATAGTGAGAAGATCATTTTTCCATTATAGTTTTTCCTAGTATAATGCATGATTTCACTCTACATTTTTTCGCTCACATGGTAGTGTTTCTAATTCATAATTGACTTGTGATATCCTATGACCTCAGATCTTTTTCTATTCTAATTATAGATAACTTTAATGAATTAATAACTGAAATTTCACAATCTTTTGAGAGTATTACTTTTATATGCTTATTTTTTCTTGAACTTGTTTTGTTCTTTAAATTTGTAGTACATGCTTTACCCTCAAAAATTTATAATTTATATCTTGGAACTCATGATACAGAAGGAATATAATCGCTTGAAGAATAAAAATATTCTAGCTTCAACTCCCGATTCTGACTTTAATTAACCATTGATTTTGGACAAGACACAACAATATTTTCCAGTATTCTCTCCATAAAATAAGAATTCTGGAAGAGGGGACAGCTAAGATTTCTGTATTTCTAAAATCTTATGATTTATAAAATATTATTTCCCATATCTAGGAAAAATAGTAAATGAATATTTACTCAGCATCTGCTTTCTATGTGTCATATGCTGTACTAGACCCTGGAATAAAGCAGTGAACAAAATATACAAAACTGTATTCTTTAAATTATATTTGGAGAGACAAATAATAAAAGATATGATAACACTTACTAGTGCTAAGAAGAAAGGAAGACAAGAAGAGAACGAGGAAGTAGTGAAGGGGTGGATTTTTAAATAGAGTGGGTAGGGGAAGTTACACTTAGATAATGATATGGGAGAAACAACCTAAAGAAAGCCAGCAAAACTGTTACCAAGAGGAAGAACACTCTTCTTGGCAGAATGATAACAAGTATGAAAGTCTTGAGGTAGGAGTGTGACTGGCATATTTGAAGAAGAGCGAAGAAGTGGGTGTGCCTGGAGCACCATGATCAAAAGAAAGAATATTAGGAAATGAGATCAGATATGTAATGGGCAGAGGAAAAATTATGTAGTGCCTGGTACAGCATTGTGAAGACCTCACCTTCACTTTAAGACAGATAGGGACCACTGGAATGTTTTTAGGTCAAAACTGACAAGATCTAATGGTGTCACTGTGGATGCTCTGTTAAAATAGACCAATATGGTGCAAGAGCAGTGATCGGTTCGGAGGCTGTGGCAGGAATTCAATTGAGAGATCATGGTAGGAGGCTGTCGCATGGTAACTTGGACCAGAGTACTAGTAATAGAGGGGTGAGAAGTGATTTAGTTCTAAATATATTTTCAAGTTACAGCAGACAGAATGTGCTGAGGGATCACATGCAGGGTGCAGGAAATAGAAAAGTCTGCACAATGATTATATAGTGATATGAGTGTATGATATATCAGTCTGGACATCGTTCTGTAAAAGACTTCAGGTGCTTCTAGAATTTGCGTTTCCTACTAGTTTTTAAAGCTTTTGTCTCTTATACATGACTAAAGGAGACAAATTTTAACATTAATCTGTGAAAAAAACATTTTTTTCTATAAATAAGTAAAATATGTTCTTTACTTGGGATAATTTGGTTCAAATAAACCCACCTTTGTACTCTGCTTCCAAGTGGTATATCTCTATCTCTATCTCTGTCTCTGTTTCTATCTCTACATCGACAGCTACATAAATATCTATGTCTACCTGTATCTACCTAGATAGAGATAGAGATATATTTAATCTCAAAACACAGTTTTGCGTAACTAATAGACTGCTGAAATTAGAATTTGATTATCCTCCTTCTACTCTCCAACCATCAATGCAAAACTTTTTTGCCACTCAGAGTTTCTGCCTGTAAAACAAATTCCTGTCCTCCTTTTACTGATAAGGATGCAAAACTGATCAATCAGTACAAATTCTCTAGAGGAAAGTTGATGTTCAAAATCTCAGCTACTTACTGTATTGAATTTTGCTGGTCAGTTATTAGATTATTTGAGGGAATCTTCTCAGTATCTTCAGAAAATTTTATTCCTAGATTTAATAGTACACTCTCTTTGGGAGAGTCCTTTCAAATACGACTTGCTTTTTTAAAAATATGGTATGTAGTTCCCATCACTAAGAAAGAAAATATGAGGCTAATACTGCTATCAATACTGTTAGATGCAGGAAATTCAAGAAGTAAACTTTCAAAAGGGATGATGAAAACTGGCCTACAGTAATAATCATAGCACTTAAGGTCTGTTCAATTTTTTATTATTGGTTTTGCTTTACACCCGCTGCGTTCACACTGTGCAGCTCAGAGAATGCATTAGCTGCAAGCACTGCTACTTCCAACAGTTCACTTAACATATTCCAGTTACTGGGAGTCATCAGGGCTCAGCAGACAGTGTTAACAAAACACAGTTATTGAGCAAGGCTAGAAGATGCAAAAGAAATTTTAAGTCAGTCTTTGAGAATTCACGGATATCCTTTTATATCTATTCTCGTTAGAATCCTGGCCTTCTGCTTGAGAGATCTTGGCCAGAGTACAAAGGATATTGGTACAAAGGATATCATTATATTATGATTATAAAAATCTGCTTTTATAAAAAATTATTTTAATGTTAAACTTGAAAAGATATAGGATGCTGTGTTTTGGTTGGGCAGACAAGCACAAAATACACACACATGCACACACACACACATTCACTGCCACCGTCTCCCCAGTGACCATCGCAATCATCACTGTAGTTTTCCCTAGGGATTCACTTTGAGGTGATATAGGAAGTTTTGCATTTCTTTTTATGGTTTTGTTAGTAAGAGCCATTAACAATAAGTCAGTATAGTAGTAAACTCTTCTATATTTCATTTGTGTGTTTGAGTTTGTCTTTGATTCTCTTCTTAGATCAAAACATTTGACAACCACCAGCGGATACGGTGTGCTATGCAAAATATGTAAAATAAAAATGTGCCCTCCCCCCGAACTTGTCACAATAAATGTGATTCCCATTTTACTTATGCTCTTGGTTAAATGAAATAAAGGGGACACTTGGAAGGTATATGTCCCCTGGGGCAATAGATAACACATGAAAATGTATCAGGGAGTAACAATTCATCTGGAATTGTTTTAATCATTTTAGTTATCAGGTTCCTAAGAATAAAACATAGGGCAAGGTCACTTTTCTATTGCATCTTTCATTCGTTCTTTTTATTTTTCCTATTTTATTGACTTTTATTCAGTGTGTAAACATTTCGGCCATGGAACACTTTTGTGTTATAGCTATCACTGTCTTAAGGAACTAGTGTTCTTTACTTCACACTTTGAGGAAACTCTGTGCTGTAGTATATATGTTGATGGGTGAGCTCTAAATTAGAGTCACTGAGTTGCTTGCAAAGCTATCCTTTGACCACTGGGTTTTAGCACTTGCTCTGGTTGGTACCATATGCTTTTTCTTGATTGTGTTTTCTTTCTTTGAATTTATTCTTTTATTTTATAGTTATTGAATACCTTCTGATAGACGCTGGGAATGTAATAGTGACTAAATACAGACTTTATCCTTATGTTCATAGAGATTAAAGTTTAGTTGAGAATGTGAAAAATCTTGACCCTAAAATGTTGTTTCGAGAGACACCACCTGAAAGACAAGGGGTGAGTAGTCCATGGAAAGCTGGAAGCACTGACTCTTTAAAAGGAAAGTACGACAAGGGAGATGGAAACAAGGACAAAGGTAGGAATATATAACGTCATCAGAATTGATAACTGATTTTTGGAATATTATTCGTCATCAATTGACCATCATTGCGTGTGTGTGTGAGGAAGATTGGCCCTGAGCTAACATCTGTGTCAATCTTCCTCTATTTTATTTGGGATGCTGCCATAGCATGGCTTTATGAGCATTTCTACGTCTGCACCTGGGATCTGAAACTGCAAACCCTGGGCTGCCGGAGAGGAGCACGCAAACTGAACCACTATGCCACCAGGTCGGCCCCAGGGATTAGCCATCTTTGATGCTCCTCAGCTGTGACTTGTTAATATTTAAGACAAATAATTTTGATTGGTTGAATTACATAATCCAGCTCAGCTGTTTACGTGTTTCCTATGCATCCCAGCACAGTTGCTCTCGCAACAGAGTACTTGCATTCAACCTGGAGTGCTCACTGTACTTGCTGCTTTTGCAACTGGGATAAGGAACCTTTCACTGTATCTTCCTTATCTCTTTCCTCACCACTGTAACATTAGTCCAGCAGACTTCATCCCTTCCTCCCACTTGTCAACTCTGGGGAATGAGGCCAGATTCAAGGAGAGGATGCTCTCCCTGGGAGTGTGGCACATCTAAGCCTAGTGAGCCCATGAACTAGGGGAGCAGAGTCACAGACTGGTGTGAGAGCTGAACGGACCTTGTGTGCTGACTCTGTGCTAGTGCAGGCATCACAAAATTTCAGCCACTTAGGACATGGATTCTGCCTATGTAGTCTCAAATACATATTTTAAAAGTTTTAAAAGTCACTCACTGAAAATTGCTATTTTTATTATATTTCTAGTTTTCAGAAGATATTTATTTGCTCAAAATTGTATTGTAGTAAATGAGGAATTGAAACTATCTGGTTGGGCATAAAATAACTGTAACACGGTTTCCAGCATCTGCTTTTGCCCAGCATTCATTCAGGTTTCTCTGATAAGTGTATTCCACGTTTGCCTTGGGGTACCACAGCTACACTCTTGAACTTACCTCTGATGGGGCTATAAATAGGTGTACATCCTCCTCTAGGCATGTGACTTAGGGCACATAACTCAAAAGATTTTTTTTTCTTTTAATGAAAAGAAAAAAGTTGAGCTACAACAGCTGTGGGACAGGGTTAAAATTTTAAATTAAATGGTGAAACAAGCCCTCACTGAGAAGTACATATTTAAATAAAGACCTAAAGGAGACGAGGGAAGAAGCATGAGAACATATGGGAAATTGCAATGGCCCTGAGGTAGAACGTGCCTGCTGTGCTCCAAAACTGGCAAGGAGGCCTTTGTGCAAAGGAAGCAGAGGTAAGAGAAATAGGAGATAAGACAGGACATTGTAATAACTTTGTATTTTACTTATAATTAAGTGAGAGGCCACTGGGAAATTTTAGGCAGAGGAGTGATGCAATCTGACTTCTACTTTAACAGGATCATTTGGACACTATTTTGTGGAAAAAGACAAAACCCTCAAACACAGCAAGTGTAAATGCAGAAATACTGTTTTGGGGAAATGATAGATTATATTATTTGTTTGTATTTATTTGATCACTACTGCTGTTGTAATAACTTCTTATAAGTAAAACATACACTTGGATTGCAACTATGGGCTTGGCACTAGACCTGCTTTGGTCAATGAAACATGAGCAGATATGACTTTAGCCATATTTAAATAGAAGTAAATGCACCTGTGTATACTTAGACTTTGTCCAGCCACCCCTGTACTCTGTCCTGAGGGTACTGTCATCTTCCTTGAAGTCAGCATGCCACAGACCGTAGCTGTTCCTTCTTCCTTGATATTAGAGTAAAAGAATGTGGAGCCCATTCCCAGCTGTATACAACAAGCCAAGCTAGGCCCAGAAAGTTCAGCAGAGCCCAATAGAGCTGTAGGCATCCCCGACGACCTCTGGAATATAAGCAAGAATAAATGTTTCTTGCTGAAAATCACTGAGATTTGTAAGGTTGTTTGTTGTTACATCAAACCTGAATAATAAAAGTTGGGATATTGGAATAACTCAGCCCAAATATGGTGGTGGCTTTCGCCAGGATGGTAGCAATGAACATGGCAACGTTTTAGATATGTTTTGAAGGTGAAGAAGACAGCATATGTGGGATATTTCTTGAGAAAAAGATGAATCAAAGATTATTACGAATATTTGGACTTCCTGCTGGACAATGAATTTATGATTAGAAAAATATTCAAATATAATTTCAATTTACAAAAAAATCATTCAATATTAATAAAAGACTTTCAGGCTCAAAATACATATTTAATTAGGTTATAATTTTGTGGGTGACGTATTTGGAAATATCTCTACTTTCAGAATATAGCTTGTTCATGATTGAAGATTAAGGGCATCAAACTTTTATGGTATTCCGATCCTGATGACTACTTTTAAAAGAATGATGTATCAGTTATATTTTATAAAGTGTATGTTTATAATATACTTCAAATTACATCCTTCACTGTTAAACTTTCCAATATTTTGCATACATAAGCAATGTAAGCAGTTGTAAGCTTATTCTATGTTTTATAAAAGCTTTACAAAATCCTCTCCTGTTTAGCGTCTACAGTTAGAAATAAAGACAAATTTAGTTCCTTTCGATAGCTATGGGACAATATTTCCATGTCACATCAATTGATATTTCATCAGAGTAAATGAGAAAACTGTGTATTGTTGTTTTGCACATTTTTTTGAGATTGTTGGAGTTTATTGTTTTGCTTTGTTTTTTGCAGGGGAAGATTCACCCTGAGCTAACATCTGTTGCCAATTTTCCTCTTTTTTTTTTTTTTTTTTAACTCCCCAAAGCCCCGGTGCATGGTCATATATCCTAGTTGTAAGTCATTATATTTTTTGTACATGAGCTGCTGCCACAGCATGACAACTGACAGAAGGGTGGTGTGGGCTGCTCAACCCGGGCCACCAAAGTGGTGAGCACCAAACTTTAATTACTAGGGCATCGGGGCTGGCTCTTTGTTCCACTTTTGTACTCTGAAATACTTTATAAGCAATACCTAAGTGAATGTGGCTTCTTGGAATATCACCATAAGTTTAACAAGAAGTATAAAATGTATTAAGAATCTTAACTTCTCTCTGCATTCTCACTCTATGACAAACCTCACTCTGAGAAATCATGACTAACAGACTTATCATTTTACTCAGGCATAGTGTAGAACAAATGCATTAACATTTAAATATATATATATACCCTGAAAATATACGTTCACAAAATTAATGTGCCCTTAACTAGTCATATTTCTGAAAGAAAGATCATTGAAGATATATTTCTAAAAGAAAATTTGCCATGCTTCCCCCAAATTAGGACCTCTGACATAGCACCATTGTGATTTTAACAATGTTTTTCATTTTCATATTCTATACACATCTCTTAGGGAAAGGAAAAGTGGCCAAAAATATACTCATCTCTTTAGATTTCAGTAGAGAACGTTTATTCTTCTAGAAGCATCTGACAGTAGAGTGAGCCAAGATCTTATTAAACAACCCTACTCTGTTTTCATTGAATTAAATGGTTGTGTCTCCACAGTGCTGTTTCATTGAAATGATGTTGTAGATATTCTGTCCCAGCTGTTGTGAAATGTTTAAAAATTCTCACAGGAGTTGTTCCTTAACAGTTTTTAGAGACTGCTTACCTCCTGGTCACATTGATCTATGTTAGTTATTTTCTAGGCTGAACATCATCCTTTTCCTTGACTAATCAGTAGTGTGATTGTAACGTTAACAGAACATTCCAAAGACCCTAGCTAAGGGTCTGTGAGAAAACGTGCCCTTTTTTCTGCTTATAATGTCCATCCACATCGCTAACCACTTCCAACACTGCTGAGGATGAGATTAACAACTTCATATTGCTTGCTTCAATACGTGAATATGTGTGTGTACGTGTGTGTGCACTTGATTAACTTTTTATGGACTGTATTCTGAAGAAATAGCCGAAGAAATATTCTGAAGAAAGATATTCAGAATAATTATGATTATAGATGAGCTGGTTTATGAGGATCAGAAAGCAAATGACTTCCACCAAAAAATAGATGGTGAGCAATACTGATTTTAAAAGGGAAGAGAAATGGAAACTTATTTTTAACCACTTGCCAAGTCTCGGTTCCATGGTATATACTGTACACATACTTACATGTATACTCCTTAAAGGAGTACTATGTGATAATGTAATGAACTTGACGTTTCAAATGAAACAGGCACCTGCATTTTAGAGATATTTAGTAATTCTCAGAAGTGCACAGCTTGTAAATGGTAGTCCTCAGGTCTGAACAAACCCTCACTCCAGAGCCTCTGCTCTTTTCAACAAACTGCTGTCTAAAGAGAGAGCAGTGCAACACCCATTTTCAAATTCCACAGAAGTCAGAACCACCCAATTGGCTATCACATTTTTTGCAAGTGAAAATTTATATGGCAAGCAAAAACATCTTCCCTAGGGATGACTTCCGGTCTATAGCTAATGTATACTTTCTAAGGGTCTAAACATGAGAAGGCGTTCTATTTGTACTAAGTGGTTTAGTTTTGGAGACATGGATAATGAGCACAGGCAAGACTAGGGAAAGACTGTCATTGTTGATTTTTCAGAAGGAATATTGATAGTGCCTTGCCAGTAGTTTGCCCATAGCTTGCAGCAGAAAGCAGATAGAGTCTCATAATGTCAAATCCCAAAAGCAATGTGAAAGCATAGATGGGAAAATTCTCATAGCCAATGTTAGAGCATCTCCTTTTTGCATTCTGTATGTGATTTTGTGATATATTTATTTTCCAGGTTGGCTCCATTACACAACATCCTCACAAATAAAATTTAGTTTTGCATTTTGCTTTTTTGAATTAGCAAACCAATTAAAATATCGTGATGAAGTTCTCTAATTCTCTCCCAATGAAGCGTGAATTTCAGTGGAATTACTCTGTAACTATTCGGCCAAACGAATATAGTCCTCCTTTGTTTTCTTTTCTTTTCTATTTAATACATTAAATTTAGTCCAGTGATGTTTTCTAAGACATTTAATTTTCCCCCAAATCATGGGATGAGTTCTAAATTAGTTTTTCTTATTCTAATGTACCTTTTACTGTTTGTATGTTGACCATTCCAACTTAGCTTAGAGTCAAGATAAAGCTTTGAATGAAACTGAAGAGGCTTTCTCTACTGAGCACTTTAAATATAAATGATTACAAATAATATTTCTAATACCTTTATCTGTTTTTCTCTAAGTGTGGGTTAGCTGTGACGTTTTTGATTTTTAGTTTTGTAAATTTTTCTGTATGGTTGGCTTGGCATTTTGCATTGTTAAAATGTGCATATTGGGATGAAATGATATTCAGGATCATATTTTTAATTATGTTGTCTCTATAACTCAAGTGACATATAGTACTTATTATCTAGTCCATGATTTTTCCAAATGCTTTAATAGTTTATATGGAATGTTTCTTTTCTGGGTGAATTAAAATATAATAGATGTCCCGAAGGTTAATATCTGTGAAAATGCTAAATTAAGTTAAATGAACTTTACTGAAAGATTACCAGAAGTTTTTATGTGCCAGGTATGCATTTCTTCTAGAACCACTCTGACCGAGATCTAGCACACAATTTGAGAAACACATTTATTTTCAGATTGATCTATATCAGGAAATTCAGATAATGCATCTTACAAAAAGAATTAGTTGGCTTTAATATTTGAGTGACTCTGAAACTTAAATAAATACTTATAACTTAAATTTAGTTTATTAATTTACTCATCCATTCATCCCATGTGCTTTGAGTACTTAGAAACAGCCTGCACTTACAGATACTGGGACATATAAAGATGAATTAGACTCAGTCCCTGCCAAAAGGCACACATAACCATGATAAAACATTGTGTATGTGCCTGGAAAAAGTAGACAGTACATTTGAATGAGGAAATATCTCATAACAAAGATTACATCTAAATTGTCTTTTAATAAATTAATGTTAGTTTGTTAGGTTTAGAATGTGCTGAGGAAAAGTATCTAGGAATAAGAAAAGTCACGAGGAAAGAGAGAGAGGAGAAAATGCCCATGATAATCTTCTATTTGAGAGAACTTGTGGAAGAATGGCTGGCCTTCTCGTGGATGTTTTGGCATCTTAAGACAGCTTATAGTCGTGGGTCCAAAGCTGTAAGATTTCTGTGTTGTCTTCTAAATGAGCTGGAAAACAGTTGAAAATTTTCATCCTTTTTTTACATGGATGAAGTAAGGAATGCTTAGAAGTGAAGCATCCTACTAGTTCCTTTCCTGAGAATCAGCAAGTGCAAGATATTTGAGCTTTGTGTTTGTGGATTTTTTTACCCTTCCATATGGCTTTGCCAGGAAGCTATTCGTCTCCTACCAGTATAATGCAGTTCCTTAAGGGGAAAGCTTCCATCCATTTTATAAGCGGGTAGAAAGAGAAAGTCTGCAAAGGAAAATGAGAAGGGAGATTGTAGCACTTCATTAGTAGTTTCTTGTGACAGTAGAGTGTGTAGAAACTAGAGGGAAACATAAGAGGAAGCATGAAAAAAATTACAGAAGTTTTCTTGGTAATTTTCTGATTATTCATTTACCTCTTTAAGACTTTAGGGACCCTCTACTGAGAAAAAAAGCACATTCCGCACAAGTAAAATGCACTCACTTTCGTAGTGCTCTTGGATCTCCTGAAGCCCATTCAAGCTTACAGGGTCCTTGAACCTCATGTTAAAAATCCCTGATGTAGAAGAATAAAAGAAGGAAAAAAGAAAAGGATATAAGATATTGTAAGGGGGGAAAAGCAGTAAAAACGTATTCTGGGTGAGTGCAAAAAAATTGGCTGAAAAGAAATATGCAGTTGGTGAAGCAAGGGAGCAGAGGAATAAAGAGAAAGATGGAAAAGAGAAAACTGAAAAATAAAGTAAATATCAAGAAAGTATTACCAAGATTAAAAAAAAATCCTTGAGACAGCAGGAAAAATTGTTGGAAATGCCATAATTTGCAGTAAGACTATACATATTCCAGTACTACATGGAGCAGCACAGATGATGAAATATCATGTGACAATATTCAAAAGAGAAGGATAGTTTAAAACAGCAGGGCAAGAGTGAAAATGCGAAATTCCTGAATCACTTCAGGCTCATTAAAACTGACCAATTCCTATTTAAAGGAAGAATGGGTATTCTGAAGAAAACGCAGTTATAAAAATTTACCTTAGCCTTGAAATCCAGCTTTTGAGTCATTCAAACAAATCCCTTCTGAGGAGTGATAGATCCAGAATTACCTTTAAATGAATATTCATTTTAATCAAAGTAAATCATGCTCATGATTTAAAAAAATCAAATAATGTTAAAGTCATTTTGGTAGTTACCATAGTAGAAAGTGATTACTTCAAGCGAGGAGAATTGGGAAGAAGCCTTTGTAGTAAGGCTTTTAATACGATTTGGGTAATATCTGCATAACATCCAAAATTACTGTTTGAAAATATGCAGTATTAATATGTCAGTGCCCATTTGCTTCTTTTGTGAGTTTTTCTGGTTCCTCACTCCCGTGGTTCCTTTATTGATCTGGTCTCAGTTTTTTCTTTCCCTTCACAAATAAAGATTGGAGTTTATAAGTGTATAAGAGCTAATTCCTTACTTTTCTGGAATACAATTTCCAGCAGTTTTGTTAGTAAACACAGAAGTTATTATGTTGTCAACCCTCAAAACATCTGTATCTTGAGTCAGACAGCTTCCATCTGCAATGGTTGACTTCTGTGTCTAGTACATATATTTCATGCTGGGATCTCTTGTTACTATCATATTGGTGATTTCCTCCAGTTCTCTCCCGTATTTTGTCTCTGTATTCCCTATATTGCATATCTTCCTCTGTTCTTGTTTACTTCCTCATTTGATGGTAGATATTATCCAGAGGCCTCTTTTGCACAGATAACAAGATGCAAATATTTTATGTCCTTACATATTGGAAAATGATTTTATTCTACTCTAAACTTGATTGATAATTTAGATGTATTTAAAATTCTAGGTTAAAAAATTATTTTCTTGCAGAAATATAGAGCCATTTTCCCCTTGTTTATTCTTTCAGTGTTCTATTCAAAAAGCCCAAAGTCATTCTGAGTTTTTGGAACATTGCACTTTCCATAGAATTTCTGCTGAAAGACAGTGATCTGGCATTTCATCATGATGTGTCTTAGGGTGAATCTAATTTTATCCATTCCTCTATAAACCCATTGTGTGCCTTCAATATGGGAATTTGTGTCCTTCAATTACAAGACAATTTCCATTTTTCTGCATCCTTTAAAATGTTCATGTGATTTGTCGTTTAGTTAATATGTTGATGTACACTGATGCATTTGATATACTAAATAAAGCTTGCATTATTATGATAATTCCTATTTGTTTATGATGTATTGTCCTTTTTATGTAATGTTGGAGTCAACTTGTTAATATTTTGTTAAAGAATTTTACATCCATATTCATGAAAAATATTGGTCTATGCTTTTGCTTTTCTGTGACGTCCTTGTCAAGTTTTGATGTTAGGGTTATGCTTGCCTAATAAAATGAGTTGTAGAGTGATTCTTCTCCTTCTATTTTCTAAAACATTTTTTGTAAGAGTGGTGTTATTTATTCTTTGATAACACTGCCAGTAATAAAATATAGAAGAGATTTGTTTTGGGGAATGTTGATAACTTTAAATTTCTGTAATAGAAATAGGGACCTTCATAATTTCTATTTCTTCTTGTCTCGATTTTGTTAAATTGTATTTCTCACAAAACATCCATGTCACCTAATTTATTAAATTTTTTGTCGGAAAATTATTTATGTACTCTCTTATTATCCTTTTAACATCTATAGGATCTGTGGTGACATCTATTTATTGCTGATAATGTTGATTTGCACTTTTTCTTTTTGCTGAACAATCAGTTTTGTTGATGGTTTCAAAGAACCAGGATTTGGTTTTGTCTATTATCTGTCTATTTTCTATTTTATTAACATTATTTCTTAAATGTATTTCCTTCTTTCTACTTATTTGGGTTTACCAGGCTATGCTTTTTCTAGGAGGCATTGGTCACTAATTTTAGATATTTTTCTTTTTTTAACATATGCCCTTTAAGCCCTGTTTTAGCTTCACCATACAAACTTTGACATGTTGTGTTTTCATGATCATTTGTTTCAAATTTGTCCACCTCTGCTTCTTCTTAGAAGTGTTTAGACCATTAATATTTCACATAATTATTAATATGTCTGGATTTAACTCTATTATTTTGTTATTACTTTCAATAGCTATTTTGGTTGTCCTCTTTGTGTTATGAATTTGTTTCCTTTTCCTGAATTCTTTTGCATTATTTAAATTATGTTTTATTTTCTCTTTCTTTTTTAATTTCATTTATTTACTGGCTTTTATATATATATATCTTTGTATTTTTTAAACTTATTTGTTATATATAGATCTCTCCTTTCACAATCTACCTAATGTTAGTATTGAACCACTTTGTGTAAAATCCAGAAAACACCAACTTTGTAAACTCATTTATCCCTCTCACCAACCTTTGATTTATAGTTTGTATGTATGTTATATACCATATATTGAAAAAACAGGTAATGCTATTATTATTGCTTTAAACAGTTGTACATATTAAAAAAAAAACCTAGGACAAAAATTTGTGTTATATTTACCACTTCATTGTTCTTCCTTCATTCCTGAAAATTCAAAGTTCTCTCTTATATTGTTTATTTCTTATGAAGTTCCTATCAGACGGCCTCTTATATAATATAATCGGTTAATTGGTTCATCTTAACAAGAGGTTAATTTAAACTTTTAGGAGATACTATACTCAAATCGTGAAGTTATTGACTACCTGAAAGCCGTAAGTTCATAAATTACTCCTCGGTAGTCACAAGCTTTTCAGAACCTCTATTTTCTGCAGCCTCCATATCTCTGTTCCTGTATCTACCTTCCTACCCATCTCTTAAGGAAGCTGCCAGAACTGCTCCCTGTGCACCACTCCACTTTGTTTGTTTATTTTTTGGTTTCACTACCTAGTTCCCTCACAGGGTTCAAAACCAAGATGGGCTGAGATTGAGAACTAAAAGCAATCTGGGAATAAGTATAACTATTTCCATCACATTAGGAGTTAAAATGATCCTTATGGTTAAATTTGTAATAGAAGTACCATTTATAAATTGCGTCAATAGAGATCTTCTTTCCAAATTCTCATACAATTAGTTACAAATAACATTTGAAATGACTATTTGGGTTTTTTTTAAAGTTTGGAATTTACCGGCATTTTATTTACTCAGATATATTTTTCTCCCTAAAACTTTGACCAGACTGCAAGTTCTTCATACAGATTTCTGAAGTAAGAATTTTATAAATTCTCAGGTAAAATGAGAATTCGCAGAGGTCAAGAACAAATTTGTGAATAGAATACCAAATTATCATCCCAATAACACAGGAAAAAACAGCCAACTGAAACCAAGATTTGGAAATATTTGTGAATATATAGTGCTTGGTCCTTGCTTGGTTGTTTGAATGTCCTGAATTTTTCAATAATGATATTGAACTTTGCTTTTAGTTCTGGATCTAAGAGGTGGTAGTTACTGGATCATTCAAATATTCCTAATTGCTGAAATCCGGTTAAGTGAAGAGGTAGCCACACGTGGGCACTTGAGTGGTTGTTTACCTTGAGTATCGTAAGCATCCAAACCTACAGATTTCAACTACAATCCTACATCCTTTCTCAAATAGGACATAGCTTTCAACTTCCCAGTAAAATACCTTCTCAGGAAGAAGAAAAAGCCCCATGCTAGAATGTACACTTCCACTTCCTTTTTATTTCTTGAGGGCCAAATGTTAAAATTAATTCTCATGGAATGGAGAATGAAAAAAGTATTCTGCATGTGGGGGTGTGTGTGTAGTAAATACTAAGGCACCATTTTCTTCTGAAGGAAATAACTGTTTCTCTTCAAAGTGGACAGACCTCTGTGAATTATATTGCCATTATTGTTAACTGATTCTTTTTCCTGGCCGCAGTTAGTGTAAAATTTAAAGCCAAGGGGCAGCATATTTTCTGCACGCTGTTTTGTTTTCTGTGTTTCCTAGTATAAACATACATTCATACATAGTTATAGAGAGCCTTAGTTCAGCGTGTTAGCTTTAAAGTTCTGATCGGTACTGCATTCCGTTTTAATATGTTACTACATCATAACTACTAGTCTTTTTCTTGCTTTAATTTCCTTATGCATAATTGTTTCTTCCTAACTTGCAACCTGTCCAAAGACAGCATATTAAGAATCCATCAAGAATTAGGAAATGTGTCTAGTTCGAATGAGATTATGCTTTGGCAATTGCTGTTTTAAAAGAGCAAAGTTCACGGATGACAGTGATGTTACCCATTAGTTGACAACAATATTTATTGTGTTGTGCTTTAGTATCAAAGTGGAGAAAAATGTATCATGTAAGCATCTCTCAAACTGATAGTTCAAAATCAGTATTCTGAAAGTTATTGTAATATATCTAAATTTTAAGTAGATTTAGTATTAAATTAGAAAAGTGTTTGAACTCAAGACCCTTTCTTTTCCAAATTACATAGTTTTAATGATTATTCAACTTTTAATTAAAGGTTTAAGCAATTTATTCTCCATAAGTATTATAACTATTAAGATTAATCATAACTTGTAATAGCTTTTAAATTAACAGGGCCTTTCGTTTAACAAATCTTTGTGCAGTAGGGCAAGAAATAATTACATTTTATTTCTCTTAAATGTGTTAGTAATTAACATTTCTAAATTTCATGTGAAATAAATGCTTTGATTTAAATATAAAAGAACATTAACAAAGATTGCATATGCTGTAATTTAAACTGAAGTCACAAGATCTACCTATTCTTTTAACATCAAACTTTTCCTTAAACCTTTGACCATACTTGTGCTTTTCTGAAGATGATAGGATTTTCCTGATAAAAATACTTTTCAGAATATGTTCGAGAAACTGATGTGTCAAACTCTGAAATGAAGTAAACTAAGATTGAAAACTGAAAATAATGACCCAGAAAATATAGACGTGGACAGGTTCACAGTATGTTTCATTGCAACGACCTGGAGGTACCTTGTATACACTTTAGAAGATGGTTTATTGATCAAAGTACCTAGACACATTTTAGATAGTAAAACTACGACATGAATTATAGGCCAGTACTATATTCCATCACTGGAAAAGGTACTGAAGTATTACTAAATGTCATCTTGGGGTTTTTGAGCATACCTTACAATAAATTGCTAATTGGAGTTCAATGTCAGACCAACACCAACCAAATTTTACTCATGTGACAATTTATTAAGTTTGCTAAATGAATAAAGACAAATAATTGCTTTCCTAACCAACCAAAAGCAATATTATAAATAAAGGCAGAAAATTAAACTTGTAGATCTCAACTAATTCTTACAATTATAATTCAAGTCATACATAAAGTTTTCAGTGTATCTGATACCAATGAGACCCAAATTAAAACATTCCCAAGTTTGATAAATAAATGATATTGCTAATTGACTGCTCTAGATGGCATTTCTGATTAAAATATTCAAAGTGATCAAATTAATTCTCTGGACTTTTAAAAATTCTTAGTCAAATTAAAATACATTTTAAAGCCTGGACTTTTAAAAATTCTTAGTCAAATTAAAATACATTTTAAAGCAACAAACAAAATGTTCTATACATCATACTTGAAAAAAATTATTCAAAATTTTTTTCATGTCTAAATCTGTACAAAATGGCAAAGTTATTTCATTTCTGTAGATTCAGAATCAGTCATAAATATGAATCACAATGCTTTTTCATGACTTTTGGGAGAAACCATTTAAGTAATAAAAATAGAATCAGAGTAAAAATGTCATTCTTGTCAACATTTGGCTTATGGGCTCACACTCTGTCTTCTCAACATTTCTGTTTTTATTGGCAATAAAAAGAGGAGAGTTTAAATATAAAAGCATGAAGTACTATACATAGGCTTATTCTGGAAGATTCTAACATAACTGCTTTAACTGTTTAAAACTTAAACATTTTTCTTAACATTTCATTCCAACAAGGCAACCCTACAATACTAAACTGTTCAGATAATTCATTAAACCCCGGGGATATAAAATCAGTTAGATTAGGGGGCTGGCCCAGTGGTGTAGGGGTGAAGTTCGTGTGCTCCACTTATGCAGGCCAGGTTCACAGGTTTGGATCCTGGGCACAGACCTAGCACCACTCATCAAGCCTTGCTGTGGTGGCATCCAACATAAAACAGAGGAAGATTGGCACAGATGTTAGGTTAGCAATAATCTTCCTCAAGCAAAATGAGGAGGATTGGCAACAGATGTTAGCTCAGCAACAATCTTCCTCACAAACACAAACAAATAGGTTAGTTCGGGTTTTGCCACAAAAGAAATAACTTGTTGCTTGAATTTGCTTTTACTTTACCTTTTGTTTTAGTATAATGAAGATAAAAAGGAGATTGTGTGAAAACCCTTAGATAATATAAAATAGTAAAATATATGTTTTTAAGATTAACATTTTATCTTAAAATAATAAATTAATTAAGAAATTATGGCATGAATTAAATAACTTAGAGTTAAATGTCAATAAATAAGTTAAAAATTTTAGTTAAGTAATGAGTGAAACAGGTTCTTGGCCTCGTATATTAACTATTCCATGAACTTCCATTAGAGTCTAAATTAGAGAAAAGGGTGATGGAAATATTATTTCCTTTTACTTGCCTTTTCTTTCTGTTTAACCTTATAGTTTACATGTATTTTCCCTCTAAATTTATTTACATTTGAATATTTTAAATTGCTAATAATGCCTCTGATTGGTTTTAACCAATGAATGTGGATGAGGGGATGTGGAATTCATAATGAGAGATTAAAAATAACTTAAAAATCTGTACTACTCCTTCCATTGAAGTAGCATGTATCCTGTCCCCTCTCCTACAAATCTGGAATGAATTTAGTGACTTGTTAGATTAACGGAATGTAGTGGATGCTAGGTAATAGGAAGTCCTGCAGCTTTAGCCCAGAGCTCATGGAATACTCTCCCTTTGAGCCATCATGAAAGAAGTCCAACTCTGAGCCCCCAGTGGAGAATTGAGGGTCATTTTAAGTCTGCTATGATTCAATCAAAAGACTCTTCTGATATTAGGGTTTTTTCCCTAGGCCTTTCCTTGTGATTCTTATAGTTTGCATTAATCTGTTAATATTCCTCATCTATTAATGCATGTCCCCCACCTTTTCCATCAGATCCTTTAACATAAAAAATATGGCTATTTTGAGGTCATTATCTGATAGTGGGTTGTGGTTCATCTCTGAGTCAGATTCCTTTGATTGCTTTGTTTCTTCACAATGTTTTAGGGTACTTTTTCCCTTCTTTTGTTGTATATATCACAAAAATTAAGTTAATTATGTTATTTTGTATCAAAGGCTGAGCATTATGTATAAAATAGTAAAGTCTGAAGTAAATAGGATCTACATCTTGAAATGAGCATGCCTCTTCTTCTCTCAGGTCATTAAAGTGGGAGTTGAGATAATCTAGGCAAGGGATAAAGTTGGGTTTTGTTTTTACTTTGACTATAGTTAACGTCAGTGATCCCAATCCTCAAATTCCTCCAGTGGTGGGCTTCCAGCTCTTTCTGTGTAGCGTAGGGACTTTGGCATCAGAGGGTTTTCTCAGTTTTAGTCCTCCACCACCAACTTTTAGCCTCCTGTTGTTTTGTCTCCTAAAACCAACCAGATGTGGTCTTTCTTCATGCTCCTGCCCCTCCCCATCCTAAGACTTCGCTGTTAGGCTCATATTAGGAGTAGGGGGTGTTCTTTGTTGTTCTGGTCCAGTTGTTATTCCCTATATTCTAATTCCTTTGATTCTTGAGATAAATACACAGGTCATTGGTATTCAGCCATTTTTGTGTGTGTGTAAATTTGAGTAAGGATATAAATTTCCCTCTAACACTGCATTTGGAACATTGCAAGTTTTGAGAAACATATTTTTACTATCATTCAATTAAAAATACTGTCTAATTCTAATTGATACTGATTCTTCAATCCATAGATTATTTATGTTTGCATTGCTTAATTTTCTAATATTTAGAGATTTTCTTGTTAACATTTTCTCACTTATTTTTATGTTATTTTTATGTTATTTCAAGAGTAGAGAGACACAATTCTCTGTATGTCTTTAGACTTTTGAAATTTGATGAGATTAACTTTAGGCCCTAAACTGTGGTCCATTTGGACATTTGTTCCACATGAACATGAAGAGAAAGTAGATTCTACAGTTGCTTTGTGCAGTGTTTCCTACATGACAATTCAGTTGAAACTTTTAGTGAAATTTTTCTAATCTCCCATCTCCTTAATGATATTTGATAGCTTTTCCATAAGTTACCAAGAAAAATATGTTCAAATCTGTGTCATCGTTACTGATTTTTCTATTTCTCCTGATCTAGTAAAGTTTTGATTTGTATATTTTATATGTTTATAGGAGTACACAAAATTAAAATTGCTGTATATATATATACACACTTAGGATATTTTTATCTTTATGAAATATACCTCATAATGTCTTATAATGATTTTGTTTTAACATTTAATTTGTCTGACATTGATATAATTTTACAAGGTATTTTCTGTTAATTTACGTGTGGTATAACTTATTCTACACTTTTACTTTCAAATTTTTTCTGTTCTTATTTTTAAGATGTTCCCTTTTAATTATCATCATAGAGTTTCTTTTCTAAATATAGGCTGGCAAAAGTTTTCTTTAAACTGGAATGTTTTTTAAATTTCTATTTAATGTAGTAATTGATTTATTTTAGTTTAAATCTATAATCTTTGTCTGACTTATTTCTATGTCCTTTTTCTCTCTCTTAAGTTGACTATTTTTGGCTTAACCATGTTTTTCTTTTTTCAATTATCCCTGGTTTTCTTCTTTATTAGGTATACTTTATTTTTATTTTACTGTACTTTAGTGGTCATCCTAGATATTTCTTTCTCTTCCTTAGTTGATTTATACATAAAATACTCATTTTACTAATTTTTGGATGGCATAAGGAACTTAGAACACTATTTCTATCTGCTTTCTCCTGTTGTATAATTATTTTCATTTATTTTTCCTCTATTCATATTTTAAATTTGACAAGATAGTGTTGCTACTTAATGCAGCAAATTCTCATTTATATTTTCTTACATATATCATTTTCCTTGCGTTTAATTCCTTTGTGTATGTCCTTGCTTATAATTTTTTTCCCAGAAGAACAACTAAAGGTCTCTTTCAGTTCATATATGCTTAAAATATAATCTATTAATTTTTTAATTATGGTTTAATTTTGAAGGGTAATTTCATTTGATGTAGAATGCTAGCCTGGGAGTTATTTTCTCTCAGCACATTGATCATATAATTTTATTATCTCCAGGCTGCCATCATTTTGATGGTGAATTCATCTGTTGGAATCACTTTGCTCTTTTGCAGATAATGTGCCTTTTGGTCCTCTCTTGATGCTTTTATAGTTTTCTCTTTGTCTTTCGTTTTTACAGCTTTACTCTGATGGTTCTAGCAGTGGCTTTCTTTGGATCTATCTTATCTCATCTGTGTTGATGAATTCCTGAATCTGGGGATTTTCTTCTTTCATCAGTTTAGAAAATTTTGGGCCAATGCATTTTCTAATGGTGTTTCTTCTCCATACTTCCTTTTCTCCATTTACACTTATGTCAGGACTTCTCACCATTTTTCCTTATATGTCATGTTCTTGTAAGTACATTTTGAACCTTCTTCTCTGCATCTGGATATTTTCCATCTGGATATTTTCTATTGATTCAGCGATCCCCTTCTTTTACATCTAATTTGCTAAGTCTTCTAGTGTGGTCTGAATGCTAGTTGTTGTAGTATTCGAGTTTTATAATTTCCATTTAATAGCTATTTTATAGTTTTCACCTTTTTAAGTGAAAATATCCCTTTTCATCTACTTTTTTGTCTGATAGCTATAATTTTTGGATCACCTCTGTGTCGATCCTATTGTTTGTTTGGTTTTCCTCATTTTTATTCATTTGATTTTGTCTTCTGGCATCCTGGTCATTTTTTAAAAATTATTACTGGTCATCTTATATGAAAACAAATTAGAAATAAGCTGAGACTCCAAATACAGTTAACTTCCTCTTGAAATATTGTTATGTCATCTTGTTAGAATAGGAACAGATTCGTTTATTTCACTTTGAAATTGAGTTTGGTCAAACAGTTATTCTATCATTTGTGAGGGCTGGTCTATTTCCAGTTTGCTCTTACTCTTATTTTGCAGCACTGTGTGAGAGCCTCTGTGTGTGTGTGTGTGTGTGTGTGTGTGTGTGTGTGGTGCTTATCAAGACCTCCAATGCATGATGGGCTGTGAAGCACATTCTTTTTCTCCTCAGCACTGTGAAACTCCTGAAAGCTCTCATCAGCCTCCTAGATCACCAGCTAGCCCTTTCTCTCGTGTTAAATCTATCATAGCAGCACTACTTAGAAATCAGTAAATGCCTTGACCTTAAAAAGTGCCTTCAACATTAGGCTCACTTCAAAGAGCTTTCTTGCACTCTAACATATTGTCCTTCATGGACTGACTGACTTGGTAGCCCAGAAACTCAAATTTTGTCTTCCTGCTCAATGACATTAAGAAAAATTAACCTCTATTTACCAGCTACAGCTATCATTTTCTGCTTGGATTATTAGCTTCTCCTCTGGTTGCTACTTTCAAAAATGGTACATGCCTTGTAAGGGAAAACATTGAATAATTCGGATCTGCTTCAATATTCTTCTCTTTGTGATTCTCACACCTCAAGCCCTGGATGTTTTGGTGTAACTCTGATTTTGAAAGACATGCATTTTGTATTTCATAGTTATTAATGATGGGAGTTGATGTGCAAAAAGCTAATATGCCATTCCTCCATCAGTTCTTTTATTATCTTTAAATCAATTTTATGTATTGATTTCTATATGCACAGCTTGATTTTTACAACTAAATTTTGTACTATATACTTTGCAGACTTTCACGTATTTTACCTTATTTTTATACTTCCACTCTCCAAAGTAAAAATAAGGAAATTATGCCTCAGAAAAATCAGTGGTCTTGACTATTAAATTAAATCAAGTTAAGGGAATAAATAATGAGGCTGTTATGATAGAGTTTTTTTCAGGGGGAGCTATTTACATTAATCCAAAATTACCTTTTCTTTCCTTTTTCTTGGCTCATACATTTTTTGATACTAAAGAATAAAATTTTTGTGCCATCTTTGGCTCCATAGTGTGGTCAATTTTGCACATGCTGCTGTGCATCTCAGAGGAAGCAGAAGGAATATGGGATTGTTCTTGCTACTTTTTTAGTTAGGAAGTATGCCTATTGGTGAACTTTGATAAAGGATGGGGACAAAAGAAAGGGCATGGTGCTGTGTTTGTTATTCTAGTGTCAATGTGACTAGAAGATATGGTGCTATAATAGCAGAAAGTGAAATTGCCTCTCCAGTTGATAGGAGAAAGGGGGAGAAAAATAATACTAACATTACAATACCCTAAAGGGATTTTATCAAGCAGGGAAGACATTTTAGGTTCACACTTTTACAATACCTTGCCTTCATTTTTTATTTTGCCTCAGACCTTATCTATTTGGGCAGAATTTAAATCCAGAGTGAGTATCCCAGAAGGACTCCATGGAGGCTGAAATGGAACACAAAAACAAAAGGTCCAGAAAGGTTCTGTGCGGTTCCTAATGTCACATCCTTTTTAATGATCATAATGTTTTTATTACTGATTTAATTCTCGTTCACAGCGTGTCAGTGTGGTTACTTGACAGAACATTTTACTCTTTGGGGAAAGAAAAAATGATAGAGAAGGGATGCAAAATTTCTAGCTGCAATTATGAATGACCTTGCAATACCGAGCTGGCACGCTCAGCAGAATCAATAGCCAGACGGGATTCAGTAGTGGGTCCAATAAGAGGAAAGGGAAATTTGTGAGGAGGGGGAGATGCGAATTTTGTGAGGAGGTGGGAAGGTGAGGAGCAAAAAAGAAGGGGGATGGGCAGAAGATTAAACTGAAGTGATACTGATGTGGCTATGCCAGACTTTTCATGCTGCTTTTGAAGCCAAAATTTGATTCTCGCAAAAATGACAGATGTTGCAGCTTTGGCCAATTAAAGGACAAAAGCGTAATAATTTTACGCTCTGCTAGTTATATAACAGGCACTTGAACACCAGTCAGCTACTCAAAAATAATCAAACATGAACAGGCAGTTTATTGCTATGTAAAAAAAAACCAAAATTAAAGAAAGGAAGTAATAGCAAAAAAATTATACATACGTATATAAGACTATAGATGGAATAGAAGTTACAGGAGACATTGTACTCTATGAAATTCTAGGGAGAGCCACCTTCATGTAGAATGTAATGCATGTAATTTTATTTCCATTTTCAAATGAATGAACCATTAGTGAAATGTTGTTAATACTAATTTTTTGGAAAGAATATTTACATTTGTATTTCTGTTTTTGCCAAAATTAACTTGAGTTTTTGTAATAGAGATTTTACAATCGTAAATACACCTTCCTTCCATGAGAAATGCACATTCAATGTATTTCAGTGACTTTTCCCCATTTTATTTTTGTTGTGGTAAAATATGTATAATATAGAATTCACCTTCTTAACCATTTTTCAGTGTACAGGTTAGTGGTATTAAATACTGCTATCCTTGCCATCTAGCTCCAGAACTCTTTTCATATTTTAAAACTGAAACTCTAGACTCATGAAACAATACCCCATTCCCACCTTCTCCTGCCACCTGGAAACCACCATTCTGTTCTGTCCCTATGGTTTTGACTACTCTTACGTACCTCATATAAGTGGAATTATACAGTATTTATCTTCTTGTGACTGACTTATTTCACTTACACAATGTCCTAAGGTTTATCCATGTTACAGCACATGTCAGAATTGCCTTCCTTTTTTTTCTTTCTTTTTGTTTTCTACTTTTATTGATATATAATTGACAAACAGCACTGTGTAAGTTTAGGTCGTACAGCCTAATGATTTGTCTTCCATATATCATGAAATAATTACCACAATAAATTTACTTAACATCCATCATCTCATATAGATACTGTGATATATATATATACTTTTTCCTGATGATGAGAACTCTTAGAATCTACTCTTAACAACTTTCATGTGTATCATACAGTAGTGTTAACTATAGTCACCATGTTGTATATTACATCTGCTGTACTGACTTGTCTTATAACTGGAAGTTTGTGCCTTTTGACTACCTTCATCCAATCCACTCCCCATAATAACCACAAATCTGACCTCTTTTCCTAGGAGTTTGTGGGGTTTTTTGTAATTTTTATTCAATTTATTTATTTCCTTCCTTTTTAAGGCTGAATAATATTTCATTGTATGTCTATCCACATTTTGCTTATCCATTCATCTATCAATGAACACTTGGATTGCTTCCACATACTGTGAATAATGCTTCTATGAACATAGGTGTACAAAGATCTCTGTGACACACAGCTTTCAGTTCTTTTGGGTATATACTCAGAAGTGGAATTGCTGGGTCATATAGTAATTCTATTTTTAATTTTTTGAGAAACCACAATACTATTATCCATAGCTTCTGTACCGTTTTACTTGCCCACCAACAATGCACAAAGTTACCAATGTCTCCACATCCTCACTCAATTATTTTCTGTTTTCTTTTTCTTTACATAGTAACTCTTCTAATGGGTGTGAGGTGGTATATCATTGTAGTTTTGTGGGGGGGGGGGGGTTGTGTTTTTATCTTATTATGTGAGAAAAAAATTTTATTTTTGTTTGAGACAGTGATTTCCAAAGTGGAGTGTGCTAGAGTATCCACTATGGGAGGGAAGAAAATATTAAAACTTTATATAGAAAAAATAAGCTTTACTAATATTTAATAGTTGAGTTGACGCTGGTTGGTATATCTGAAAGTGTACTGTCACTTAGGTTATATGAGATAGCCTGAAGGAAGAGTTGGGCATTGACAACCTGGTGGAATTGACAGCAGTATACTCATCCTTATTCTTGCCTTTGGTGAACTCTATCCATGTACATGGATATCTGGATTATATTATCTACTGTTTTTTATTGAAGTATAGTTGACATACAATATTATATTAGTTCCGGGTATACAACATAGTGACGTGACATTTCTATACATTACAAAGTGATCACCATAGCAAGTCTGTAGTAACCACCTGTCCCCACCATACAAAGTTACTGAAATATTATTGACTATATTCCCTATGCTGTACATTATATCCTCATGTGAGTTGTTTTATAACTGGAAGCTTGTACCTCTTAATCTTCTTAATCTATTTTGCCCATCCCTCCACCTCCCCCCTCTGGTGACCAACTGTTTATTCTTTGTATCTATGAATTTGTTCCTGTTTTTTTTTGTTTGTCCGTTTGTTTTGTTTTCTGGATTCCACATATAAGTGAAATCATATGATATGTGTCTTTCTCTGTCTGACTTATTTCACTTAGTATAATACCCTCTAGGTCCATCCATGTTGTCACAAACCGCAAGATTTCATTCTTTTTTATGGTTGAGTAATATTCCATTATATATATTATGTTGCAATGAACACAAAGTGCATGTTTCTTTTCCAGTTAGTGTTTTTGATTTCTTTGGCTAAATATCCAGAAGTGGAATTGCTGGATCATATGGTGGTTCTATTTTTAATTTTTTGAGGAACCTCCATAATGGCTGCACCAATTTACAGTCCTAGTGTATGAAGGTGCACTTTTCTTCTCATCCTTGCCAATACTTATTTCCTGTCTTTTTGATAATAGCCATTCTGACATGTACAAGGTGATATCTCATTATGGTTTTGATTTGCATTTCCCTGATGATTACTGATATTTAGCATCTTTTCATGTGTCTGTTGGCCATCTGCAAATCATCCTTGGAAAAATGTTTATTCAAATTAATTGTTTGTTTTTTTGATATTGAGTTGTAAGAGTTATTTTTATATTTGGATATTAACCTCTTATTAGATATATCACTTACAAATATCTTCTTCTGTTCAGTAGGTTGCCTTTTTGTTTTCATAATGGTTTCCTTCACAGTGTAAAACTTTCTAGTTTGATGAAGTCCCATTTTTAAATTTTTGCTTTTGTTACCTTTGCCAGAGGAGACAGATCCAGAAAAATATTGCTAAGACCAATATCAAGGAGGTGACAGCCTACGTTTTCTTCAAGGAGTTATACGTCTTATATTTTTGTCTTTATATTTTATGTCTTTAATCCATTTTGAGTTTATTTTTGTACGTGGTGTAAGAAAGTGATCCAGTTCCATTCTTTTGTATGTAGCTGTCCAGTTTTCCCAACACCATTTATTGAAGAAACTGTCTTTTCCCTATTGTATATTCTTCTCTAGTTTGTCGTAGATTAATTGACCATATAAGCATGGGTTTATTTCTGGCCTTTCTCTTCTATGCCATTGATCTACGCATCTATTTCTGTGCCGGTACCATATAGTTTTGTTTACTATAGCCTTGTAGTATAGGTTGAAGGCAGGGAGCATGATACCCAAGCTTTGTTCTTCTTTCTCAATATTGCTTTGCCTGTTTAGGGTTTTTTTTGGTTCTACACAAATTTTAGGACTATTTGTTCCAGTTCTTTTATAAATGCCATTGGTGTTTTCATGGGGATTACATTGAATCTGTAGATTACTTTGGGTAGTATGGACATTTCAACAATATTAATTCTTCTAATCCATGAGCTTGGAATATCTTCCCATTTATTTGTGTTGTCTTCAATTTCTTTCATTAACGTCTTATACTTTTCAGGATGAAGGTCTTCCACCACCTTGCTTCAATTTATTCCTAGGTATTTTATTCATTTTGATGCAATTGTAAATGGGATTATTTTCTTAAATTCTCTTTCTTGTTCTTAATTAGTGTATAAAAGTGCAACAGATATCTGTATATTGAGTTTGTATCCTATGAATTTACTGAATTCATTTATTAGTCCTAATTTTTTTGGGTGGAGTCTTCAGGGTTTTCTATATATATTATCATGTCATCTGCAAATAGTAACAGTTTTACTTCTGCCTTTCCAATTTGAGTGCTTTTTATTTCTTTTTCTATACATTGAATACTATTTTGAATAACAGTGGCAAGAGTGAGCACCCTTGTCTTGTTCCTGATCTTAGAGGAAATGCTTTCAGCTTTCCACCATTGAGTCTGATGTTAGCTGTGGGTTTGTCATGTATGACTTTTTAATTATATTGAGGTATGTTCTCTCTCTACTCACTTTCTTGAAAATTTTATCATAAATTGATGCTGAATTTTGTCAAATGCTTTTCTGCATCTATTGAGATGATCATATGATTTTTATCCTTCAGTTTTTTAATGTGGTGTATCATGTTGATTGGTTTACAGATATTGAACCATCCTTGCATACCTGGGATAAATCCCACTTTATCATGGTGTAAATCATTTTAATATATTGTTGAATTTGGTTTGCTAATATTTTGTTAAGCATTTTTACACTGATGTTCATCAGGAATATTGACCTATAATTTCTTTCTTTTATTTTTTTTGGTAATATCTTTGTCTGGTTTTGCTATAAGGGTAATACCTGTCTCATAGAACGAGTTTGGAAGCATTCGTTCCTCTTCAAATTTTTGGAATAATTTGAGAAGGGTAGAAATTAACTCTTATTTTAATGTTTGGTAGAATTCACTCATGAAGCCTTATTGTAGTTTTGATTTGCGTTTCCCTAGCAATTAGCAATGTTGAGCATCTTTTCATTTGCTTATTAGCCACTTACATATTTTCTTTGGAGAAATGTCTATCCAAGTCCTTTGCCCATTTTTGAATTGAGTGGTTTGTTTTTTGTTAGTGAGTTTCAAGAATTCTCTATACGTTCTGAATATCAAACCCTTATCAGATATGTGTCTTCGAATCAAAAGTGAATATTGTCAAACTAAATAAAGAAGTAAACTGAGGCAGGCTCAAGAAAATAAGAGTTTATTCAGGAATAGCACAGAAATTGCAATTTGGTTGCAAATGGTGAACTATGGTTCACCACAGTCAAGTCCAAAGATACAAAAAGAAGGTCAACATTTATTAAGTTTTAGGAGGAAATTGGGGAAGTTGTTTTGAATAAAAGTTCATTGGAGAGGAACAGGAGTTTGAGTTTGTGGCAGTTTCTTATTAGCTGTAAGTGGTGGTTAGTGAACTGTTGCAGGGCAGGGAGAAATCTTCCTTCCTTTTCTTGAAAGCAGGAGATGAAATTCTCATGTGAAAAATGTCCTGCCTTGTAACAGAAGAAAGGTAGTAGCATTCTTATCATCACAGAAAAAAAGATGAGACTGAGAGAATTTTATACAAAGAATTCTAGACAAATAGACCTTGTTCTCTTCCTTCTTCTTGCTGGTTATGGAGGTGGCAACCAATGGTACATGCATGAGAGCTTCCCTTTCCAGGCTCCTTGACTCCATTTTAAATGAGATTTTTCTTTATTTTTACAGTATTTTGTACATAGCATATACTTGTATCATCACTTTTTTGTTTTTCTTTTCTTTCTTATTTTACTTTCTGTCAATCTTTGTCTTTTGATTGGAGAGCTTAATCCATTAACATTTAAACTAATCACTGATAAGGAGGTGCTTACCTCTGTCATTTTTCTATTTGTTTTCCATATGTCTTAGAGCTTTTGTCCCTCAGTCTGTGCATTACTCTCTTCTTTTGTGTTTAGTTGACTTTTTGTAGAGGATCATTTAAATTCCTTTCTCATTTCCATTTGTGTATATTCTATAGCTATTTTCTTTATGGTTACCATGGTGATTACATTTAACATTCTAAAGTTATAACACTCTAATTTGAATTTGTACCAGCTTAACTTCAATAACATAAAAAAACTCTGCTCATTTACAGCTCCATCTCCTTTCAATTGTTGATGTCACAAAAGTACATCTTTATACATTGTATGCCCAAAATCACAAGCTAACAAATCTTTTAAATGAATTTGTCTTTTAAATTATGTAAAAAACAAAATGTGGAGTTATAAACCAAAGTTATAATATTACTAGCTTTCAGACTAACTGTTTTTTGTTTTAATGTCTTCGTCTGTTAAATCACAAAAGCAAAAACTGGGTTTACATACTATTGTTACAATATAGTTTTTATAATTGTCCACATATTTACCATTACAGAGCTCTTTATTTCTTCATTTGACCTTTAGTTACTGTCTAGTGTTGTTTCATTTGAAACTACAGGATTCCCTTTAGCATTTCTTGCAGTGCAGGTCTAATGATAACAAACTCTCTCAGGTTTTGTTTATCTGAGAACGTGTTAATTTCTCTCTTATTTTTGAAGGACAGTTTTACCAAATATAGGATTCTTGGTTGAAAGATTTTTTTTTTCTTTTAGCACTTTGAATATATTGGCCCCCTGCTTTTCTGATGAGAAAATCAGTTTATGATGAGAAATCTGCTTATAATCTTATTGAGGATCATTTGTATATGGCAAATCACTTCTCTCTTACTACTTTCCACATTTTCTCTTTGTCTTTTTCTTTCAAAAGTTTGATTACGTGTTTCAGTGTGAGTCTCTTTGAGTTCATTTTATTTGGAGTCGCTGAAGTTCTTGGATGTTTATATTCAAATCTTTCATCAAACTTAGACCTTTCTAGCTATTATTCCTTCAAATAGTCAATCTATCCCTTTATCTTTTTTTCTTTCTCTGCAATTTCTATAATGTATATGTTGGGCTGCTTGATACTGTCCCACAAGTCCCTTAGGCTCTGTTCACTTTCTTCAATCTTTTTTCTTCCTGTTGCTCAGACATAATAATTTCCATTGTCCTATCTTCAAGCTCACTGATTCTTCATCTTGCTCTAATCTACCTTTGAATCTCTCTAGTGAATTTTTTTTTATTTCAGTTACTTTATTTTTTAGCTCCAGAATTTCCCTTAGTTTTTTCTAATTTACTCTCTTTATTGATATTTCCATTTTTTCATTTTTTTTTTTTTACTTTTTCCACATCTTTCTTACCTCTTTGAACATCTTTAAGATAGATATTTCAAATTATCTAGTAGATCTGCCATCAGTTCTTTTTCAGGAACAGTTTCTGTTGATTTGTTTGTTTTTTTTTTTTTGAATGAGGCCATACTTTTCCATTTCTTTGTATACTTTGTGACTTTTTGTTGGGAACTGGACATTTGAATCTAATAATGTGGTAACTCTAGAAATGAGATTCTCCCCCCTTCACAGGGTTTGCTGATTTAATTGTTTTTTCTTTTTTCTTTTTTTTTTTTTTTGGTAGATTGTTGTAGGCTTTCTCTGTGCTGAGAATCATCCTAAGGTATAAACTTAAGGTACTTTGAGGTCTCTTCTCAGCTTGTACCTTTCCCTGGCCATGTGTGGTGAATATACGCAGTTTCTTTTCAATGTATTATTCTTTAATCTTTGACTCCCAAAAGGGATAAAAGAGAAAAATGAAGGTGAGAAGGATGCTAGCCCTTGAAATCCCCTGGAAATCACTTTGGCCAGAGGAGGAGAGGCTTGAAAAAATGAGGATCATGCAACAACAATGGCCACCTTCCTCTTGGTCTGCACTTATGATATCAGAAGCAGCAATCAATGGACAGAGCACAGATTCCCAATATTTGTAGGGCAGGGTTGTTTTTACCAGCCCTGGCTACCACAAACTGCATGCAAGCTGTTCTTGGAATGTATGCATGGCTGCCTGTCATGGGGCTGGGAGTGGGAGATGGGTAGCTGTTAATGTGCTAAGAGTTGAAATTGAGCAAAATTCACAACATTTACTACACAGGCTGTCCCCTGGATGTTGCAACACTTCAATAGACTGCAAACTTCCAAAATAGTTATGTCAGACAGATTCTGCCAGTGCCATTGTTGTAGGTGGGGGAGATTCCAGGTGTTTCATACTCTGCCATCTTCCCAGATTAATATTAATTTTACACCTGAAAAATAAAATGTTTAAGAGGAAAACTGTGAACTCAACCAGAAAATTTTATATTGTTTTATTTAGCAGATTCCTTCTTTCTCTATGTCTTACACACACAAACACGCACCACACATGCATGCATACACATTAGCACATACATAAAATTTAGAGGATGGTATTTGTTTACTGGACCTTTTTAAGGCCAAACAGTACTTGGAATGTAATAACATGTGTTCCTATATCTGTTTTTCCTTATTTCTTTCCCAAATCCTATAGTGATGCTTCATAATAATTCTCATCCAAGTTTTATTTGAAGGGAGATGGACAATAAATCTTCTTGACATTGCTTTTACTTAGGCTCCAAGTAAAAATATATTGCACTAAAAAAATGAAGATGGCAAGATTGATTGAAACAATTAGTTCTAGATATCACAGAATTTTTAGATTCAACAAGGATTCTATAGTTTATCTACTCTAAACAACTTTTTAAAGAAATGAAAAATGTAGTCAAGAAAGAAAGCTTTTGTGATTTTCCCAAGTTCCCCTGTATTTATAGAAGTGGAATAAGAATTAATGGTGTTCATACCTTTAGACAAGAAATTAATTTCATGTGCTGGCCAGGTGGCATAGTGGTTGGGTTCACACACTCTGCTTCAGCAGCCTGGGGTTTGCAGATTTGGATCCCAGGTGCAGACCCACACACCACTCATCAAGCCATGCTGTGGTGGTGTCCCATATACAAAACAGAGGAAGATTGGTGCAGATGTTAGCCCAGGAACAATCTTCCTCAAGCAAAAAAAGAAGAGGATTGGCAACAGATGTTACCTCAGGGTCAATCTTCTTCACCAAAAATAAGCAAACAAGTGCAATTAATTTCAGTCTTGAGCTATAATCAGAGATTTTAATGAATATGACATACCTTGCTTTGTCATTAGCTCTAAACTTAAAACATAAATCTAACTGAAATAAGTTTGTGTGTGTATGTATGTTGGTATATTTGTACTCATTGAGATGATTCTAAAATAAAGATTTTTTTTCCTAAAAGATTGACACAGCTCATTTTCCATCTTTATAATTATGTTCTCTTTTGATATTTGCCATTTCACACCAATAAATTCTATTTCTTCAGTGACTGCAAGGTTTCAGCAACATGCAAGACTGTCAGCCATTTTTTCTTAGTACTTTTGTTGAATTGAGTATATATATGAATTTAATAAAGAACTAGATAATTAAACTAAAGTAAAAAAAAAATGTTTAAAAGACCTGTGGAGGGAAAATATTCCAACTACGTAGGATAATTCTATTAGAATCAAAGACAAATTTATTTCTGAACATCCAGGAAACCAAGTGAAGAGGAAAATATGAGTGTATTCTTCTGTTCCTGTCATATTAATTTATTCATCAAGTATTAATTGATGTGCTAGGCACTGCAATAAGTTTACAGAAATATTAAAATTGCAGTGTATATTTTTAAAAGGAAGCAAGGAATAAATTAGAGGCTTTTAAATGGCTTTTTAAAAACGACACAAATAAGAATGGCATATCTTCAATTATGAAACATCTTTTTATTTTTCTACAAATTCATCATAGAAAATTTTTAAACTAAATGAAAGAAACCTATTCTGATATAACAAAGAAAAGAAAAATGATATAGTGTTCATATTTATGTAGAGAGAACTATATAAACATTCTCCCAGATATTTAAATATTAAATCTATGTATTCATCCATAATATTGTCTCAAAATATGCAAAGTAATGCTTTATATATAACATAATTCAAACAACCATTCCTCTTGGAAACATTTTTTGTTATTTTCCTATAATATAAACAATAATGTAGTAAGTGCCATTGCAGATATACCCCTTATTGAATCTGTGATTGCTACTCTCTAAAAATGACTTCCTACAGCCCCAAAGGGCCACACCTACCAGTATTCATGTCCTTATGTCATACTATCCACTTGAATTTTGGCAGGTCCTGTGACTCACTTGTAACTAGCAGAATGTGGCAGAAATTACTGTGCTACACTGTGAGTTCCAAGGGCTAGTCAGAAGAAATCTTGCAAATTCTACTTTGATCCCCTGAAACACTCACTTTTAGAGCTATAAGCCACCCCCCGCACCCAAGCAGTTCAACAATCCCCAGACCATGCATGATGTGAGAAGCTCAAGCCATATGGAGATGCACTAAAGGATGAGATGCCATATGGAGGTAGGGAGAGAGAGAGAGATTTTGGAAATTTTCTTTGGAAAAATGTGTATTCAGATCTTTTGCCCATTTTTTAGTTGGATTATTTGTGGGGTTTTTGCTATTGAGTTGTATGAATTCCTTGTAAATTCCTTGTAAACTCCTTATTGAATATGTGATTTGCAGATATTTTCTTCCCTTACACAGGTTGCCTTTTCATTTTGTGGATGGTGAGATAAGTGATAATGGTTTTACTATCGTTAAATATAATAAGACCATATGAAATATTTTCCTCCACAGGGATAATTAAAGATTTTATATTTTTAGAAAATGTGTACATGTTCTTCATTTGACCATTCTTATACTGACCTCACATAAAACCAGAGGTAGAACATTGTATTGGTTTTCTATTGTCTGCATAAAAAAATTACCACAAACTGAGTGGTTTGACACAACACGAACGTATTATCTCAGAGTTTCGTAGGTCACGAGTCTGAGTAGTGTGGTTCAGCTGGTTTCTCGGCATAGAGTATTCAAGGCAGAATTCAAAGTCTTGTCAGAACTGGATTTCCTTCTCGAGGCTTTGGGGAGAATCCATTTCCAAGTTGATTCGGGTTGGTGACAGAGTTCAGTTCCTCATGATTGTAGAATGAGGTCCTGTTTCCTTACTGGCTCTCAACCAGGAGTCATTCTCAGCTTCTAGAGGCCACCTGCATTTTCTGGGCCCTTTCTACATTTTCAAAGCCAGCTACTTGGTTCAGTTCCTTTTATGCTTTGAATCTCTCTGAACTCTCCTTTTGCCTCATCTACTCTGCCCCTTTTTCTGCCACATCTTTCTGATTGACTGAGCTGGAGAAGAAGGTTCTCTACTTTTAGGGGCTCAAGGGGTTAGATTGGACCCACCCAGGTAATTCTGGATAATCTCTCTATCTTAAAGTCTATAACCTTAATTTCATCTGCAATGTCCCTTTGCCATGTAACCTAACATATCTACAGTCAAGACACCAAGGAGAAGAGATTACGGAGGCCAAATTCTGTCTCCCGTAAGCCTCATACTCTAACCCACTGAACATATTCCTACTGTAAACCAAGTTAATGAAGATATAGAGAAAACTAAGTGAAATCCTCCTGATCAAATTTATGTGAAGATGGGACACAAAGTAGAGCAAAGAATAAATAACAGCTTGTTTTGCAGATTACCTAATTTAGTAGCATTTATTTTAGCTAGATTTTTGGCAGAAGTGTGGTAGTAAGAAGTTAAGGCTAAACTTACCTGCAAAAACCTGGACCCCAGGTATTCTCAGAGATATCCGTATGTTTTGTATAGCAGATGTTCAAGTGGAAAGGTTGATATCCTACAGTGAATTAGGAAATGACCTGTATTCACACAGAGAGATCAGCAACACAAGACATGCAGAAGTGAAGAGCCAATTATCTTTGCAGACATACTCCACATGTTAAATTTTGTGAAATGCCTTAACAAATATTCAAACAATTTTAGGGATATTTAAAAACATTTTCACATGAATGAACTAAGTAAACAATTTCAGTATTATCCCCACAAATGTTATTGCTCCCTTGAGTTCATCGGAAAATTTTGAAATTGTGATGAAATCGTGTCTAGCTTTGACTGAATTAGTCACGTAACTAAATTTTAGTAATAAGGTCATTTTAGAAAAATAATTTCAGATTTCTAAGTGTTTTTTCTTTCTCCTTGAAAACTGTTTTTAATATAATTGTAATCATTTCTTGTTATTTTTTTACTTTTTTTCTAGTAAGAAAAATATTACCTTCCAAATGTAGAAAAAGCTTAAAATCATAGATGGTTAAAAAAGAAAAATTATGTACATCTGTGTGTATGTATGTAAACGCATGTATTTCTACCACTGAGAGGCAGCTAACTATTGGTAATATTTACTTTGTATCATTTTGTATATTCATTTTGTGTCGACGATTTCAAACTACTCAAAAATTTTATATCCTACTTATTAAAAGCTAACATTGCAATGTAAGTAAATGTACTTCATTCTTTTAACATTTTAAGATAGCATTCTACCTTAGAGCATTTTCTACTTATTTCTCATATTTTCAACTTTTTACCAACCAACACTATTTATACTTAACAGTAATAATATTCATATTCTATGCAAAAGAGAGATAAGGAAGATAAAGTTTGGTTTTTTTTCCATTCTCATGGCCAACCAATGGCCAAATTCTCTTACAAGCTGGATTGCATTTTGTGGTAGGTAGCAAGTTGTCTTCATCTTGAAGAGTATTCAGAACTGAATATATGCAATGATGCCCTAACAGCACCTCATTCCCCAAATGTCTAGTTCCAATTAACCAAGACATGTGTTCTGTCAGCTCCCAGCAACGATGTGCTTGCCCCCAGGAATGTTCTTTTCTTCAATCGCTTTGTCTGACTCTGGTCAACAGCCCCAGGTCAGTAATCATCACCATTCTATCCTCAAGGGCTCCTTCTTAAATATCCCTTCTAGCTGTGTCTGACAAGTGTCCTATCCATCTTTTATATACTTGTCCCTTTTAAGACTAACCCACAGAATAACATCTTTGAAATACCTTTGTGCTAATAGCTAATTGATTGTATGGTTTCCTAAGGCGACAGCCTTCATATAACCCACAATCTTCTATCACTTTCATTGCATGATGCTATTTCCTGAACTCCAAGTTATTTTACTGCTGGAGTACTGAGTGGAATTCCTGTTCAGGTGCTCATTTACCTGGAAGCTTTATATTCATATTTCTTCTGCACCTGCTTTAACGTGTCTTACTTATGTCATTGTAGCTATGATTGTTTTTCTTCTTAGTAGTTAACTTCCACGCATTCTTCACATTGTCATCTCCTCAAGCAGTCTCTATTGATCTGAGAGCACAGTCCCAGTTATAATTTTATCTTTGTTTGTGTGATTATTTGACCCATACCCCTTTCCCCTCACGGGACCGCTATCTTCATGAGGGTGCTGTTTCCTTCTGCTTCTGCTTACGTTGTTTCTTAGGTGCATATCTTATGATCAGAGTATAGAAATGTTGATTGAAATAAGAAGTAAATGAATAGAAACTCTGTCAAGCTAACATAGCTGATAGTTGTTTTTGTAAAGGTTATCCCAATATTTTTCTAAATAGCATTCTATCCTCTTGCACAATTTATTAGGACAAAGAACATGAGTAACCATTATGCATACTGACTAGACACGGGCACTCACTGTGCTGGGCATTTTACGTACATTTCATTATTTATAACCATGTAGGATTCCTTGTCAGACAAATTGTTTTACCGCTTTTGATTTGAAAAAGAGACCCTCATAATCTGAGTAAAGAGCTTGTCAAAGATTTGGTAGATTTGAACCTAATTACATCTGGAACCAGAATTGATACTTTGCACATGCTCTCTACCATACCTAAAATAAGAAGCAAACTATGTTTAATAAAAGTACATATCATAGCATCTTTAGCAAAAGAGAAAAGCGACCCTTGTCTGGACTTCTGATTAGCCCCATTTTGTTCTTTAATTTGTATAAGAGAGTTCAAATGTGAACATTTTTATAATCACAATTCACAGAAAAATACTCAAGTTAAAATTCACCTGGATCAACAGTTTGCAGAATGTTGGATCCAATGGTAAAGCGGCTCTGGGTCCAAAGCTTAGAGGAGGCAGGACTCCTGGCCCTTCACTCCACCACTTCATCTGTTTTATGATTAGGCGTATCATGTAAGATGTTATTTGGGAAAAAACATCATGCCAAAAAAACCAAAACCACAATAGTTTGGAAAAATTTAAAACCAATAAATTAGACCATAGAGAATAGATTGGGTTCTGCAGGAATCACTTCTGAAAGAGCTTGTTCATAGCTGACATCAATGAATACAATTAACTCCACCAGCAACGTAAACTGAGGGAGATCCCCTTCTCTAAAGCAAGACACTCAAGCCAAACAAGAAGTCTCCTCAAGCAACAGAAGGAATTACTCTCAGAAAAACCTCACTAAAAGGGACCTTTATTCCAAGGGGAACTCTATATTTATGATTTCCTTTTCTCAAAGAGCAGCTGCAGAGAGAAGCTGAAGGGCTCCGGTCCTTTCAATTAGAAGTCTTGCAATCTAGAACAACTGACTTTCTCACTCTGCATCGTGGCTTTCTTAAATATAAAACTAAAAGATCAAGTCACAAGATTTAGTAAAGATTAAGATACTTAATGTTAAATAGTTATGCATTACTGTTGATAAATACTTAACACAAGGTAATGAATTAGGCAATTCATTAGCAACATGGACAAAAGCCATATTTTAAGCATTTATTCTCAAATGAGTCACTTTGCTAAATTTGATAGGAGTTACAAAGAAGCCTGAGTCAGAGGCAGGTCATCTGGGTGTATGCAGTCTACTGAGGGGAAGAACCAAGAAAACAGACTAGAGACTTACGCAACCAAACAGAAATGTTGACAGGCTGAAATATTTAATCAATGACCAAAGTATTATCAATCAGGAAAAGTAAAAACACTTCTTGCTAATAAATGACGGGAAAACATCTCACCTAGAATCAAAAAATGTGACAGAGTATTGGGTCAGCACACAAATTTGTTTTATTTTATTTTTAGGCTGAAAAAAACACAGCTCTGTTTGTTTTCCCTGTTAACTTTATCTGTATGTCCAGATTGCTGCTATTTTCCCAATGTCAGTATCTTACATATTATTTTAAACTTCATAGATCTTTCAGATACTTTTTTTTTTTTTTTTTTTTTTTGCTGAGGAAGATTTGCCCTGAGTTAACATCTGAAGCCAATCTTTCTCTGTTTTTGTATGTGGGTTGGCACCACAGCATGGATGTTGATGAGGGATGTAAGTCTGCTCATGGGAACCAAACCTGGGCCACCAATGTGGAACAGGCTGAACTTAAACACTAGGCCACCTTGTTGGCTCCTAGATTTTGAGATATTTTTAATGAACTATTTCTTATTGTAGTCTCCCAAGGATCCAGGGAAACAGCAGGCAACTATGGTTTAGAATAGGGAGCAGCAGCACAGAGAGTGATTGCAGTTGTGGAAGACCACACTGCAAGGCAGAACACTAAATTCCAAATTTTCAGAATTTAATCTCCTGTCATTAGCTGAATTTGTGGCATTGTTCCTTCCCATGAGTTGCTCATTATTGCTCCAGGTTTACAACCATAAATCCTAAAATCTTGTAATTAAATGCTGAACCGACTGCACGAGTCTTACTTGCCCCTGAGACAAAATGATGTCCCCTCCTTCAATGATAGCATTGCTTAATTCACCACTGAGAATGTATAGTTCAGCAACTTTAGGACCCTGGGAGAGATAAGGCAGTCTCTAGGACATTGTTTAACATACTGTGGTTGTTTAAGCTGTCTATGTTCAATGTCCATTATAACTAAGGGTCAAAGTTTAAGTAAGTGACTCAGAGATAAAACTTAATGGCAAAATTGAAACTTGCTTGTGGGCCCTGGAGACCCAGTCTAAACTTTTTGTGCTAATCTCCACTCTGCCATGTTTTGGATAGCCAGGTTCTCAGATGAAGTCTTATCCCTGGTTATTTTCCCATGGGGTGTGCTGGGAATGACACTTGCATCATCTTTGGGTGTTTTAAATTTTGCACAGATACTGATGTATAGTAGCATGGGAGCTAGAGGCAACTGAGAATGTAAATAGGGTTGGAAAGGCTAGAATGATCTGGAAGAGATATACTTGAATATTTAGTTGCTACAGCCAGACAAAAATACAAAAGGGGACAAAATTCATTGGTCAGTGCATGATTCCCTCATTGATTTTCCCTGCCAGTTCCTTTCAGTTCATTGATTTCCATTGCTGATTGAGTCATGTTCATCTGCTGCTAGGAGGTCACTTCATTTCCCTTTTGCTGATTTTTTCTGCCTACTCGGCACTCCTCCATGTGTGTGTGTCACTTCCACTAATCTCAATTGTCTGCTGTCAACCTAGTGATGTACTTTTTGCACAATGGGCCGTGAGATTCAGGATGGGTGGCTGAGGCAGCCACTGCATAAAACTTAACCAGAGCCTACTCACAGATTCCATTGTACTCTGCAACTATTTTAGGGTTTTACGTTTCTCTCTAACAGATTAAAAGGTATGCAATGTGTATCGTCCCCAGTGGTCATAGGCAATACACTCTAGGCCTACGGAAGAGAATAGTGCCCGTCTCTCCCTGAAAACAACTGGTATCACAGTGCCAAGAGTCACAAAACAAACACCACCCAAGAACACAACTCTCTCGTGCCATCCAGAAGCCATTTCATTCAGCAGCTGCATGAGATCTTATGTCTACCGCGGGCTGGTTAACAGGTGAAGGAAATAGGTAGATCTCCACAGTGACAGCATTTTGTATAATCTGTTTCAGCAATTTGGAGTTCATTTACCAGCAAACCCATTTTAAAATGCAGTTAAATATTTCCGTCAAGGTATCACAAAAGTATGAGTATGTAGGTCAGGTCTGTACATAGAAGGCATACACATTTTAATTCATGGTGTACTTTAATCACAGATACAATCCTTAGGAAAATAAAACCAATTGGATAGTTGTACAGTCTTATGTTATGCAAATTCTAAATGCATTAGGGACAAAGCTGTCTGTATTCATTCCCAGGCAGAAATCACAAACATATTCACGAAGAAGACAACAAAAGCTTCTTTAAGACCACAGAGCTGCTGCCTTTAATGAGAATTTTTTCAGGTTTGTTCTAACATTGAAGATTATGCCTTTGAATTTTTTATACCACTTGAAGATGTGATTTACTTTGTATTTATATTTAGTAATTGGCCATGCAGGTTTCAGTTTTAAAATTTATTATGCAACATTCAACAAGACTAACAGTATTAAATACTAATCAACTTTTAATAAGAATTATAAATGCTATCTCCTTGCTCAAGACATGAAAAGCAATCACTGCAATCAATCAGGTAGTCTAATCAATTTTCAAAATGAAATTAACCATGCATTATGCAGGAAAAAACAAAACAAAACCCTGCAGAACAGTATACTATGCCTTTGCTACAGGGGATAAGTTCAGTTTTAGAAAATGTTAATAGGATATTTAGTTTCTGTCTGATGTACTCAATCATGAGTTTTCAAAGGGTTGCTCAGATTTATTCTAACATGTCCTTTCAGAGACTTGAGTAGATAGATTGATGTGTGTTATGAGAATGCAATATAATGTCTGCAATTTTTCTCCACTTTAGTTCTTATACAAATTATATTGAAAAGTGAATTTCAATTACCCCAGGATTCACTCCCTTCCTAAAACAGTAGAAACCATCATGAATTTAACATACAAGTAGATTTTATGAAAACAAAGATTCTTATATATAAGAAAACAATTTAAATTGCTGCCTTAACAAGAAGTTCTTCCAAAGAGTGTTTAAATAAGTTTTCTCAGATAATTTTATGTTATGTGAAGGTGATTCATCTAAGCAATTAAACCAGTTTGGAATGTGGGACCATAGTGTGCCAAGCAATATGCTGGGCACTGAGAATATCAACAAGAAACAACTTCACAGACCTCAAAGAACTCAAGGCCCATGAAGGAGACAGTCAAGGGAACAGAATGAAAAATAAGTTAAGTGCAGTAACTTTGCAAAGGAATTGGCATGCCTGACTGTTTAACTTGACAATTAAAAAGAGCTGGTTTCTTAAGTGTTTTGTGGAGTCTGCCTGAGTCGTTAATAAAATAATCGCAATAATAAAACTAGCTTCTATTGAGTAATTCTTAAATGCTAATTGTTCTACATACTTTATATATACTGTATCCTTTTATTCTCACATAAAATAGATGGGCTTGGTAGTATAATTATACTCATATTTATTTTTTAAATGGGGAAATCTACGATTCGTAAAGTTTGAATAATCTATCCAAAGTTACACAGTTACTAATCGGTGAACCTGGTATAGCAAATCATACATTTGACCCTAAAGTCACCCAGATGCTTAACTGCTTTGCTGAGACATATTTAAATTCAAAGTTCAAAAGCCTCCATTTAATTTGGCCTTTTCTTTGAAGCAGAAGCCCATGAGAAATACCCTGAGATGCCACTTACCATCATTTTCAAATTATTAAACTGGCATCTAACAATGTGATGCATATTTTAAATGAGCTGTTTTATTATTAAAAAATACAAAGACATTTGAGTTTGACATTTGACATTAATGTTGCTAACTCTATCTGCATGATAAATGTGCTTTGCAGAAGCGATCTGCTTTATATAGAATTCTACGAAAAAGGAGTTTTGAATAAGAGAACAAGCATACTTGACAGCATATCCAATATTATCTAATAAGGATACACACTTGACATGACAATACTTGAACAAGAACAAACAATAATCACTATTACATGACAAGAAGATACCTTTTCAAAATAGCATCTGGCCTTGTTACTGAAAAGACTCCTCAAAATCACTGAGGTGTGCGTAACTAAAGTCCTCAGAAATCCTTTAAAATTACTTCCAAATGTTTCCTGATGCTATCATTTTATACACAGAGAATTAGTTTTCAATGTTATTATTATTTAGGACATGTAGCCATGCCCATAAGGAATAATTCATGGTAAAGCATGGGTAGGGAGGGGAGACAGAATTATCATTTGTACATACCATCTCAATCAACCCCAGAATCAACTTTGACATCATTATCTCTACTTATTCAGATGTGGAACATTGGATGGCAGAGGTTAATGAATAAACCAGAGTCTTGTTATATAGCCAATTGTCAGGGGAGCCAAGATCCATACTCAAGACTCACGAATCTGAACACCATGCATTATTTTCCACAACATATTGCTTCCTAAGCTTCTTTGAAATTAGCAGAACATAGGGTTGTTTGCAAGACAAAATTAAGCATTAAGTGTTCGTAATGTTAAGACTTTAAAGATCTTACATCTGAACAAGTACATGATTTTATATACACATATGTACATATATGTATTTTATCAATGCAAGTTATATACGTATACACACACTATATATATATATATATATATGTAGTTCTCTTTGTTCTCCATGAACCTGAAATCTCTGCTTCTCAATCTCAGGTATTAAATCTACCAAATAGAATGTAAATGTCTGGCAGGTATGTTCATGTCCTACCTCCATGCCCACCACCCACACAGGAGGTACCTGCAACTTCAGTGGGCAGTTCTATATATAACATGAATCATTCATTCCTAGATATCTAATTTCTCTCTCTTTCTCCTGGTTTATTGCCATTAACAATAACACATACTCACGCCTCTCCTGCCTTGTCATTTTCCATCTATCTTTACATATGTAGCCTCCATTTATCATATTGTCTTTCAACAAAAATGTATAAGCCCTGATCTGTACATACTTATCCAGGTAATAAGTCAAGAGTGTTGCACTACACTAACAAAGCCCTCACCATCATTTTATTTACATTTTAATGATGGAGATAGAAAATAAATAAACTGATAAGTAATTTAAGTTCAGGTGATGAAAAATGCTATGAAAAGAATAAAGTTGCTTAAATGTACAGTGATTAATTGAGAGGTGGGCTATTTCAGATATGCCTGTCAAGGAATCTTTCTTTGAGATAGTAATATTTAAACAGACTACATGATGCGAGATAATAAGCATTAAGGAATTTGTCTTGAACAATGTTCCAGAAGTAAAAACACTACATATAAAGTCCGTGAAGCAACAATAAGCTTGATCTGCAAGAACGACAACAATCAAGAAAATCTTTGAAAATTTTGATCCAAGAAACCATGTTAATGATGGTACTATTAATGAAGGTGGAAGACTAAGGGCAGGGCCAGTTTGGCGTTGGTAGGAGTAGGATGAATAGTTCTGGCTTGGTCTTATTAGGTTAGAAATATCTATTAGTTCTCCAAGTGAAAATATCATAAAGGAGCTATATGATTGTGGTGCTCAGTGGAAAGGTCAAACCTTGAGATACAAACTTAGGAATTGTCAGGCTATAGATGGAATGTGAAGCCATTAGACAGGATGTGATCGCAAAGGGAGATAATATAAATAACAAAAATAAATGGGTTAAGGAAAATGATTAGGGGCACTCCGATGTTTAGAGGTAGAACAAAGGAGGAGGAACCTTAACAGGAGCCTCAAAAGGAGAGCTGTGGGATAGGAATACAATTAGGTGACAGTAATGTGCTGGAAATGAAGGACAGTGTCTCAAGAAAGTGGGCATGGGCAATAGTGTCATAAGCAATGAAGAAGTTAGTTAAATAAGCATGGATATTGACTACTGGATTCAACACGAAGTGGCTGTTAGTGATGCTGACAAGAATAGTTTCACTGAAGTGATAAGGACAAAAGCTCTATTGAATAAGACAAAAAAGAAGAAAATAACATTTTAAAAAAGAGAAGTCAGTGACATGTAAAAGATTAAGGTAGCTAAAATATATTTCATATCCATAAAAGATTGGTCAATATCAAAAGAAAGGCTAGATATAAGATGCAAATAAATAGGCTATTGTATTAGAAAGAGAGAACACCTACTGATGCAAGAAGTGAGCTCTGAAGCCATGAAAAGACGTGGAGGAAACTGAAATGCATATTACTAAGTGAAAGGGTCCCATATGAAAGAGCTACATACTGTTTGATTCCAACTACATGACATTCTGGAAAAGGCCAAACCCTGGAGATGGTAAAAAGATCAGTAATTACCAGGGATTGGGGGAGATGAGAAGGCATGAATAGGCAAACTACAGAGAATTTTTAGGGCAGTGAAAATATTATGTATGATACTAAAATGACGAATATATATTATTCCACCTTTGTCCAAACCCATAAAATGTACAACACCAAGAGTAAACTATAATGTAAACTATGGATTGGGGGTGATTATGATGTTTCAATATAGATTGATCAATTGCAACAAATGGGTATCACTGTGGTGGGGATTGTTGATAATGGGAGAGAGTCTGCATGTGGGGAGGTGGGGAGTATATGGGAAATCTCCGTACTTTCCCCTCAATTTTTCTGTGAACTTAAGAGTGCTCTAAAAATAAAGTCTTAATGAAAAGCTTTGCACTAAAGAGGAAAAAGAAATGATGACTTGGATAAAAGCAGTTTGGGGTCAAAAGAGGATCATGATCTTCAGATGGGAGATATGTTTGCTTATTGTTACACAAAAAGCAACATTAATGGGACAGATGAGAGAGTCTAAGAGAGAAGAAATTGGTGATGCTGGATCGAACAAGGTTCATAGCAATAGGAGACTTTGACTGATGAAATAAGTTAAGATTCAGTTTAAAACTGCAGGGTTTGGCATAAGATAGGAGAAAGGACATCTCTTTATGGTAACAGGAAGAAAAGAAAAGATTGTAAGCATTGCTGCGGATAGGCAATAAAAAAGAATTGGGAGCATGAAATCGTTGTCTTCTGTTTGTTTCTATTTTCTTAGTAAAAGTGAATCGGTCCAGAATAACACGTGGGGAAGGAATGTTGGAGGACTGAGAGGTTGAAGGGAAGATATGAATTTGAAGAGAAAATGTGAGAATATGAGAAATCAAATATCCAACGAAAATTTGGTAGGATTACATTTTATTCTTTACTGCTTTTTATTTTCCTCTGGACATTTTTTTGTGCTGTTTCAGTGCAGAGAAGAGTCAGGCAGAATTTGAATTGGAAGAGACTTGGAGTTTTCCAGGTGGAAATGTAAACACATTCAGTACTCATATTACTATATCTCTTAGCAGAAGCAATCATATTTGACCACAAGCCCCTTTCTAAAATCTATTCCCTTGGCTATGAATACACTACAATGTTCATTCTCAGTTTTCTTTCTAGGTTCCTTCTATTTTATCTAAATTTCAATGTTGGAATTCCTTGGGATTTAATCTTAGATAGTCTTCTCACTGTAAATTTTTCTGTAGACTATACCCACTCCCATCATATCAAGTATCATCTACCTACAAACAATGCTTCCTAGTTTCAAACTTCCATACCAGATGTTTCTTATGAGTCCCAGATCACAAATGCAACTGCCTCCTTATATCTTGTTTGGGTGTGTGATAGGATCATGAAACTCAACCTGTTCAAGCAGAATCCACCTTCGCACCAAAAATTTGCTCTCTCTCTACATTCTCTGTCTCAACAAATGTTACCGTTATCCATTGTGTGATAAAAATCAAAAACCTGGGTGCTCATTCTTAACTTCTACCTCTTCCTAACCCACCACATCCAATCAAACAAGTCTTGTCTATTCTTCCTTCTAAGTATTTCTCTGATCTAGTAGTTTTCATCCTGTTCTGAATGTTAGAATAGCCTGGGGAGCATTTTAAAAATATATGCTTGCCTGAGTCCTAACTCCAGAGATTCTGATTCAATTGGCCTGATGTAGGTCCCAAGCACTGGATTAATAATGATAATTTTAAAAGCCCAGGAAATTCTAATATATAACTAGTATTATCGAGAACCCACTGCTATAATTCATTCACTTCTCTCTATTCCAACTTTCCACATCCTAATACAGACTGATACAGACTGAAATCATCTCCTACTTGGATTACTGCAACAACATTTTAAGGAGTCTCCTTGCTTCTCCTTTTATTTCCTTTCTTTTCATTGCAGTAAGAGTGCTTTCTTTTTTTCTTTTCTAGCACGTATCTGATCATGTAATTCCCATGCTTACTACTCTTTAGTTACCTCCCACTGCATTTAGGTTAAAGACTAAAACTTTATGCATGGTTTAAAACAACAGTTGTGATTTGGCTGCTGCCTAATTCCCCAGCCTCATGCCTTGCGATGAACCCCTCCATTCTTTACATTCCAACCACATGGTCCTTCTTTCATTTCTTCAAACATACCATATTTTTTCCTGTCTTGGGTAAGGACTTGCCCATGCCAGTCTTTCAGCCTGGCTCACTGATGGCGCCTTGTGTGTCTTTGCCCAGCTAATGTCCTAGACAATGTTATGCCTCCTGTTTTACATTCCCTTAGTACCCTCTCCTGGCCTGCATACTACACAGTGCTCATCATACAGAACACGCTTGCATTGTGGATAATAATATTAGCAAAAACTTATTGAGCACTTAGAATTTTCCAGGCACTGTGCTAAGTGCTTCACGATCATCACCTCTTATAAACCATGAAATAATGCCCTAAGGGATCTACTGTCAATATTCCCATTTTAAAGATGATTAAACTGAGGTACAAACAGGTTAAGCACCTTACCCAAGATTGTATGGCTAGTAAGTGGTGGGGATACAATTTGAACTCAGGACATTTAACATCAGAGCACACTCTCACAAACTCTAAACCCAAATACCCAGTTATACATTTACTTTATTATTTTTTTAATTAACGGCTTTATTGACATGTGATTGACATAAAAAAAAGAAACCCTTCACATATTCAATGTATACAATTAGATAGTTTGGACATATGCATACATCTGTGAAACCACCACCACAATCAAGGTAATAAACATAACATCACCTCTAAAAGTTTTCTTAGACTTCTTTGTTGCATGAGTGTGTGTGTGGTAAGAACAGATAACATGAGATCTACTCTCTTAACAAATTTATTAAGTACACATTATAGCGTTGTTAACTATAGGCACTATGTTGTACAGCAAATCTGTAGAACTTATTCATCTTGTTTAACTAAAATGTATACCCATTGAACGACTCCCTCTTTATCCCTCCCCCTAACCCCTGACAACCACCATTCTACTCTCTGCTTCTATGAGTTTGACTATTTTAGATTCCTCATGTAATTGGAATCATTCAATATTTGTCCTTACATGACTAGCTTATTTCACTTAGCATAATGTCTTCAAAGTTCATCCATGTTGTTACATATTCCAGGATTTCCTTCTTTTTAAATGAGGAATAGCATTCAATTGTATGTATATACCACATTTTCTGTATCCATTCATCTCTTGATGGACATTTAGGTCTTTTCCACGTCTCGGCCATTGTGAACAAGTATGTAATGAACACAGAAGTACAGATACCTCTTCAAAATATTGATTTCAATTCTTTTGGATATACAGTCATGAGCCGCATAATGATGTTTTGGTCAACGATGGGCCGCATATAAGACAGTATTCCCACAAGATTAGTACCATATAGTTTAGGTGTGTAGTAGGCTATACCTTCTAGGTTTGTGTAAGTACACTCTGTGATGTTCACACAATGACAAATCACCTAACAACGCTTTTCTCATAACGTATCCCTATCGCTAAGCAATACATGACTATATATTCAGAAGTAGAATTGCTGGATCATAGGGTAGTTCTATTTTTAATATTTTGAGGAAACTCCATACTGTTTTCCTTAAGGGATGTACCAATTTACATTTCCAAAAAGAGTGTACAAGGGTTCCAATTTCTCTACGTCCTTGCTAACACTTATCTTTTGGTTTTTTTGATAATGGCCATCCTAACAGGTGTGAGGTGATATTTCACTACGGTTTTGATTTGCATTTCCCTCACCGTTAGTGATGTTGATCACCTTATCATATACCTGTTCACCATTTGTATCTCTTCTTTGGAGAAATGTCTCTTCAAGTCCTTAACTCATTTCTTTTTAAATTTACTCCTCTATTTTCGGATGTACATCATAATATATTTCGAATTCTGTGTAGATTACATCATGTTCACCACCTGAAAACTGATTATCGTCCATTGCCTCACATGTGAGCCTAATCAGCCCTTTTGCCCTCCTGCTCCCCCTTTCCCCTATGGTAACCACCAATCCAATCTCCAATGTTATGTGTTTGTTTGTCATTGTTTTTATCTTCTACTTATGAGTGAGATCATATGGTATTTGACTTTTGATCTATCCATTGGTGTTAGTGAAGTGTTAAAGTCCCCTACTATTATTGTGTTACTGTCTGTTTCTCCTTTGATGTCTGCTAATAATTGCTTTATATATTTAGGCGCTCCTATGTTGGGTGCATAGATATTTACAAGTGTTATATTTTCTTGTTGGATTGTTCCCTTTTTCTTTATATAGTGCCCATCTTTGTCTCTTGTTACAGTTTTTGTTAAAGTCTATTTTGTCTGATATAAGTATTGCTACCCTCCCCCCATTCTTTTTGTTGCGATTTTCATGGAATATCTTTTTCCATCCTTTCACTTTCAGTTTGTGAGTGTCTTTAGGTCTGAAGTGTGTCTCTTGTATGCAGCTTATACATGGGTCTTGTTTTTTTATACAATTGGTCACCCTATTGCATTTGATTGGACCATTTAGTCCATTGACATTTAAAGTAAAGTATTGATAAATATGCATTTAGTGCCATTTTGTCACTTTTATTTTCTGGGTGTTTTAGTAGTTCTTCTCTGTTCCTTTCTTTTTCTCTTGCTCTCTTCCCCTGTGGTTTGATGGCTGTCTTTAGTAATATGTTTGATTTCTTTTGTCTTACTTTTTTCCTTGCTTGTTATAGGTTTCTGATTTGTGATTACCGTGAGGATCCTATTTAATATTCTATGCATATAACAGTCTATATCGAGTTGATAGCCTCTTTAGCTTGACCTCTTTCTAAAAGATCTCTTTTTCACTCCCCTCCTCCCACATTCTATGTTTTTCACATCATATATAGTCTCTTGTTTAGTGTGCTTATCCATTACCACTTATCATTGAAATAGGTGATTTTACTACATTTGTCTTTTAACCTTCATATTACCTTCACAGGTAGTTGATCTGCTACTTTTACTATATTTTTACCTTACGAGTGATTTTATTGCCTGGTTTTTTGTTGTTATTTTGTTTTTTTGATAATTTTTTTATCTCTATTTGTGCTCATTGCTTTCCCACTTAAATAAGTCCTTTCAGCATTTCTTGCAGAACAGGTTTCTTGGTGATAAAGTCCTTTAATTTTTGCTTGTCTGGAAAGCTCTTTATCTCTCCTTCCATTCTGAATGACAACCTTGATGGATAGAGTATTCTTGGCTGTAGGTTTTTCACTTTTAACACTTTAAATACGTGTGCCATTCTTTTCTCGCTTGTAGGATCTCTACCGAAAAGTCCACTGATAGCCTCATGGGCTTCCCTTTATATGTCACTTGTGGCCTTTGTCTTGCTGCTTTTAGGATTCTCTCTTTGTCTTTGATTTTGGACAGTTTAATTATAATATGCCTTGGTGTGGGCCTCTTTAGGCTTATCTTGTTTGGCGCTCTCTGTGCTTCCTGAACTTGGATGTCTGTTTCCTTCCTCAGGTTAGGAAAATTTTTGTCTATTATTTCTACAAATAAATTTTCTGCCCCTTTGTCTCTCTCTTCTCCTTCTGGGACACCTATAATCCGAATGTTAGCATGCTTGATATTGTCCCAGAGTTCGCTTAGACTGTTCTCATTCTGTCTAATTCTTTTTTCTCTTTTCTGTTCTGCTTGGGTGATTTCCTCTAGTCTTTCCTCTAGCTCGCTGATCTGTTTTTCTGCCTCCTCTACTTTGCTATTGAGTCCCTCTAGTGAATCTCTCATTTCCAATATTGTATTCTTCATTTCTGATTTTTTTTCATATCTTCCAGTTCTTTGCTGATGTGCTCACTGTGTTCATCCATTCTTCTCCCCATATCTATGAGCATCCTCATGATATTTTGTTTGAACTCTTTGTTGAGAAGGTCACTTGTTTCCGTTTCATTTAGTCCTTTGTCTGGGGTTTTGTACCGTTCCCTTGCTTGGAAAGTATTCCTTTGTCTCCTTATTATACCTCTTTTTCTGTGCTTATTTCTATGTATTAGGTGAGTCAGCTATGTCTCCTGATCTTGGAGAAGTGGCCTTATGTATGAGATGCCTTATGACGCCCAGCAGTGTGCTTCCCTCTCCTCACCATAAGAACCAGAAATGACCCCTTTGTGGGCTGCTTGTGTCTTTCTGCTGTGGCAGGGTTGCTCTCACTGCAGGTACCCAGGGAGTCTAATCTTTCCTTCCCAGGCCAGCTGTTTGTAAATCCAGTTTGGGAAGCCTCAGCACTGTTGGCTACAAAGTCTATCAGCACACTCCTATTGCAGTTTTCCTCTTAATTGTGTTGGTACCCAGTGTAGCTGGTTGCTAGGCTCAGGAGCTTACAGTTGTGATAGGCCTCAGGCCTACAAGGCTGTTGTCAGTTCTCTTAGGCATGCAGCTGAGTGGGGCTGGCCCTTGGCATGGAGGCACTCAGTTGTTTCAGGCTTTGGAAGGTGGGGCTGATCCTTTTTTTGGCTATTTGTGAAGCACAGGTCTTCTGCCACTGATAAGCCTCACCCCCCCACAGGACTACGTACACCATCAACAGTCAACATAGTCCTGGCCCATGCACACTTCTCAACCCCCTGGAGCGTACCCTGACACCGCACTGCAGAAGCCCCCACCCCTCCACCAATGCCCTCCACAGTTCACCTGGCTGTCACACAGGCCCTGCCCCACAGAGGCAGACACCGTTGCCTGCCTGTAGAGGATCAAGGCACCCAGTCAATGCAGGCTGAAAAGTAGCCTAAGGGCTTGCTGTTAGGTGGGGCCGGTCCCTATGTTGGGTTGTCTGCCCTGACTGAACTGGATTAAATCTGTGCTCTAGTGGGCGTGTCAGACCCCTGGGCTAACAGGCCAAGGGATGAACCTCAATGGGACCCACCCAGGTCCATGTCAGCACTCCTGAACCAGCTCAGAACAATGGCCCCCACCAATGTCTCAATCTCTGGAGAGGTCCCTCTTCTCACCACAGCCTACCAAGTGAGTCTCGTTTCACCAAAGGACTGTCAGCCTTCTCTCTGGTGATTTTAGGTTGCTGCAATGAGTGAGTTTGTGCATGGGCCCTTTAAGACCTGGGTCTTTTCAGCTTTCAGCCAATAGCTTTTCTGGGGGTATCCTCGCTGCAGTTAATAGCCAGCAAAGCCAGACAGTAAGACCCCCGTCTCAGTCGGGCTGAGTGTGAAGGATGCTTATAGCAGTACCGCCCCCGCTCTGGACCTCACTCCTCCAGGGAGGGCTGCGTACCTTACGGTGGCTCCCACCTGGCCAGCTGAGAAGTTCCACTGCTCCCAAAGGTGGCTTTTTTCCTCTCCAGAAGGAATTTCTGCTTCTTCTGCCTTCATCAGGACTATCCTTTGTTGTGAGGGTTCTTTTGATCCAGTTTTCAGTTTTCGATCCGGGGTGATTTTTCCAAAAATAGTTGTAACCTGGTTGTGTTCATGGGAGGAGACGAGTTCAACATCTGCTCACACCACCATCTTGACGAGATCTCCCTTAACTCATTTTTGAATTGGGTTATTTGTTTGTTTTGTTTTATTTGGTTGTTATTGAGTTGTAGGAGTTTCTTACATATTTTGGATATTCACCTCTTATCAAATAGATGGTCTGCAAATATTTTCTCCTATTTTGTAAGTTTCCTTTTCATTCTGTTGATTGTTTTTTTCTGTGTAGAAGATTTTCAATTTGATATAGTCACACTTGTCAATTTTTGCTTTTTTGACTGTGCTTTTGCTATCATAGCCAAGAAATCATTACCAAATAAAACACATGAAATTAATGGTATGACGTTGGAGTTGTGTTAAATCTTGTTGGTGTTCATACAAATTTATTACACCATTTAGTAAAATCAAAAGTAAAAGACTGATGCACCTTTTTAGTTATTATTAATTAGCAAAAATACTCACACTAAATGATATTATTGGGCCATAGAACCCATCACATAGAAGTCCAAATTAATATCAGCCATATCCTAGATGAACACGTCTTACTGGGATCCCTTCAACTCTATGTTTACTATAATTACCAACAAAAAAAGCATTGAATATCAAGAATGTGTGATTGTCATTATTTTCTCTTAAGCCATGCCGGGTTCAACGTGCAATCGGCAATTGGGCAACAGCAGGTCTGCCCAAGAAAGTCCATAGTTACAACGCTGGTGTTAGGTGTGTACTACTTACAGATTCAACAAAAGCTTGTAGATTGATGACTATGTGACCACCACCAACAACAACCAACCAACATCTGGGCACTTACTACGAGCCAGGCAGCGTGCTAAGTCTCTTGAATGCTTTACTTCCTTTAACACAACAACATTGAAGTAGGTACCATTATAATCCACATCTTACGTGTGTGAATAGCAAGTCTTAGAGATAGTGAGTAACGCATTCAAAATCACACAGCTCATAACTGGCAGAGCCAGAAGCCGAAACCCAGAGATCCTGACTTAAAATATCATTCTTGTGTTTACCCCATCAGGCACACTTCTATAGAAGATGTGAATTCTGGATGGTTTGGTGAACCAGATGGGAAAAGATAAGTTTCACTGGAGATATTAGGAGTTTAGGGAATTCCTGAACACCTGAAGGTGAATGGTGAAATAGTGAAAAATTCTCAGTGTAAAGATTAAGGATATGGAAGTTGGCTAGAAATCAATTTCCCGCAGAGCTTAAAAGTAGATGTAACTTCAACTGACATTTTCATATGCTCTCTTGTGGAGTTATGTTTTATGTATATATTCTTCCTCTGCAAGAAGCATGTGGCCTAATTAAGGGCAAGGGTCATTCATTCCCCTTTGCATCCACCATGTAGCTCCTTGATTTACACTCTTGCTACAGGAGGTTACAGAAAGTAGTTCATGCCATGCCCTATATATAGAAGCCATGAGATAAAATGAATTTCAGGTACTTATGCTTTGCTAGCTTCAAAATCATGGCAGAATTCAAGGAGCAATTGTGCAGGCAGCTTTCATACATACAGAATATATTCTCATGCTTTTAATCCAAATCTAACTGAACACAGATGTACAGATTCTGATGCTTTATGATCTAGAGCTCTAGAAAATATAGTCTTGAATATTGTAATTGATATTTTTTAAAACAGCGTCCTGGTTTTTCTTAGCTGCCTGCACCTGCACCTTACATAATGAATTTTGTTTTTACGACTGAATTTTCCATTGTTTCTCTCCTTCATACAATTAAGAACAGAAGGTTGATAAGTATTAATGAGGTATTTTCAAAGTAGCTTTACATATTTTATGAAGTAAATAGTATGAGAAACAGGAACGTCAGTAATAAAGTGACACATATAATAGTCTTGTGATTCAATTGAAATTTTCAAAGTTTATTTCATCAACTCACCTAAATGTTCCTTAATGTTAGTCACCTTCCATTATTCTGAAATGTGAAAGGATGAAAATAGTGACATCTGCTTAATATGTGTTCAGGGAGACATATGTATGTATTCATGATAAAGGTACATTATTATTAAAGCCATATTCCCCCTTGTTTCCTGTAGTGTCTGCTTTTCCAAAGACGCCTTAAATTACTATTCAAACATTCAGGAGACTGTTCTGACAATGTAACGATTAACACCTACTCATTGTTCTGTCATCACTATCAAAATGGAAACCAACTTACCTGAGATAGATAAGTATGTGAGCAGGGATTATGATTAAGTTTCAGCCACATAAAGCATCATGCCGCAGTGATATAGTAAAATACCTTTTAATATACTCTTATCAAAACTACTATCGAAAAACCTAACATGGTAATGGATTCTATTGCCTTGAAACTACTGTTTAAAAATTCTACACCTCCTTTACATGTCAAAGTTATTTCTTTTCACGAATATTACAACTTTTGGTTCGCTAGCTTGTTCATGTTTTCACAGAATTAATTTGTTATTGGTTTATACTTCCCTCAAGCAGGAAATGTACCTGTTGTTACAATATTATCATGAAAATTTGCATCCAGTATCTAATTAACCTGAAAATTTTAGGCAGCACTTTTTTAAACAACATTTTTCACAGACAGGGCTATTAAACATTTTAATATCTGTTCTCAACCCCTTCAGAACATAGGCAAAATAATCACCCACTTTGATTTATAGAGATTTGCTTTCAGAGTGGAAACTTCACCCAAGACATTGGTTTTCGAATGTATTTCCAATTCTTACTTAGCAGGAGGAACTGAAGACCCTATACCTTATCAGTAATAAATTACTCTCCTGTTAAACTTGCTGCTAAAAAACGAGCTGCAGTCCTATTAAAATGCAATTAAACGCACATCACATTTGATAGATATAATTACAACAACTGTAGAGGGTAAATGGCTCCAAGCACTGTAGCCAGAAGGACTGTAGATCAGTGTTAAAAGGAAAATAATATGATGGGGCTTTGTTTCTGCAATGATACTTTCTTTATTGTGGCAATTTTATTTATTACATTTTAGCTGTTTTTAATAGCTTCTCTGACATATTGGGAAAGGACTGCTTTGCTTTCATGTTTGCTTCCACTAATAAGGATATTGTATCTGCTTCCATGGGGTAAACCAGACAGTGTAAGTAATAAAATGGGAGAGCTTGCCAAACACTCTAAAACTTGTAGCATTTAAAGAATACTTTTAAATCATTTTTTCAGGTTTTTCTATGTCCTCATTGCATCATATACAACTCAGGTACAGATCTCTCTAATTCTTTCTCACAGGAATGCGATCACTAGAAGTTGCTAACCTAGACACTGTAACAATTAGATAGATATGCAGTCATTCATTTCCTTATATATTCACCTGTTTTCTACAGTGGCTGTTGAGAATCTCTTTGCAGAATCCTTCCCAATGGTTCTTAGCAATAACTTGTACTCCTCGTCTCCTGTTTTTGCTAATCAAAATGTAGAGGAATGTTTTTGAACTTTACATATGGATATAAACAAAAGCTCCTTTTATATTGGGCTTAAAAGGAAATATTCTAAGCAGAGCCAAGACCAGTGCACAATTTATTTTTGTAAAGAATGACTAGTACTGTAAACATAACCGTGTAGAACATAAATAGAATATTAAACATCAGTTTACTTGCACTGACTTGGTAATGTTAAAATTGAATATTCAGATAATAAATATACTATGAGACATCAGGGACAAATCAAGGAGGATGCTACTTGATCATTTTATGTGTCCCTTCTTGCTTGTTAATTATCATCTTACTTTTGCCTATTAGGTTTTAAAAATCCAAAATACACAGTCTTTCTTAAACTTCCTTGTAGTCGTGGTCCACACTTCAAGGCTATGAATAGTTAAGTCCTGGCACAATTGACGGCTCCTAGCCTTCATATCTAGTCCTTGACACATCAGATGGGAAAAAAATGGACATGAAGAAGTTGGGAACTTGAGGGTCTGCAATCTAGGGCTTGTTCATCATTATTTTTCCTCTCTTTCTCTTTAAATCTTTTCTTTCTATTTCTCCACAATTGGCCTCCTTTCCTCTTACCAGATAGATTTTTATCCAGGCAAAAAGAGCAAAAGGCAGCTCTCAAGTCATTCCATCATAGCTAGTCAAAAGAAAGGAAGTTTTCCTATCAACTTCTTGCAGAAAAGCTCCTGGGAAAGGATTCAGATTGGCCCTACTTGGCTCAAGTGTGCAATCATTGTGACCATGATTGACTCAAACCTTGTCCCACTTGTAATCAAGAAGGAGGATTCCGTTACTGGAAGTTGGGTTGTGGACCGGGATACATGTGCAAGGCAGAAAGGAACAATAGTTATATCAGGTCTGTTTCGTGAAACTACTGCCAGGTAATCTTTGAGAGTTTTCTGCTTTCAGAGACTCTCTGGGCCTTTTCATGGCCACAGGTAGCTCACAGGCTTCTTGCAAACGTGTGATTCATAGTTAACAAACCTTTCCTGATTCCTCAAGTGAGAAGGGAGGTGGAGAGAGGGTAATCTGTTTTTCCTGGGATTTCTGTCATTCTCAATTTTTTGTCATCTAATTGTCCCTCTATTCTTCAACCTTCCTGTATATTTCTATAATAAAACTCACATTAGTGTTAATAAATGTACAATTGCATTTCCTTGCAGTTTCACTTGAAAAATGTTAACCGAAAGTGACAAACTTATTTATGTGAAATAGTTAAGGTCAAGATATATTCATATTAGGCTTTCTTTACATTATTTCCCTCCAAAATCTTACATACATACAGAATTTCTTGACTCGTTGGATTCCAGCAAAGAATAAACTCCAATGGTAGGGATATGTCCAAATATTTGGAGCTTTAGAAATTTAAATAGACAATGTGAAATTTTAGGGACTATCAAACTATTCATATTTTATGAAATATTTTATAGAATAATTAGGTAGACATACATATTTAAAAGTAATAATTCATTTTGAGCTAACTTACTTTTAAGAAATACTTTAAAAAAATACCTTAAAGGCTATGTTGACCCTATAACTGGTACATTGCTTATTAATTCTGTCTAGAATTATTATATTATGAAGACATTTAATGCTATGGTATTTGAAAATTTTATGATGACCTGTGTTTTATGGCATCAGAAATGTGAAAGAATGAAATTATCAAAAATAAATCTTGAAAGATTCATTCTTACTTGTTAAGAGAAAAAGTGCATTCATTTATCAAATTATTTTAGAATTACATGATAACATAATTTTCTTACGTCCATGAATTTTAAAGAAAAACATGAAATCTATTTATCTTATTCTGCATTTGTATTTGTATATATACATTTACTAGATAAGCCTTTATTTTAAATTAAAGCATATTATTTCCAAAGTTGAATGGGAAATTTTAAATACATGACTTTAAAAGGAAAAAAATATTTTATAATTACTAAGGCAGGGTGATATTTAAAATGTGTTTTGTGGAGCTGCCCTGAGACCAAGTGGTTAAGTTCACACGCTCCGCTTTGGCAGCCCATGGTTTCGCCGGTTTGGATCCTGGGCGCGGACCTGGCACCACTCATCAGGCCATGCTGAGGCGGCATCCCACATGCCACAACTAGAGGCACTCACAACTAGAATATACAACTATATACCGGGGGTGGGGGTGGGGGATGGGGAGAATAATAAAAAATAAAAGAAGAAGACTGGCAACAGTTGTTAGCTCAGGTGCTAATCTTCAAAAAAAAATGTATTTTGTGAAAATAATGTACATAAAACTTAAGACTCTGAATTCTAAACTGATAAAGATACTAATGCATTTCAAGAGATATAAATCAAAACTGTACTTCCATTCTAGTCAAATAATCGAAACCTTAAGGAATAGCAGTTGTGGGAAATCATGTGTAAAATTAGGCATGCTTTCAATTTAAAATTAAGTTTTGTGACGTTTATTAAACAAATGCTTCTAGGTAATTAAAACTAAAAAATAAATAAATTCTTTCATCATTTGGTGTTTCTCTTCCTGGTAAGCTGCTGAAACTTTCCTTTCAGAATCAGCGTCAGTGGTTTAAAGAAATACTATTTCATTTTCTTGTTCTGTAATCTGCTTAACTACTGTCAAATTTGACTTATACTGGAAGGTGCAAGTGTGAATTTGCTATTTGGCCTATGCTCTCATTTTGTACTAGTCAACCTCTAGGCCAGGAGGATATAAACGAAAATAGGGAAGAGAGATAGGACCAGCAGCTTGGGAGAAGTTATATGAAGCATTTGGGCAGAGAGACAAACCTACCTGTGCAGAACTTTTACTTATTTTCTTAATCTTTTGTCTGTACACATTAAGTAAGTGTTAACCATGAAATGGCAAAGGTTGGGGGGGATACAGAGGTCAATATAATAGGAACTGATATATATGATATGCGGATAGACAGATACCTATATATATATAAACAAACCAAGTAGATGTATGTCCAATTTTATTTTCTATTATTCTGATCATAAAAATTAATACATATTCATTATAGAAAGGATATAAAGTAGAAGATATTTATTAAAAAAAATTAGCATTTGACTGTATTCCTATCTTTGATGGTTAATCCCTGTCTTTGATAGTTTCATAATCACTGTCAATGTTTGAGTACACACCCAAAAAATTGTTTTGCCTATTATCTCATATACTATTTTGTGATACCATTTCAAGCTTAGCTAAATTCTAAACATTTTACCCTAACGTTAATTAATGTTCAGTGAAAGCATGAGCGTTAATGACTATAGAGTAGTCTATCCTCTGACCATAGCATATTTTATTCAATTACCTGTTTTTCATTTTTACTTTTCTGTAGTTACGTTCTTCCTACTTTAAGTAGAATGGAGTTATAATTACTGTGTTATTTTTTTATGTTCCATCTCTGGTTATTTCTTTGAGTTACATTGCTAAAAACTAGTTAAAAGAGTAAAAGATTAAAAACGTAGAGACAATTTTAAAATGTTTATCACCTATTAGCAATGTGGTGTTGAGAAAAATTTTAAAAGTTAAATTCTCTCCTTACTTTTAAGCTGAGAAAAGCCTCTCTGACTGCCAGAAAAATAACCAGTGTTTTCTCTGTAAATTCTAGTATGAAAAAGAATCACAACCTGTTTGTAAATGAAATTTTCAAGTCAAATTTTGAATTGTCTTAACTCTAACATTAGTATATAGAAAACGTTTTAAAAGTCTGTTGTGCAGTGAGTAGAACATTTTGTTTAGTAATCTGAAGAAGCATTGGATAGTGAAAAGAACACAGGATTCGTAGCAGTAATTTTCAGTCAAACGTCTACCAATTCTTATTAACTCTCAGTCAGCGTTTAAAACGATCCATTATTCCCTCTCTCTGGGACAAGTTGATTGATATCCATTTGTTTACTCATCAGTGTGAAAATACCAGGTATTTATGGATGTTGGCCATTCTGATTGGTCAATATGCTTGCCATTAGATTTTAGCCTCCTTCCAATCAACCAGAGTGAACTTTTAAAAATATAAACAATACGATAGATATTTCACTGCTAAAATTTCTCTAATGGCTTCCTGTGTCTCTCGGAGTAAAATCTAGACACAATCCTATAGCCTATAAGACCTTCATGATCCACCTACAACAAGCTAAACGTGCTCCAAATTCAAGACATTTTGCTCTTATTTTTCTTTCTCCTAGAGAGGATTTTTCTCCCAAACGAGCACATGGCTTACTATGTTACTTAATAGGTGCCTTTGCGCAAATGCCACCTTCTCGACCAAGCTTTCCCTACCCATCTTATCTAAAATAATACCGTCCCCCACATCATACTCTATTCTCTTTTGCCTTTTTCTTAACCTTCTTTATCAGTAGTTGATGCTACATGTTTGTTTACGCATCTGGTTTCTGTTTATCTTTACTACCAGACTCCGTTAGATCTGGGACTTTTTTTGTTTATGTCTACAGCCTTAGTGCTCAGAGCATGCCTGGCATATGATGGTTTTTCAATAAAGATCCCTTGCAAGGATGAATATTTAAATCCATATGTTTGAAGAGATACTTAACCCCTCTAAAGCTCAATATTCTCATTTGCAAAATTGGTATAATAATGGCAATATCTACTCCATTGAAATTTAATGAAGACTAAATAACATAATGAATGCGAAATTACTTTGAAAATTGCAAAGGACAATTGCGTTTTTCTGAGAAAATCTAAATCTTTTGGAGGCAAATCTTTACTAAATTCATTTAGTTTCCTACTTTTTCTTATTTTTATAGTCTGAGAAGTTTCTCTTCTCTCCCAATATCAGAAAGTAACAGAATGCAGTAACATAATTAATCATAGATCATAAAATAACTACAGTACTGGTAATCCATATATATTCTCATGGAAACGACATTATCCATCACAGAGAGGAAAATTAATAGAGTGATCTTAGACATCTTTATAAGGCCTTAAAATACAGTAAATAGAATAAAGTTAGAAACTTTGCAGTATAGTATATTAGAACTAGCAAAAAAAAACTTCAGCAGTAAGAAAGTATTTTTCATCAATATTTTAAATAGTTCCTTTATGTAACTGTTATTCTTGAAAAGTGTGTTAACTATGGTTCTCTGCAATAGGAGCTTTATGCCAAAAGAGTCAAAATAAAATATAAAAACTCAGTCAACATCTTTAACTGCTAGGTTTCATCATCTTTATAAGTTCAACCTCATAAAATTATTCATTGTGTGAATCAATTCTTCTAACAAACAACGGACTACTTGTTAATAAGAAAATAAAAGCTATTCTGGCATAGAAAGTTTAAAGTTGTCTCTCAAAATGTTTTAAATATCATATCTCAGGGAATAAATAAGCAAAATGGTAGAGATCTAGCCATTTGGGGGACAAAAGCTCCACCTACTTCTTATGTGAGGTCTAAGCCAGTTAGTTGGCTTAAATGACTTAAACCCAATGTAATTTCTTAGCAGAGGACAAATTTCCCAAATTATTATATCTGCTTATTTATCTTATACTTAAATTCATATTTGTATCCAAAAGCTAAAGCCATTAAAATAATTCATATTTCATAGTTCTTTTTGAAATGTAAGAATTGAGATAATTTTTCCAAAGTTATAAAAAAAGTATATCTACAAACTCACTTAAATTATTTACTTTCATGTGAAATAAACTTTTATTAGAAATACTTAGATATAACTTCACACACAATATATGATAGCCATAAATCTATTAGATTTCTCCCCAGAACAATAAAATTTTATTTTAAATTTAGGCACGTCAAATGTTGGAATTACAATTAAAAATGGACTCCACTTATGTTTCTGGTATTACAATTCTTTAGAGTGGCAATTAACATATTAACAATATAAAATATTCCTTATCCAATTTAAAGTCATCAATATGGTAATCACTGTAACTTCAAAATATGACTATATATTGAATTTATTCTCAATGAATTGATTTACACCCTCAGCTATGATTTTCCCCCTAAGAATTGTGAATTATGAAGAATGTCAAACCTTCAACAAAGAGAAAACTAAAACATATCTGTTTTAATTCCCAAAGAGAATTATCAAATTTGGGTCTACTCTCCCTTTCTTTTAGTAGCATTTCAATGACACAATGAAAGGGGAGAATATCTATTTGCAGATCTGCTGAGAAGTTCTTTCAGCAGTCATGTTCTAGTGTTTCACATTAGATCTTAGATTAAGCTTATAATTGATATAACCACATATAGCAATATTGTAATTTAGTATAATTATATCTGTAAGGAAAAATTGCTAATAAGTAAAAATTCTTAAATGTTAATATGCTTACAATTAAGCACAATGATTCAAGATCAGGAAGGGAAAAGGTACATCCTAAGCATATATACTCGTACTCCCTGCTCTCAGGGCCAATGAGTTACTCGTTATGCACCTTGAAACTGATTTACTTTTCTAATTTATTGTCTATTTCTTCTTACACGGGGCCAAGATAGATTTAGTTTCTATCTTATTTTCCTCTCAATTGATAATGTCAAAAGGAAATCCTATGACTTTTAGTAGCCAGTTGTAAAGAGGCAAAACTGTGGTGGTGGTTCTGGAATATAAGGATTCTAAGTCTGTAATATGTAGGCTGCCTTAAACTTGGGAAAGAAATGTCACTGTAGGGCAAAGTCGAAAATATATTTGTACTCAACAGTCTGCCTCCATTTTTGGTGTTTGACTGCTGACAGCTTTTAAGCCTATCCTTGAACTTCCTCTTATAGTCCACATCTGGGCAAGCCCAGGCACTAACTCGTTTACCACCAGTGGGAAGTTGACACCATGTACAGGAATGGTCACACTCTCTAACCACAATAAAACCCCTCACCAGTCTTTTCAGAACTGCTTTGAGCCACCCTGCTCTCTGCAGAAAACATCATTATGTGAGTAATGAAACTTTTCATATCCTCTTGGTGTATATGTGGTATCATCAGGCTTGATTTTGACATCAGAACCAAATGTTGAGTGGAGGTTCATCCTGTTTCTGTAGCAGGCCTTTAAACGTCTCTCTCCTGGGCCAGACCAGTGGCACAGTGGTTAAGTGCACATGTTCCATTTGGGTGGCCTGGGGTTCACTGGTTCAGATCCTGGGTGTGGACATGGCACCACTTGGCAAGCCATGCTGTGGTAAGCACCCCACATATAAAGTAGAGGAAGATGGGCAAGGATGTTAGCTCAGGGCCAGTTTTCCTCAGTAAAAAGAGGAGGATTGGCAATAGTTAGCTCAGGGCTAATCTTCCTCCAAAAAAAAAAGTATCTCTCCTTTTTGTGGAAGTGGTTTTCATTTGGATGTTCTTTCTCTTGCTTTCTCTAGATGACTAATTCTCAACACCTAGGATTTCTCTTAGTGCTTTGTCTCACATAGATATAACAAGATTGATCTCAAATAGCCATATATACAACTCCAGTTTAATGGTAGTAGATATGCTCTGGAGCAGACGTTAAAGCTTTTTTTGAATCACTTGTGAATATGTAGGTGAGCAAAATATGTTTATTTTGGAAGATAAATAAGTATTGATGTATTAAAGTACACAATTTTAACCCTGCCTACTTATGTATATTGCCACCAACATTTTTCAGAACCACTTTCTGTGTAGATACTCAATGCTTTCATTCTGTCTCTTAAAGGGAATCATTTCCATCAAGATATGAAATGTCTCATGACATACTCTAGGTCTAAATATGTGCAGTTTGAAATTGGGAAATAAGTAAAAAGAAGTATCTAATAGAAAGAAAAGAATTGGCAAGGGTTGGAATTTCAGGGACACTGGCAGTTTGGGCAGGGCATCTTTTTGAGTTTGATCCCATGGTCAATGACCTAATCAACCAACACAGAGAGCATTTCTTGCCAAACAACCTTGCCAAATTTATAACAATGCAATTTTTTCCCAAAGAAAATGATGATAAGGCATGGAATAATAATAAACACAGCATTCTTGGTTGTAAAAGAATTTAATTAAGGCATCCTCATTAGACTTTAAGTTAGCTGAGTGGATGAAGCATGTAGCATGCAGGTAGTAGGAATGCATTGCATAAATGGTAATTGTTACTGATGATGATACACTTGTCCTGGCGGAAAGCTAGGACAGCATTGACCATGGCCTTAGAAGACATGCAGACCTTGATTACAGTCTTTATTGACTAGCTATGAAACAGCAGACAAATTACTATTCCTCTCTGATTTTCCTCATGTATACTAATAGCGTTGAATTCCCATGGCTATTGAAAGGATTAATGCACTTAATAGAGAATCTATAATAATAGTTATTGTTTCTATATTTGCTCTTATTTTTCCCAGTGGAAATCACTTATATGCATTTTTTTCTCTCTTATTAGACTAAAAGCTTCTTGTGGAAAAGCATTGTCGTTTTTGTCCCTTTATTTCTAGCAAAAACCATTTACAGAAATTTCTCAGGCAATCAGTAAATGTGTGATGCCCTAATTATTCATAATGTTCATGATTTCAAACCAAACGTACATTGGTCCACCCTTTTAAGTGTATATGCTATAGTTGCTAAAATTTTCCAAAAATTGTGCATCCACTTTACCAGGAAACTATTTTCATCACACATTCTTATATCTGCTTATTTGCTGTAAAATATGTAAAACAGTGTTGATTGGAGTAATTTCTTTGTGGTATACATAACTATTGGGAAAATAAAAAGGTGGGTCTATTATTTTTTGGGGGGTTTATTATTTTAGATAGCAGCAGACCGCCAACTGAAAAAGCCATATGGTCATGATATTCTCTAAAGTCCTATAAGTCAAATTCAAATTAGCAGGTTAAACATTAAAATTTGCATTTTAATCTACGTTACCAGGCTGATTAGTTTTATAAATGAGAAGTTTTAATATGCAGTTCATAAATGTTGCCTACATAATAGTATCTTTGGAACAGTGTTACTTAAACCCAGTTTCTAGAGAGTAATTTGGATAATAGTTCAAATAAAATTGTCAAAAAAAATTGGCTTTCTAAGATTTGATGCCCCTCCTCCTGGCAATTTTTAATGCAAGGTAAACTATGTAAACATTTTAAAGTAACACTTGGTAAAATAGCTCCAAAAGAGCAGAAAAATAAAAATTTTTATTTAAATTCCATATGCGTTTATTGAGTGCCTATCTCATGCCATAGACTATAAATAAGATGCAATCTTGGCCCTGAAGGAACTCACAAGCACATGCATAGTTGAACACAACGTGAGAAATGGATTAATAGAGCTGTGCATTAAGCTCTCTAGTATATGAAAGCAGAGGCTCAGAAAATTAATTCTGCCATTTGAAAGGAAGATCCAAGAAAGTCATGAGAAGGGGCTTACGTTTGAAATGAATCTTAAAAGATAAATAGAGGTTTGAGAACAAGAGCATTTTGGAAAAGAGAGAGTATGTACAACATTTAACAGTATGAGAAAGGATAATTTGCTTGGGGAGAATAACAAGTAGTGAATTATGTCAGGATCATAAAAACAGTGTCGGACAAGAGGGGTGTGAGATGAGAACAGAAAAGTAGACCAGGATCTGACAATGAAGTGCCTTGTATTCCAAGCAAGGAAGCTCAGAGCTAAAACTATAAATTGAATGGAAACCATAGTCTTGAAGAATTTTAAGAATAGGACAGATGAAATTAGATACACATTTTAGGACATCTAGTTACAGTATGGGGAATGGATTAGGGCATGGGAAATTTGTATACAGAGAGTAATAAAGCTTGATGCAGAAGTCTAGAGAAAAGATGATCAGATTTGAGTAGCAGTAAGGCAGGAGTTGGATTGGAGATGAGGAAACAGATATGATAGGTATTTAGGGACTAGAATTAATAAGATTTGGTGATAGAAAGAATAGAGACAATAATAGCTAGTGAAGAAGTACAAAGGTTAGCTAGTTTATAGCTTAGTCAAGAGGGTAGACATAAGTCTTTAGTGCTTTTACGTCACAATATGTGTGGTCTTACTCCAAGAACATGGAAGCGCCATTTGTGGGAAAGTGTGGCCACATGATTTGCTTTATCTAATGAAATTCAATACGTAACATACCTGCTTCCAAGAGGAAGCTTTAGAAGCTACTGCATGATTTTCCGTACTCTCTCTTTCCTTTTGCCAGTAATGTAATAGCGTCTGCTCCAACAGCCTAGGTTCTTGAGCAAAGACTGTGCAAAGCAAAATCCTCAGCCAAGCCACAGACTTGTAAGCTTATGAAACAAATTCCTGTGATTTTTTTAAGGCATTGAGATTTTTTGGTTGTTTTCTACTATACCATGACCTTGATAATACTAAAGTGATGGTGGAATAAAGTTAAATTAGGAATAGAAGGGTTTGCAAGTAAGATCATGAGGTTAGGTATGGGCATAGGAGATTAAATTTTAGGTGATTATATTGCTAGTTGTTAGATTTGTAGAGTTGAAATTGAAGTGTAGATGGGAGATATGGATGGATGTTAACCAAAGTCCTGGAAGCAGACATAATTGTGCAAAAATGAAAAGAAAGAATAGTGGAGAAAACTGCTGAAGAGAAACTGCCGAGGACAGAACCCTGAAATACACCAACACTTTGGACTTCACCTTGAAGGAAATGGTTTCTCATCAGAGCATTTAAATGGAGAAATGACATGGTAAGAGCTGTGTTTTTGAAAAGACACTCTGTAGTTGGGATAATTGGTTAAAAATAAGGATAATCTATTATTAACAAATTACTTCATTCTTTGGTTTATTCAGTAAATATCCAGAAATTGCATCTCAAAAGCACCTGTTGCTCCTGGATATGTCCTCCTCTGTCCTAAAATTATGCCATAGGCAATGGTCAGGGTTTGGGATTATACTTCATACCATATAACCTGAAGACATATAGACTTCATAGCATCGTGGCTCCTCAATGGATCTAGAGGAGATGAACTTCATTGGAGAGAAAATATTTCTAAAACTGCGTGTCCTTGAAACTTGGCATATGTGTCCTACAGGATACCTCGGAATCTGGCCAATCAATTCATATATTCTCGGCAATTATATAGTGCTATAACTATGAAGGACATAAAGGAGTAAAAGCTACATTGCTGATCTCAAAATATTTAGAATCAAGGAAGAGGGTGGGACAAAATTTCTGTGAAGATCTTTCTTTGGAAACAAATACCTTACCCAACACTGGTAAATAATGCCTAATGGCCACATGGTGCTCTCTTGAGTATTATTTCCGGAATGTGTTCTTCTTTAATGAAACTTTGATTTGATTTTAATTTTTTATGTTTCATATATAAAGTGTTCTACTCTATACAAAATTTTTTTCGTCACCTTTCCCCAATCCACAGATCAATTAATTATCTAGTTTTTACTCTTTCATTAAACCACTTCAAGATGCTGAATTCTAATAGGAATTTCTTATTTTCTGCAATATTTCACTACTTACCAGTGAAAAATACTAGCAATAGCAAAATATCATATTTTATATTACCCACATACTACAATAAATTATTTGAACCTAGATCAGAAAATACTTTTCATAGTTGAATCATCCAGATAGCAATGAAAAGATTACTCATATCTTTTGAAAGTCAAAAATAATAGTATATCTATTGACCAATCCAAGCCTGCTGATTCACGGAAGAGTTGGAGGAAATAGACTATCTGTTATTCGGATGCATACACACAAGAACAGACAAAAAGAAAGGCAAGATAATATCTCATAAATGTCATAGGAAGAATTTCAACACTACAGAATGTTGATTCTTCAAAATAAATGGTTGGCTGCAGAACAACCAGATAGACTGTTGACCTTGCCTGAGTAAATACAGAAGAGGAAAAGAAGGAAAAAAGAAACACAAAGTTTATAAAATGACCTCAGGTTGAATAAAACAGGAAATCCTCTTATCTGAAATTGCCCTATAATCCCTATTTGAGCGCAGTAAAAAAAAAGATTTCTACGTAATACTTTATTTTTCCTTCCCAATTTATAACAATCTAATTCCGTTTTAAATTAGTGTATCTACGGTAATATTTTCCTCTTATACCCCAGTCACCTGAATGGCTGCCTGTTCTATAATGAGAACAAGTTATAAGTCTGTAACATCAACTGTCACTTTTACTCTAGTTTCTTCTCCTACATAATATAGTTTTTAGAATAGCCTGCAGACAGTGGCAGTTATCCCTTAATCAAGACTCTATGATAATCATTAATTTTATCCTAATTTGATGCTTTCATTTGCCCTGCATATGCATTAGAAGCAGAAAGTAAAACAGAGAAATTGAGAAAAATAGAAAGGAACAAACTGCAAATCTTTTCAGTGCAGTGAGTTTGAACATACATCAGCGCAATATGTTACGTACAGCAGCCACTCTTTTCAGTTAAATCCTAAAAGATATTTTTAAGGCATTACAGTTCCATTTTTGCAAGTAATGTGGCTAATTTTTTCTAAACCTCATTCTCTGGTAAGGACTAACAATAGCAAAACTGAACTTATGTAAATATTTCATCATCACCCGGCAACACATTTTAATTGGCACCCAAGAAGTATACTGTCCTGGACTAAATGCTAAGAGGCAGATATTTTGATATAAACTACTACCATATCCTCAAATATGTTTCATCTTTTATTGTACCACCTGGAATTCTTAAATGCTGATTAGTTTTAAACGATGGTGATAAATCTAACTCTCTAAGGGGCTTTCTGAAATATAAGAGAAGAAAAATGACGTAACCATTATAGTTTGGTGATTACGAATTAATGTGTTTTATTTTTAAAAACTGGACATCCAGATGTAAAACATAATATAATTCCCTAATAACAAAATATGATTCGTAAAAATTAAAGATGTGTCGTATCAATTTGAGTTTTCAGTTATTTATCGAAATACTCAACATTATTTTAACCAGCTGTATATTTTGAAATTCCCATAATGGACATACATCTTAAAACAGTTCTTCTTTTATCCTGCAAAGACATATTTTAACTTCTCTCTTAAAACTATAAGAAAAGCCAGTGGTTTTCCCATGTTTCAATTTATTACACTGACACCTTCATTTCTTTTTGGTATTTTCAGATCTGTGGCACTTTCTAATACTAAATCAGATATCCTTAGATATATACAAGCTTCCAATCATCCAAGCAACTCTTGAGTTCTTGTCTCTTCTCTAAACCTTAACAACAATTCTTCAGCAAATACTTTTGAGTTTCCTAAACAGGATATTTTTCTCTTTTGTCTTGGTCATCATTTTGAAATTATTGGTTTAAGTCTCTATTACTGCTAGACTATAGGCTCCAAGAGGACCAAGACCATATCTTTGTCATTCTCGGATATGTCCTTAGTACCTAGTTTACGCTGTAGGGGAGGAGGGCATTTCCTCTCCCCAAATGGGGGTTCGTCTGGCTGGAGAACGAATTAAATTCACATGAGACAGAATAGAAAGAGAAAATTAAACAAAGCTTTATGAGGAACCATGGCCCGGGGCCTTTCTTCCCGAAGGAAGAAAGGGCACCGAAGAAGTGGGGTACACATAGTGGTTATATACCCCCAAACAGGGTGTTTCACATGTGATTGAAATGTCCCTCCCACAATGGTCACAAGATTGCCCTGTCGGCACAGTGCTTGATGGACACAGCAGGTAGTGGTCTGCTGTCTCAGAGGGCGTAGCCGGAGGCAAGTAGATTGTCTGGAGCTGGGAGGTCACAGGTGAGTGCAGCAATCAGTTCCTGGCCTAAAGAAAGATGCTTAATCCTTAAAGAAATCCCAAAGTTGGGAGGGGGAGGGAAGTCAGTTACAGGAGGCTACCAGACTAGCACAATAAAATGCAGATTTAAGTCCTTGCCTTTGGTATTGATTAAGAGTTTTTAGAGAGTAAGTCATCTCCTTTCTTCTTCCTGGTACAGAGAGAGAGGCACCTTTTACAGATAGAGATTTACCTTACAAACGTAAATGTGTCCTAACAAAGGGCAAGTTCCATTTCTCCTTCCCTGTCCCAGTTTATCGAAAGCAATCAACCTCAAATAATCCTGATGCCAAAGAGACATATCTTGGGGTGGCCAATTCCAGGTCCCCACAACGCCTATAACATGGTAGGTGTACAATAAGTTAAACAAGTTGTAATGACAACCCATTGACATGGAGTTTACCAAGTGTGAAAATGGCTAGTAAACTTGGGATTTTATGATTTGGTGAATAGCATTCTAAAAGCTTAGTATTATTACATTAGATCACTAATGTAAACAATGAGAATATGAAACAACTTCTCTCCATTTTCCAAATATCTCTTCTTGCTAAATGACTGACTGAGATTCTAGTCTTTTACAGTGACAAACCCAAAAAGGGGTCAGAAAAATAGTGGAAAGGGAAGAATGTGCTTCCTTGGGTCTTACCGTTTCCCTTGTTAAGTTTCCCTCCTAAATGTTTGCATTCTCAGCAACTTATTTTCTTTTGGAGGCCATGGTTGTAGTGATTAGCTATTATTGATGTTTCCTTCAGTTGTTCATTGAGATGTTTAGACTACGTAATACCAAAAGTATTCTGCATTATTTTTTCGACTTTTAGCTATATAATCTATGTTCGAGTCTGGAAACCAAGAAATTAATGAGTATGAATGTAGTTTGTAAACAGGTTATGAGACATTTAGCAGGTCCTTGTAAATTTATTTTAAATTGAAGTACCATGCATTTATAATTACTTAATGAATTCTAATGATATTGGAGAATCATAGTGATGGTCATACACTGAAATGGATATTGTCTCTAGTGAATTAGCCTACCCATAAATGCATATGTGTTTGTCCTAGTTAATATCACTTCCCAACCTAATATTTATCAAAAATCAACAAATTAGCATGTTACATTTTGGTCCTGCTGTCTGCAACACAATAATTTATTTATTTAACTAACATATTCAATCTGTTTCAAGGGCTTGTAACATATAAAAATGATATTTAAAAACAACTATCCCTGGGAAAACATAAGATGTACATCATTCAGTTTGGCTCAAGAAGGAGGTTTTGCTATATTAAGGGGTCCTAGTGAGAGCAGACCCACTATTATAGTTAAACACAGGTTAAGAATCAAAGTGTCAATGTGGAATCCATCTAGTAACTTGATAGTTAGCATTCTGTTGATCTTCATTAGGTTTCTATCACTCGTACACATATAAACCAAAGCCTGTAAGAAATAAACAAATGAGTAAAATAAAGTCAGTTACCTATGTGATCAGACTTAACTACAGAGTGAATATACATGTTTAGCTTTTAGCTGATACTACTTATCATTTGCTTGATATTCTGTGTTCCTAGCCAGCTATACAGCTTGTTAAATTTAAGGAGAAAAGAGTTTGGGTGAACTAAAAAGCTAAATAGTTCCATATATTTTAGAACCCAAAGCCCAAAGCTACTAACCATTTTGGCACTTACTACAAATAGAGTCTATGTCCAAAAAAGTATTTAAAGAAATGACTGCTTCATTAATATGCAAAATCACTGCATTACTGCTGGCATTTAAGTCATTACATTTTTTACAGTGCATTGATATTTTTTTTATATAAGAGCTCTAAATATGTATCCAGATTCCATTTACTACCTACAGGCCATCAGTTATGTCTCCAGCTATCTGCAACCCCTACCCACTGTTATCTACTGAGGCTGAGAAGGCAAAGTCTGAAATTCATTGCCACGTGGTAAATTTGAAAAAGAGGTGATGTCGTATTTGAGAAAATTATGGATATTTGCTTTTATATTGCTTTTTAATATTTTCACCCCAGGTGCAGACGTTTCTCTTAGGATGACCAGATTGTGGAAGCACAAAAGGGCTGTAGATGTCCCAGAACATCTCCGTACAACTAAGGGGATAATCTTACAAAACAAGAAGGCTGGTCTCTCAGCCCTAAGAGATGTTATGCAAAAGAGGTATTATCAAAAGCAATGACAAATAGCTACATAAAGCCAAGTCTTGCATAAAAATAGGCATCATCCATCATTACAATAGAGCTGCTGAACACCTACTGAGTTCCTGATAAGCAGTAGTACAACAATTAAGCAACTTCACTCCCTCAGGGGCTCCCTTTCTTTGAAGCTAATTGCTAAATGCTAGGTTAACTGTGAGGTGGGGAAGTTCAATTCATGACATATTGAGAACCTACTATGTGATCAGCAGTGTGCTGCAGAAATCAAGACAAGAGATCAGCCTATAATGCCTTATCAAAACGTGCTTTTCCTCTGAAATACACATTTGATCTTTCTGTCACACACTTCTGGGAACTTTAAGAGTGCCTAAAATTTCTCTAGACGTCTACAGTCTTACATTAGGGACATGTCTTAAATGATGTCCTCTGTGGAATCTATGTCCCACTCAGGATTTTCCAAAGAAGTAAATCAGTTGGCCCTCGAAAACTAATAGACTGTGGGAATCTTTACATGGTTAGGAAGCATCTAAGCTTCCTAGAAAATACACAAGTTGAGGGGAAATAAGAGATCATCTGGTTTATTCCTCCATAATTATTTGAACAAAAAAAGGTGCCAAAATAAATAAATTTATAAATTTAGCCAGTTAATAGTAGACCAGAACAAGGCTGGGCCCCAAATTTCCAATTCAGAGCTCCTTCTACCAAAATAAACTTTCAGTTTTTCCCCAAGTCTTACATCTAAAACTGGCTGATGCTGAATGTAAGGTCAAGAAAATCATAAGCATAAGAGGGCATTGTGAGGTTGGTAATTAACCAAACATAAACAGGTTTTAGAACTAGCTCTTAAGGCCTGGAAAGATTTTTCCCGGCAATAGTTAGCAAACATTTGCAAAATTCTTTGAATGCATTAATGATCTCAGAACTGTTACTTTGGAATGAGCATACTATGAAAGCTTATAGTGATGGCTATAAAGAATAAAAAATACTGGGACCAGCCCAGTGGCATAGTAGTTAAGTTTGCTTGGTCCACTTTGGCAACCAGGGGTTCGTGGGTTTGGATGCTATGCACAGACCTACATGCTGCTCATCAAGCCTTGCTGTGGTGGCATCCAACATACAAAATAGAGGAAGATTGGACAGATGTTAGCTCAGGGATGATCTTCCTCAAGCAAATAGAGGAAGATTGGCAATAAATGTTACCTAAGGGCCAATCTTGCTCACCAAAAAGAAAAAAAAAACAAAAAAATAAAAAATACAGCATAAATAGGGATATGATTTTTATAGGACAAACTTTTAACTGAAATTATCTTTTCTTAATTTGTTTTCTCAAACTTCTGACAATGATTTAAAGTCAATCTACTAAATATGCTACAATGAAATATTTAAGAGTTCTATCTTCATCTGTCACATTGTGCTTTTCACAATTAAGTCAAGGTAGACATTTTTGTTTTATGGCTTTGTCACTTTTCCTCAATCCAAGAACAGGAAAATTGTGAGTTATTTGTCTGGGTAGTTACTATATGTTAATAGGACTTATGTGTTCATAATTATTTTCCAGATTATTATAGATCTTATTAACTGCTCTAAACAATGCTTCAAAAATCATGGCTGACAACTGGAATTTTCTCTATACCTGAAAAAAAATTCATCATTATTAGAGGGACTTCTTTGTAAAATATTCAACCATGAAGAGAGAGAGAAAAAATAATTCTTTAGCTCATTTCTTACTTTGATTTAAAAATTAAAAATCTAAATATTTGCAAATCATATAGATTTAATTTCTTGAAGAACAAAGAAAAATAGTATTAACTTAATTCAGATCCTCTATTTCCTAATAGGAAATTGTAATGAAGCTAATCTTTTAGCAGTTTTAGAAGTTTAGATGCAGCTCATTGATATACATGCATACAGATTTAAATCCCAAAGAAGCGAATTTGTAGTGTAAATCTTAGGGAACTGGTAATACTATTTCCATCATCTACTGGATCACAAAATATAGAAGCAGGGATTAAATCAGTTTGGCCAGAAATTTTTTTGAAGAAGTTGACTGTAAAAGTTGTGTTTGAGTGAAAAGTTATTAGGTGGAAACACATAGGGGAATGGAAAAAAAATGGTTCTTAAACGTGGTTTATAGGATTATTTAAATGTTTAGAACAAAACACAATTACCTATGTGTGTATGTACCTATTTATTTTAGATACTATCAATTATAAAGTATTTTACAAATATTAACTGGAATGTCAGTTTCTGCTATCCTTAAAGCAGCATACAAACCTATAGTTCACATTACCACTTTGTGATTTTAGATAACGTCTTCTACTCTGAAACAAAGTAATCCAGAGAAATTTGTTAGAACTCTTTAAGTGATTGTCCTCAACTCCATATTTATAATATTTACTTTTTTCTGATATTGAGAGAAATTCTTGCTAATTTTTGAAAATTTAGAATATACAGAAAGAGAAAAAAAGCAAAAGTTTACTTTCAATTTTTTTTCTATGCCTAAACTCAGGCAGTCCTTAGCTGCACAATTTCCTGTGCTTTGGCCTGTCAATATTATGTTATGGGAGGCCATACACACTTTAGTAAACTTTCCTTGAAAACATAATTTTAAATGTTGACATAATATTCCATTAAAAATAGATACCATTATTTATGTTATCCAATATGTGCTGTTTTGAATGCTACCATATATATCCTTTATACATTAATTACACGAGTCAATGATTATTTTCCTAACTTAGTTTTCAAGCAAGAAGTGATAATTTGATGGGTATTACCATTGATGGCTTCCCATCGGTACCCACAAATCTTCAGTAAGTGACTCAATGCTCCCAAATGTCTGTCATGAGAAATATTTAGAGAACCAGAGAAGGGTGTTGAACTCTGTGCTTCATCTAGAGCAGATAGGCATAAAGGGCATACTCAGGATATTCTCAGCTGATATCTGCTGTAGGTGTTGTTTGTGTACAGAAATCATAGTTTGCATCTACACTATTTATTGAGTTATTAAAATGGGCCAGGCCTATATGCAAGGCACTTCACACACATTTTCTCAGTTATCCCAACTCTGCAAACTCAAATCACTGCTGCCTTACGTTGGAAAGTTTGTAATCCCATGTTCTGACCTAGGAGGTAGAAATTGAGGGAGGACCTAAGAACTTCCTGTCACCTTTCTCAGGATGGAATTCCTCTACATCATGAAGACATGCAATCTGAGGCCACCAGAGATCCCCCTGCCCCCTCAGTTTAGTTGCATGGCACTAATATTCCATGGAATCTCTCTTATACTCTGATAAAAGGCTGTCTCTCCATCTTTGCTTTCAGAACCATTTGTTTTTCAGCCTTTCCTATGTCTTTAAAATAGTACACTTGCAAGGTGGTAAGTCTGTATCAGAATCTGCTAGACAAATGCTATTTCAGTTTAGAGAGTCAAATATGTCCTCTAACTTTTACCACTTGTGCAAAAGCAGTTAGAATAGATGTGAATTAGCTGTTCTTATTAGAAAAAGTGTTTAAAACATGCGCTCTGCTTCAGCAAGCGCATCATTTCATTATTATAGGTGGGTCAAGATACTATTAAAATCAATGCTATTTTATCGATTAATTTGATGTAGCTATGCAAAAACAGAAGTTAAAGGAAAAAAACCTTGTATATTTAAAAAAATCCAGTTTTGATTTTCTCAGAAACTGACACCAAGTCCCAAGTTTTTTCCAATGGATTTTCTTTTCTTTAGGAATGGAAAGTTTGTATACTTGAAGTATTTTGTCTAACTCAGCATTATTACAAGGAAAAATACCAGAAAATTGAATAAGAAATGTATTTACAATGATCTAGAAGGTGAGGAAAAGCCTTCCAGAAACAATATATTCTTTTCAATATTAAATCTCTTGTTATACGTGATTTGATTCTCTACCAAAAAATCTCCCAGCTTATGAGCAAATTGTGTCAGGTACTAATAACATGTTAAAACTGAGTGTTCTTATAAAGTACTTTTGTTCCTGCTCATGACTACTAAATATTCAGAGATAAAGAAATACATCATTCTTTTACCTAATATCAATGCAAATAATGTATCATTATAAAATAAAAATATCAGTTCACAGTGCTAAATCAGGCTTTCCCTTTCTTTTTGCTTAGATAAAAAATTATAGGTCTAGTCCCTTATACTGGAGTTTCTCAAAATAAAACATAGGCAATTTTTATTTACTTTCTCTGAAATGCCCATGTCATCCGGGGTTTGAAAACACATCATATAGGATAGGTAGAATTAATTCTTTTTTCTTTTACCTATTCACATTTAAATATTCTGTGAATTAGGTAAGTACCTTGACAGTAAAAATATGTGGAAATGTGTATGTGGAATTCTGGGAAGATAGAGGAAAAGGGGCAGCATAATTGTGGATCTTCCTAAATCCTTACATAAAATTAGACAGAGCACCTAGATGGCAAAACCAAAAATACCTGTAAAATATATGCAACTAAATTGTATTACTGTTGTCCATTTTACAAGCAAGAAGGCTGAGACATAAAAGAGATAAGTAACCAGCCCACAGTTACCAAGTGGACAAGTTTATTAAAAGAGGGGGAATTTAGAGAACAGATTTCTCTTCCATATCTGTTCTAACGAACACCCAGCTCTATCTGTAATGGAATTTAGTTTTGGCAAATGACTACACTGGTCTTTTATCTTAGTGTTCCAGGGTAGAGATGGATGGTTCAGGTGATTAGACGCAACAGAATTGAACCTTTGGAAGTGTAGGATCTTTTCACCTCACTTTTCATTGTGTGAAAGCCAAGTAGCACTTGATAGCAAGCATCATCTTATAAGGCAGATCCATGCATTCATACATCGATGTTTTCTATACTTTAGTTTCCCCTGAGCAAACAAAGATCAAGAGTGGTCAATCCTCATGACTCCTGAAGAGAACAACAGGATCAGTTCACGAAGATGCAAGTTCTCTCTTGCCCTCTTTACTTAATTCTAAGAACACGATCCCTTCACCCATCCACTCCATTTGGGCCAAGCATTTACTTTTCATCATTAGGTTAGATATCTTCTACGTTAAGAAGTCCCTTCCTTGTTCTATCCAAATGAAGAGCCCCTCTTCATGCTTCTATGACTGACTAATTCTACTCCAGGCTAGACTGTAAGCTGAGTTTCTTGTAAATGTGAGGAAAAATTGTGAGAGACTTTGAAATTTAGTAAATGTCCTGACCAGCTCTACCTTCTGGGTTATCTCTGCCTTTGTCATTAACTAGGCTATTTTACAGCTGTGGAAGTAGAAAATAACTTGTAGCATGCTGATATAATTACAAAAATTATTTCTAATAGAATGCAATTGATTATTACCCTGTGAATATTAACCAGTTTTTCTATTCACTTATAAATTCATTTCAGCATGCCTTGCCTGCCTATCAAAATGTGGCATTTGGAAATCTCTTTTGAACCAGTTTTAATATCCTGCTGGTTTCCATATTAATTAATAAGTTAAATAAAACAAAATATTGATACAGTCATTTTACATCTATGGGGGTCATTATTTCATCTACATTTAACATTTTTAATCTTTAAGAAAGAACTGCATCTTGTTCTGTGTACTATCCCATTTTCAGAAATTCTGACAAGTTTCTGACACAGAAAAGGTACCATCTAAGTATTGAATGAACTAATTAATTATTTCTAGGTTGGATCCTTGGGATGTAGCACCATGGAACTGAGTTACAGGTAGAGTTTATAGCACAGAATTAGATAGGAACTTAGACCTAAGACAAAATGAACTCAAGTAAAACATACCCGTATCCTCAATCACTGCAAAGGAATCTCAGAGATTTGGTTGGTTTTAGACTCTCTCCCCAAGGCTAAATCAACTTCGGCAGCTCTTAACTAAAAAGGAAAAACAAAACATCTCAGGATATTAGTTTGCTGAGAGTTAACCTTCCCAGTACAAATTTTTTTCCAAAATTTTCCAGTAAGTTGAGACCTGTGCCTGAAGAGAAACTACAGTAATTTTACCAGCTTCCTCAAAATTCACCATCAAAAGCATTAGTGTTGGTTTCTTTGCCTACAATCTCCAAGAGCATATTAATAGGAAAAACTGTTACTCTTTAATCTTTCTTTGAGGCCTTGCATTTAATTCTCCAAGTTTTTATTCTCACTACAGTCTTTTCATACCTCATTTTCTCCTCCTTGAAGGGTATATTCTTCCTGCAGCTGACAAAACAGTCTTCTCTTTTCTTTGCAACTGTCTGTTTGTTCTCACCCTTCTTCTCCCCCAAGATTTTACTTCTTCCATTCCTCCCCATCTTTTTTCAAGCATTGGACGTATTTCAGTAACTTAACCTGTGTCTTCATGAATATGATTTCAAGATGTCAGGATTCATTCAGTAAACAAGTATTTTATTTTTATGTATTAAACTAGGACCTCTGCTCAAACCGGACAATAAAAAGACGAACAAAATCTTTCCTCCTAGGATTTTAGGGGAAACAAAAAGATCAAATAAATGCTTAGGACAACGGGTGTCAAATGTTATTAGAACTAATATGGTAGTACTGAGGACCACCAACCTAGTAGTAGGGGAAATCAGAGAGTAAATAATGTTAAAATTGAGACAAAAAGAAAAAAATTAGGTAGAATGGATTTGTTATGTGCTAAAGAATATTACAAGCAGCATTCAAACCATGTGAGAAGTTTATCAGAATGAAAGTTTGTATCACACTGAAACCAAAGGTAGTGTGGAAGCTCCTGGTACAATGGATCTCTTGGACAGCTCTTCTCCATGTGGGGGCTTATTGGGAATCCATGTTTCTTTCATCTTGCAATCCTACAGTGTCTATCCTATGATCTCCAGAGTCATGATGAAAGAAAAAGCAAGAGCATGGAGGATTTTAAGGCCACACCATGAAACAGTGTACGTCACTTCCACCAACATTCCATTAGCCAAAATTCAGTCCAACTGGGAAATGCCATTTAAGTATATGCCTAAAAGGAAAAAACAACAGTAGGTGACTACAGATCTCTTTTTCTGCTGCATCAGTTGTTTCCAATTCAAATGTTCCATGAACCCAGTTGAAGAAGCACAGTACCACAAACACTATTGATTCAGCAACTGACATCTATCTGCATGGCCCTTTCCCCATGACAACGTTCACTATAGAGGCTAATGAGTCTACACATTCTTTTGCGATTTTTTTTTGAGGAAGATTAGCCCTGAGCTAACTGCTGCCAATCCTCCTCTTTTTGCTGAGGAAGACTGGCCCTGAGCTAACATCCGTGCCCATCTTCTTCTACTTTATACCTGGGATGCCTAACACAGCGTGGCATGCCAAGGGATGCCATGTCCGCACCTGGGATCCAAACGGATGAACCCCAGGCCACCAAGAAGCAGAACATGTGCACTTAACCGCTGTGCCACCAGCTGGCCCCAGAAACTACATATTCTACATGTTGGTAAGGCTGCATTGGACTTACGTATGACTGAATGATATAGTTTTTGCCGATAGAATGATGGGCCATATCCAATGGGCAGGACTTCTAGGAAAGATTCTGATTTATCATAAGAAAAATAGATCTGCCTATATCCATGCCTTTTCCTTTTTTCTTGAAGGGAGTTTAAAGCCTTCTGTTACTCTGAGGGAAAGCCAAGAGAGTCATACAGATGTCAGCCCAGTGCCTTGTCCAGATTGAATCATGGGAAAACTAACCAGAAGAACAAGATAACTGAGAAAAAAATGAGTCCCTGCATTTTAACGCACCATCCATCAAATTTCCTGTTACTTAACCATTTCTAACAGATATACACAATCTCTAATTTTTATATTTTATGTTGGAAAAGAGAACTGTCTACATAAATTTACTTTTGCAATCAGTTTTCTTCAAATCTATTGATTATATAAAAAAATTCTGGGGCTGGCCCCGCAGCCAAGTGGTTAAGTTCACATGCTGCACTTTGGTGGCCTGGGGTTTGCTGGTTCGGATCCTGGGCACAGACCTAGCACCACTCATCAAGCAGTGCTGTGGCAGCATCCCATACAGTAGAACTAAAATGACTTTCAAGTATGTACTGGGGCTTTAGGGAGGAAAAAAAAGAGGAATATTGGCAACAGATGTTAGCTCAGGGCCAATCTTCTTCACCAAAAAAAACACAAAAAACCATATAGCATAAATAACCTAACAATAACTGCTAAAAAAAAATCTGTGTTTTAAAAAGAACATAAATCTCTAGTCATCTAATATATTTTACAAATACTCAAAACTTTAAGTCAAAAGAGTGCCATGACTCAGAGTATGCAAAATATTCTGTTAATGATGTGGTTATTTTTATTTTATTTTATTATTTTCCAGACTCATTGAAGCATAATTGACAAATAAAAATGTATATATTTAAGGTGTGCAACATGATGATTTGATATTTGTATGCATAGTGAAATGATTACCACAATCAAGCTAATTAACACATCTATCACCTCACATAATTGCCATTTTTGTATGTATGCACATTCTCTTTATCCATTCATCCAACAGTAGACAGGTTATTTCTATGTCTTGGCTATCATTGATAATGCTTCAGTGAACAAGGGGGTGCAGATATCTTTTTGAGATTATAATTTTTTTTCCTTCAGATAAATACCCAGAAGTGGAATTGCTAGATCATATGGTAGTACTATTTTAAATTGTTTGAGGAAGTTGATGCTGTTTTCCATAGTGGATTCACCAGTTTACATTCCCACCAACAGTGCACAAGGGTTCCCTTTTCTCCACATCCACACCAACTCTGATTATTTCTTGTCTTCTTGATAATAGCTATTTCAATAGGTGTGAGGTGATACTGTGGTTTTGATTTGCATTTCCCTGATGACTAGTGATGTTGAACACCTATTAATGTACCTATTGGTCATTTGTTATCTTCTTTGTAAAAATGTCTATTCAGGCTCTTTGCCTACATTTAAATTAGATTTTTTTCTATTGAGTTGTAGGAGTTCTGATACATTTTGGATATTAACCCCTTATTAGATACATAATTTGCAAATATTTTTTTCATTTTTTTTGATGGCTTCCTTTGCTGTGCAGAAGCTTTTTGTGGTCCCACTTGATTATTTTTGCTTTTGTCACCTATGCTTTTGGTGTCATATCCAAAAAATTATTGCCAGTAGAAAGTCAAGGAGCTTTTTCCCTATGATTTCTTCTAGGAATTTTATGGTTCCGGGCCTTACGTTTAAGCCTTTTCCCTTTAAAAAAAGTTTTTTTAAAGGGAAAATGTTTAGTGTTCAAAATAAAAGTAACTAAAAATGTGATTATATCTCAAATATTTTAAGAAGATACTAAAAAGAAATTTCACTGTGCACAACAAAAATTATTTTCCATTGACCTATACTTTTTTTTTAAATATAGGATCACTTAGTTACACCTATTTACATACTGATTTTCTGACATAGAATTTTTTTTTAATTCTTTATTTAAGTAAACAGTCCAAGTTACCTGATCCCTGAAAATCCTGTAGGTAAACAAATACTGTAAGATAAAAGGTGCCAGAACACTGAAGATCATTTGCATTCATCGACTCTGTAAAGGTGCTGGACAAAGGCTCATTTTTTAAATGGAGCACAATTCAAAATTATGGACTAAACAGATCAATAATTCTTTATACGTGTCAGATGAAGTAATTATCTTGGTTAGCTAATTGCCTTTAAGGAACATATCTTACTAAACTAAAGCCTGTAGAAGTACAAATGAAAAATATCTTTTTATTTCCCCCTAACTGTGAAACCGAGGTCTGAATATCTTAATTTGGACTTTCAATGGCATACTTATTCTTCAAATTAAATTTTCTCCTTGTTTTCTAAAACCTTTTTAAACTTCTGAATTTAGAAAACAGTCGAACTCTGCAAACAAAAAATAAACTCACTATACTTTGCAAGGATTTCCAAGGTTACTCTCTAAGTAAATATGAGTATGCATTTGGAAGACTTGTTTCATAAAAGCCAGAGACATTGACTGCTTCTTTAAACTTATTGAAAAAGTAAATTTTACGTAAACAGGATGCATATTGCCTGTAAGTGTTGTTCATGTGATATTCGGAAATATTTACTCTTCAATACTTATCCAACTTGCAAAATATGTAAATTTCAAAAATGAGGCCAAAGAAAGTGTTTATTAAGGAAACTTCCACAATTGGTCCCCTACCCTAGTATTTAGATGATTGAAACTATTCCTACCACCCCTCCATATGGTATCATATCACCAATTGAACTGTGGAAGTGTGTGTTTTGTTACTCAACAATTTCAAACTAGAATGAAGCCAGATGTAATTGGTTCAGAGACTCTCCTTATTAATTTGCTTCCCAAAACTTTTTTTTAACTGGCCATGTACAGCAAATGTCATACAATTGGATGGACACTGGGAAGTTTAGTTCCATTAAATTGCTTTACTGAATACAAAGAGAGAAATCATTTGGTTTCACCATCTTCTTGACTCATGTAAATGACAAACCTAGTGACTCTTTTCCCTCTGTTTGTATTGTGAGGGCCGACAATTCAGTAGAATCAAACTTTTTCTAGCCCAGTGAAAGTCCTTTCCATCTGATTGGCCTATGGCATCCATTGATTGACAAGCAGTCCACAGTCAGTTTACCTTTAAAAAAACCCCAGGTCTTATCATTTATTTCTATATGTTTTTCTTTTATTGAGGCTTACATTTGAAGCGCCCTGGGGGTCTTTGTTATCTTATCTCTCCTTTCCCTGGACTGCCTGCAATTCAGTTGCAAAATGCTGATTCTCTCCCAACACTTTTTTTTAACTTCTCACTCCCAGACTGAACCACATCAATGCTTTTTTTCCTGGCACTTTTAGGGGTGAAATGACTGAAGTAGCCCGCCTGCAGAAGACACAGCCAGCTATCCCTGTTTCTGTTAGAATTGCTTTTAATCTTGTTCATGCAGTCAAGGATTTCAGACAAGCGAGTTTTTGGTATTCGACTGACGGGTAAATAGTTAATTTAGGAAATTTGGGATGGAGACTTGGCAGGGAGCCCTAGATTCAGAATATTAATATTTCTCTATTAGTTTGAGGACGGAAAAGCAATGTGACCTTCTTCAAGCAGCCAATCTATAATTTAAGCTGTTTCTAAGGATTTGTTTTTTTCTCATTTCCTCACAATCTCAAGAGTCAGCAACAATGTTCTGATAATAAACCTCCTCCCTGGCTTAGAGCCAATAAATATTTACAGGTTGGCAAAACCTTAACCATCATTCACTTCAGAGTTTTTTGGTCTGAGTTCTGGAGCACCCTTATGTTCCTCTGAGAATATTCTTGGATCTTCTTAGGAGATAAGGGAGAGACCAAAAATTGAGATTGAGGTCAGAGAGCATATCACTCTTTTATGAGCATAACTTTATCTGATATTGGAGCTCTACTTCAAATTTTCTGAAATATCAATTTTAGTGATTAATTACTTAGAAATCCCCTATTTTCTCTTTTTCAACTTCCATTGTTCAAGTATGATAATTACAAATATTATTTCTCTGGGTTTAGCTCTATGGCCTCAGTTAGGCCCTTTTGGAAAGACAAGGTCAGGCCGAATTAGGTTTACACCAAATGGCTTCCTCATATACTCCAATATATCCTACTACTTGCCATTTTTATTTGTCAACATTCACGCAACATCATTTGACACCAAATTACATAAAGGTCACTTTGAAAATAGAATCAGTAAGAAATATATATTTGAAGAAGACACTTACTATTTCCTTAATTTTTGCTTAATGCCCTTTTTCAGTTCCAAGATCCCACCCAGGACACCACATTCATTTACTTGCTGTGTCTCCACAGGTTCCTCTTGGCCATGACAGTTTCTCAAACTTACTTTGTTTCTCATGACTTTGAAGATCTTGAGGAGCACTGGTCAGGTATATTGTAGGATGTGCCTCCGTTGGGAATGTCTGATGTTTTTCTCCTGATTAGAGTTGGGTTTTGGGTTTTAGAGAGGAAGGCCACAAAGGTAAAGTGTCAGTTTCATTATGTCATGTCAACAGTACATAGTATCAACATGATTTATGACTCTTGATGTTGACCTTGACCACTCACTCCCTAAAGTAATGTTTGTAATTTTCCCCACTATGAAGTCACTCTTTTTCCTCCATTTCTCTATTTTACTCTTTAGAAGGAAGTCTTGTCGACTAAAATAAAGAGTCTAGGTAAAGGTTCAATGAAGGAGTTTATTCGATAATTAAGGTGAGGAATTCAAATCCTGGGAAACAGTCAATAGAATATTCTGAGGAACTGCTCTGAGGTCTACAGATCTGAGCAGTTTTTATACCTTTTAACAAAGCAGTGTGTGTGCAGGAAGGGCTTACACATCGAATAGTCATCTATTTCAAGGATGAAAAAAAACTTTCGGTTATACGTCAACGAGGCTTGTAAGGTCTATGTTATCTCTGTGTGGAGGGAGGCAAGGACCAGGGTTGTCACTTTTCCCATCAATCCATAAGAAGTGCAGATGGGAAATGTGAGAGCGAAGTACCCATTATCTGTTGCTGATTCATCCTGCCGGTTGAGTCAGAGACAAGGGATTGCAAGGTCATTCTAACACAGACTTACTATGGCCTGCATGGCTGCTTCACAACACAGCATGGATTTTTATTGTACTGACTTTAAGCTTATACTGCTTGTTTGCTGGATTCACCTGTAGACCAGGGAGAGGGGTCTCAGTTTCATTCACAGTCTCTATGCACAGTCTACACTTCCTGAATGGAGAGCTATGTTTCCCCTCCTTTAAGGTGGAGAATCTAAATAAATTAATTGGAATTCTTCTGTACAGAAGATTTACCTCTTTTCCCCTATTCATCATTTCATTAAATCATTTATTTATGTCAGCATAGACTCATGGATCTTTATTTTATACTTTGCATTATAATCACATTCTACTTTATTTTGTTGTTCTAATTGTTACTGCTTTGGGCGATTGAAACATTCCATTAACTTATGTGTTCTTTGACAAACCGCAACAATGTCTTTCTGTTTTTGTTTTTCTTTTAGTACTTCCTTACTTTTGGCACAGCAAGATTCTCCAGGCTCATCTTGTGTGTTTCTTTCCACAGTCCCAGAATCAGCCATTTCTCTAAGGATCCCCGGTTCCTTTCATTGGAGAATATTATTCAAAACCAAGATATGGGCCCTAGGTGTGCACATTGTTACTGAGATCTCACTTCTTTTAGGCTCTCTCACCTGCAAGAGCAAATAAATGTGTTTATAGACTAACTGCTATATATACACATATCTGTTATATACTTCTATATGTACATCTGTAACAGTGTTAAGCTAAATATGAGTTCTTACTGACAATAGTTGTTTTTGAATTTCTCCCACCTCCCAATTTTTATTCCTTTCATATTTTCTGGTTTTATTTTTTGTCTCTGAATTATCTCCTTTAAATTAGACCGGATCATCTAAGTTACAGTATTCTGGAAGCTCCTAAGGAAACTCCACCAAAATTCTGATAGCTATTGATTGAAATTCTGAAATAAATGAGATAAGTGATAGAAACCTAATCCAGAGAGGTAGGAAGACAGGCTGATGAGTACCCCCAACATTGAAAGCTTAAACCCACAAGAGGAAGAACTAATAGTGAGTATGGTCATTGAAGTCATCAGAGAGTGTTTGCTCATAGCCGATTAATTTTAATTTTCCCAACAAGTTGCATTCTTTCAAGCTTCCATGCCTCTGCATATGCTGTTTGCTCTGTCTAGAATTCTCTTCACAAAGTATTCCAGCTGGTAAGGTCTTTTCACCATTCAGTACTCCCTCTATTACCACCCCACTCCCATTTGAATGTAACTGCTCCCATAAAGGATTTCTTGATGTCTTTTCTCAAATAGGTATGTGTATTTTTCATTCCCATTTTTGTAGTAAGTGCTTTTCTTGTAATTTTTATCTTATTGTACTGTAATTATGTATTTAACTGTCTTTGTTCTGCAATAAGTTGTGGATTTTCTGAAACAGTGTCTGGCACATAGTACACATTCCACAAAACTGTATGAATTGAATAATTGAATTAATTAATTGAGGAGACTATCTGTTTATCTTATAAGGGTTAAGGGCAAGTACATAGATGAATTTGAAGATGAAACTTGGAACAAAGTTATATAAAGGTTGTTAACTCTGGAAAAGTCTCCAGTCCCAAATTATCTACTCCAATTACCTGTCGGAGGGTCTGAAAGTCACCATTAGAATTTCTTTCATTTAGTTCAATATATTTTTGTTCAAGGTAACATTTTTCAAAGTGAAAACGTATCCAGCCAGGGTAACCTTTTAACTGATAGTTAATATATTATTAATCCTTAATACCTTAGTGTGTGCGAAATCATCAGGTCTCCTGGTAGCTTTAATATGAACACTAACTACATAGGTAGGAAAAGGTTACTTCGTTCTTAAGAGCATTGATGTTAATATTAAACTGGTGAAAAATCTGTTTTGCTCTTTATAGTTTGTGACTCAATAATGAACAATTAACTTCCCCAAATCTCAATTTTCTCATCTGTAAAAGGTTTCTAGAATCTGTCTCATTGAAAGTTGTTGTGAATATTACAAGGGATTGCCCATATTAGAAAACTGCAAGTGGAATAACAAAGGAATTTTTAGAATTTTCACAAAATCAAAGGCTTCCGTTAAAGAGTTGGAGGCGGGAGGAAACATATTAAAGAAAAAAGAAATATTAGATTGAACGCCAGTGTGGGTTAGAGCATATCCACAATGGATTTGAAAAGAAACATTTTGTCTCTTACAAAGTATTATGGAGGGTTTTCCTGGCATAGGGAAACCGAAAGTTGGCTAATGATTCATTTCTTCAAAGAACATTTACTGACAGCGCTCTATGCATGGTGCAGGCACTAATCGAAGACCTGAGGATACAGCAGTAAACAATAGAGAAGATAAAGTCTATGCTCACATTTAAATATTAGTGAAGGAGATGGTGTTTCCTTAGGCTAGAAATAAGGCTCCAACTACAAATGATTTCTCATATTGCAATGTTTAAAAGTAGGTTATGCTATGCTCTTCTGAAATATATCAAGATAACTTCTAAAATGTGAACACGTATTTATTATGCACTTAACACGTGCAAGGGACTATGCTAACCCCTCTGTTAGATAACTAAACTCTCATAACAAATTTGTGATGTAGGTGTCATTATTATCTCAATGTTTCCAGCTAAGAAACTGAATCCCAGAGAAGGTAATTAACTTTCCTGAGGTCACACACCTAAAAAATGATACAGTCAGTATTCGCACCCAGAAAGTCTGACTCCAGAGCTCTTACTCACCACCTTCCACAGTAAAGTCTAAGACAAGTTGGAACATCCTCTACCAGCCTGCTGCTGTCATCATTTTTCCCTAAGACTCCACAGAGAATAGTCGATTGGCATGTTTCCAATACTCTTTCTCCCTGTGTAGTCATTCCATTCCAAATCCATAGGACGTGACTCATGCAGGAAAGAAATGTGAACCAAAGTGGGCTGCATTTTTGCAGCTTAGGTCACACATGATTTTTTTTAAATTGAATACACAAAAATCAATACACCTGTAGGTCTGGGAGCTATGGTTTTCCTCTCAGATATGTTAAAAGTAGATATAGAAAAATATGTACTTGAATAATCTAGAATATGCCTTTAAACATTGTTTTTTAATACACACATCCCATGCCTAGTCTGCAAAGAATACATCAAATTTAATATTTTGTATAGCTAGCATAGCTAAGGTGACGTTAATAGGCTACTGTAACAGTAGTCAGCAATGAAAGTGTTCTGTAAGAAAGGAGAAAAGAGCAGGAAAAATTATGCAAGAAATATCCAATAACTATAAAAGCAAAATTGCTAAAATGCATGAATTCTGTTTTTGGTTTTTTTTTTTGTTCTTTTTTTTGCTGAGGAAGATTCACCCTGAGCTGACATTTGTGTTAATCTTCCTCTGTGCCAATCTTCTACTTTCTGTGTAGGTCACTGCCACAGTGTGGCTGCTGATGAGGGGTATATGTCCACACCCAGGAACCAAACCCAGGCTGCCGAAGTGGAGCACACTGCACTTAACCACTAGGCCACAGGGCTGGCTCCTAAAATACGTGAATTCTTGATTCCTTTAATGGATTGCCAATTTTTAGGCAAGGAAAGAATACTAGTCTCAAACCATTTACACAGGATCTAAAATCCATATTTTTAAGTATCTAAATCACTCATCTTATTCCTATTTAGTTAAGTGTTGCAAAATGAAATGTTTGTGGGTTAATAGAACCACTGACGTGCAAACTAAATGAGACCATCTTTAAAACAATAAGGATACTCTCTCAAACCCACTAAATATCATTACTTTCTTTCATGGAAATAGTCAAATCAGATGATTTAGGCCAAAATGATCAGCTTTGATTTGGTTATGTCCATTGATTTGTTATCCAGAGATATTCCTTATGTTGTTCAGACATAATCTTCACTTGAGACTAAAAAGCACGCCAGTATATAAGAGTTTGTGATGTTTACTTGTTTATTTTTGCCCTGTATATACTTTGAATTTAATCATAATTTGCCTTCTACAGCTGCCTTTTCTGTTACCAGATTCTCTCTCATGGGTCTTCTTTTAATCTACCTAAAACTTTCTTATAATAGAGTGTTTTTCTCTTTATCACTTCAGATATTTTAAAATATCCTATTAAAATTCGAGTTTCATGTATAGGAAATAGAATTAAGTGATAGTTATAAGCTTCATCTAAATGCAAGGCACAGACATGAGAAGTTATAGCGCCATTTATAGGAATTAAGTATAACAGAATTTCTCATATAGTATTTTTATTGCTATTTCACATTTATAATTACTTTACGGTGCAAAAGTGATTTTCAATCTTTCTTATGCTAGTCTTCTTCGCAGTGCCATGATTTACGCAAGTAGTGCTATTTTCAGTTTTAACTTGTTAAGTATAGAAAAAAATGCTAACTTTTTGATTCTCTTAAACTAAAACGGGCATTATGTCATAATCAAATACTAGAATAGAGAATCTAGGCAGCAGAGGAATCAAATTCCACCTCTTACACAATGTGTAAGTTACACAAGGCTCTTAACCCATTTAAAATATAGGCCAGTCACCTGTAAAAGTGAAGTCAATGGTATCTGCTTTATGTAGTGGCTGTGAGGATGAGCAGTAATGCAAATAACAGATGATGACACAGGGTAGGCTTCTTCCTCTGCATATAAACTTTGGGTTATATTAAGTTCTTCTTCCTTTCTTCAGAGTATCATCTTCATTTCTTAAAGAAATTGATGATTAAATAATATTTGTATTGTAAATTTAAATTCTTTAATAAAAGAATGTAACAGAAATGCTCTTCTATATTCACAGATCACAAAGGCCATGCAAGTTTGAGACTCAGAGAAATTTTAAAAGTTGCGTTCGTATGTAGGTGAATCAGGTCTCAACCCAGCTGTGTTTGTGTATATATCACACGTGTGAGCGAATCTGCCTCTGTGGATCTTAATTGGGAGAGGAAAGTGATTCACTTTGTCAGTTTCAGTTTCAAGGTGTTTTTTGCATCTTGAAACTGTTGGATTAGTTTAAAAATTGTATGTAGCCTTTGTAGGTTTGAAGAAGAGAAAGAGGAAGAACTGAAAATCTGGGTTAAGGTATTTTAAAAGAAACTTACTACTACCATGTCATTTCAACTACTGCCTGGAAGAGGGACCAGGAGACTGATACCCAGATTCAAACTGATCAAGGTTGATTAGAGGTATGATCTGAAACAATGCTAATACTTAGTATGGGAAAAATAGGAATGAAAAATGATATTTAATTAATAACCAAAATTGACCTGTTTTAAAGAAGTAGTCTGATCTAAGAGGCAAAGGGAACAAAAGGCTGGCATGAGTCAGTAACACAATGTTGTATTTTTCCCTTAAGTAGCCCCCTTAGTGCACTCAACTTGACAGAGATAGATTTTTAAAATGGAAGCAAAGGCAATGTCCCAATATTCCCTCTGTATTCAAAACTCCTTTACTCAAGCAGTAATTAAATCAAAATGAAAGGAGACAGCAATAGCTATAATGAACTTTGTTTGTTTATGGCTAGCTTGTTTGGCTTTCCCTTGCTTTTTTAATTTGACTATTTTCTGGAGATGAAAATAGTAAATGAGAAATTTCATTAAGACTACAAGCATATGAAACTATCTTTAATAGAGATAAACTATAATAGAATAGAATAAAAATGACAACGATAATAGTGGCAGCTAATATTCATTGATTGTTTTAAATGCCAGTGCGGTATGTTTCATTGAATTCTTACCCTGTACTCTATCAATGTATTCATTTATGAGACAGAAAACTGAGATTTGGAAAGGGGCAGTAAATTACTCAGGAACAGAACATGCACACAGGACATGCACACATTGATTTCCATTTGCCTTGAGAATGTGAGCAGGTGAAATGGGTTTAAGTTACAGCTATAAAGCAATGTCATTACACTAGGGATTTTTAAACAGTGAAGCAATTGCCAAGGTGATGCTATTTGATACATTGAAAAGGCAACAGCTTCTCTTCCTCTTAAGTTCATTTAAATGTTGCTCTTAGAGGTAGGTTTCTTAACATGGGCTTCAGGAATTTTGGCTGTGCCTTTAAATTGTGTGCAACATCACGTGTATGTGAGTGTGAGACTGTGTCTAGGTATCTGTGTGAGCATTTGTTTGGATGTGTGGGTGGATGTGGATGTGTTTGGGTTCATTTTTAGGGGACCAATAGTTATCCAATTTTCAGAATTTTCCATGATACAAAAAAAGTTTATAAGCAATTCATTGTGTTATAGAGCAAGGGTATTGATTGTTAAAAGATAAACTGAGGCATATTAAAAATTTTGAGTTTATTTGAGAAACAATCTATTTGAATCAGGTATTACCAAACCAGACATGGTTAGAAACGCTCCACTTACAGGAGCTAGGGAAAAGACTTTTACAGAGAAGAGGCGGAAACAAAGCAAGGAAGTTGTTTGATTGGCTATAGCTGAAGTGTTTGCCTTATTTGCAAAAGCCTAGTTGGCTGTGTGTGACGTGTTGTCCTGAGGTTTCGATTTCTTAACCTTGAAGCGTTTACAGGCTTAGGTTTTAGTTTGTTTATGTAGGCAGCTAAGGTATTAGAACGACCTCAGTCTAATGGCCTCATTATTTAGTTAATTTAACAAGATCAGTGGTTCAGATATCTTTTTGCACATTATAACACCTGGAAAGATTGAAAAATGTTGATAATAGGCTTCACCAATTTATTTACTTGGTCTTGGGTGTGACTCATGCGCCACCATGTCAGAAAAGCTCCACAGATGATTTGAATGCATAATTAGGATCCAGAACTGCTTATTTAAGTGAATTATATGGATTATTTCAATATTGTTTTATAACAATAACACATTCATCATTTTATTATCATAAAAGAGGATAACTTTAATTCTAGTTTTCAATTAGTTTTTTTTAACCCACAGCTTTTCTGTCTTAACTTATATTTAACTGTAGTTCTCAAGTATGCTTTTTATTTGTCTACAGTTATTGAGTAGTTCTTAGCACTTAACTTCCCTTATTATTCTCAGATCATTGGTTTCAATACATATATGTTTAGGAAATAGATACTGGCATTTAAATTTTAAGGAGTAAAACCTTCAGAGGGCAAAATCTAAGCTCTTTAAAGTGATTAGCATGACAGCACATTAAATGATCAGGCTGACAGAAGAATAAAATTTTGCTCATTAATTCGGGTTCTGAGAAGAGATTGGTATCAGTGTTGTTCTCCAGGGTATTGAGCATTTTAGTAGGGAAAGACATACTTGAAGTCATCCTTAAAATCAATATACTATCTGAAGATCAATCATTCATATGATGCCACTAGGGCCAGTTAAAGATCCTTTCACACAAAATACAAGAAATAGGAAAAATAAGTTTGTGTGTGTGTTAGAGACAGAGAGACAGAGAGATTTGCATACTTTAATTAAAATAACGTTAATTACTTTGAGACTGTTTTAATACAGTGCATTTAGATATAAAGCCTCTCAATTTCTTCTAAGGCATATTTCTTTTTCCTTGATACCATTTTAAGGAAACCAATGAAAGAGCTGCTACTCATAATTGGAGATGAAACTGATAACCCCATTGAAAAAGGGATGGGTTGTTAGACTCGACAAAAATTAATAAAAAATAGTAACAGTAACATTGAAAAAGAACTCTCATATTTTGTTCTTTAAACAACTCTGTATTAAAGATGAGGAAGCTGAACCTTAACAAATTTCTTGATCCAAGTTCACAAAGCTAGTGTCAGATGGGGATAAACATTCAGTACCTTCTGACTCCAGAGGAAATACCCTTAACCCCTGTATTTCCACTCTATTCTTGTTCCCCTGGCTTCTCCTTCTTCCCTCGTCAGCAACCTTGAATTTGTGATGATCAGGATGAGGGGGCATAATTTCTCAAAGCCGCTGGTTTGGGCCTCAAACTGAGGGCCTTGGGCCCTATGAACTAAACAGAGCAGCATTGTGAGGGGGGGAAAGGCAATTATTCTGAAGCAAGAGACTTGGGTTTTAGCCCCAAGTCCACTCTGAGAAGTCCCAGGGTAAAGAAAGCCTTTACCTTTGCTTATCCAAGTGTCTTCTACCATATTTCAGCGCAGAATGTTTTTGTTTGTTTTTCTCCTCTGGAGAGATAGTTTTCTAATACACCAAATACAAGCTGGGTGAGTTTCATGATAGCATTTACATTCTGTGCTATAACCAAACTTATGAGATATATAAGGTATGTATACTTCTTTTCTGTGATACCCTTTTACCCACTCAGAGAGAGGCAGGTGAAACGAACCATCGAAGCTAGGTATTCACTGGATACTGCTATTAGAGCAGATACCCATCAGATGAAAGAAGCCACTGTCTCTCTCTCTCTCCCCACCCCTCTCTCCTCTCTCTCGTTTATATTTATGTGTGTGTATGTGTGTGTGCATGCATGTATGAATATGTGTATATTCTTAGATCCATTACATTCCGGAGAGAGTCATGTGCCAAATAGTGATTATCCCAAGGTATATAATGATCCTAAATATAAGCAAGTAGCAGTGATTCATCCCTACCTCTGTTCCCCCCAGCCTTAATTTAATATTCCAGATCTCTCTACATTTTCACTATGCTAATTATGATTCCCAACCTCTGACTCCCCCTACATCCCTCCAGGAAATCATTAAGTTTTCAGCAAAAAAGCCTGTTGAATGATGTTTTCTGTAAATACGTGAAAGTACCAATCTTTTTACATAGATATAACATATAAGAATAAGTCAGAATGATGTGAACTTCCATGATGCCTTCACAGTATTCCCTGATGTCTAGTCAGAGAATTGGGCTTTGCATCAATATCCATAAGAAAAGATTAGAACAGATGAAACAACACAAATCTGGGTGAGTTGGAGAAACAACCGAAACAACAGATGTGTTCAAAAATGCATATTTGGATTTAAATGTTTAAATATTTATACAAAACCTCAAAACTCTCCTTTGTTTTGTCTTTTGCAGTAACTAGGTTTTGTTATAATACCACCCACCCCCAGCACTAGTCTCTCCGTGTTTAAATCAGGCTTGTATATGCACATCCCATGTCCTTATAACGAGCATAGTTATGTTTTTCTAGCTCCCTCGGATGGAGCTACAAGTCTTCCTCAATAGTAACCAGAACATGAGATGGTTTTCTTCCAGATGTGCCAGGACCATGATCCAACAGGATCAAAAAGAATACATGCATTTATGTGCCCCATTTGGAAGATAGTTTTTGCACGCATTTATATAAATATTATATATAGGTATTGCTTGATGTTAGACTGGCCATCTCTTTGTCACATTCTTTATATGTCAGTTATTTTTCTAAATTTAAGTCTTTTATTTTTTGGTCAGATGTTTGTCTATTTTTAATATATGGGTTTTCTTGAATGTACTAATATCATTTTTAATCAGTTTGTCTTTCATCATTTTATTCTCTAAGTTTGAATACCATGTGTTAAATATACAGAATTCTCATTATCTTGTTGTAGGCTCAAATGTCTTCCAAGCCATGTTTCCTTTGTCTTTGGTTTTTAATGATCTTGAATCCAGACATAATTTAGGATCTGGTAAGATTATATATATTTATCTTTTAACCACATATGTGTATGAGTATATATATCTGTGTGTATACATATACATAAGTGTATGCTATAGTATGTATATGAATCCATAAGTATAATAATATATGCTTATAAATAGGTAAAATTTTTTCCATTTTTCATTTAATAATAATTGATATGTATCACAAATGTATAACTTTATGTACCATAAGATATACGAATAATAAAGAATTTCTTCCTTTATAAAATATTGATATCTCTTGTGTGAATATAAATGATAGTTAGTTAATCAGTTTTTATTTTAGTATGCCATGATAAATATAATGGTTAAATAAAAAGTAATGTTAACCCTACCAGATTTCAATGATCTGGGCTTAGGATTAGACAAAAGTACTGCAAGAATAGTTAGCATCTATAAGGACAAATATTTGTAGCATCAAGTCTAATAGCAGTATTGATCTTCACATAGATAATTACTGCTGCTAGTCACTAATTTAATGCCAGGATAGTGTAACACCTCTCATTAATTCACGGGCCCAAAGACATTTTGATTCATACCTCTAGTCTTCCCACATAAATACACTGTGAAAAAAGCTGTGTGAATTTGAAATGTAAATTAGCGAAGAATTAATCAATTTGGCAAAGGTGTTAAACAACACTCTAGTATTGTGACAAATTCAAGACTCTTATCCAGCAGGTAGTTTTAAGATGAAATTGACTCTTGACGCAGGATTTGGGTGTTACCATCAGTAATTCAATTCTTAATAGGAAGTCAAATGTTCAATTTAATATTTTAATTATAAATGTATTGGATCTCAATATAAGATCTAAAATCGTGTTATAAAACTTTATGTACATTTTTGGCCAGCCATATAACTTAACTTCCTCCAACGCATCATTTTCCTTCTTTTCCCCTGGCTTCCATCTATCTTTGTACATATGAACAGACTGATAGCTTTTACTTTGGAGATTCCTGTTTTGGAAGATTTTTAAAGAGCTTAGCTACTCTCTCCAAAGTGAATTTTAGCTGTAACAGCAAACAGCTTGATGCTGTTTCTTGGAATACCTTTTTCATACTATAAAATGTCAAACCACTAGGTAAAATGTTCAGAAAAACAGGACACAGAAATGTTTTGAGTAGTGTCGTTCTCGCCACTTGGAAAATAATTGGGATCTGTTTCAGAAGAGAGAACTGTTATCAGAAAGGAAACTCTTCTAAATTCAAAGCTCATATAGTTCTCGATTTTAGGTGATGGCCTTCAGATTTGAAAACACATCCACCATGTTATAAACATAATTTGATCATTGCTCTTACATTTTGAATGTAAAATTTGCATCAATTTTTAACCCAAGAAATGCTTAGATTATGCTTTATTGGACTTGAACTAAAATTAGGCCATTATATCTCACTCTCTAAACGTTTCTTGGTACCAATGATGTAGAGTCCCCAGTATGCAAGAATCACTGATGCTACTCAAACTCACAACAGTTGTTCTCAAAGCTACTGTCTTGCCTCTTTTGAAGTTACCTACAGAGCAGCAATGACATGTTCTTTGTTTCTATTGTTTTGGATACAATTTCTGCTTTTAGTTGTGGCATTTCCTAGCCTCATCTCAAAATAATAAAAGCATACAAACAGAGTTAAAGATCATAACTTAATTAATTACTAGCTTAAAGGATAGGGAGCCATACTAATAATTGAACCATTAATAATAATTAACCATTCTCCACCTTCCGAAATTATATTATTTGTTTATAGAAAGCGTATGTGTATCACAGAAAAACACAGGAATACTATAATAGGTACAAAGGTTCCCCCAAACAGTCCTCTAAAGCCCATTTAATCTACAATGAGATTCCACCATAGAACCATAGCTAGCCTATTTCTGGTGTCTGGGAGCCTTCTGTCATGTCATAGAGGAAGGAGAAGGAAGATACCTCCCATTCCTTCCACTTTTCATTCAGGAAAAGCATAAGAAGATTTTCTGTAATTTTTCTCTGTCATTTTCCTATGTTTTTTCTCTATTTCTCTTCATTTCTAATACTATTTTTTCACTGTCTGTCTTTACTAATACTCTTTCCAAATCACTTGCCTCCACATAATCAAAACGTCCACAACTCAACTAATTATTAGTTTATAAAAATTCCCATGAGACCCATTAATTTTTAAATTTACCCACATTACGTGGGAATGATATCTAATTCCTCATGCCAACCAATTGAATTTTCATTTTGAAAAACTGCAGTCTTTGTAGCATGGTAAAATAAACACTCAAGTATCTTAGAAAGATACGTGTTGGGGCAGAGATCCCAAAAGATGGGCCAGGCCTTCCTTGGAATTTACACTTCAGAATAAGCTTCCATATGTGCTCTTTCTGCTTTTCATATGATTCTTTTTCCTTTTGTATATTTCAGAATCTACAAACTCTTTAAGAATTCTCAGTATTTTCCTAACAGGCCCAATGGCTGCAATAGTAAGGAGGTTCCCCAGAGAAGGGCTAGGTGCAGCTGCTGTCACACACAGATTAGCTGTGATTTGTGATTTGCTAGTCAGAAACATGAGGATTTAAATCTCTTTGGATAAAGGAGAGCACATACACAGACATACACAGACACACACACACACACACACACCCACTCTTTTGGGTCCTTGCTTTTGTCATTCCTCTTCAGGTTAAAAGCTAATTTAGGCCCTGACCTCTGTGATTATGCGTCCTAGAGTTATTCCAGCTGCTCTAGTGCCCTCCTGTTTTAGCTCAATGTGTTATTTTGCTCTGTTATTGTTTTTCTCATCTGTGAATAAATAGGATCTTGTTACAGTGATCTTTTTATCTTTCAATCTTCACTTTTTACCCCAGTCAGGTGTCTGTAATTACCCTTTCTCTGGGTAGATTAAGCTTTGGCCTGGACACATCAGATATTTCTTTCCCAAACAGAAATAGGTGGCTCTAATCTGACGTAGGCATTTTCCCTTTCAGGGTTTCCTTGTTCCCAGTTAACAGCAACTTCTCTTTTAACCTCAGGCCTTATTGCTCACCTTGTCTCTTGCCTTAATCAATAGACCTTGTATATTCCTAGACACTCAACCTTTATTTTTTAGAAGTTGCATAGTATTTGGTTTCTAGTTACTTTCCATTTCTGGCTTGCTTCTTGGATTCATTATTTTGCTTTTGATGACATGATAGCAGTTTTGTAATTCAAATGCACTCCTCTACTTGGTTTAATCCTGGGAAATGTTGGTCAGCCTACTTGTTTTGTCAAAGTGGCTTTAAAATGGTATTTTGACCTATAAGATCTGAGTCTCTTGACTCTAAATTACCTGTATCCATCCATCTACCTAGGTATCTATCTACGTATTTATGTATCTATCTATCTATCTACCTATCTATCTATCTATGTATCTATCTATCAATTATGTCTGCCTTTATTTTATCAACCTGATTGAGGCATGTGTTCATGTCTCTCAGATAAATAGCTTGGATCAAATGGTAGATGAAAGTTTTTCATTTTCAGAAACTTCCAGGTTTCTTAATTTTCCAGTGTGTTATACAATTTGTCATTTACATCAGCAATGTATGAGAGTTCAAGTTGCTCCACATAGTCAATAATACTAAGTATTGTCAGATTTTTAATTTTAACCATTCTCATGGAAGTGTGGTAGTATCTTGTTGTGCTTTTAATTTATATTTTCCCAATGAGGAAACACGTCATGCATTTCATGCATTTAGCCATTTGCATAGGTTCTTTTGTGAAATGTCTGTTCCAACATGCATATTTCTTACTTGGCATTTATCTTCTTATTCTTGGGTTATAAGAGTTCTTTATATATTCTGGATATAAGCCCTTTGTCAGCTATACTTATTATGACTACTTTCTCTCAGGCTGTGACTTGCTTTTTCTTCTCCTAATGGGATGTTTCCAGAGCAACTTTTTAAAAATCTTGATCATCCCCAAATTATTATTTTTTCCTTTATGGCTTATGCTTTTATGCCCTATTTAAGAAATCTCTGCCTACATCAAAGTCACATAGATTTTTACTATGTTTTCTTCTAGAAATACTGTACTTTTGCTTTTGCTTTAACACTCATGATCCATTTTGTGTTAATTTTATGTATGATGTGAGAGAAGGGTAGATGATCATTTTATTTTTCCTTTTGGATATCCAATTGCTCCAGAACCATTTGTGAAAAGACTGTCCTTTCCCTGTTGATTGCCTGTGCACTTAAAAAAAAATGAAGTGACTATATATGTACAGATCTATTTATGAACTCTATTTTTCCCATTCATCTATATATGTGTCTATCCTTGTACAAGTGTAACATTACTGGATTAAAACAGATATAAGATAAGTCTAGAATTCACATAGAATAAGTGTTATAGTTTTCTTTTTTCTCTAGTTATTACTTTGGTTATTTTAGGTTGTTGACTTTCCACATATATATGTTAGAATCAGATCATCAATTTCTAAAATAAGTTTACTAACCTACTCTTATAGAATATAAGCTATATCACAAAAAAATGCCTACTTTTGCTTGCAATGTTATTGTCAGATACTAGAAAAGGCAATCATATATAATAAGCATATAATAAATGTGTGTTATCTGTAAATTAATGAGGAAATGACCTTTGCTTTTGTAGTTTAGTAGAAAAGCAACAGAGTTAGAATCAGAACTAAGAGATTTTAGTACTAGAGTTGTTAGTATAAAAAATTTAGAAAGTGTGAAAAATATCATTTTATTATTTTTTCTCATGCATAAATAAGCACTTTTAATTATATCTTCTATGAAGTCTCCTTTGTTCACAGGTTACAGTTATACTTATTAAGGAGACTCCTTCGGGCCAACTTAGCACTTCTCCTAATACTTTTATTTTTCTTCTACTGTAGGGATTATCACACCATATTGTAATATTTTCTGTATCTGTTTTCCATCCTATATTTTTTGAGCACAATGAGAGCAGGGAAAGTATCTTATTTTCATCTTTATATCCTCATCACCAGGCACAGAGTTTGCCCCCAGCATATTTCACAAAGGCTATGTAATTGAATGGCCAAGCAAATTTTTGGTGATTTTTCTTTTGAGTGTGACATCAGGTAGTGCTGATAAAACTACTCAAGATGATGAATATGGCATTCTTGGCAGTTATATTTCCTGTGACCATATAGATTAGACACAAATACTGCTCTAGAGACTTGCAGTTTTGCATAGTTACTATATCATGACTGTCAACTTCCCAAAAGACATGCTGACCTTTCTTAATCAGTGCATCATTTGGAATATGTGGCGATGGAGCTTCTTGACAACTTTTAAGCTTGAAAACCATAGACTGCATGTAAAGATTCCTTTGTGCAGGCAGGCCATGATTTCCATCTTCTTCATGCTTGTCCATAGTGGTTCTTTGCTGACCCTGCATGTCTTCTTTAACATGCAAGAATGCAATCATTAGCACTTTCTGGATTACTATTGTAAGGATTTATGATGATCTCCGTAGCCTGTTGAGTTAAAAAAGTTTCCCAGAGGACCAGAAGCACATTATGACCTAGCTTCCATTTTTAGCATATGTCCCAGGGTAAATTTAATGTAGTGATGGCTGCTTTACAATAGACATTTCTTCCACTTAAGAAATGTATACTTCTTTTTGTTAAAAATATCCTCTCTTCTCTAGTGAGAAAATAAAATAAAATGGCAACTAGAAAAAAAAAGTTGACATGAGTATCAAGTAGGCTATTGTCTCTTCACATATTTAGTTAGATTATTGAGTTAACTTTATGTGCTGAAGATGATAAAATGGTAGGGTGATAATTACCTATAATTCAAGTTTGTTCCTGCAAGGGTTAAAAAGTTGAAGCATGCAAACAAATCACTCATTATTTTCCCTCTCCCTCCTACTCATTTAAGCATTTAATTTCAAAGTTTTAAAATGTCACATATAACCACATGCTATTAAAGTAGTTCAGCCATTTTGATAACTGGTTCAACAATTTATAAAGATACTTCAGCCATTTTATGTTTACATATAATTGTTGTTGACAGAAGTCATAATGGATAGTTACAAATGAGGAAATCATCATGTTACATGGGAATTGATTTCTAGGGAAATCATCTCTAGGATTTTTGGTTATTTGCTTTTCACGTCATACTTGTAGACCTATGTGCCAATCTGTCCCAAATATAAGTGGAAATGATAAGGTCATGCTACTGATATAAAATATTCTTTTGAGAACAAAAGAGTCATAATAAATACTGAAAGATATAGAGGTATAAAAGCAAGTACAGTGGGCTACCTGGTTACTTGCTTCTATGTATGATTTCCTACCGCCTACCATTCTGCATCCATCAGGATTTTAAAATGGTAATCAGGTCATACTCCTCCCTTGCTCAAAACCCTCTAGCTAATTCTCATGGGCAATCACACGTAGAATAAAATCCAAAGTCCTTTCCAAGGCTGAGCGTCACCACATAACATAGCCTCTTACAACCTCTCCAGCTTTGTTGCTCCATCTTTGCCCATCATCTGCTTCAGCGCCTTTGGCTTCATTGCTGTTCTTGAACAAGCCAAACCTATTCCTTTTCAGGGATCTATTGCTACTTTTCATCCACATATTCGTTTCACTCTCTTGCATTTCATTCAGGTCCTACAGAAGTTTCTCTTGTACCTTAACGCAAGCATCCTCCTAGCCACAGTGTCTCTTTACCTTGCTTTCCTTTTCTAGTTAACATTGATCACAGTCTGTTTTTCTTATTGGCACTTTCTAGCTGTTCACAGGGAAAATTTTTAATAAATATCTATGGATATAATTATAGGTATAGGTACAGATATATATAGAGAGAGATATAGATATACATATACATATACATATCTGGGTCCAATTTGAGATTCTACATATTTGAGGGGGTTCAATAACAAAAGCTGGTAATGTAATAAACCTTAAATATCATATATTTTCCTTAACTGCTTAATTGATTTCTGTATCTCTAATGGATCTACATCACACTATGTGTTTTCCACAAATTTTTCCTTGGCATCAGTGTTGTCTCGGAATTGCCTACAGTATTTAGGAAAGGGCTGAACATTTAGAAGGTAATTGGTAAATACTTGTTATCTGGCAATTAAAGAAAGACAGCAATGTTTAAAATTTAAAAGTCAAAAGATGCTTGGGATGAGAAGAATATCAAGCAGTTTCATTATTTTATTTACATTACAAAATATATGAAACAGGGAATATTATCTAAACAAAAACTAGTACAATAAATGATTATTCAGTTTCTTTCAAACTCATTTTCCTGAGTAATACAGTAGAAGAAAATGAAACTATATTTGCTTGATCTACATCAGCTGTGGTTTTCTAGCACTTTAGGGAAACTGCTGACTCCTAAAAAAGAAAAGAAGAAAATTTAAAACCACAGAGTTGACATTGTTTTTCAATTCATACATCTTAAAAATACTACCATAATATATTTCCAAAACTCATATCCCAGGAAACTTTAAATTGTGTTGTGCATAAAATTAAAATTAGCTAATGTATATCAAATTGGTTTTTGATGAAAGATACATTAGCAGGAGTTTTACCAATCAATCAAATTTTACCCGAAAACCGAGAGTAACTCAGTGGTGACGTCTCTGAGTAGTGCCTTAATGATGATATTTTGTTTCCTTGCAAATAAAATGCTGGCACCTCTATAGCATTTATTATGGGCCAGCTATTGTTCTAAGCACTGTGCTTGTCCTCATTTTACTAATGAGGAAACTGAGGCACAGAAAAGTTAAACAAATCGTCAAGATCAGACAGATAGTAATTGGCCAAGGCTGGTGAATCAAACCGTCTGGGTGCAGTGTCTGTGCTCTTACCGGCTTTCAATTACTACTTCTTGAAGAACGGTTCCTGTGGCAATAAATGATATGAGCAAATATTAATCACCAAGAATATTTTACTGTAACTTTGTTAGCAATAGTGTTTCTTTTCTATAGCAACATCATTTTTCTCCAAGTGAGATAAATGTGAGGATAAGCAAGGAAATGGAAATAGTAGCTAGGAGCCTCTTGGAGGCAATGGCCAGAGTAAGCTGCCAGTGTGGTCTATTGGGGTTGAAATTTAGAATGAAAGAAAAGAAACAACTGGGGATATATAAGAGAGGACAACTGATGGATATACTTTTAAATCTTCACAGTGTTTTGGAGGGAGGTACCCCAAAGAATGAAGAAGGAAATGACAAAAGAAAGCAGAATAATTTTAATTAATAGAATTAGAAATGCATCAAATTTTGCTTTTCAAAGATTTACGAGTCTAGAATGACTTTTCCCAAATAAACCACCATGTAGTTTTATGAGGTCTTACTTCTTCCTGCTCTGCCTATGGGGTTTGGCCATGGCAGAGTCAAATCTGTCATGGAATCCAGTTTAGGTTCTGGGATAGTATCTGATATGAATGTGATGGCAAAAGCAGGAAGCTTTACTTTGCAAGGATTTCTTAGATTGAGATATTTGGAAGCTCAACACCATGGTCCCACCAAGGCTATCCTTGCCAGTTATCAAAGGCCTGTGAATTAAGAACAAAGGGAGAAGTAAACACTATTGCTGTGTTTTCAATGACTCACTTGTCAAAATACTCTTCTAAGACTTAGCAAAGTCTTAAACACATGATGAAAATACAATGTCTAAAAAAAAGACTTCCTGTATTTTTTTTTCCGAGAAATAAAAATATTTAGGAAGTATTTTTATACTTATATTCAATTGTGTGCTGCTTTTGCTATTGTATTTCTTGTGATTTACAGCAATGATTGCCTAACAACACTATCATCAAAGGTGGTGGTATTTAACTCAATTGCAGTGTACTTTTTACAGCCCTTAAGGCATATCCAAGCATTCAGTGTGAAAAATGAACAGGGGATCAACGTGGCAAAAATCTGGAAAAGATATGAATATATTGTTATCTTAGCTTAAATGGAGAAAAGCATGCTTACAAAGAATAAACAGTCATTCATCCCTTGACACAAAGAATCTAAATGAATACATTTCCTTCTTTTCTAAGATGAAACACTAGTTTATGAGTTTCCTAATCCTTTAATCCAGATTGAAATCCTTTAATCCTGTTGACTATAGCCCAAAAGAGAGTTAAGAAAGGTATTTCAGGGGCGAGCATGGTGGCGCAGCAGTAAAGTTCACACGTCCCACTTCGGCGGCCTGGGATTCGCTGGTTCAGATCCCAGGTGCGGACCTATGCACCGCTTGGTAAGCCATGCTGTGGCAGGTGTCCCACATATAAAGTAGAGGAAGATGGGCATGGATGTTAGCTCAGTGCCAGCCTTCCTCAGGAAAAAAAGAGGAAGATTGGTAGCAGCTGTTAGCTCACGGCTAATCTTCCTCAAAAAAAAAAAGAAAAAGAAAGCTATTTCAAATGCATTCATAATCATACCAATGAAAGTTTACTCCTTGTCCAGACCAATCAATCCTTAAATGCTTTTTAGACCCTCATCTGTTCCAGATCAACAAATAAACAAATGCAAGAAACGAGCAGCTTCAGAATTAGCAGATAGCAATTGAAAGAACTGAGAAAGAAATTGTTTGTTTGTCCCAATATTGAATGTATAAACCAAAGTGTTGCAATTTTAGTCTTTTTATTTATAGGTGTGTTTACGATTTTGATAGTGTGTGTTGTTGGAAAAAATGTTCATTACACTACTGATAATAATAATAATTAAGATCAAGAAATAGGGCTGTAAAATTTGAATGGTTCCTGGAAGATATTAACTAGAAAATATCTTACTGGACAATAGAATTAACTCTAAACTCATCTGAAAAGTACTGCGTAACTTATTGGAATTTCATCATTCATAAGTTTTTTATTGCTTTCGGTTTTGTCTTTGACAAAGAGGTAACAAGAAATACACAGTTTTCTGCTTGATTGAGAAAGTAAAATTATATGTTTTCGTATGTGAGTTGAGTAAAATGCATTATTAAACGGTGGTTACCAAGAAGGAGCTTCGTAAATATCTTTTGAGTGATTAACTATTTCATCCTAATCACACTAAATCATAGGGCTGGTTGAGTTCTTCCTATGATTCTAAGCAACATTTCCTTTTTTTGCAGTCATCCTAGAGAGTTCAACCTTCAATCTGAATTTTCAAATCATTCTAGAGTTGCATTCGTCATTTTGCAACATTTCTCTCCCCACCCCAAAGTGGATAGTTGAGGAAAGATATCTGAAAAATGTAGCACATAAAATTACCTTAATATTTATTTCAGTTAAAGCCAAGCCTTCTGATACTCAGCACATTTAGACAGCTTACTTAGTCCTAGTATTATTAGGGAATAAGAATTAAGTGAGTAATTTATTCAAAAGTCCTTAGTGTGAGGTTAGTGTCATTCATTCGTTCTTCCCTTAGGAAAGGAATCCAACTAAGGAGGCACACACCCAGGGCATTCAAAATACACCAAGAAGAACAAATAACAACAATGACAATAACAACATACCTAGGCATATCATATTCAAACTACTAAAAACCAAAGACAAAGAGAAAACTTTGAAAGAAGCCAGGAGTTGAGGGTACACCTTATCAATAAAGGAACAGAGTAAGAATTACAGAGGACTTCTCATCAGAAACCATGCAAGCAAAAAGAGAGTGGCGCGAAATATCTAAAATGTTGAAAGAAAAAAACTGCTAACCTAAAATTCTACATCAAGCGAAATTATTCTTCAAAAAGGAAGGAAAAACAAAGACCTTCTCCACAAACGAAAAGTGAGGGATTTATCACCGGCAGGCCTTCCTGTGATAAATATTAAGAGAACTATTTCAGGCATAAAGAAGTTAAAATGGGCTAGAGACTTGGATCTACAGAAAGAAAAGAAAATTGTTGGAGAAAGAATGAATAGAGATAAAATAAAATCTTTTCTTTTTCTTACTCTAAATTGACCTAAACAATAACTATTTCAAGTAATAATAGCAACACCCAACTTGATATATACATTCAACACAATAAAATGTAATAAAAACCCAGCAAGCTATTTCATGGACATCGACAAAATCATTCTAAATTTTATATAGAAAGGCAAAAGACCCAGAATAGCCCACACAGTGCTAAGAACAAAGTTGGAAGCATCACACTACTCAATTTCTAGACTTATTTTAAAATAACAGTAATCAAGATAATTGTAGTAATCAAAGTATTGGTTAAAATATAGACACATAGATCAATGGAACAGAAAAGAAAGTCCAGAAATGACCCATACAAACCTGGTCAGCTGGTTTTTGACAATGATGCGGGAGTAACTCCAAGGAGAAAGGATCGTCTTTTCAGCAAATGGTGCTGGTATAATCGGGCATCCATACACACACACATGCATGTGCACACACACAAATGAACTTAGACACAGACCTACATCTTTCCCAAACATAACTTAAAATTCATCATTAACCTAAATGTAAAATGCAAAACTATACATCTTCTAGAAAAACGTAGGAGAAAAATTTGCATGACCTTGGGAGTGGTGATAAATTTTTAGACTCAACACCAAAAGCAAAAACACGAAAAGAATATATAAGTTGAGCTTTATTAAAGCAAAAAACTTCTCTGAGAAAGACATTGATAAGAGAATCAAAAGACCAGCACAGACTGGGAGAAAATATTTGCAAAAGACATGTCTGATAAAGGACTTAAATTTGAAATACACAAAGAACTCTTAAAACTCCATAAAAAGAAAACAAACGACCCAATTAAAAATTGGCAAAAACGGGGCTAGCCCAGTGGCATAGTGCTTAAATTCACATGTTCCTCCTCGGTGGCCCGGGGTTCACCAATTTGGATCCTGGGCATGGACCTACATACCTCTCATCAAGCCATGCTGATGTGGCATCCCATATAGAAGAACTAGAACGACTTGCAATTAGGATACACAACTATGTACTGGGGCTTTAGAAAGGAAAAAAAAAAAAAGAGGAAGATTGGCAACAGATGTTAGCTCAGGGCCAATCTTCCTCACCAAAAAATTTTTTTCAAAAAGAGGGCAAAAGGTCTGAACAGACATCTTTCCAAAGAAAATATAAAGAGGACAAATGAGTGTATGAAAATGCATTTAACATCATTTCACATTATGAAATGTGTGGGGAATGCAAATTAAAACAACAAGAGTCACCCCTGATGACCTAGTGGTTAAAGTTCAGTGTGCTCCACTTCGGTGGCTTGGGTTGGGTTCCTGGGTATGGAACCATACCACTTGTCTATCAGTAGCCATGCTGTGGCAGTGGCTCACATGGAAGAACTTGCAACTATATGCAACTATGTACTGGGGCTTTGCAGTGGGGGAAAGAAGGAAAAAGGAAGATTGGCAACAGATGTTAGCCTAGGGAGAATCTTCTCCTGCAAAAAAAACACAAAAAAACAAAAACAAAAAAAACCCCAATGAGATACCACAACATACCCAGAACTGCAAAAATTAAAAAACGTCAACAATGCTGATGAAGATGCAGAGCATCAGAACCTCTCACTCAGGACTGAAGGGAAGGCAAAATGATGCAGCCACTTTTGAAGATAGTTCGGCAGTTTCTTCCAAAGCTAAGCATAATCCAGGATATGATCCAGGAATCACACTCCTAGGTGTTTGCCCAACTGATCTGAAAACACTTCTACCCAGAAGTCCTCACTTGAATGTTAATAGCAGCTTTTGTCATCATTTCCAAAATTAGAAACAACCGAGGTGCCCATCAACAAATGACTAAATAAGCACACTGTGAAACATCCATACAGTGGAATACTATTAGGCAATAAAAAGGAATAAACTAGAGCAAAGATATGGATGAATATTCAAAGTATATTGTCCAGTGAAAATAACTAGTCTGAAAAGGCTGCATGCCTTATGCTTGCAATTTTATGACATCCGGTAAAACAGAAACTAGAGAGACAATAAATAGATCTGTGGTTGCTAGGGCTTTGGGGAAGAGGGGTTGAATAGGTGAAGAACAGGGGATGAATTAGGGTAATGAAATTATTTTGCCTGATACCATAAAATTTTATACATAGCACTATACATTTGTCAAAACTCATAGAACTTTACAGCACAAAGAGTGAATTTTTTTTTTCTTAAGGGAGATTTGCCCTGAGCTAACATCTACTGCCAATCTTCCTCTTTTTGCTTGAGGAAGATTCACCCTGAGCTAACATCTGTGCCCATCTTCCTCTATTTCTGCTGTGGGTCAGCACCATAGCATGGCTCCCAACGAGGGGTGTAGGTCTGTGCCTGGGAAGCCAAAATGGAGCATGCCAAACTTGACTTCTAGGCCACAGGGTGGGCCCCCCCAAAGAGTGAATCTTAATGTATGAAAATTTCAAAAATCACCTAGGGATGTGGGGAACACAGAAAGGAATGAAGACTGTGTAAAGAATTCAACTGTATTACAAAAATACAAAACAGCCTCACTGAAGGAGGTGGGAGGAATAGGTGCTGACCTAAGAAACAGTGGGAAAAAGTGGAGAATAAGACTAAAGGCAAGTTATATATATAAAAGCTGATTGATAAAGGTGTTTCCTATGAGGATAGGGACTAACAATCCTGAAACCACTAAAAGGGTATACAGGAAATGAACAGTCAATTAATTAGCTGGTGGGAGCCAGGTTCTCAATGTTGGATTGGGAACTTACCAATAAGCAAAGGGAGGAAACTAGAGTGATTCATGTGGTAAGTTATTAGATGTGGAAACGTAAGTATGAATTCACCTTGAGCTTGATATACACATAGTTAAATGTAGAAATGTGTATAGATGTGTATTAAAACAGATTAGTATACACACATATATTTTCTTGCTTTGTTACCTGTGAGGGCTTAGGAACAAAAATGCTCCATTATCACTGAGCACACTTATGTGCTGATCTTGGTCACTTGTAGCGCCAGAGAGAAAGTAAGTCCTAAGAAAACAGAAACAAGAAACACATTCCAATGTTGGTGTATGTCAAAAGGTCACCGGAGCCAACTGAAAAGCCCTAGTGACAACAAAATGAATAAAATTGTATTGGATTATAGCCCAAGGTATGAAATAAATACCCATGGATCCATACTGATGTAAAAAAGTGATTAAATAAATAAGTGGAGGGGAATAGGCAAATCTCCCATACAAAATAATTTCAAATACATGTAGTTACTTCCCCACTTAAGAAGGTAGAGTATAATCTCCCCTTCAAGAATTGGCTGTGGCAGAGTGACTTCCTCTTGATAAAGTACCCAGTGGAAATGTGGGAAAAGAGTAACTTTACTGACAGACAGACACTACCTCAGCCACATGATCAAACTGAACATTCACAGTGATGACATACTGATAGTATGCACCCTTGATACAATATATTAAGATTATCTTTTGACCTCTGTGGTCTTCCACCCCAAAACCCATAACCTCAGTCTAATCATGGGAAAAATAGCAGACAAATTCCAATAGAAGGACAGTCTGCAAAAATCTGAACAGTACTCCTCAGAACTGTCAAGGTCATCAAAAACAAGGACTGTCTGAGAAACCGTCATAGCAAAGAGGAGTTTAAGGAAACATGACAACTAAATGTAATATGGGATCCTGAACGGGATAGTCGGTCAGAAAAAAAGACATTAGTTAAAAGGCAAGGAAATGAAAAGAAAGTATGAAATTTTAGTTAATAATAATGTATTGACATTGGTTAATTAATTCTGACAAATATAACATGCTAATATAAGATATAAATATGGGGAACACTGGGCATGACATAGGTGGGAATTTGCTGTATTATCTTTGTAACTTTTCTAAATCTGAAACTTTTCTACAATTAAAAGGATATTTTTTAAAAAGAAGGCAGAATAAAGACTTTTTTAGACACACCAAAACTGGGGGAGCAAAGTTACTGGAAGAACAAAAAGAGAAATATTAAAAGGGCTCCTTCATGGAGAAGAAAATGTGAGCAGGCGGAAAACTGGATCCAGGCAACAGAATAAAGAGCGAAAGAAATAGCAAATATGGAGGCAAATATAAAATCTATTTTCTAATTTCATTAAAATATAATTTAATGTCTTCAGCAAAAATAATAAAAATGTTTTGTGGGGTTTAAAAAAAATAAAAGAAAAATGTGGGGTTTAGAAAAACTTAAAAGTAAAATATTACTTAACTTTACTTAAGTCGAATAAAAAACAAAAGTAAAAAGTAAAATACAACAGCAAAAGACAAGGAGGGGTAAAATGGAAGTACGCTAATGTAAAGTTCTTAGACTATACACAAAGTAGTATAGTCTTACTACAAGATAGACAGGAATCAGCTGAAGATGTTCACTCTAAACCCTAACTAACCGTTAAACAAAACAAAAAGGTATAGCTAACAAGCCAACCAAGTTTATCAAGTGGAATGATAAAAAAAAAATGCTCATTCATTTTTTAGAAGGCAGAAAAATAGGGGGGAAAGAGGACAGAGGGACATCTGGAGAATAGAAAACAGATAGATGATAGATTTAAATTCAACCATGTCAATAACCACGTTAGATTTAAATTCTAAATACCCTAATTAAAAGGTAGAGATTATCAGATTAGAAAAATCTATATCTCACTATGTGTTAAAAACAAGAACTCAATTAAATTTAAAAGTACAAAGTAAAAAGAAAAAATATATACTGTACAAATGGTAATCAAAATAAGTATTTTGATTGAAGTAAAAATGGAAGTAAACTGAAGTAAAAAAACTGAGGTAAAAAAAGAAAACTGGAGCAGTTATATTAATATCAGATGAATGAGAATTTAGAGCAAAAAATTTTAATATGGATAAGACTGCCATTTCAGAAATTCATCAAAAGGACATAATTCTATAGATTTATGAACCCAATAACAAAGATTATGTAAAGAACTCATAAAACTCAACAAGTGCATAACAGTGATTCCCTTTCAACTAAATTACAATCACACTTTCATTATTTTTCTGTCCTTATCTACAACCTCTTAAGGTCCTTTAGGCTTTTTCTAAGAATCTCTTTGAGGCATTTTCAGCCTCCACTTATTGCCCAGTCTCAAAGCCAGTGTTACAGTTTGAGGTGTTTTTATGTCAACTTTCCACTTCTAGGTACCAAATTTGATAAAATTTGTCTATTGTTGCATAAAAATCTAACCCAAAACTTAGTGGCTTAAAACAACAATAATCATGGCTCACTTACGTGACTAACAAGCTGGTTCTGCCAACAGGGAGCCCAGCTGACCTGTGGACCAGAGATTATAATTCTTCTTCATGTGGACTTGTACACCTGCTGCTTGGGCTTCCTCACCCTATGGAGACTATCACTAAAAGTGACCATTCCAGTAGAACAAGGAGAAAACGCATGATACTTTGATCACTCTGTCTCCAAAGTCACATTGTGTCATTTCCCCCATAAGCTTTTGGCAGAGGCAGATATTAAAGGAGGCCCAGATTCAAAGGGATGGGACACAGACTTTCCTTTTGATAGGGAAGAGACAGATCTCTAGGAAACCATTTGGAATGAGGAATACTGTTGAAACTATTTTGGAAATACAGTCTGCCCCACTCAGTATACTTCATATTAGCTCTGACACCTATATTAATTGAAAACCAGTCTTAGCCCTAGTTTCTCATCTTTAAATATAGTGATGACAATTCTATATTTGTTTCAAAGTTTAAGTGAGATAACATATGTAAGTCACGTAACTCTGTGTCTAACACATGCTAAACGTCCAGTGCTGGTGGCTGCTATCATTATCAGCCTTGATATTATCACCACTATGCTTCTCCTTTCCAGTCTTCCTCACTAGTTGTCCTTCCTTATGCTCAAACTTCAAATGCAAATTTCCTGAAATATTCTATTGTACTTCTAAAACTTTATACCTCTTCCCTGGGAAAGCTCATCCACTTCTATACTTTCAGTTATCACTTAAATGCAGATGACTTCCAAATCCATATCTTGGGTCTGATTCTTCTTTTAAAATTCAGAACCATGCATTTACCTGCATTTTCAGACATTTCATTTCTATTTCTCAAAATAATTCTCAAATTCCACATATTTAAAAAATGAACTGTTGGAGGCCTGGTTTTCCTTTCTTAGTTAAGGGCACCAGCACTCACCACCAGGTTGCCTCAGCCAGAAAGTTATTGTTCATCCTGAATAACATTATGTCAATTACTTCCTTTATTCTATCACCAAGACCAACCAACTTTCCCTTCTAATACCTATCCGATTGATCTCCTGCTCTCTAATTCCACTTCCACTTGTGTTCTGACACTCATTTTTTGCTTAGAGTAGAGCAATCAATGCTTAACTGGTCTCTGTCTCCAACTGGTCTTTGTTTCGTCTTCCTACACATGCTGACCAAGGAGATGTCTTCGAACACAAACCTAATCACAATATCCCCTTATTTAAAAAAGGATTCCAGTGCTTCCCAAAGAATAACATCCAGCTAGTTTAGCTTTATCCATGTTGCACTCCTCTCTCTCATGCCTTGTTTCATACCACTTGATTCCTCAACTTTTGATCCAGCCATAAACAATGACTTGCAGATTCTATATTTGCGTGATACCATTTAACAACAGCATGGCTGTTAACAATATTTGGAATACTTTCTCTTTCCAAACCCAACACTCAATATGTGCCCAGATAATTCCAATTCATCCTTAAAAACTGAACTTTTATTTGCTCAGAGATCTCTCCCTTGATCTTCAACTCTTACCCCCAAGTTTCCGAATATAAGTGCTTCTACCTTGTCTATCTTCTAACACTAATCCTTTGCATATAAATCTATCACAATTTGTATTATAAGAAACTTTCATGTTTAATTTACTTTTTCAACTCCAGATATTAGCTGTTTGGCTATTGGGAACTGAAATTATGTAGTCCTCAGAATTTTAACGTCAACATAAATTCTGGAATTTCAAAGTTTCCTAATAAATGTTTGTTTGATAAAATAATAATCAAATGGTTAAACAAAACTTTCAAAGTAAAACATTAATATGGCATATATGGCATCACATTTTCCCGTTTTTCAATAGAAATGCCTATGCACATCAAAGTTAACCCAATAATTACTAGAACTAATGCAAATAAATGGCATGAAAATATAGCAACATATTTCAATGTTGATGTATTTTTCCAAGTCTATAATCCTAATTTATCACTCTTTAAAGAGCTTAACCACAGCTTCAAAACTTTTTCAAGGTTCAGGAATAACATTCATCCTAGTGTTTGCAAATGTCTGATATTTTCCCTGGTTCCTTGATCTTGCTTTTTTTAAATCAGAGTTTCAATTGAAATGATACATATTTATATAAACAATCAGAAAGCTCCAGTTCATTAATTTCCCCTAGATTTTGACTCTTCCTTAGAGATTTAAAAACGCTCCATTGGGAAAGATATTCATGACTAAAAATAATGCACTGCCAGTTTAAATGAGAAATAAAAATTTTGGTTTCACACCAATGGAAAGAAGCCCTTCTGGCAAGATGACTGAAGGAGGAGTATGAGAAATGCATAGAGGAGATAACAGCATAGCCTGTAGGTTCTAAACTATCATTTCTGCTACAACTACTGAAGCTATTAATAATTATAGTTACAGCTATCAACATATTCACTAGAACTAAGGATTCTCTTATTTCTAAAGCAAAAGAGGTATCAATACACAAAGATAGACAAATTAAAGTGCCCTAGCCATGACAAACTGTAGCAATTCACACGTCTTATACTCTTCCTTGTATGAACATCCTCATCCCGCAAATAGTTTGCCTACTGTTAAGTATATGAGTTTAGAACTCCCAGATACCTCATTATTGCCTTGGAAAACTTAGAGCTGTAAGTTTCAGTACAAAGAAGTCATAACATTCTCATTTTTACATTTTACTGGCACCATGTTAACCCATTTTTACGTAAGAATTTATTTTCCTTTTACTACTTCTAAAAGGAATTATGTTTTCCTATGGGTTTCTGGAAAGCAGATGCAAGGAAAACCCTTATAGTTACCAGTTTACATTGGAAGGCAATTCCAGGGAAAAGAAATGAGGGCAAAGGGGATTGAGACAAAGAAAAGTCAATTCAAGGGTCAATTACTGGTATCAAGTGTGACTGGTTGTTTAATCTCGCATGATCATCTTCTGAAAGACCGCAGACACAACTTTTTCTTTGGACAGATTTTGGAGTCGGGGGAAGCACTCACACAGAGTTGAGCACAGTAGCCATGTGCTGGAATGTAGCAAGTAACAGAGGTCTCAGAGACAGGAGACATACAGGCTGAGATGATCTAATGTGGCTCTTAAAAGATGTCTGATACAAAGTATCTGAGTTTATCCAGATTCTTGTTTCCGGAAATGCTTCACTCAGGTTGGTATTCTGCTCCTTCTGTCTAATTATTGCTTTCGACTTCATTACTGCTTGCATACTCCATGGCTGTTTACAAAATTATAAAATGTAACAGGGCTGATGTGATTATTTTAGCCGTCTCTGTGAACAATGTAGTGTTTTCTGACAGATTGGGCATCAGGATTGCTTCTGATTATAGGCATAGCTGAAAGGATTAGAACTGCTGTATCACCATTCTGTCACTTAGCTCAAGGATTGCCTTTTCTCATTTATAAAGCTTTGAAAGAAGGGTGAAAGTTGCCCATTGTTTTCCTCTGTCACTCATTCCATCAATTAAAGATGAGTAAGCATTGATGAGGGGTGGCCTGCTGCTTTAGGTGTCAGGGAGTCTCCCGTTTGTAAAAGATCTCCAACCTACAGTGTAAAAAAAATATCCATTTGTCCTTGATATAAAAAAGAGGAATGGAGCAGCCTCATTTCAACCTCTGGAGGATTACATGGAAGCCTAAGAGTCATCAGTTAATATAAAAGAAGGCACTTAGTGCCCTATACTCAGGCCAGATGTGCGGCTATTTCTGCTTTCGAAACTTGAGATTAAATGGACACGGCACAGCATCTGACCTATTTATCATTTGCTCAGTATAAACTGAAAAGTAGGAGATTATTAAAAGTGTAAAAAACCTCCCTTATGTACAATACATGAGAAGGATAGATATTTGGCTCCTGGGATCTTGTCTTTGCAGATATATAGGCATAATATTTCTTTGAAAACACCATCTCTGTTTTATCTTTCTGGTGGTATATCCTCTACCCTACCTTCACACATGTTACTTATCTCTAGCTGTCTCTGTCACAGTCTACAAATTATTTTGTCAGTCTTTCTCTTGGGCTCAGCTGAATTTTAAGATCAATGAACTTACTTGCCAATTTGACAGGGCTATCAGTTGTTCTAGCAATTAATTAAGCCTTACAAATTATTTTAACCCACGACTAGCAGTCTCTACACTGCTTAATTGCCACTCAATCACACAGTTAAATTTGCCTGAAATTAACACCATGTTCCACAGGGAGACAATTTCAACCAGTCTGTCCAGTTGCTAATTTTCTGAACATTTCCTTAGGCATAGCTTTGAAAACAATATTAAAGCTTCAACATAGGAATCTTACTTTTCTGAAAGCATTTGAAAGTGCTTTTTCTCCTTCAAAGCGTAATTTGAGGTCAACCAAAAAGTGTTTATGAGGAAGCATTTTTCTGTCTTTGTGATATTTAACACTGATTTAAGGGAGATTAACTGGAGAACAGGATATAGAAGGAAAGCGTAAAAAATGCAAACATATGCAAACATACACATCCACAGTTTCATTTATCTGGTTCATTGACTTTGTCTCATGAAATGATAGCCAAGAAAGAGAAACTGGTAATGTGAACAACTTCACAGCTGATCTTCACACTTAAATATCATTCGCCATGACAAGCCGTCTTGGAAACTAACAATCTATCCACCTGTAAAAATATATTTAGATCTGCTCGGTGCTAGCAGCTTTCTTCACTGCGATGGCTCTAGCAGACACATTTCCCTTGTGACTGCATGGCAAAATAGCAGTATTAGGGTTTTAGGAATCACTATTTGTACCTGGATTTTTAGTTCCAGCTGCATAATGCATGCAATAAGTGATCTGCCTTTGAGACAGCTATTTAAAAATGACATGTTTCCTTTTCTAAGCACATAAATGTACATGTTAATCAGTTCCCAGAAGAGCTACCTCCTTATTCTTTGCCCATGTGAAAGAGCGGGTTGTCATGAGAGAGAGAGGAATTATGTTACAGAGAAAAATTATCTTCCTTATAGATTAGGAGACTAACTTTCCAGAGGCTGGGAGCTGGTGAAGAGAATCTATATAAGTGCCTAATAGCTTTGTGTCACTATACTAGCTGCTTTATATACGTATTCTCTAAGCTTTACAACAACTTTGAAATGTAGCCACTATTATCGTTTTTTTTTTCTTTCAAATGAGAAAGCTAAGGCTCAGAAAAGTTATGCTATTTAACAATGTCTTCAAATTGAGAAGTGGAATAATCTCTTCCCCAGCTTTGCCCCTTCCAAACCATTTGTCACACTTCTAATTGGGTCATATGATCATATTGTGTCTCTGCTTAAATCCTTCCATTATTCCCTATGGCCTAAATTATGAAGTCCAGAGCAAGATTCATTCTTTACCTACCTCTTGAGCATCATCCATCAGCTTTGTGCACTTTGCACTGAGTTACATCAATAATTAATTACTTGTGGTTCCCGGAGAAATCTCTGATCCCTGTTTATTCCAAGCTTTGGCATATTCTTTACACCTTGCTTGAGAGACCTGGGGCTTGCTTCCTAACTCTCTCCTTCCAACCCAATATCTTATATTTCTCCTGACTAATTCTTCATATCCTTCAAAATTCAGATCAGGCTTTTCTTCCTTTTTGAGGCTTTCCACGACCTAACCTTGCTTCAGTTTCTTTCCTAATTATTTCGTTAGTCACTTGTACCTGAATCTTACCTCATGGTCGTATTATTGTCTATTGATGTGTCTGCCACACAATAGACCTTGGATTTTTGAAAGAGAACCATGAGTTACAGCTCTAGAACCCCCACATTATCTGGCACTTCATAGGTCCTCAGTAAAACCTGATGAAATGAATGGATGAATTGGGTCAGGCTGAAGTAGGAGTCAAAGACAAGACAGCCCAAGAATGCTTCGATTAGAAGAAAAATAGTTTTCTACCTAGGAGAAATCATCATCAAATAAGGATATCCCTGAAAAGAAGCGACAAGGGGGAAAAAAATCTTGTAAAACTTGATTTTAGAAGAAGCTTCAAGGAAGGGAAGATTTCTCAGTTATTCTAGATTAGGCTTCCATTAAGCAACTTTCACTACATTTTAGAGTGATAAGAATGGAGAAAGTCAAATACCATATGATCTCACTCATAAGTGGAAGATAAAAACAATGACAAACAAACACATAGCAACAGAGATTGGATTGGTGGTTACCACAGGGGAAGGTTACCATGGGGGAGGGCAAAAGGGCTGATTAGGCTCACATGTGTGGTGATGGACTATTATTAGTTTTTGGGTGGTGAACATGATGTAATCTACATAGAATTTGAAATATATTACGATGTACATCTGAAAGCTATATAGTGTTATAATCCAGTGTTACTGCAGTAAAAAAAAAAAAAAGAACGACGATTTTGCTCAATTGATAGTTTTTCTGTTTTTTTTCTGAGGAAGATTCACCCTGTGCTAACATCTGTTACCAATCTTCCTCTTTCTTTTTTTTGCGGGGGGGGGGGGGTGGCGGGGAGCCACTGCACAGCTTGGCCACTGACAGATGAATGGTGTGGTTCTGTGCCTGGGAACCAAATCTGGGCCACCAAAGCAGAGTGTGCTGAATTTTAACCACTAGGCCATCAGGGCTGGCCCCGATAGTTTTGTTTTTTAGTAATTATTTTGTCCTCAGGATTAATGTGTAAACCAAATCATACCTAGCCTGCAATCTGTTAGTAAGCACTTGGTGGATTTGTTGTATGTGTGATCGTGGGGTAGGAGGAGGAAAACTGGATGGAGAAACAAGAAAAGAGTGACGTGAATTTCACCAAATGAATCTCGATAAATAAGTTCATAATTAAAATGTTTTAGTAAATCTTCTTTTATAGTTAGCAGAATTTATTGCTTACAGTTTTATAGTATTTTTATAATCATCAACCAGATTCCAATGATTTTTTTAAATAAAGATTAGGGAGTTTTTCTTCCCTTCTTTTTTGTTTTAAATAACCTCCTTTATCTCAGAAAAAACTTAAAGTTTTCACCCATGTGTTACAGAACTTTGTGTTTGCTTAATGTGCTTTGGAATTCCAGCAGCTAATATTCATTCTTGAATATTTTCTTTATTTGGAATATATTTTAGCTGATTTAGTAGTTTATAAGGAATTATAATGGCTTCTGTGTGTACTCTTCTCCGCTAGAAAATTAGTTCCATTGCTGACATTTCATTGCTGATTTCCTTCATGAGAATTATGAAACAAAGAACTCACCCCATTTTCTCAGCTAAATCTTACTGCATTGGCATTAAAGGACCCTAAGTTTTCCTTCTAAAATCTAGTTGTTGTTTTCTAAACCTTTCATTATAATCTGATGAAATTATAATATACTTATATTCATTATATTTCATTATAATATACTTAAAAGATACTTATTTGTACTTGTGTCTTAGTAAAACAATAATGACACCATAAAGCATAGAGCTAGACAGTTGCTGTTGTTGCTGGGGTCCCTCCACATGAAGGTTGGTAAACTTAAAAGCATGTAAACCACCCTTAGCAAGAGAAATTTGGCTTGAAGAGAATGGGCCACAGTCAGTGTTTTTGAGAACGGCGTAGCATGTGCTTCTCAAATTGTCCTCCACTCATTCCCATGGCACAGCAGTTCTTAGGACTGAGGTCATGAGCTTGGATAAAAAGTCATGTCTACTATTCTCTCTGTGGAACCTGGAGAGGTTAAAGGAAATGTTAAAAGAAGATCTGATTCAGGTAATTTATTATTTTTTATTATTAATATTTGCCTCACTTTCACTTCATCTCTGCTCTAAGTAAAAGACAATGCATATCTAGAGCAGTAATCCATTATAAATATGGATTTTGGGGGGAAATGCATCTTTTAAAACTCAATAAAATTTTTTTAATAAATAAGCATTATTTAGAAAAGTATTGCTTTCATTTACATAATAGCAAAGTTGAAGGTTATCTCCAGATATTGAAAATAAAATGCATTAAGAATATTTAAAATAACATTTTAGATATAATATTAAAAAGCTAACTAATATTGTGATCTTAATCAATACTTATTGTGTTGTTGATTATTGTTTATAAAAGGAGCATTGCCTGAATATCAGAAGTCATATTATGAATACAATAAGAATTGAAAGTATTTTGAGATGCATTCCCCGCCTCTTTCCCTCCCCCTCCCCCCACCCACTCACACACATACACACATGCATACATATTTTTATCAGGCAGAACTATGGTTCAGCCAACATTTTGGAATATAATGTGGATCATATTTAAAGATACCCTCTTTCTGCTTGGTTCTACAACCTCGTTTTGGAAACCTATTCCAATATTTAACAATCATTGCCCAACAGGGAAATCTTCCTTATGGTTAATTTAAATCACTCATGCTGTAATCTAGAGCCATTTATGGTTTTGTCCTCAGTCCTCTGCAGAAGGAGAACTGATGAGAAGATAATCACGAAATTATCCCCCAGGCACCTTCTGGTGCTTTTTTTCTTTACACGTAACTTACTAGTATGAAGTTCTCACAGCCATTTGAACTCAGGCATTTCCTAAATGCAGTTAGAAATAAAAATAATAATAATTTTTCAAAATGAAGTCCTTGACAGGGGTTTAGGGGAAGAGAGAGATATTTTTAAGTTAGATCCTGTCATTCAGGAACTGAAAATGAAATCTAAAGTCTCCATAGGTTTGTAATAAGTTTTTCATTATGTTGGAAACCCCTTGCACCAAAATCGCTCATTCCCTGTTTGTTACAGAAGCCTTAAATTGTTTAGTATGTTTCTAGCTTCTAGGGATTCCGCTGATTCCAAGTTTAAAAAAAAATGCTATGTTCCTTTTAATGAGCATAACATTAATTTGTACCCAACAGTTTGATCCGTTATTTTAATTCACCAAAAATAAATAATTTTTTAGCATGCAAGAATATATGATATATTGGGTATGACTTGATGAAGGTGATCAATTATATTACGTATAAATTACTTTCTGCTACATATAAGTCAACAGGATTACTTTTTAAAGGCTATTTCTTTTTATAGATTGGCTTTTAAAGAGTTTAGTTTGTCATGTTAAGTAGGTTTTGTTTACTGTGCAAACACTCTGGAAGGTACTATGATTATAAATATAAAAATAAATTCATTGTCAAAACTTTAGGGCTCACACTACTATAGTTCTAATAACACATGAAATATTTCTCATGAAATATAAAGCATGAAAAAAAATCTAGTGCTACCGTTGTCATCTGACTCTGTCCATCTATGCAGCTAAGAATATAAAAGCAAACTACACTTATGCCACAGTTTGAGCTCACTGGGAAGCAGACTGCGAGGTGAAAGTTAGGGTTGAAGACGTTTGCTTGATATAGGCTGTCCCTGGATGAGCACAGCTCTGGGTGTGGTGACTCTCTGTATCTGGAGTGATTCCTGGAAGGATGGCAGCTGAAAACTGCCCCTTCACAGCTCTCCTAGAAGCTAGGGCAACAAGTCCTTCCTTGAAGAGAAACTGGGTCATGCACATCCAAGTACACCACCATTTATAGAGCTATGTGCCAGAGTCATTCTAAGTTTTTCACATATCAATCCATAACCATGTGAGAAAATCACTCAACTTGCAGAAGTAGAAACTGGGGATCATGGAATGTAAGTGACTTGCCCAAAGTCACACAACTAAGTGTTAGAGCTGGTGAATTCAAGCAGTCTGATTCCAGAGTCTACTACTTACCACTGTGCATACTGCCTCTCAGAGCCACTAAGTCCAAGGCGACCAAGGACCTCCTGACTGCCAAAATCCAAGTTTCCGAGCTTGATTCATTCTCTATGTTACTTATCTTTCTGAGTTGCCTGGCATGATTTAATTTGTTTTACTTCTTAAAATTCTTCCCTAGGTTAATTCATATGTTCCTCTCCTGGTTTTTCACACCTACTTTTCTGTGATTTTTCTGGTGACTCCTCTCTTCATTGCTCTATTCCTTAAATGTTGATGTCCTTTTAGTGTTCATTCTCAGTTTTCTTCTCTACTCAAACTGCATGCTCTAATTCAAGTGTGCTTTGAGCATATGTCATCTGTGCTGTCATCAATTCTTATTATATTATAAAAGGATAAGGCATCAGATTATGTTAGGGACAAGAGAAGATAGAGCCAGAATTCCTCCATGCAAGGGCTGATAAAAAAAAGAAAAAATCTAAACAGCAGTTTTAGCCCCTGGCCCCTGTGAAAGATCAGGAATTAATATTCAAAGGGCACCTGTTGCAAAGGATGAGGGTAAAATATATTCTAGGAATTATGGAAAGGATAGCAACAGGAGTAATAACACCCAGGAAGGCAATTAGTTGTGAATTGAATGATGCCAGAATTCAAATTGAAGACCAGGAGGTGACAACGCAGGGATTATTTAAAATTAAATCCCTCACACTAAAGTCAGTTGAGGTATCATACTGACCTTCAGGAGTCAAAAACAAGAGACAGAATCCAAACATGGAAGAAAGAGATTGATAGAAACTATTTGAATTCCAAGATTAAAAAATTATAAGGTTAGGATAACTTTCAACAATTTAATACTAGCCTGATCTTTCAATGAAAATGCATGTTGGAGTTTGAGTTCATTTGTATTTGAAATAAGAGTCTGGGGATTACTTCAATAACAAATTCTGTACTGTTGATTTATGAAAGAAAAACTTGACTGCATTCTTAAGCTTCACTAGTGATATTTTAATATATCCAGCATTATATGTAAAAGTACATTAAAACTTATGCTTGGTAATCTCCTAACAAATGGTTTTAGAAACAAAAAGTTCAGGGGCCGGCCCGTGGCAGAGCGGTTAAGTCTGCGTGCTCCGCTGCGGCGGCCCAGGGTTTGGCCGGTTCGGGTCCTGGGCGCGACATGGCACTGCTCGTCAGGCAACGTTGGAGGCGGCATCCTACATGCCACAAGTAGAAGGAGGTGCAACTAAGATATATACAACTGTGTGCAGGGGGGAGTTGAGGAGATAAAGCAGAAAAAAAAAAGATTGGCAACAGTTGTTAGCTCAGGTGCTGATCTTTAAAAAAAAAAGTTCACATGCTGTGAAGAGGATTTAAACATTACTGGTAATTAAAAAAAAAAAAAAAACACCAAGAACACTTAGAAATCATTTTTTCAATACCATGGATTTGCTTGGCATATACAAGCATTATATGTATTTCTAATTTAAAGGGTCCCTAATCAGCTCACTTAAATATGCTCTCAATTAACGTTTCCTAAGGCTTTGTGTATTGCATCATCTATACCCATACTGGGAAAAGTTTTAGTGTGTACATTATTTTTTTTATTATCTATTATAGTTTGACAAATTTGTTTTTCAAAACTTGGATGACCCTCTTAAATCAACAAATGCAGAGTGACAATTTTCAGATTGTTAAAATATTAATGTGAACAAACATTCTGATATCATATAAAACATTTGGTGAGATATTCTTTTCTTTCTTTGACACTGTGTCTCTGACAAGTATGCTCATTAAAGATAGGAATCAGTTTTGTAAAGTATAATAAGACATAGAAAATAATAACTCTGTAAGATAGCAAAAATTCTGAAATTTACTGCTTATCCTTTCTAAGAGAAAGTGCCTAAACCTGAGCCATCTATATCACTGGGGAAAGAGAATGTGCTCATTGCTTTAAAAATCATAGACTGAATTCCTGGAGTTAGGACATGATGAATGGAGAAAGATGTTTTGACAAGAAAGGAAGGTGAATGAATGCTGGACAGCAGAGAGCAGATGTCCACTGTAATGAATTTGTACATATTAGGCATAAGACTTTAGAAATATGCGGCATTATATAACAAAATAATAATCCAATATTATAGTTAATGCTGTTACACAGAAAAGTAACATTACATTTTGTACTTAAAATATACTAAAATTTTGCTTCTTTGTTGTCTCGATAAATAAGCCATGAATTCCCTTCTTATATCTATAACACATCAGAGGAAAAACACTGACAAGAAATACTATTTTCTAGGCTAAAAGATGATTTAGCTCTTGAAACTATACCAAGTGCTCCTGAATCACCTAGAAAACTCACAGGTGCTTCAAAGAAGAGAAACATTTCTCAGTCCATGATTTATCCTTGTTTCCCTCATTACTTTAGGATTCTGTGGTAGAATTGCCTGTGTTGTCAAAATTTCAATTCCATAGAACTGGTGAGTTTTCAGTTTCAAAGTGGAAACATATTGTTATAGCTACTCATTCTTACCAGGTATATAGACTGAAACAAGTTAATGTATTCAATCTTTCATTATTTCTATTTTTTTAAACAAATACTTATTTAGCATCCCTATTTTCTAAGCAACTTTCTAGATGTTCACAGTACAAAGATGAATGAGACAAAGTGAGTGGCATGAATAGAAATATGAGTTCGAGATAGCAGATGGTGTATTTGGGGAACTATGTCATATGTGCTGAGAGTAGGAGATGATATTGGGGCCAAATTTTGAAGGATCTCTCATGTCATTCTAAGGAGTTTAGAATGTATTTGTTAGAGTGGAGGCTTAATGAAGGTTTTTAAATTGTAGAATAACGTGACCAGATCTGTATTTAAAAAGGTACTTCCACAGGAATTGATTAGAGAGGAGGAAAACAGGAGAACAGAATTAAAAACTCATTATGTGCCAGGACCTGGGGATACAGATATTAATAAGGCATGATCTCAACCCTCAAGGAATTTAGGATTGTGAAGAAAACAATCTTATAAAAATACAAATTTAACAATGTCTTTAGTAAAGGAATAAACAATAAAGAATGAGGGCTTTACTACCCGATTGTGTTTATGTGTCAGGAGTCCTAGCGGGGAGGGGAGAGTCCTGGAGGTGAAGGATGGCCAGGGCAGATACCCAAAAGGGATATGTGAACTGGGACTTGAAAGATCAGATAAAAGTTTTGTAAGGGAACAAGAATCGGAATTAAGATCTTTCCTAGCAGAGGTAAGAACATATGTAAAAACAAGCAGATATGAGAAAGGATAGTGCACTTGGAAATACCAAATAGGTGGGCATTACTGAATCAAATCAAAGTTGTGGAGAAGACAGTGGGAGATTATGCTAGAAAAGTCAACAGGGACTAGACTAGAAAATGTTGCTCCCCTACTGAGGTATTATTTTTTTGTTGTTTTTTTAATCAATATCATTATCTTTTCTTTTTCTTTTTTTCATTATAAAATGCTCTATCAATCATGTATATCTTTAAGAAAATTGTATATAATTAAAGTGTACAATATGATGTCTTGATATACGTATATAGTGAAAAGATTACTAGAGTCGAGCTAATTAATATGTCCATCTCTTCACACAGGTTTTTAAACTAACAAATAAGAAAGCTTTGTAGGATTTTATGTAGAAAAAATGGACATTTTAGGATGATCTCTCTGCTGACAGAAGTAGCCAAAGATTGGAGGCAGAATACAGTAAGGAAAAGATTACAAGGGATGAAGAGAGCTAGCACTAAATGAATGAGGAAGCGAGAAGGAGAAAAGATATATAAGTTTTGAAGATATTTACAGGATAGAAATTACAGTATTTGGTGATCTCTTGGATGTGAAGTTTTAATTGAGAGAGAGGATTTCTGATTTGCGCAAAATGTGGAAATTAGCAGACACCTACAACGAAGGCTAGTGGGGGTAGTAATAGAGTAGTGAAGATTCCTCATTTCTTTAGACATACTGAATTTTTGGTGCCAAGATGATATAGCTAGGAGGCCCCAGAATTAAAAATTATGAAACAGGGCAAGAAATTGGATTTGATGTGTAAATTTTGGATTAAATTCTGAGTTCCTGCCTTATCCCAACCTATTGCCTTGTCCCTTGGCCCTAGCTGACTTCTATGATGATAAATACAGGTTCGGCTTATGGACAAATCTTGGTTATTGTAAAAAGGCCTGGAAGTATATAACGAATCCACTCCCCATGAGAAGTGGGATTTGGACGTGGTTAAGGGTCCAGCTGCCATATGCCCAAAGGCCTGAGGGTGATTGAAATAGAGTTTTCTTCTCTGGCTCGTCTTCCTTGATCGTCAGGATCAGTATTTTTGCCAACTTCCTTTCACAGCTAACATGGTTGATAAATGGCTGGTGGAGGCACTGGTGGTGATGATAATACATGCAATGTTATGATTTAAAAGTAATCTAAATCTACTTTTTAGGCTTAAGCAAATACTACTACTTGAAATTTTCTACAGTCAGAACTGATCTCGTTATACGCTATCTCATGTATCCCAGGGTACATGCCTACCACATTACATGCATAGCAGATTATAGTAAATTCTAGTGAAATCCTGGTGTAGGTCTTACATAAAAATGTAGAAATAAAAACAAAATGAAAATATTAATATAGGATTCACTTAGATATATTTTAAGTTATTAATTTCAGGGTGCAAATGCCTTATCTTTTAATAATTCCCTTTGAAATCATCTTCTCTGTGTGAAATAGTTTCTTTCAGAATACTATTTTATTTGTTTTGTGAACTTATGGAGTGTGTTGTTTTCTTTCTTAGATTAGCATTAACTATCAATTTGTTGCTTTAAATTTTAAGTAGTATTAAAGGACTAAAATGTTTGAGTAAAAATAAATAAAATAAAATCTGCTGTGGGGTATTGCCCAAAGGGATCCAAACACAAGAGGGAGTGGCAAGATCCCAGAAGCACAAAGTAAAAATCTCTATCCCTGAGTTTCTTTCTCTGAGCTGGAAAACAAAAAAAAAAAGCAAGTCCATTAATCCATTAGCTCTCTTGTGTAGAAAGTAACTAGTTTTTAATATCTAAAAGACTGTTACGTGGCATATTTTAGTATCTATTTTAAAGTGATGTAAATATAATGGTGGGTCAGTTAAACAGAGTTATATCAAAGTGAATTGGGCAGCCCTAGGAGATGCTAAACTCCATAGAGTGGGCAGCCACATGATGTAGATATTCTGAATAGGATTCTAACAAGTGATTGGATTTAAATAAATTTTATGTCTTCTTCTAAGCCCAGGGTTTTAATATTATATAATGCTATGAATTATCGTCCTCATCACTATATTGATTTGACAACATCTGAAGCAAACTTTCTGAGTCAGAAAGCCCTGAAATTGTGGTAAGGAATATTACTGTGAGTAGAAGAAAACGGAAGAAGATCATAATGTAGAAAATATCAATAATTTAGTATAGAAGTATATTATGAGTTGATCTTGACTAATTAATAAGAACAGTCAAGAAACTGCCAGAAGCCATATTTTTTTTAGAAACAGAAGGTAATTTCCTCTTCAGGTAGCAAGCACAAGTGGGAACAAGTTAATAGAATGCCTTATGAAAGGTTAGCATCAAAACCAAAACACAAACCTTACCTAGGTCACCTCTAGGATGTGTGCCCATGGAGCCAGTCTCTACAATCTATTCTCTTAGCCATTCAGCTATGTTTCTTTGGGGAAAAGCTACATAGCACTTTTTCTTTAGAAAACGTGTTACTTCAGCAGGAGAAGAAAAAGTTCTTGCCAGAATTAAATCCCCCCCCCCAAATTTTTTTCACTCGGTATTTTATATAAGAAATATAGTCCTCCATGTTCCTTACAACAGTTTTGTGATAAATGACACACTCATTTCCATGTGGCTATTTCTTATAATAGCCTTTAGCAAAAGCAGAGGCTGTAACTTTAGAGGGAACTCAGAGAAGGTGGTACTGTATGGAACTAACCACTTTTGTCTAACTACACAAAATTCTGCTAGTCTAACTGAAACTAAGGGAAGGATTTAGAGTTGAATTGCTGGTCCCTTTGACTATCGTCGCTAAAGATCACTGTCTCGGGTAGACTTTTGAGATAGCGCGGCAGCCGGTGCAGGAATACACCTTGTGAGTTTTTCAAGTGTCGTGTTGTCTATTGTTGAAGGAAGATTAATCCATACCCTTTGCAAAATAGAAATTGGAAATGGGGCCAAAGCTGTACTATATGACTACTAACACTTTTTTTGGTAAATATATTTGCCTTTTTGTGACAAAAATGAGCAAGAGGTTACTTTCCTGAAGTCATTTTATATATAACAGAATTGTAAATAACCTATTTACTGTAGAAGGGGTAGATAAAGTGGTAAACAATTGTAAGGAAAGATTATAATGAATATATCTTGCCAGACATTTTAATTTGTCATGATTATGTTTAGCTCAGTTCTCCTAGAGACTGTTGCCAGTAGTTACTCATCTTAACCTAGACTGGTTTAATCTAGTTGCACTCACTCTTGCTTTTATACCTGTAATCTTCTACAATGGTTTATGCTCTAGCTGGCTCTGGCTCCCTTATTTCCTGATAGTTCACCTACTCTTTGCCACCTTAAGATACAGGAACCAAGCCATTAACTTAATTACTCTGCTTTATCTACCTCAGAGTGCGTTTCCTCAAGTCTGAAAAGGTGTTGACTTCTGGTAAGGTCTGATTGCAACTGAAATTAATCTTAAAAGCAAGATCATGACACCTATTTAGCTTCTAGTTTTAACCATCCTAGTGGCTGTATATTTACTCAACATCGAATGAAGCTTAACAAATTTCCATAAAACACACATTACAGCCTCAGCTTCCCATGGCTTAAAAAAAAAAACAAAATAAAATTTATAAAATAATATGCCTGTATCACTAACGGAGAATTCGTCAGTGATGGAATATAGGCTCCCTATTTCCCCTGCCTACCTCCAATTCTTTGGGTGTCTATTTTCTCTTACCTGTCTCTTTTCTTCCACTCTTAGCTTTCCAAAGCAGATATGAAAATCCTTATAAAAGAGACAAAGGCAATACTGATTTATTTTTCTATCCAAAACATTTTTAAGGAAATATATTTTGAATGTTGTTTTGTAATATAGTTTTAATGAGAGAATTGACCAAAGGCTGTTGTTTTTGTTGTGATGTTTGTTTTATTTTTGATTTCCTATATACCGTAATCACAGCAGGGGGTTGTTTTTACTTTCTTTTTCTTTTTTTTTTACTAGAACTTGAGAAAGTAGAATAATAACCTCATACTATAACCATCTCCAGCTGACGCCTTTTATAAACATTCACCCTACATTCTCATTTTGGAGGGAGGGATTTTCTGAAGAAAGCACTTATTCCACCCCACAATTACCTTCTCGAGTTTATCACAGAGAGACTTTTTATTCAGTAGGTGATATTGGAAAGGCTAGTCTTGCCCCTTTTTCTTCCATTCAAGTTTCCATAATGATTACAGAATGTGAGCCGGTTCAAGTTTTCTATCAACATTGCATCATTTAGTACCTGTGAAAACAATTCTCACTTTACTAAGCACATTTAGGGTCTGATATCTTTTGGACCAAAGTACTTCCAAATATCAGACAAATCAGAATACAAGGGCACATAGTCATCAAATACCGCTGCTCTCTGCCTCACTCGGAATGTAAGATACAGACTAACATTTACAGAAATGAGCATAAGAATTGATACTCAATAACTATTTCTAAAATGTATTGAGTTTCTGCTTTTCTAAGAGCTTTTTCCTCTCCTTCTAAATACACAGCTTGGTAATTGGGACCACACAGGAATTGTTCTGAATTTGAGATTGTATTGAGCAGTATTGGTGTATTGAGTTAGAAACAATATTGATATCTTTCATACATGTTGCCCTTTGTAGTTACAAAACACTTTTAGTTATGGTGTCACATTTATTTTGTAACAACTCAACCTAGAAAGTGCTTTCAAACAAGACATCTCCTATTCTAAAGCATATCATAAGTAGGAGTGAGGGTAAGGTAGGGGCAGTGCAGTGGTTAGGAGAAAGTGGAAGTGTAGGGCATGGGGTCTATATGTGGATATTTTGAGTAAGATATTCTAAGACTTCTTCTGTGGATTTCTTTTTTTCTTCTTCTTTTTTTCTATTCCAGAAGATTAGCGCTGAGCTAACATCTGCCACCAATCCTCCTCTTTTTGCTGTGGAAGACTGGCCAAGAGCTAACATCCATGACCATCTTCCTCTACTTTATATGTGGGATGTCTGCCACAGCGTGGCTTGACAAATGGTGAGTAGGTCCGCACCTAGGATCTGAACCCGTGAACCCCAGGCCGCCAAAGCAGAATGTATGAACTTCACCGGTGCATCACTAGGCTGGCCCCCACTGTGGATTTCTACACTAGTTGTAGATGGATGGCCCACAGTGGTAGTTCTCAAAATGTGGTCCCCACCTCAACGTCACCTCACTGGATGGGATTTATTGGAAATGCAAATCTCCAGGCTCCATCCAAATGTCTCAGAGAGTCTGAGGCTAGGTGACAACCTGTGTTTTAACAAGCTCTGCAGGAGACTCTGACACCCCCCAAAATTTGAGAACCACTGGTCTACAGCCCTGGTTCACAAAATTGTGTGGGGATCAGAGCACCTGTGTTAATGTGTGGGCTTCCTCCAGGCCAACCAAATCAGCATGTCATAAAGGAGGGAGAAATCTTTACAACTGAATATTTGGAAAATTCTACAGGTGAATCTAATGCATGTTAAAGTTTGAGAACCACTAATATGGTCTGATTTCTAAAGTTTGTTTGCAATGAACTAAATGTTTGCATTTTCTGGCCTCTGGCCCATTCAGTCTTCTCTCTCAACATTTCTGCCTTTGTTTCCCTTATCCCTACCTTTCAAACTCCAGTTAGAACACACTTAACTCCACAACACCTCCTAATAGAGGTCTAAAGCCACTATAGCTTTAAACAACGGGTCCTCTGGAAATCCTTATTCATCCTTCCCATCCTGGATGAAATACTGCCTTCATTGTGAAGAGACAACATTCCAGAAAGATTTAAAATGCATTCCCTTCACATGTGCTCTCATTGTGTTTACCTCTTCCTGTGTTATATCATTGATTTAATTGTGTTAGACTTGATTGTTAAATGTCTTTCTCTCCAATTAGTCTGAGTCCCTGAACAACATGGACATTTTATCTTACTATTACCCATACAAACTCAAGACTCTCTGATTAGGATTAAAATGAAAATAATATTACCATAGCACCAGAGTCACTGCCTTAACATTAAAATTAAATTTTTAGCTTTGATTTTTCCACTGGACTATAAATTCTTCAAAGTACTCCAATTATTCAACCAATTTATTTCAAATGCCTACTGAACCCAAATTACTTTTTAAATTGAAATGAAGGACCACTGCTTTATTTTTGTTTCAAACCATACTATTAAATATATATTTGATGACTAACATATAATATTATTTCAGAAGTTTTCTTAATAGCATTAATCTTGTGTATTAGCTATTATTCTGCAATTTACTTTTTCATTAATTGTTAATTTTGACATTTATACATAGTGATTTATTTTATATCTGTTTTATTGCTTTAACTTCTCTGTGTATTGCATTATATGAATACGCTTCGTATATATTTTCCCACTTTAATTGTTTCTAGTTTTTTCCTACAATCAAAAATATTTCCATGGTCATCCTTTTACATGTTTTCTGGTGTGTGTGGAAAAAAGTTTCTTTCTGTTTTTTCTCTTTCATCTACAATCAGAATTTAGGATTTTAGTGTACATAAAGTTTTAATTTCACTAATCTCTGCAAGGATTATATGAGTTCCTTACCAATTTAAAATTGTATAACATTGTTGTTTGTTTCTTTCTGATATTATTTTTTCTCAATGTTTAACAACTGATAACTAAAGTAGCTGAGTATCTTTTCCTAGGCTGTTGGCTACATTTCCTCATTTACGATGGACCTCCATTTATATTTCCCATTTCTTTTTCCCTTTCCTTGTCAAATTGTAGGAAATTTTATATATTCTGTATGCTGACACTTTGTTAATTATCTGTGTTACAAATATCCTAATCTCAGACGGATCTTTAACATCAGATATGATATCCTGCACCCTGTAAAAAAAAATACATTAATTTGATTTAATCAAATTTATCATAATGTCTTTTGTTTCTTCTGAGGTCAAAACTACTTTCTACATCTTTTTCCCTTAAATTTCTGTCTTTTATTTATCTAGAAGTTACACTTCATTAAAGTTTGAAGTAGAGATCTAATGACATTTTTTAATGTACAAATTCAATTATCCTAACACCATTTCTTTACTGGTTCATCATTACCCATTGATTGGTAATGGTGGCCATGTAATATAACAGATTCTCATATAAGCTTTGTTCTATTTCCAGGCTTTTAACTCTAATCAATAGATTTATAGATCTGTAAGACAAACCGCACTACGGTTTTATGCTTCATTTTGATATCTGTATGTTTAATCCCCTTATGTCTTACTATTTATCTGTATTTTTAACTATAATTAGGTTTTCAAATTCCATACGTATTTTAAAATGTTTGCTTAGCTCCACAAAGATCATTTTGGGTTATTGATTCAAATTTCATTAAATTTAAAGGATATTATGGGAAAACTGACATCTTTATGAAATTGTATCTTCTCTTTCATGAATATGCTATAATATTCCATTATTCATGTCTATTTTAAAGTTCCTCATAATATTTTTTCAATAATATTTTACAGCGTCTTTGTAAAATTCTTATTCATATTTGCTAAATTCATTCCATATAGGTTTTTATGCTATTATAAATGACTTTTTTTGTCTATTGCATTTTTAACCAGTCATTCTTGATGTGCATAGTTTAAATTTTTATACAATGACAAATAAATAAACAACTCTGATGAATTATCTGCAAACAGCCATACTGTTTATAAGTAAGAAAAATATGTATCTTTATAATTTATCTACCTACTCCTATCTTTCATTGATGTGGTAGTTAGAACTTCTAATAAAATATTAAACAAATTTTAGTTATAATAGTTGCCTTTGCCTTTAGCGGAAATACTTTTTCAATGTTAACATAGACCAGGTTTTCTGTGTGATTTTAACATATATCTCTACTGAGTTCAGTGTTATATTCCATTTTTAATTTGCTAAGTGGTTTTTGTCCTTATGAATGAGTATTGCCTTTTATTGGATCATTTTTCTATAATTAACAGGATAATTATATGTGGTTTTCCCTCATTTTCTTAATATGTTGAAATATATTAATAGATTTTGTTTTTAGTGTTGAAACTTTCCTGCAGTTCTATGATAATGTATACTTGACCAGTAGGTCTTTTTAAGTTCATGGCCAAATTCAATTTGTTAATGTTTTCTTTAGAATTTTTGATTTGCATTTATGAGCGAAATTGTTGTATAATTTTCTATTCTTGTTCTTTACTAATTTTTTCAAAAGTTATATAGCTTTATAAATAAACTCAATAACTCTCCTCTTTTTCTTTTCTTTGAAACATTTTATGTAGAATGGCAACTATTTGTGTGTTGAAAATTTACAGATTTTTGAGTGTAAAACTGCTTGGGCCTTGTAGCAGGTGTCTTTGATGCTACCCACAACATTCCTTCAGCTCACTTGAGCTGCATCTGATTTTGGCAATTTTCAAGATCATTTTCTTTATTTCTCCCCATCTCCAAAACCATTGAGGTTCTCTTTTTACATGTACTTGTCTAAACAAGGAGTGTGGGGGAGTTATCCTTCGCCTAGTGGAGTAGGAGTTGAGAGGTAAATGCTGAAGCCTCCTTGTTCATAGGAGTTCATTGGAGCTGTTCTACAGAGTGACTTAGAGGATAGCCAGAGGGGTTTAGTTCAAGTTGCCTATAGCAGGCATCAGCTTAATAAGACATCTTTCATTGCCTTTTTCTACTGTTCTCTCTCACTCTCTTCTCTCCCTTACTCCTGCTTCCAGAGATCTCCTCCCAAATAAACTATCACATCAACCCTTGTCTGAGGCTTTGATGTTAGGACTAGTAGTGTGTGTACCTGTAGAAGTGGCCTTGTAAAGCAACCCTCAGGATAGGATTTTGAACTAGATCATTCACTGATGATCAGGTGGCCATAAGGACCCATTACTGGTCTAAGTGGGTTCTATTAACTCCTAGCATGGTGCAGAATAACAATTGTTAATCTGTTCCCCTCTTATGGATTAGGAGATATGGAAGAAGAGGTAAAATTGACTTGTGTAGAGGCTCTCTAGCATTTGAAGGGAATGGGACAATGGTAATTATAAAGATTGTTATTTGCTTGGAATTGTTAATGTCTATAAACGCCTTTTAGAAACAACTGATAGGTACAGGTTAGCTAATTCTCCATTGTGTGCATGCTGTAAAAATTTGAAGGGCTCCAGGACAGTATTAAAAAAGACCATCATCTCCTGCAGCTGCAGTGAAGACTGTGCTGATAATAAGGCCAAGACTTTAACTAGAAAGGTGGCAAAATTGCTAAAGAGACTGAATACACAGCCTTGAAAGGACTCCTGTTAAAAAGAAAAAAAATCATGTCTTGATAGGGAAGGATGAAAACCCTGAGAACAGAGATGGCATCATTTGAGTGGCTGTGCCTGAGAATAGATTCCACTAACAGCATAAACCGGAAGTAACTTTCTCATTCTCCCTAGAAGAGGGTAGCCTCTCTGCCTGAAGACCATGCAAAGAACTCACATACAGTTATTTTTTTAAAAGATGATGCCGTTTCTCCCAAATATCCTCTCCTGACTTCTCTCCTTGCCTCCAGACAATAACTAATGTCAGATCTCTGCATAGCCTGAAGAGAGCTTACATGAAAAAAAAAGAAATGTGGCAATTAGCTAATAAGTAATAGCTGAAATAGTAGAACATAAGTAGGTTTGGATTTAGAGAGTGTTGAAATGGAAGATGTGAGTAATATACGAGCCTAGAAAGGTAAGGGTTTATTAACATGAGAGAAACCTCATTTTGCACCTCGGCATTTAATACTCTGACAAATATATCTAGACCTATCCTAAAATTCTCCTGGGATAGCTCTTTAAACTTGGACTTGACAACAACCTCCCATAGCTAGGCAGAGATGTTCGGTCTTACTTGCAGAGAATTGAGGAATGGGTCAGAGGTACGTGAAGTTAAATATATCTATTATATATGACCTGAGAATTTACCACCTGATTATGTCCTGAGAAGAGACCAGAGAACCTTCCCTTCACTACAGACAATATTTGTGGGGGCACCAGCATCCTTGAAAAGCTCCATGCAAGCTGTTCTCAAAGACCAGGGTTGATAGATGAGATTTTGCATAGAACAGGGATCCCTGGTATCAGTGGAAATGATGAAACTCTGGGCTCTCAGAGGCCAGTGTGCAGCAATTATCCATCAGAAGCAAGGTGGATTTAATTACTATAATAGATAGCAAGAACAGATTGACAGACAAGTAACGAGCTTTGACCTGCCAGAATCTATGGAGTTGGGCATAAACAATGATTCTCTTAGGGCAAGATTACATGTATAATAAACAAGGATATTTGTTGAGTTGTATAATAAGAAAAAAAAATCAAGTACTGGTGGTCAAAAGGCTCATGTCTGTTGCCACAGTGAAAAAGTCACCAACCTTTGACAGACTCCCAGATCTGAGACAGTGAATGAGATTCAGAAACCATTGATTGAGAAGTAGGTTGGGACCCTTTAAAAAAGGTCTTGCATTATCACCAAAAATATGTAAAATAAATATTCCTCCAATTCTTGCCCAAAGGACTGTGCAGTTATTGATTACAATAACAACATTGAGGAAAAGGGAATACCTGGATATTTTGAAGGCTGCTATATTCAGAGTCTAAACTGTCATTTATATCATGGAATGCAAAATGCCATTATGGCTAGCTAATTAGAGTAGGGGCTTATGGAAAACAGGATATCAAGGAAGTACTGACACAAGTCCATCTTACTATGAGCCAAAAGTATGTATGGCCACATCTTATTGTAATTTTTCTGGTCCTTGCATGCATAATTGAGATGGTGTACACAACTGTTGTATGTATAACCCATTGGTTCTCTGAACTATGGAAGAAGATGCATTATTGTAAAAGTGTAAAATGAAAGTCCAGAACCAACTCCAGCAACACTGCCTGTCCCCAAAGACATACATGCACACTTATCTCAGCTATACCCCACACCCCTTTAAGGTAAAGACCAAGTTATTGCACCGGGAACATCCTACCATTAAGAAAGTGACACAATACTTGGTAGGTCTACTTGGCTTTTAAAGGCAGAATTTATGACCAGGGACATGTCTAGGTTTTGTGGGTCGCTGAATAAATATCTTTGAAGGATCCAGTTTAGATAAACAAATTTATTTAAAAATGCATCACAAAATCCATGGGCCCATATGAAGTATATTAATTTATCCATAAAGACTTAGAATAATGGGTAGAAAGGAGGTGGTTTCATATTTGGTTATTGCCCAATCATTGCACCTAAAAAACATTTTGCAGTGTCAGGCAGCATCTGTTCCTATTCAGATCCAGCAAATAGGTCTTCATGTGTTTTATTATTAAATATGTCATTCCTGGCTAAGTTCATGTCTGTCACCATTAGAAAATGGAAGCGATGCTCTTATTACTCATAATGCCATGGCTATTCAGAATTTATGTCTAATAAAACAATATAGATCTTTTTGGCTCTGCAGTCCCTTAATACCATTTATTTAATACTAGCTACCTTATTACTCATGACTCTGCATATCCATTGTTACACCTGTGAATACTGGTTTCCAATGACCCTCTCAAAAATGGAAAATTTTTCTGAATTCTTTTTAAATGGTAGACCCTGTTTATGCTGTGAGGAAATAAAAGGAACTTATACCATTGGGGAACTTATACATGGAACTTATATACCATCGGGGAGACAGACAGTAAGCAAATTATATGAATTAACATACTTATATATACAATTTGTATAATGAAATTATCATAAAAACATGTTAAAAAGAAGTTTGACGAGAGTATAAGTGATAGAGGCTGATAGTTTATATGCAATGGTTAAGAGCAGTCTCTTTGAGGAGACGATATTTGAGAAGAAATTTGAATAAGGTGAGGCAGATGGTAACCTGAATATCTAGGAGATGGGAGAACATCAAATGCACATTGGGTTGGAGAAGGTTGATGAGGGCCATTTTGGTGGGTTTAATTATTTTTTTATTTTTTTAATTATTTTTCCTGCTTTACTGAGATATAATTGAGAAATAAAAACTGTATAAATTTAGATCATACAATGCAGTTTATAGTGTACCACACGATGAATTTAAAAGACATATATATATACATATACACACATATTGTGAAATGATTACCACAATCAAGGTAATTGGAGGTTTAAAGAATAGTCATGAAGACAGCATACTGAGCAACTGCAAGAGTAGGAGGGGATGAGGCTTAAGGAGTGACAGGAGCATGTAGGGTCTTGGCTAATTGTGAGGATTCTATATTTTGTGTTAATTTTAATGGCAAACCATTATAAATTTTGAGTGGAGAATACCATGACTCAGTTTGATTTTTTTCTTTTTTGGTGAGGAAGATTCACCCTGAGCTAACATCTGTACAATCTTCCTTTTTTAGTTTTTTTGGGTTTTTTTGTATGTGAGATGCCTCCACAGCATGGCTGATAAGTGGAGTCGGTCTGCACCCAGGATCTGAACCCCTGAACCCAGCCCGCCAAAGCAGAGTGCGTGGAACTTTAACCACTGCGTCATGGGGCTGGCCTCCTGGTTTACATTTTTAACTTGAGTCCTTTCATTGTTTTGTAAAGAATAGAATATTGATTTTAAACATAGAAATAAGGAGATTAGTTAGAAAGCTATTATAATAGCCTATGTGCTGAATTTGTTGATGTCCATCAGAAGTAAACAGTTAAAATTCCTGAAGGCTTTGCACAAATAAGTATTTCATAATTATTTGTTGATTGTTTTTTATATCTATATAATAATTATATCAATGTTTCTTAAAATGATTAAGCATAAGTTTAACATATCTCTCTGTAAAATTGCCATGCTTCATTCAGTTGGCAAAACGATAAGGGAAAAAAAGAACTGAGTTTGTAAAAGGAGTAACTGAAAGCAATCCAATAGTGTTCATAACATATCAGAGAAAATAAATTTTGTAACTTAGAAATGATTGACTCTAGTGACAGGAAGGTTATTTCCATCTTAGGGTAAATATATTATCCATTATAGGTTTTCAAATTTGCAAAGCCAACCATGAGCCATATTTCAAACTATGCTTTAATGAGGAGGCAATGAAAAAAATTCCAAAACAAAAACAAATGCAGAATTTTATATGATATATATTTTTTCTTTAAATATTTCCCGTGAAAATACCTAAATGGAGGAAATTAGCTAGTCTAACATACAACATACAGATATTGAATAATCATGCTCTCCACCACAGATGATACATCTCACTGTATCTTGCCAGCACTTAATCACTTTTATGGAATTACAATTTGGTTTTCACTAACTGTGATTTACTTAGTGTGGGCTGATTTATGCCATTGAGAATTTGTTTAGTTAATGGAACATTTTAATTTATGACAGAAGGCAGCATAAAATTGCTTTGAATATCTGGATTGCATTACTATTGACTGCCAGTCAAAATTTGAAATGAAATGAAAAGTGACGGATAAAAGCATTTTTATATCAGCTCTACCTATTGCTGGTAGAGCATAGATTTGAAACTAAAAACACAAAAAACTAGTAGCTTTTACACTTCCTTCTCCCAACTCTTGACTAGATCTTGCAGTTCTCCCTGACATATGGTACTGTCTGTGAAGTCTTTTCAGTGAGGCCTCACAGGGAAAGAGTGAGATGTTTCAGAATGTAGTGTCATCAGTATGCTATTGGCACCCAGCACTGGGGCTCCTTTCATCTGGCCCAGATGGTACAGATCCCTGACTCTTCAAGTGTCGGCCTGAGATAAGAAAAGAGTTGAAAGCAAACTGGCTGATGATCTATCCTGACGATTTCGGAAAAACGTGTGCGGGTCAAAGGAGCCAGGAGCAAGGAAAGCTTAGCCTTTCCCATCCATGGAGGTTTATTTTACCTTTGCCATGAGGTTATATCAATTTTTATTGAATGCCTGACTTATAAATATCCAGTTTTATACAGCCAGTGTCTATTCGTGCCTCTAAGTGTCTCTTTCAGACTGAGAGACTTTTCTTGAAAGAATGTAATAGGATTAGCCTTTCACAGAATCAGAGACTTTCAGGGTTTAGTTAAGTATATATGTACTTTCAAGTGTTTGGGCCCAATATTTGCTGCCTTACCCACCAAATGCTTTCTTGCCATAAGGATCTGTGTGCTGAGTGGGTTCACGACTTCTATGAATTGAGTGGACTGAGCTATCTTGCCGTCTGGTCTCCTGTTGGATTTGACAAATGAAAACAGCAGCACAAGGCTGAGGTTGGGAGGTGGGAGTATCAGAGAGATATCAGGATATTTATCTCCCCAGCTTTCTGTCTACTAGTCTACAGGAGGTTGCAATCTAAGGCCTTAGTTCCTGTTGTGTAGCCCTCCCCCACAGAGGAAGAGACAGAGATCTCTGAGTTCTGGCAACCATTCCAACTCCAGTTTGATAATGGCTCACCATTGGACTTAGCCCCAGGATGCTCCACTATCCCTTGTTAGTTTTCCTTAACCTTAACCATGCTTTTGCAAGGAGTTTATTCACTAAAGTGTTTTGATAGCCCTATTTGAGTATACCATCTGTTTCTTGCCATGTCCTGATGCAACAGTGAGCTTGTTGGACACTTGAATCCCCATTATAACACCTCTTCTAAATAATCAACTTGACCGTATGTTTGAATGAGTGTAGCAACAGAGAACTCATTACTCCCTGAGGCAGCCTATTCTATCCTTAATCAACCTCTAGCTTAATTTAATCTCTTTATTTATGGCAAACAGCAGTATCTCTTTGTGCAACTGTGGAGAAAATATTTTCATGATTTTGGATGGTTAGAGCTTTCTGAGCATGGAAAACTGGAACCTGGGGTAAAGGACAAGATTTGGAAGTTAAAAGGTGATTAAACAGATAGAAGCCTCTAGAGAGATATGGAGATTCATCACTCGATGGAGACATGGGCATGTATCTCAAAACATAACAAAACCAGGAGGCATTCATTTATATTCAAAAGAGTTGTAAGCTAGAGACAGACTTCTTTTCTTCACAGAGAATATTTGTTTACATAAGGGAGGTAAGATTTCTCTCCCACTCTCAAGAATGGGAGAGAGCAGCTCTATAGTAGTTTCCATATGAACTCCAGCTTCGTAGCTTTGGGGTACTCTCCTCTGGTGCACACCCCTTTATAAACACATGCCTAGCCATCTGGCTCTTACTGCATTACCCTAAAGAAGAGAATGAAGTGTGCAGAACTAATAAAGTTATTACTGTAAGTAATAATAATAGTCAGCCTTGGAGTCAGAAACCTCATGTTTGCTTTCTGAAATAAACAATAATACAATAAATAAAAATAGATATTCAAAACTTATCACTGTTTCTCTCTTCCATCTTTGGATTGATTCTATAAACATGCAGAAGAGAACACTTTTTCAGAAGACAGCAGTTTTAGTTTCTGATCTATTGTCTTAAATCTTCTTTTGCCCCATTTTCGAATGTCATGGATTAAAGACTCCTCAGCTTCTTGATTGTTCTCTTACAGAAACTCTAACTTAAATACCATAGTAGATTTCACCCATGCAAAATATATTACCTTTACTATTCTAGTTACTAAGTAGAAGCATCAGTTTTGGAAAAAAAGTAGAGAATATCAAGGTCACAAGAACAATTATAGTGTTTCTAGAATATATCATCATCAGGAAAAATCAACTAATCATTTTCAGTCTTTGGGCAGCTAAGCTCAAGTTTTGTATACCAAGGAAAAATATCTGTTTGGCCTTGACTGGATTATGTACTCATCTTTGGTGAAGGGAAGGTGATTTGCTTTAATTGACATTCTGTCCAAGTCATTTGTAAACAGAAAAGAGAATTCTCTAGAAGAAAATAAGGGCACTGTTACCAGAAGAAAGGGATAGAGATACTAAGCAGTTCAAAAGAAAGATTAATGAAGGTTTTTGTAAGTAAAGGAGGAAATGTGAGCACAGGTAGAAAGGCAAGGATGGGAAGATATTGTTGAAAACTAGATAGTAGTCTAGTAACAGAGAAGAATAAGGAGATATGTGGGGTGGAAAGTGTCAGTTAAAATGGGATAGGTCTTGTTGTTGATGTTTTGCTGTTGTATTTTTTGTTTGCTTTGTTTCCTTTAGTATTTTTTCTTGGAGCAAACCAAATTGGATCATATATTAAAAGTGCTGGGAAATCCAATCAAGAGACACTCTCTAGTGAAAATACATTTGTTTATTTATTTTTGGTGAGGAAGATTGGCCCTGAACTAACATCTGTTGCCAATCTTCCTGTTTTTGCTTGAGGAAGATTGTTGTTGAGCTAACATCTGTGCCAATCTCCCTCTACTTTACACGTGGGATGCCAACACAGCACAGCTTCATGAGCAGTGTGTGCGTCCATGTCCAGGATCTGAACCTGAGAAGCCTGGGCTGCCAAAGCAGAGCACACAAACTTAATCACTACACCACTGGGCCAACCCCAAAAACACACTTTTGACAATGGTGGCAAGATAAAAGATGTTTTCGGAGAAAAAAAAACAAGAAACAAAAAAGTGAGAACATTTGTTTTCAGCATAGTTTTACTAAAAGAAATACTAAAAATAGAGGGAAAATACTCTTAGCAGGAGGAAACACAGAAATTCAGAAAGAACTGACAATTAGTGGAAAGAGTAAATGTGTGGATAAATTTAAATAAGAAACAGCAATACAAAACAGTAACAGTAATATGCTGTGCAAACTAAAATATAAGTATGTACTTAACAATAATGGAAAAGCAGGTGGACGATAAGTGGACTTAAAAGGTTCTAAGGTTCTGGTATGTTCGGCAAGTTGAATATTAATGATTTGTATTAGATTGTAATAAATTGGGGAAGAATATTGTGACCCCTAAGTTGATATCTAAAAATAGTAAAAAACATATAATTAACAATCTTATTGAAAAATATGAAACAGTGAAATATACTGATTAATATATAAGAAGGAATGGAAGAAAAATGGAACTTAAACTGTGGGTCAGATAGAATATAAACAGATTTAACCAAAGTAGATTTAAACCAAAACTATCATTAATTACATTAACAACTAAATACTCCAATTAAAAGGAAAAAATATCAGTTTGACTACAAAATGAAACTCCACTATTTTCCGCTTACATAAGACAGCCCTTAAATATAAGGCATGGAATTATTGAAAGTAAAAGGGTGGAAAAGGATACACTTTGCAAACGTCAACCAATGAAAAATAGTCATTGAACATTAAAGTAGACTCTAAGTAAAGCAGTGTTAATGGAGATAAAAGGAGATATCTTGAAGTGGTAAGAAGATCATTTTACTAGAAAAAAAATAACAGTTCTAATCCAGCTCTATCAAATGGTAGAATTTCAAAGTATATAAAGCAAAAATTGATAGAATTGAAAGGAAGACAAAATGAATCCAGAATCCGAGAGGCAGATTTAAACACTACTTCCAGAGCAAGCAAAAGAAAAGAAAAAATGAGACTACAGTGTTGTAAAAAAGACAATAAGATAATTAATAAACTATACCTAGTTATTTCAAAGACTCTTTTACCCCAACATAACAGCATACACGTTCTTTTGAAGTGTTTGTGGTACGTTCACCAAAATTGGCAAGAGGATAGGCCATAAAACAAGCCTAATAAATATCTAATGATTCAGACTATTTTATTAATCACTAGAAATCAATAACAAAAAGGAAAACTAAATCACACCCAACTGTTTCAAAATTAAACAATGTAGTTCCAAATAGCCCATTGTTCAAAGGAGAAATCACAAAGGAAGTAAGAAAGATTTTGCACTGGATAATCATAACGCCACAGGTCAAAACTTGTAGAATGCATTTAAAGCAGTATTTAAAGGAAAATTTGTAATTTTAAGTACACTTATTAGAAATGAAGCTTCTTGAGAAACTAGTTTAAAAAATGGCAAATCAAACCTAAGAAACTAGAAGAAAGAAATAAAGAGCAGAAGTCAAAAGCATAAGAAACAAAAGGGCAAGAAGAGAAAACAGCAAAGCCAAGAGTTGGTTCTTTAAAACAAGTGATAAAATTGTAGCAGGACCAATCATAAACAAATAAAGAAAACACGGATTATAAATAACAAGAAAGAAAAGATGGCGTCACTGTAGATATTACGATATTAAAAACTCAATAGAATATATAATGAATAACTTCATCCATTAAAGCTAAAATTTAGAAAAGGACAGATTTTTTGAAAAATGAATAGAATGAAAACTGAAAAGAGAATGGAAACCCTAAACAGTTATATTTATTCAGTCAATTGAGTTCATTATTAAAAATCTTCTACAAAATAAATTTCTGGTCCCACCTGACTATAATACTGAATTTTTTGGATGGAATTTGAGGATATTATGCTAAGCGAAATAAGTCAGACAGAGAAAGACAAATACCATATGATTTCACTCATATGTGGAAGATAAATAAACACATAGATAAGGAAAACAGATTGGTATTCACCAGAGGGGAAGGGAGTGGGGGAAGGGCAAAAGGGTTAAAGGGGCACATATATATGATGACAGATAAAAACAAGACTACTGGTGGTGAACAAGATGCCATCTATAGAGAAAATGAAATATAATAATGTACTCCTGCAATTTACACAGTCATAAGCCAATATGATCTCAAAAAAATGATTTTAAAAAAATTTCAAAAAGATGTACCACCAATGTTATATAACTTTCCCCAACAAAAGGAGAAAGGGGAACACTTGACAATTCATTTTATGAGATTTACTATTTGAGTCCCAAAACTTGATAAGGACATTTAAAAACAAGAAAATATACAGAAGATTTCCAAAGATAGATGCAAATACCTAACAAAATAATGCAAATCTTCCCAGAAATATAAAAATGATAACATATCAAACCAAGGGGAATTTAGTCCAGGATTGGTTGAACATTCTATAATAATTTTTTTGAATGATAGATTGATGCATGGAAAGATGCATCATTATGTGATGAAGCAATTATAGCAAAAATCTTAATTATAGAATGTAGGTGGTGGGAATATATGTGTTTCCTGGAAAATTATTTCAACTTATCTGTATGTTTAAATGTTTTTATGAAAATGTTTGCAAAATATAGAATTGTGAATGTCAACCAGTAAAATTCATCATTATGTACAGGAAAAGCAAGAGAAGGAAAACTTGTATGAACATTTCAATAGACACAGGAAAAGCATTTGACAAAACTGAACATCTAGTCATGATTAAAAATTCTTATAAAAGTAAGAATAAAAGGCAATGTCTTTAATCTGATAAAGAATATCTACCAAGAAAAGAAAAACTCTCTCAAACATCCTGTGTACTGATGAGTTGAAAGATTTCCCTCTGAGATTGAAAATATAATAGAAATAAAGGAGAATAAATTGATGCATAATATAACTACCTCTATTCCACATTGAACCAAAGTCCAGGCCGGTGCCATAAAGAAATAAAAAGAAATAAAAGGGGTAGTAATTTGAAAGGAAGAAATAGAATTGTCACCTTTTGCAGACAATGTGATTGTACTATAGGAAATCCAAAGGAACTTACAAGAAAAACTATTAGAATTAATAATGGTACTGGAAAGGTAACAGAATACACTTGTGTTTCCATATACCAGCAATAAACAATGAGAAAAAAAGCTGGCGTACTTTTATTTCAATAGCATCAAGAACTTCAAATTAAATGAAATATGTGTAACATTTCTACAATATACCGCACTAAGTAACATTGATAGATATTTTTAAACAACCTTAATAAATTGAGGGGTGTTCTTGGGCTTGGAGTATTCAGTATTGTAAAGATGTCAATGCTACCCAATTGATCTATAGATTCAATTACATACCAATCAAAATCACTGCAGGTGTCTTGTGTATGTGTGTGCGTGTGTGTGCATGTGTGCGTCTTGCTGATTCTAAAATTTATATGAAAATTTTAAAACTAGAAATATCAAAGGCAATCCTGTGGAAGACATTTGAGTACTTACACTACCAGATAGAAAGATTTATTTTAAGGCTATGATAATTATTCAGTGTAGTAGTGATGCAAAGAGAGAAAAATAGACCAGGGGAACAGAGAAGAGTCCATAAATAAGCTAACATATAGAGTCATTTGGTGATTGCATTTGTCATATATTCTGCTTAACAAATTATCACAAAACTCAGCAGCTTAAAACAACAAACATTTATTATCTCACGTAGTTTCTATGTGTCAGGAATTCTAGAGTAGCTTAGCCGAGTGATTCTGGCTCAGGGTCTCTGACGAGGTTACAGTCAAGCTGTCAGCTCCAGGGCTGCAGTATCAGCTTCCAAGCTCACTCAGGTGGCTTTTGGTAAGAGGCTTCGGTGCCTTATAACATGAGTCTCTCCATAGGCCTGCGTAATAGCTGGCTTTCTCCAGCAAGTGCTGTGAGAGAGAGAGGGCAAATGAGAGAGTGCTCAAAATGGAAGGCACACTCCTTCATACCTTAATATCAGAAGTGAGACACTATTACTTCCACTGAATGTTATTGGTTACCCAGACCAAGCTTGATACAGCGTGGGAGGGGACCACACAAGAGCATGAATATCAAAATGTGAAGATCATTGGGAGCCATCTTGGAAACTGCCTACTAGAGTTATATTTGTGACATTGCAGTTCAGTGGGAATAGAATGTTTTTTAAAAAGTGGGCTGGGTAAATTAGATATTCTTACAGAAAAAAATAAATGTTGATTGTGTATTACACAGTACACCAAAAAATAAATGTCAGAGATTCATGTGAAAAAGGTAAGATAATACAGCTTTAAGAAGGAAATGCTGGAGAATATCTTCATGACATTGTGACAGAGAAAAATTCTTTAAAAGGATGCAAAAATTATTAACAGTAAATGAAAGAAATCAAAAGGATCTGTTGACTAAAAGACACCATTAAGAAAGTTAAATAAAAAGCCACATTGTAGGAAAAAAAACATATATCTAACAATGGACTCCTATCTAGACTTTAAAAAGAACTAAAAATCAAAACAAGGGCAGACAACCTAATATGAAAAAAAACAAAAAGAGCAAAACACTGAAGTCTCAGCACAAAAGGGTATTTAAGTGGTCAATCAACATGTGTTTAGCTTCATTAAATCATCATGGAAATGCAAATTAAAATCACATGAAGGCATTACTACACACCTCAACTAGAATGGCTTTCATGACAAAAAGATAAATTTAAAAATTTTTTAAAAGGACATTTAAAATTTCAATGTTTGGTTAAACAAATGCACCCAAAAGACTAAAATAAAAAATACAACTTTAAATGTTGGTGAGAAATGTGGATCAACAGGAACTCATACAGTGCTGGTGGGAGAGTAAAATATTGTCACCATTTTGGACAACTGTTTTAAAGGTATCTACCAGAGTTGACCATATGCTAACCCTATGACCCAGTAAAATGTACTCTTAAGTATGTAATCAATAGAAATGTGTACATATGATAGTCAAAAGATATACACCAACATCCTTAGCGGCATTGTTCTTAATAACCAAAAGTTAAAATAACCCAAATGCCCTACCCCATGGAATGAATAAAGACACTATGGTATAGTTTTACAATGGATCAACAAAACAGTGAAAATAAATTGTAACTACTAACAACAACATACTCAGCAAATAAAGTCAGACAAAAAAGACTATATGCTGTATAATTCTTATCACATAACATTCAAAAACAGGTAAAATTAATCAGCACTACTTAAAGTCAGGATCGTGATTACCTTTGGTGGAAGTCATGAAAGAAGCTAGATGTATTAGAAGCTTCTGAGGGGCTAGCAAATATCTGTTTCTTCATCTGGGTGCTGGTTACATGGTCTGTTCCTTTGTAAAAATTCATCAGGCTGAACACTTGTGATATACGCACTTTTCTAACATGCTATAATTTAATAAATAGCTTATTAGTTTTCAATATATTAAACAGGTGGAACCAGCAACAAAGAGTACTCTTTGGATAAGGTTGACGGTGAAATCAAGACAAGAGATTGATGGTAATTTGACTATAATAATAGTAGAGAGAAGGGTCTTTTAGGGAAACGGGAAAGGAGCGGGTACATGGGTATTTTTTTAAAGACCATGGAGAGATCCAAACTGATGATGCTTATGAAGGTACATCCCCAAATGCAGGATCTCCTAAAAGAAAGTAAGAAGGTATATACCAAAGATACATGAGTGAAAGATCTTTACATTTAGAATAGGATGAGTGAAAACAGGGAGAAAATTTAAGATAGATAGACATAAAATTAATTCAGGGATTTTCAGGCATTTTGCCATGATGAATCAATGGTTTCGGAAGTAAAATCATGTACAGAGAGTAGGGAAAACAAGAGACATTTGGATTTTTGAGGAAAGACAGAGATTATAAAGAGCCTTGAGGAGTTGTAATAGGAAATTAAATAATAAAATATTTAATGACTGTCAGGAGACAAAGAAGAATGTAAACCATCAGATTTCCACCATATTAACATCCATCTCAACATAATTTCCATCAATATTAACACTACTTCCATCACAATGTACATATTAAAAATAGTATGTAGCATATAATAAAGTTTAGTTTTTATAGAAGGAAGATAATTTAGCAAATGCATACATTTCTTTTGTTAGCTCTAATCATTTCAGTCTTTAAAGACAATCTCTGTGAGAAATGATCATGTCTCTTCCATTTGTATTAAATAAAATCCTTTCTATTAATATTTCACTCGCCATGATGATATCTAGTCTCACTGAAATCCCTTTGAGGCAGCAAATGTCACTTTTCTTTAAAATTTGCACAGTTTTAATTAACAAGACTACCACTTTACTAATAATTCATGCCTGATTATCACTGTAGCCCCCAAAATTTCCTTTACATGTTGATATTTACGTTATCTTCTTGATGAATGAATATTTACTTATGCGCAAGAATTAGGTGTGTTTTTGTTTCCAAAAGTTCTTAATAAAATTATTGAGTACCAATAAGAGTTTGTTTTTTTCTCTAAAAAGGTATATTTCTATACTTATAATAATTATTATTTCGTGCTTGGCTTTACACAGTATGATAATTTTTTCACTTGAATAAAATTCTTGATATTTATCTCTTTAGTCAATGAATTTTTATTTCTTTCCAAGAAATCCAATATTTGCTTATTATCTTTAAACTCACATTTTAAGCTTCACCAGTGATTTTATTGGACATGTCGTGATCTCATTTATATCTATCCTAATGATGATTCTCATCTACTTGAAAAATGAGATAAAAATTTATAGAGTGTCCTGAATTTACTCTGGAATATAGATTTAAGTATACCTCAGATTTGTGAGCAACAACTTAAAGAAATCAAGATTTATAGTAAGGTATTTTAAGATTTTAGGGAAATTTGCAAATTTAATTTCTTTTCTATAATTCTACTCTATTAGTCACTAACTAGAAGTGGGTAGATCTTCAGAAGTTCGGCAAAAATAGAAATCTTTGTTTCCATTAGATTTATGGACAAAATAAATTGACATCTCTTTACTACTTTTTAAAATACAGAGCTCAATAATTAAAAAAAGGAGACACTTAAAAAGAAACAGAAGGAAAGAAAAACTTGGGATGAAAAGGTCTCTGAATGTATAAAAGCAAAGTAAGAACCATAAGAGAAAATAATGATAGCTATGAGTGATACCAGAGAACAAAAACTTATGTAAAATCCCGTAAAGCTGACAATCAAAAAATTGGAGAATCATTTTCAACATGTATTTCAGACAAAATATTAAAAGCCATACTATATAAAGAGCTTTACAAGTTGAGATCAAACTAAAGTTACATTAGCTTTAAAGTTCTCTTTACGAAAATTAGCAGGAGTACTTTTTCCCCCTCTCAGGGCTTCTCATCTCCAAATATACCCAAGGAAATCCAGTATTTACTCCCCCTGGCCTATGAATCAGTTTACAGTAGCTCATCTCTTGCCGTCTGTCAGAACAGTACTCTAATATTCGCTGGAATCAGATACAGACCCTCCTAAGATACAGACTATCCCTCTTCTAAACTCAGTTGCCTACAGAACCATTGCCTGCAATAACAGCATGTTTCTACCAGTCTAGTGAGACCAGACTTGAACCAAGCTGGCTGCAGGCAAGAGGTTTTACAACCACTTCTATCACTGGAAAAGGTAGCTTTAGGAATTCCACCAGGCAACTTGGCCACCTGCCTGGAATACTAGTCTCCCCTCCAAATCCTATTTCTACTAGAAATATTCCATCTGGAAGACTAGATTTGAGGTGAAGCTGGGGAGTCTCTCTCTTCCCAGGAATTAATATCACAATATTTCTGCCTCAGTGTTTACTATTTCTCTGCATGTTTGGCAGTAAATATATCTAGCCACCAGGATTCTAAGAGAAACTAGCAAAAATAAATCCAATTGAAATATTTCCCAAGATGTGGGATGCTCAGTTTTATCAATGAGCATCTTATTATGTATGTGTATATTTGTGTCTATGTGAAAAATATTGTGAATAACTTAAATATCGTTAATTATTATTGAGAACCATTACAAAAGGAATTCATTTAATTTATTCCTTACAGTGTCTCTATTTGCTAAAGTTTGTACACTGAACATATGTTCCTATTTAATGCAGAAGAAAAAGCATTAATTTTTAAAGTAAATTTAAATTTTAAAGTAATTTTAAGTACCAGTCCCATTCCATTTCCCTGTTAACATTAATGACAGGAAACCACTTTAAAATTCTCTTTGCTTTATTTCATTAAAAGCAAGTCCAATTTGGGACTGGTCCAGTGGCATAGTGGTTAAGTTCAGCATGCTCCACTTTGGTGGCCCAAGTTCAGTTCCTGGGCATGGATGTATACCACTCATCAGCCATGCTGCGGCAGTGACCCACATACAAAATAGAGGAAGATTGCCCACAGATGTTAGCTCAGAGCGAATCTTCTTCAAGAAAAAAGAAGAAGATTGGTGATGGGTGTTAGCTCAGTGCAAATCTTCCTCAGCAAAAACTAATAATAATAATAATAATAAAAATGTAAGTCTGGGGCCAGCCCAGCAGCACAGCAGTTTAGTTTGCATATTCCACTTCAGCAGCCCAGGATTCACCAGTTTGGATCCTGGGTGCAGACCCACACACTGCTTGTCAAGCCACGCTGTGGCAGGTGTCCCACATATAAAGTAGAGGAAGATGGGCATGGATGTTAGCTCAGGGCCTGTCTTCCTCAGCAAAAATAGAGGAGGATTGGTGGCAGATGTTAACTCAGGGATAATCTTCATTAAAAAAACAAAGTAAATCCAATTCAACTTTCTCCTTAACATATGAACATTTATAAGAAATTTTCAAAGACTATCAGTGGCATTAATATTTGAGTAGACCAAATAATTAGCTGGATGTTCTTCTTCATAACCATGAAGCTACTCCATAAGCCATCTTTGGCATTCCTTCACTCAACAGTTATTGAACGTACTATATGCTAGGCATTACTTAGTTGCCACTATTTTGCTTCAAATGCTCATTTTGTGAATTTCACTTCATATTTCATATCATTGATGACTAGTGGCTGAGATCAGTAGGTGTCTCACTGGAAATGTTTTTGTTTTGCAGAGGTAATTTCCATTTCATGTCTATCTGTACTGTACACTGCAATAGTGTGCAGACTAAGTGATACAAAAGATTTCTGCCTTATTCCCATGTGCAAAGCAGCTTCGTATCCTCTACCTGTGCATTTGGATATTTATGCTATGTTCATCCTGTAAACTGGCTACTGAGGAAACCAACCTCAGTCCTGTGAGATTGCCTCTGGCAGCAGCTGCTAATAATTATTTATGCTTTTAGAATTTTTTTCAGCTCCTAAAACCTTCTGTCCATTTCAGTTTGATTTTCTCCATTTGTGCAATATATGTATATTCTCTTCTTCCTTTTTGTTATCTCCTCCCCAGCAACATTTAGTTTTTTAATGTTCTTTAGTTTTGTACAACACGAGACTTAGCTTTGGGTACTTCTTGCTGAAGATTTAATGCTTTGTAAATAAAGTTGGATATTTATTTAAAATAATAATAATAATTAAAATGTAGATTTTGCCACCCGAGAGAATTGAAATTTGTAATAGAAACAGAGACAAAACATGGAACAGAGCACTCCTCAAGCAGTGCTCTATATGTGGGTGTCATAGTGTAACCAAGCACAGCACAGAAGGGGCTATTATGTTAAATGAATTCTTATTTACCTTTCAGTGATCAAATTTTGTTATTTTATATCTAGCAGAGTTTGAAGAAACCTAGGAGCAAAAACTGTTACTAGATGAATAATCAAACCAAACCATTGTTCACTCTTAAGTACACTCTAAATTTATACTTAGTGTTAAAGCAACAAATATCCTGAAAATATGCATCATGACAACAAAAGTTAGCCTTGTCTAATTTTTAACAAATGAGTAGAAATAGTCTCCATAATTCAAAGAACTATGCTATTGATTGGAGGTTTAAAAAATGGTTTCCTTGACTTTATCCATCTTTATTCTAATAAATTTCATCACAATTAAAACCTCCTAGGGCCAGAAAATCCCTTGTCTGTGATCTGAGGCTGTATTCTCTCTTGCTCATTTCCTAGGGCAAGAGTTTTGTTAAACTACTTCAAACAATCTGACTCTTCACTAATATTGAACTAGAGCAATACTCAAGCAGAAGAGAAGCCCTACCTTAATTCTAGTAATTGGGATGGAAGTTAGAGACTACATGAAACTTGATGTTATATTCTAGGTAGTAATTAAAGGAGAAAATCACAAATCTAAAAATCTAAGGAATTAGATTTTAATTTCCAAAGAATGCACAGGTACATAAGAATACTACTGCAAATATTTCCAAAGAGTTTAAATGTACAACATATCACTTTTATTGGTGCAGGAACCTTACGGATTGGCTGGGAAGACAAGTTATCTACTTCTCGGACACAGAGAGAACGAGAAAGAGAAAGAGAGAGATTTCCTAGTCTTTAAATAACTATAGCAAAATTACAGGCAAACTAAGGTCTGCTGATCTCCCATCTGTTGCTTTTTCACTATGCAATACCTCACCTTTTACTGAAATATGGTACTCCAAAAGATGGAGTACACAATTAATAAATCACCCTTGTTATATAAATTAATAAAAACTAAATAAATGCTATATTTTTTGCATGTAGAAAACAGAAATCAAAATGTAATGATCCTATGAAATTTTTCTTTTTCAAAGAATAATTCATAAGTTAGATAAAGGAGGCAACATCGGCACAGTGGTGTTTGGGGGACTTTCTAGCAGTTAGGAGTCTTTTGGTTGTAAGGTACAGAGTTTATAACAATAAGACGGGATTTGAATCTGGGATGAACTGACACCAGTAGAACCTGGCTTTTTCTTTCTCTTTTAGGTGGTACTTTTTTAGATTGACTCTGTTTTCATATAAACCAGTTCTTCTTGATAGCAAGAGTCCCAGTTGTTCTAGACTACAGAATTGCAGGTTCAAATTCCAAAGGAAAAGTAAGGCTTTCTAAGAAATTCCAATAGTTTCTTCTCATTCCATTGGCTCTGAATGCACCATGCATCCATTCCTAAACAAATCATACTTGCTGAAGATGTGATGCTCTGCTTAACTTAGATCAAAAGCAAAACCCTGGAGCTAGAAGTGGAAGCAATTTATCTAAGCCCATATACTGAGGCGAAATAAGTTTATTTCCTTAGAGAATATTGAACAACTTATTTTAAAAGGGAAGGGAATGGTAGGAGTCATTGTGCATCAGTCAGAGTACTTGGTTTGCAAGTAACAAAACCAATTTGGTGTAACTTAATTGAAATGGGCTAATTTCCACAAGAAAATAAAACTGTCTCATTGAATTCAAGAGTAAAACTGGAACAGGGATTCATGAACAGTTTGTGTCTCTCAACCTCTGGATTCTTGTCCTCACTAAAATTCTTCATTTTTTGCTTTTGCAGGCCTGATTTCTCTCACACTCAATCCACGGACAGTTGAATGCAGAGCCATAACTCCTGAGATTTTACATCACGATTCAAATCTCAGTTAGAAACTCTTATTCCCAAGTCAAACTTCATAGTCCAGAGGATTGGATTGGACCAACCTGTGTCAAATGGCCATGACTCGTCCAGTTGGCTGCAGCCGGGGGCAAGTGGGATGGAATAAATATGGCTGCCATAGCTCTACCAGTGAGAAGGATAGTTAAAGGCATTATAATGAGCTTGGCGACTACTCTGAAAATTGACTCCCACACATGAAGCAACCCCAACCCAAGGTAACCTTAAAGTTTCCCTTAAAGTGGCTGATCCTTGTCAATGTTTAAACATTAGTGTGGAAGTATCATTTAAAAACTGGTAATAGTCGCATGTAATCTATAGCAATGTAAATGAATATAAAAACGTTAAGAGGAGAAAGTCAAAGCAGTAGGTGCCTGAGGGAATAGGAGAGTAGTCTTAGAGGGTGAAAAAAAGAAGTCAAATAAGGAAGTTGAGATATCTAAAAATACCTATTTCCCAAATTTTCCCGGGGCTAACCTTTCTTACATTGTACTATCTGTAAGCCAAATACCTTAAATTATAAATCAAGGAGGGTTAAAACTATATAATTGTCTTCATTCTATCCTGAAGAAAAATGTGTAAGGAAAAAAAATACATAAAAGATTAATGAAATATCTGCCTCCAGTCCCCTAACATTTAAATCGAAGGATCAGGTTTATGAGGGGTACAACCAATCCTGCCTGGGGCATGATTTACAGGTGCAGAGGTAATCTATAAGGCAACGCAGGCCACCAGAAGGGGATTTATAAATTAAAATCAATACATGAATTTCACTCTGAGGCCTAGAGTAGTTAGTGCTGATTGCAGAGCTCTGGTGGATGGCCTCTAAACCTGCTTTTACTCATAGATCACCACATTTTCCACCAGCAGGAGTTCAGAGGCACTGTGTGCCTGAGAATTCTAGAGGGCAAAGTTATTATGTGAAAGATTGTCTAACCTTGGAATATTTTGTAAAATACACACATACACATACATTGGCATAGAGATGAACATCTGAGAAAACAGAACTATCTCTTCTTCTTTTTAAAATTTGTTTGTTTTTGGGTTTTTTTTTTTTGTTTTAAAGTGAAGCTTGAATAAAATTGAATAAGTGACCAGATGGATAAAAAGCAGCAGCTATCAAATTGGTATTTTAACACATGCAGGTTTACGTTTATTCTTATGGAAAGTGACATTGTGAAATGATTAAGTGCACCTACTCTGGAGCTAGACATCCTGGTTTGAGTACAGGATTCAAACTGTAGACTGTGGCAAGTTATTTATCCTTTCCTCACATTAGTGTCTTCATCTGTAAAATGGGTGTGATTTGGCATACTACCCCTTCTCATTCTTACTTTCATTTTCCAGATATAATAAATTCAAAATTTTCTTGCATAAACTTTCAGAAATGTTTATGGATTTCAAACATTAAAAATTATATTGTTTTACACAATGGGATCATGATATATCTTGGATTTTTTCACTTAATAATATATTTTTTACTATCCTTCCATAGTAGTACGATAGAAGACAATCACTTTTTTAAACAAATGCATCCTAATCCATTGTGTGGATGAACCATCCTTTTTTTAACCTCAGAATGGAAATTTATTTGTTTATAATTTTTTGCCGCTTAAAGAAAGGATGAGGAAGAGCAGTAAATATCCTTACACTTACCCAACTGCAAAAACACTTAAGTACATCTATATAATGAGTTCTTAGAGATGGTATTGCTGAGTCAAGGGCTAGGAGCTACAAAATGAAAATCTCACCTTCTAATTTAAATTTTGTTCCCTTCTATTTTCTATAAATTGAGGAACCAAACAATCATGTATACTTGAATTGCGTATAATGTAAAAGTGTTTAAGATTCTGGAAAGCTCTCTTTAGAATAAAATATTGAAGGTGTGTAATCTGCTTTGGTCGTTTATACAATCTTTTCTCCCTTTCTCCTGGCTTTTAGCTATATTCTCATAATCAGTGCATTATAGATGAGTTAGGAGCTGTTGCCTAGCATGGTATTAAGTGAATATTTCATACTTTTCAAATATTTTTTAGTTCATTGACTAATTGTCTGGCAATCTTTGAAGGGAAATACAATAAATGACTGTGGGAAATATATTGTTATGAAAGAACTTTGGCAATACAGCTAATATTTGTTTATATTTGAATTTTGCATTTCTCATGTGAAATGTTTCTAAGGACACATTACAAAAAAGCCAACTTGTTAAGTGAGAGGGTTTACAATAGCTAGTATGAAAACTTTCTCCCTAAAAGAAAATCTTAGAGCTTTGTGTAAGTAGTCTGTAAGCCTCTTCTTTCCTTTTTTTGTCACTAAATTCATTGACACTTTTTATAAGACTTCATTCTGTCAAGGTGTCCCTTTGCCATTCCACACAGTTTTGGCTGTCTCTAAATCTTTATTTAAGTTTTTCTCCAGTGACATTTTTTATCTACTAAGATAACCAACTCCTTTTATCTCCAGCCTCTCAGATGAAGGGCTTAAGAAAAGCTGGAGTGTGGGGGCAAGAGGGACAGGACAGTGCCGTTCTTTAGAGAACTTTAGTTTTTATTTTACCCTGCTTTTTATGCATGTGAGGAAGAAAAAGATTCTGAAACATCCTTATGCATTTCTTTTTCTTCCCTTCCCCCATTTGCTGAGTATTTTTACGTATTTCCTGGAGTAAAGAAAAAAATGCACAGGAGAATAATTCCTTTGTTTCATAACAAATCTCCAGTTGAAATGTTTCAGATTGCCATAAAATAGTTATCTGAATCGTTTTGGAAATTGTTTCCTGAGTGTGGATCTAGGCCTTAATGACACAATTGAATAATGAACTTGATTTTGTCCTTGTGAAAATTTCAGCATTCTGCTTAAGCTTTCAAAGCTTCTTTGTTTTGCCTACAAGTAAAAATTAGAGAATTATCAACTTTTACTTCATCAGACTCACTCAAGGTACTGATTATTATCTGCTTTATGGTAGACAAATGTGGATTTTCTCTATTTAGATTTCATCTACACTTCATATACACTTCAGTGAAAGGATGGCTCTACCAAGAATTTAAAAATCTGGGTTTAAGCCAGCCTTTTTATCCCTTGCTGGCAGTGTGACATCTTGATAATTAATCTTTGAGTTTCATTGATTGCATCTGTATTTACAAGGACATTTTTCTATTTTATCTATATCTGTAGCCCTATAACTTGAATATTATTTATTGTTAAGAAAGACATCATAGAGTTAATTTACCAGCTATGGAATTAGAAAAGCTAACATTTTTCTAGGAAAACTAAAAAAGATTAGTTTATTGTTTTCTCCCCCAGATGCAGTACCATTAATTTTTTTTCAGCCAATTTAATAAAAATATCAGGATAACAAAGTGATAGACAAATTCCATTTTTAATTCTTTACATTCTGTATTCTTTCTCTGTGTTTGATCTCAAGTACAGTCTATACTGAGAGCAATGAGGAACTTTTTTTTTCTTTTTACCAGCCCCATCTGGAGACTTCCAGCTGAGATTACAATTTTCTAAGGCTGGGGGTAGATATTATCAATTACCAGCTGTTTCTTAGCCAGATAGTTTGAGTAGCTTTTAATGCCTTTAAACACCAAATGATTGAAGATTAGTACTAATTATATGTAACATATTAAGCTACTGTAGATCTCTAATGTTAATAGTGACTAGCAGCATTTTTTGAATTAGACCAATATTTAGCACCTCATTAAATAAGCTTTTCACATCTTACTAGTAAGTGACAGATTTGACTTCAGTATTATGAAAGAGTTTTATGGCCTGGGAAAAAAAACTGTAAACAAAACCCTTTAAATCTCTTCACAAAATTCGTAAAATGAGCAAAGAAGCTAAAGTATTCCTTTGTTATTGTGATGGAAAGATTACATATTTTCTATGGTGAAACAAAACTAAAAATTAGAACAGCTATTATTTACTAAATGTTGGTGTTTAAAATTTATAAGTTTCGGGGCCAGCCTGGTGGTGTATTGGTTGAGTTCGCACACTCTGCTTTAGTGGCCTAGGGTTCGCCGGTTCAGATCCCAGGCGCAGACCTAGTACCGCTCGTCAAGCCATGATGTGATCACATCCCACACAAAACAGAGGAAGACTGGCACAGATGTTAGCTCAGGGCCAATCTTCCTCATGCACACACAGAGTTCATTAAGTTTCAGAGTTCATTAATAACAAGACACTGCCAACTCAGCGTGCTTGGGCTGGGGTTCATGGTCAAGGGAATGAGCTGGGTTCGGTTGGATCCTATAACCCTGGCTGAATGCCTAACACGGATGGGCATTGTTTTAAATAGATAATCTCCATTTAGTTGTCACAATATGCTTTCATATTCTCCTCATTTCAAAAGAGTGAGAACTGAGTCTTTGAAAGGAAATAAAACAGCTCATTTGGGGAAGTTAGGAAACAACCCATGGATGTCTAACTCCAAAGTCCATTTGTTGTCATCAAACCATAGGACCTTCCAAAAGATGACGAGGAACTAACTGCTTTAAAAGTTCAGCCCAGTGAACCCAAAACCCAGTCTAAGAATATTAATTTATTTGTGTACTCAAAATACTTTTATTGGGTGTTTACTGTTTGCCAGATATTGTGCCGAGAATTGGTGGGAAAGAGGGGCTAGGAGTAAATCCTAGAACCAGTTCTTAAATTGAGGCAATTTTCCCCCAGAGTCCTGGCTTCTAACCACTGCACCACACTGCCTGGAAGCAGGCATTAGTGATAGGAAAAGGACTCTAGCGGACTTGAAACCTCTTCTGATTTGCATCAAGAAAATTGAGAGAACCTGTGAGAGCCAGGCATTGGAGTCTGGACCACTACATTTCAATTTAAAGGATTGTTCTAGGCTTTCCAGAATGGTAGGTGCTCCCATATTTGCCTCAATAAAGATAGGCTCAAGAATTTGCAAGGGTAGATGCTAGTGAGTTCCATGAGTGTTTCCAGGCAGAAAAAGCCAAAAGAACATAGCATATTAAGAATAACTCACAAGGAAAAATGATTTACAAAAATTCAGCAAATTATTTCTTGATTAGTTGTCCCTGATTATTAGAATACCAAATGCCTATCCATGTGAAAATAAGGTGGACCTTTAGAAGCCAGTCTGAACAGTAAGAATTATTTTCTTAAAATTGTGTTATCAAGCAATTTTGTTTTTCTTTAAATATTATGTTACCAATAGGAGATGTTTCCTTTTAAAAATTATATTTTGTTTCATTTTTTCAATTATTAATTTCTAATGCATGTATTTTAATAAGCAATGAATATGTGTGTAATAAATTTTACCTTTTACTTTCATGTATAAATATGTTTTTGTTGTCATAGAAATGTTTTGGCTCAAGAAATATACATAATGCTTAAGGCATTTAATATTTGAAAGCCACGTATTTATACTATATGCATGCTATAGAAACATCAGGTCTAAAATTGTATTTCCTTCAGAATTTCAAAATGTGAAATTTACTTCTTTAACATAAAATTCATTTTTTTCTTTGACCTATGTAGAGGTTACAGGTAACCAGGAAATCAGATTATAATTTAAAGGAATTGAATTCCTGATTCACGTGATTATGTCACTAAACCAAAGAGAAAAACAACTCCAATTTAGACTGGCTGCTAGAGCACGAACCGTGTCCTTTTCTGTAAACGTTTTACCTATCAACTTCTTACCTTTGGAAACATGGGTGCCATTTTTACCTATTTATTCATTCTGTAGACTGTTGAGAAAACTAAGATTGTCTGGTGAATGGCCCAAGTCAACCTCTTTCCCTTTCCTGTTAACAAACCAGCTGGAACCAAAGATTCACCACCCATCCACTCCATCCACAGAGACTGCACACAGATAGCTCATCTTTCCACAGGAATTGAGATCCCCAAGGTTTCTAGGTTTGGGGAAGCTGTTTTTTCCCCAAGGTCCACCCGAATTAGCTAGCACATAATCTCGGACAGTGTGGTGCCTGAGCCCAAAATGGATGTTCACCCCATGGAAGACCACTTTCCTTCTAGAGCCATACAAAGGGAGAGCAAGGAGATGGGATCCCTCTGATAGTGCATGGCTCCCGAATTTCTCCACTGGATAACAGAGAAAGAAGGACCCTGTACCCAGTAACTCTTCTGCCTATGAATTCCAGTCTTTATCAAGTGATGCTCCTCATATTTGCAAAAGACCTTTGCTCAACACTGATAACAGTTAGTAATCAGAGATCAGATTCTTTCACGTCATTCAAATGAAAATCCAAAAATGTATATACACAATAAAAAACAAAATTTATCTCTCAAATACTAAACATGGAAGTGTGACTGCTTTATACTCTAGAAGAAGCCCTCTGGTCATCATTAGATCATTTCAGTGTTTCATTTGCACACCAGGATTCCTAGTGTGCAGTTGCTTGGCCTGTGGCAAGATGTAGAAGTACAATATGTATAAATATTTAAAATTTTAAAATCTGGCTAAAAACTTTTAAATAATGTAAGTTCTATATTCCTACTTTGACAGATACACTTGTATACTGACATGCAAGGCTACGTTTGAATTTAGAATTTTCTAACTCCTTAGATTCTAGGTTAGCTAAATGGCAATATGATGAAGTCAGATCCCTTGTCCTACCCTAAGATATCTCCAGCTCTGGCTTAGTCTCGTACTGCAGGAGGCAAGTTGTCATGGGAAGGGCATAACCTAATTTGAGGAGGCTCTTTTCAGCTGAAGCAAACCCTGAAGGAGCTAACAGTTGCATGCTGTTTCTGGTGCACACTCCCTATGGCTGGGCTGTAAGTTCTTCCTTGAAGGGGAATCTGGGCTGTGCCATCTTTGCATCTACCACAGTGGCCAAGCTCTAAATATTTGCTTCCCACTGACAAGACCACACATATTTTGGCATTCATTGTTAAGGAAAACAATGAGGAGGGAGCCTTTTCTGAAATCCTGTCACGTGGTGTGTACCTTGGCCCAAGCACATTGCCCTGAAGTAAGCTAGGTGAAGAGAAGACTCCTATAATCCTTCTGTGCATGAGTTCCAACCTGATCCAAATGATGCTACTTGTGTTCATTTCAAGTTTTTTGTTCAATGGCCACACTCTATATGGGACACCCATTATTTCAGGGCAGGGAGGGATTCAGTTGTAATACCCAGAGATGACACACATTCACCTAGAGAATAAGGTAGTTCTTGGGAGGACCTATGATAGGGTGCATTGGCTGTAAGCAAGTCAAGGAAAAGGGGGAAGAGGAGCAAAGATAGGAAAACCAAGTCTATTAAGTCTGGAGGCCCTGGTAGAACACAGCTTCATAAACTAACACAGAAGCTGGGTAGAATCTGAAGAAAGTTACATGATAAATTGTCAGTAGGAGGCTGTACCTACTATAGATGACACTCCCCAGTTATTCTGCTGGAAGCTGATGCTTGGGGTAGTGTCCACTGGAACTTAGATGGAAAGTCATTTCAAAAATCTGGAGCAAAACAGTAAGAAGCTGGGAACCATTATTAGAAAAGAGGAGGGCTATCCAAAAGACTGTGCAAGAAGGAAAAGGCGAACATCCGGATGATTGATTGAAAAGGAAAAAATGAGGAGCATCTGGAACACTGAGTGTGGAAGGACTCCTGGGTTGGATTACCTTCCAGAGATAATTTTCAACTGCCTTCCATCCAGGAAGCCACTACAGTCTCCCAATGTCCTGGAGAGAGATTCAGGGGAAGAAAAGAGGGGAGACAGTCACTTATAATATCGTGCCAGTGTTTTCACCACTGAAGAGAATGTAACGTAGGAGACTAATTTTCCAATGTGAGACTTTTTGAATCAAAAGAAGACTGAGGTTGACACTAAGTCTCCCGCCCTTCCTCTCCAGAAGGATCCCGATGCCAAGATCAGGTCCTTTGTTCCCCAGCTCAGGAGATCTGTTATAGTGACAAAACCTCTTGGATGCTTACCCAAAGGAAGAAAAATAAGACAGCAGAGTCTCTCTGGTAGGACAGAGCTCTAGGATACAGCAGCTGCATATGGGCATCAGCATCACTCTTTGTATGACGCCGAGTAATCTGGGGATGCTTGCACCTGCTGACTATTCTGCTCATGAGTACCAGCCTCCAAGTGCTGCTGCTGTTGTTTGTCCCACACCATTTACTTAACAAATTTGTTATGTAATTTTGAAGAATTTTAAATCCGAGCATTTAAGAAATTAAATTTAGATCAGGCACACTGTCTATGAAAATACGAATACAACTTGCAGAAAATGTCCTAGTTCTAGAAAATCTCTAAAATCCTAAACAATACATGCCTTTTCCTATAGCAATATCTTCCTAGCAATGTATTTTGGAAGCCTAGAGCTTTTATGGGGCCATTCTTGACTCCAAGTCTGAAAGAATGGCACTAATTTTGATACTTGACAGAATAAATCTATTCAGCTGACAAACTTTATTTTGCATCAAAAGAATACAAGAACAGCACAGACAAAGGCTACAACTGAAAATCCCACTGTTCATCTTCTGTTCCTCAGGGGGAAGTAAACAAAGTAACATAGATAGGCAGCGCGGAAGCTATGTCCTAGGCATCCCCAACAAAGCTTCCCTGGTTTGTATATCTTCCCCTGCCATGAGGGGTTTAAAATACCCAGGAACAACTTTTATTACCACGTAAAACAATAAATCAAGACTTAATGACTGGATTCAGTGTTCTGAATTCTTGCTGCTGCATATTTTGGCAGCTTTTAAAATATACTTGGCCTATAGGACTCAAAGAGTTTCTAATTGTGTGCACTTAATAGGCTCCGTGTACATAGGCCCTGTCATGATCTGTTACAACGTCCTCGCATCAACCAGAGTCTCTCCTCTTTTGTGTGTTTTATACTTTTGACTCACGTGTCCTTTCAATGAAGAAATTTGTAGTTAATAAATGTTGAAAATCATTTTCCTATTTTATATGTTATCAATTCACAATGGCAGGGGCCAAATTAGAGTTCCAACTAGCCATATATTATGAAGGGCTCAATGGGTCTTTGGGCCTTCTTTTCCATCTTTCCTTGCATAGTGCTACCATCTTGCAGGTGTGTCTCATTTATGTGCTGGCAACTGAGTTGACTCACCAGTAAGAAAGAGCTTCAAGCTGCTTAAACACTGTGTCTGTCATGTATCCGGGATGTCAGGGGTCCTTCCCTTGTATCACTTCCTTGGGGTCTTGCTTTGTTATTGTATGATGAGCTAGTTAATATATAATTCTCGTAAAATAACAAAGCACTAACTTTTACAGACTGGTGGTGATACTGAACCAGTTAGTGAGGCCAGTTTGGAAAGTATGAAGAAGGAAAGAACATGGTTTTTTCTTAGTTCAAAATATATCCCAAAGACAAGTGTCTACCTACACTTCTACTCACACCAACGTTGCTTGAGCATGTCTGTTGCTCCATACCCTTGAAAACACAGAGTATTTCAAATCATAAGCTGCATTGCACATACATTTTTGATTGACCTAAATTCTTCTTTGTCTGTCTTCTACAACGTAAGTTCCCCTGAATGTCAATAGGATGATCTTAAAATAGAAACTGGGTTATTCCAGTCCATTACAGCCTATTAAAATACACTAAAAATTATCAGAAATTTTTCTACTTAAGCTTCAGAAGGTCAAAGAGTTGTTACCACAGTAACTAATAATGTGCAAGGACAGTGTTAAAGGAGAGGAAACAGGTTGCCACTACAGAGCGTCCCCCCAACAGAGCTGTGCTAAGGTGCTGCCCAGAAAAGAGCAGCAAATACAGCCAGATAGTGATGTCTGAATGAAAAGTAGAGCTGTCGAGGTGAAGACTATTATGCACTGAAAATACCCCTTCTACAGGAATTTTGTCTCTTTTGCCTTTAGGATGACAGGGAGAATCAGTTAAACAAGAAGGGCAGCGCCTATGGACAGCAGGTTATATATGAATGCCAATTATAGCCCCAGAGTAGTTAATTTGTTTCTCTCATGCTTCGCAAAGATTGGAAGGTGAAGGAAGTGTCTTTCATTTCAATTTCTTAAAAAGAGATCTAAACCGATCATAGCTAATATAGTTATAAACACTTGAAGGGTTAAACCTAGGTGTTGCTTTGATGTTACTGAAGAAAATTACCATTTTACATATCACCATTAAATTGCGGTTAATTAAATCATAATGGTAATTTTTCATGCCTTCTTCTGATTTTCTTGATTCTTCCTTTAAAATAATAAAAAGAACATCATGGGTCAATTCATGCATCTCCAGTTGTCCCCTGCCGAAAAGATGCATATTAAAAACTTCAATATTTAAATTAAAGAGCGAGATTCACTTTAAAAACTTTTTATTGTTTGTTGGCAACTTAAAATTTCACCGGAGGGTGAGATTTTAGAGATTTAAAGAATCTTTCATTCAAACTTCTGATTTTCATGATCTTTAATAAGCTGGAAATCATAATTCAAAGAAAATAAAATGGATGAAGAAGAATGAATTTTGCAATGAAATTGAATTTTTTACCCACCTTTGTCCTTGAAAGTACATCTGGGCCATTATACGGTGATATTAATCAATATCCAGTTGGACCCAAGACTGGTAAAAACATGCTTTTATGCTCTGTTATGAAAAGAGCAGAGAAAGGTCCCATTTTTCATATATGACCCTATAGCATTATACTTTATGAGAAAGTCTTTCCCATTTTCAGGCTAAACAGCAATCTCTGCTTGCAGCTGTTCTATTTGAGTAACCTGATTAAAACCGAATGATAACTTTTTCCAAGTCTTTACAGTACTTATGATTGCTACAATAAGTGGCCACAATCTTCTTTCTCCAGATAAGATATTTTCCCTGAAGAAGCTCAACATCCTTTAACTCTTGGTTCTGAAAGCTTTTCTTTTCCAGGCTGTTAGGGAAAATTGTTTGATCAAAGCATCTTTTATAACCAATGACCCACCTCATTATTAAACTAACTAAATAAAATGATATACAGCCCTAGAAATTGAAATAGAAAAGGGAAATTGTTTCATTAATGGATTTGAAAGGAAGGACATAAATAAAAAGGACACAGGGATCAAAATTGTTCCAGAAATATTTTTTAAAGACTTATTCTCAGATATCTATTTAAGAGATAATGTTCCTGTAAAGAAATGTTGTCCCTGGATAACATTTTGTGGCTTACAAGTAAATACTGAGGTGAAACCAAGACGTCCATTTTCTAAAGTAAAAGACTGCTATATCCTTAACGAGGGGTGAAATGGAATTTCACGTTCTGAAGTATAAAGGCAATTAAAGGCAAAAGCTACGTTTAAACACACACCTCAGAGTTGCAAGGGATTTAAGGTCATCTAATCTACCTAGATATTACAATGCCTTGTATGTGTCCCTGCCAGAAAATCATCCAGCCTTTCCTTGAAAATGTGCACAAATAGATGTCTTTCTAGTTCATAAAATAACCCATCCTATTTTTACTTAGTATTAATGCCTGAAACACTTTTTCATATGTTGAGCCAAAGTGCCTCCTCATATCTGCTCCTATTAGCACCAGTTCTGCCCAACGAAACCCTCAGGAATATCTTCTAATATTTAACCTCTGTTACTATGCCAGTCTTCCCAAGTTCATATTGACAAAGCCAAGAATTTCGTAGTCCTTCAACTCTTGAACTAATGTCCACCTTAATATTAGACAAAATTGAACACAATAGCTCTAATGAGGTTCAGGGAAATTCTTGCTTTCTTTGTCTTGATTAAGGCAGATTACCAGTGCATTTATGTCTTTACCTGCTTTACTATACTACTTTTAGCTGTTTAGCTAAGAGTAACGCTACAGTGTTAGTAATTGTTTTTGCTATTGTGTATGTGTGTGTGTGTGTGTATATATATGTGTGCACACACACTTTCCAAGGCTTTGGAAATTAACTGCTATTGAACCATGCCCCTTATCCTGTGCTTTATGTAATTAAAACAAAAATAATTAAACACTTCATTTTAACTTTTTTTGTTGTTGAATATGTTAAGAAATGTTTTCCATTGTCTTCCATTTGGAAAATGTATATATATATATATATATATATATATTATATATATATATATATATTTTTTTTGTCTTTCAACCTAACTTTTAGTCTCCTCCAAGATCCAAATTCTTACTTTAGTCTACAAAGCAGGTTTACCATGATTAACTTATCTAATCTTTCTCCCTGTCTATGAGATTTCTCCTTTAATGACTGACACTATAATTTCTGAGTCCCCATTCCTGATTGCTTCTATAGCACACCCATTGCTGAGATGTTTCTAACATGTCCTCAAGTCTTTTCTTTCAGCAAATTGTGTTAAGTAGCCTTGAAAATCAAGGTACTATCATTGTGTAAGAAAAATAATGAAAGGATGCTACAGGAAAAAAAAAAAAAAAAGGAAAGGGTTACATAAGGAAATGTATGCCCTTCACTGAATTTTATGGAAGGTATGAACAACACCCCTTAGTCCAAAGGGTGCAGATTCAGTAAAGTGATTTGACATAATAAAATCAAAGACAAATAGAAAGGGCTTGTATCTTGGTTTGCCTCTTCCATGTGAAGCAACTTTGGGCAAGAACAGTGTTTTTGAAGCTCATTTTGCTAGTCTGTAAAATAGGGAAATTTTTCTTTTTCAGGCTGGTTATAAACAGTAAAAAGAATTATATTTAAATTTTTTCTTTGCCTGTTGTCTTCCAAGAACCGTAGTAGGTGATTTATGTACTTTTTTTTTTAGAAGATTGGCACCTGAGCTAACATCTGTTGCCAATGTTTTTTTTTGCCTTCTTCTCCTCAAAGCCCCCCAGTACATAGCTGTATATTCTAATTGTGAGTGCCTCTGGTTGTGCTACGTGGGACACCACCTCAGCATGGCTTGGTGAGTAGCGCTAGGTCCACGCACAGGATCTGAACCAGTGAAACCCTGCGCAGCTGAAGCAGAGTGTGCAAATTTAACCACTGGGACATGGGGCCAGCCCCTGATTTATATATTTCTTAAAATATAATTTAATATTCACAATATCTATGTGGCTTGACTAGCACATGTAAAAGTCTTAGCGTTATGTCTGACATACAACAGGCACTTAATATATGTTTATGGCTTCTCTCTTTCTCTTTCTACTAAAATTATAAAAATATCTGCTCTCAGTATTCATGCATTCTGTCAATCTGCATGCTATATCACCCATTGAATTAAAAAAATCATGATAATAAAACACTCACTGATTTGCCTGACAATAATAGTCAGATACATGACAGCACTATTTCTAACATGAAAAGTTTGAACAATTCAAAAGTTTCCTTCCCACCTGTTAATCTACCTAGTTTTGTATCTGGACATAAAATACCTCCAAATATAAAGACTTGGTAAATTTTATACACAGAATTATTTTTAAAGAAGTGCATATACTGTCCTTTATCGAGGCCAGTTTACAAAATCCTGAAAAATTGCCTTAAAGTAAAATTTAACAAGAGGTTTAAAGAACACTTCAAAATAATTGTTGAAAATACATCTTGTACTGAACATAAATTCATGAGTGTTGTGATCACGTGATCACATGTGCCTGCAACAGCTTTGCCTTTTGTATTCATTGTTTATCTAGCGTATTGTCTGGCAACTTGTAGGTACGTAATACTTAACACATCCTTGTGAAATTCATATTTCTAATGACGACATAATTAGTAAAACAATTAGGGCTGAGTTCATAGGTAAAACAGAATCTTTAGGTGCACAATACACAGATGTGTGAAACGTAAATGCATTTCTTACTAAGTTCTAGAGTGTCTTTAATACATTTGGTTTAAACAAAAGTGATTTTTATTTTAAAAAAGGTATATAAATATGACCCTGATTAATAAAGGGCTGATAGTCTTCTATTTTCTGAACTTTTAGCATTTTTCTCCTTTGATGTTAACATATGCAAGAGGGAGTGAAGTGAAGAATAATGAGGACACTAGTCTCAGTGCCTGCAGAGCTAGAAAGACGCTACGATATATTGTGTGACAGAAGCTATGTTGATAGACTGCAGCAAAACACGTCCAGCGGCAGTCCTAAGAGGACGGCTCCAAAGACTTCAATGTCTGTGTTCCTTCTGAAAACCCCTGAACATTATCCAGAAGCTTGATTGTCTTACGGTTTCCTATTGGCCTTTAACTTTACCACATTCCTTTCTCTACCATATCTATCAAGTGTAGATGATACATCCAGAGCTAGGACCTACTCCTCTGACATAGTAGTATACAATAAGATGTTTGTATACATGCCTTCATTCTCTCAACAAATATTTTTGTGGGCAAGTGTTAGAAGCCAAGCACTGTGTTAGGCACTGGAAAGTGATAACTCAGGAAATATATTGTCCATTCTCAAGGGGCACATGATCTACTAGGAGAGAGTGACATGCCTAGCAACTACAATACAGGGTGATACTTGTTGTAAAGGTCATAGAAAGACTTCTGAAAAAGTAAAATCTGAAAGTCTAGGAAAACAAGACACCTAAGAAGAAAAAATGTCTAATGTGAGGCCTGAAATGCATGTACAGTTTCACCAGATAAAGGGTAGAGTAAGGTAAATAGGAAAAGGTAAGAGAGAACTTAGTTTCTTAATGGAATTTTCCATTTTTGTATGGCTAGAGTGTAGAGAGCAAATTAGGAATGACTAGAAATAAAGCAGGAGAAATAAGCAATGTCCATATCATGAAAGACTCTGTAGGCTGCCCTTTTTTCTGAGTACAATAGGGAGCCACTGCTAATTTAAAGCAGCAGAGAGATGAAAAACAGACTTGGATCTTAGTAAAAATCAGCCTGGATGCACTACAGAAAATGGATTGAAAGGAGGTAAGATTGGAATTGAGGATAATAATTAGGAAGCTTTTTGTAGTAATCCTGGTAAGAAATAATGCTGACCTGACCTTAGAAAGAAGCAAGAGGATTTGACAGCTAATTTGATAAGTTAGCCACTAGAAAGATACTAGGAAAAACAAATAACCGTTTTACACCTTCCTACAAGAGGAAAAAGTAAGATAATTACAGATTTTCATGAAGTGTTTATAGATGCCGCATTGTTGGTCAAAGGCATATAGAAAAATTTATTTTATCCCTCATAATTATCCTTTAATGTAGTTATTGTTAGTACTGTCACTCAGGAAACCCTGGGACTCTGAAGTGTCTGATTCCAAAGTTCACGCTTTGTCCTACACCTTGTTGCATCCCCTCATTCTTAATTTTAAATTCAACAATTGCTTAATATTAAGAATATTAGAGAGGTAATTTTTAACTGCCCCCAAATAAATCGGTCCCATTATTGATGACCAGACTAAAGATATATCAATTAATTATAAAGTTCCAGATTGAGAATAGATTTGAGTTTATCTGATACATGGGTCTGCTAATGAAACTCTTGCCAAGTGATGCCTCAGGCTATTTTTACTCCAAGTGTGGTCCATGCAACACCAACATGCAAGTTATATGGGCTCTTATTAAAATGCAGATTTCTGGACCTTATGCCACACTTAGAGCATCACTCAGACTCTCTGGAGATTCTGACAAGGCCTCCACATTATTTTTATGCTCAACAAATGTTGAGAAACCCTGTTTTAAGATCTAGAAATATAATATTTAACCAAATTTATCTTTTGCATAGAAGAAAGAGAATAGGCATAAAAATAATTTTAACATGCTATTGTGGGGACCTGGAATTGGCCACCCCAAGATATGTTGGCATCAGGATTATTTGAGGCTGATTGCTTTTGATAAACTGGGACAGGGAAGGAGGCTCCGAGGAATGGAACTTGCCCTTTGTTAGGACACCTTTACATTTGTAAGGTAAATCTCTATCTGTAAAAGGTGCCTCCCTCTCTGTACCAGGAAGAAGAAAGGAGATGACCTTCTCTCTAAAAACTCTTAATCAATACCAAAGGCAAGGACTTAAAATCTGCATTTTATTGTGCTGGTCTGGTAACCTCCTGTAACTGACTTCCCTCCCCCTCCCAACGTTGGGATTTCTTTAAGGATTAAGCATCTTTCCTTAGGCTAGGAACTGATTGCTGCGCTCACCTGTGACTGCCCAGCTCCAGAAAATAGACTTGCCTCCTGCTACGCCCTTTGAGACAGCAGACCACTACCTGCTGTGTCCATCAAGCACTGTGCTGACAGGGCAATCTTGTGACCATTGTGGGAGGGACATTTCAATCACATGTGAAACACCCTGTTTGGGGGTATATAACCACTATGTGTACCCCACTTCTTCAGTGCCCTTTCTTCCTTTGGGAAGAAAGGCCCCAGGCCATGGTTCCTCATAAAGCTTTGTTTAATTTTCTCTTGCTATTCTGTCTCATGTGAATTTAATTCATTCTCCGGCCAGACGAACCCACATTTGGGAAGAGGAAATGTCTTCCTCCCCTACACTATTAAATAATAAAATTATGTAAACAAATTTATAGTCACATTACAAGTCTGAGAAATTTTACTTTTCTGTTTAAAGGAGCTGATAGGAAAGATTTCAGATATTAAAATAAATTAAATGACAGCAAATTAAACTTTGAGGAACAAAACATTCTTCTAAAGGCCTTCATCCAAGATTAACTTGTGTTATTTTTAGAATGTGTTCCTACATTGGAAAGAACTGAAATGCTTTCTTCTTTGAAGCCTAGGAATAATTTAGCCTCTCACTGCAGATAACCTATTTGATTTAGTCTCTATTTTTTTCATTAAAAACAACTATTCTGAAGATCACTAAGAAATGCTGAGTTTGTTAGTGCATGAATAGGCTGAATAGATGAGAAACATTGCAAAAACAGAAAATGATATAATAAAGGATAAATAGATATTGAGAAATTAGAAATATTTCCTAAGCAATTTCCTTCCAATATCCCATGTAGGCCTATAGGTATGACCATTATGATATGTTTCTATACTTAATATTTTAAAGTATTGATATTTATATCAATTTTGGCATGTTATCTATTAGGTTTACTTTTCCATGATATGAGGTTCTGAGAAGGAAAAATCAACTTGCACAGGAATGTGCATGCCTGTGTGAGTCTCCAAGCTGTATCTACATTTGCCCAAGTCCTGCCTTGTTTGAGCTCAAATGAAAGACTGCACAAGTTCCTGTTGCAAATGGTGGAGATCTGTTTTTTCTTTCCATCATAGACTTTTTTTACTGATTATTTTCTAAGATTTTTATAGAACCTACCTTCAGAATCTCCTTCAAAGGTTAATGAGTTTGCTAGAAGTTCTAGTAAAAAATAAAAAAGTAGGGGCTAGCCCCATGGCATAGTGGTTAAGTTCGTGTGCTCCACTTGGGTGGACCAAGGTTCACGGGTTCAGATCTCAGGTGCCGATCTACACACCGTTCATCAAGCCATGCTGTGGTGGCATCCTACATACAAAATAGAGGAAGATTGGCACAAGTGTTCCTCAGTGACAATCTTCCTCAAACAAAAGGAGGAAGATTGGTAACAGATGTTAGCTCAGGGCCAGTCTTCCTCACCACAAAAATAAATAAATAAAAATTTAAAAATAGAGAAAGGTACACTTTCTGCCACTCTACATGCTTCTCTTGAAAACAGGAAAGAAGCAGAATAGCAAAGAGAATAAATTTAGGATGTCAGAGCCTCAGAAATTCCACCCCGTTTGAGCTCAGAGTATTTCAGAGTATGAAACATATACTATGTTACATTTGAATCCATAAAAAAAGAGAAGTTAGTTTGGAGGAACTAGAGGTATTCATTTGAAGCCGAATCTTCCACTATATACCTTGGCGTTCTAAGGGCACTGCAGGTTTGCAGTCAGAGTTACAACTTCTTCAAGAATGCATTTGATGGAAATTACAGAAGGATGAGTTGAAAACAGGGAACTCAGCCAGTTATTTATTTTACATTTAGAAATCAACCTTCCAAGCAGACCAGGTTTTGAAAATATTTGTATCGTAAATTATCTCAAGTGTCCTATAGTTCCTTCTTGCAGTGATGCCTTCCCAAGTCATTTGTTATTCAGAAATTTCACTGGTGCATTCTATTAGCAATAATTTATGTTTTCCAATGAAACCTGAAGGGACAGCTTGACACCTTGACATTTAATGCTGTGGTGAGGTGAAGTAAATTGGTGGTTTCATACTGCCCGTGCACTACAATAATTTATGCGGCTTTTGCACATATTGAACAATAACATGTGAATCCATAAACAAAACTAAGAAACAATAGTTTGGAGGAACTCAGTCAATAACACGTATCTCATTGAGTTATTACCTTGCAACTGAAAATACATATACATTGGCAGACCTATTTCCATAGCTAACTTAGTCTCTTCAAGTCTCTGACTGAGCTGGTAGTAACTTCAGGAGGGATGTAACATAGGCGAACTCAACCCTCTTAATGAAATCCCGAATATATTTAATGGTAGAGTTCTGTTTTACAAAGGCTTTGCATCTAATTTGCATACAATGTTTAACTTGAGAGTTCTCTGAATGACTGGTTAAGCTATCTTGATCAATTTCTTTATTGAAGAGTAATAATGAGAAAAGAATCATATCTTCCATGTTCAAAGGATATTTCTCATGAATATCACACATAATATAAATAGTATCAATTTAATGAGTATATGAATTTTACCTCTCACTTCATTGAAGAACATATTTAGTAGGTATGATAAATTTATATTACCAGAATTGTGGATCCTCAACTCCTACTACTACAGAAAGTCTGTTTATTCCTACACACTTTCTCTTCCACAACAACTCTTTACTTGAAGCTTCAAGGGGGAAAAAAACTTAAGCTCACCTTAATCTCTAAAGGATGCAAAGGAGGACTCTCCTCCTTTGAAAAGCTAGAACAATTTCTGGTTAATCAAGAAATAAAAGTAGGACCAAACCATTTATTCTTTTTAAAGAGTGCATTTAGAGTTGTCAGTTTTTGAATGATCTCTCACTTTACCTAATCTTCTCACTAGAAAACTGCATCCAAAAAGGTTAAAAATCTTTCCTCTATTTTAATATCTAAAAGTTCACAGGCTTATTAGCGGCTATCTACTTGTGAGAAAAATAATTCACTTAGTTTCATAAAAGAGTATGATACTACTAAAAAGTAAGTTTGATACATTAGCTCTACACGCTTGGATTTGTAGAGAGGAAACAACAGCCTTCCTCCTTTTAGATTTGGCTCCAGTCACTGCCAGGGCTCTGACTGCAGCACTGCCTTTTTGCCAGTGAGCCTCAAGGACAAGCTGAGGTCACTGAACATCACTTACAGTTCAGACGGTTTGAGATGCTGCTGAACACTGTGATACTGCCATATTCTTCCAGTAGCTTATTTTGTGAATCCTGATGTTGCAGCTTTGGAGGTTTATTAGTTGGAAGATCTCATTCTTCACGTTTTCTTTCAGTTCATGGGACATCTAAATACCTAACACCCATGAGGGAAACTTTCCCTACAATTCAGAAGCTTCAGAACAGATTTCAAAGCTAACATCAGATAGGAGAGTTGAAGGCAGGAAAGGGCTGTTATTACTTAATCATCGCAACTGATTATTTAATCATCATAGTTTTTGAAATCTAAGCACCAGATTTTTAACCTAACTGTTTTGGAAATTTTGTATCACTGGAGAAGGGAACACAGCAAAAAAACTAGGATTTCATAAATGGATTGATAACTATTTCTTAATGCAAAAATAGGATATGTGAAGCTCAGACATATCATTCCTGGCATTAAGAAGGGATGGACAAGAAAGAGAGAGAACTGAAAGCAGATTCTTTCATATAGGCAAGGGGTCCTTTAGAAAAAATATCTAAACTAAACCTTGGGATTTAAACATATATACATTGATTTAAAAGTATGCTAGCCATACTTTTATAGTGGCTTAAAAAAATGGTTCCTAAGGAATATATGTAATAAGTTATTCTCAGATTTTTCAGGAGTTAATTGAAGACATTCTTAGACATGTTTTACATCAAAAGCCCATACTATTGCCTATCTGGGACTATTGTATTAAATTTTATGTGGATGAATTTCTAAAAAGCAAAAAGTACTGATTCCTCAAAAATTTAAGTTAGAGATGTTAATTATATTCTTTCTACTTAGTACAAAAGTTCTAAAGAAATTTCAGAATATCTATCAATGCAAAAAGAATGAGAAAATAGGTTTGGAGTAAATGGTGAGAATATAAACATATGTGTGTATAGAGGGAAGTAAAAGGGAGAAAGAAAGAGAAGAAGGAAGGAAAAAAGGAAGGAAGGCAAGACGGAAGAAGAAAGGAGGGGTGGAGGGAGGGAAGAATACAATAAAGTTCTTATTAAGGATGTCCAATCAAGATACTTTCTACAGGAAATATTTTACTGTACTGTTTTCTTCCATTGCACTCAGTTGCCTTCAACTGGTGCAATAAATTCCTCCATCTTAAAATGCAGATAGAGTCCATAAAGGGTAGGTGTGAAGGAAACCTAAAGATTCTCTAGCCTGTTTCCCTGAAAGTGTAAAGGACATGATTAATAGCAGCTATCATAATTACAGCTACCCTTCCTCGGGCAGCCATTCAGTACTGAGAGCTAGTCTAGACAGCCTGTGCAGCAGTAGTAATCTTCCCAAAAGCTTTGCAAGAAAAGTATTATTATTCCTATATTGGAAATGAGGAGACTAATGTTCAAAAAGGAGAAGTAGCTTTTCTAGGGCATACGACAAATAAATGAGAGTCAGGCTTTGAATCAAGGTCTTACTGCCTCTGCCAGTCAATTCAATGCACACAGCAGTGGCAGGAAGAGAATTTGAATGCCCTGCGTTACATTACCATGGAGTGTTTTTTCCATTACGACATGCTGATCAATGGCACTGCCATTCAGGCAACACAAGGATGAGATTAGTGGTCATGATGCAAATGAAATTATCATGCTCTCCTCAGGCCCACTATGAAATGCCATTTCCTTATAGGCTGTATCCTCTACTACCTTCCCAGCACATGCAGTACTTAGTACCTTGCCTTTTTTCTTTAAGACTCTAAGATTTAGGCAGAAAGTCTGATATTTTAACAACTAATATTTTAATAACCTGATGAAGAAAAGGCCATAGGAAATAATGAAACCTATGTTTGCACAAAGAAAAACATCAGAATAATGGAAATGTTCTAGAAAACCTACTTTACTGGGGAGAGGATAGGGTAAAGTAGAAATTGATATGAGTTCTTTAGTATGGAGGAGAGGGTATTTTATACTTACATGATTTAATTCCAGTTATTGCTATAGTTAAATTCTCGGGTTGTTTCTGATTGAAATACTAACAACAACAACAACAACAACAACAAATCTTTGTTTCAGAAGATTATTTTATTTTATATATTACTGTGTTACAAAAAACTGTCATCTATCCCAGGTATATAAAAGCATTATTAATTAAACTTTGGTGACTTTGAATGCTAAAGAATGGAAAATTCCGTTGTTCCTATTACTTATTAATAAAGAAAATGTATGATGTTAATATTATTGCTTACTGATTGTCTTTAAGTACCTAAATCAATGGATGAGGTCTATACAAAAAATGCTTATAAATTCAGAGCTGGTGTAAAGGTCTGCTCAAGTCAACAGGTAATATTTAATTTTGCATAAGCCTGCCAATTGTAATGCACTGTTGGTCTGAGTTTTCTCATTGCAAAAGCAAGATTATATATAGCTATATTGATGAAAATGGAAAGAAAAGAATTTGAGGGTGGTGGTTCATGGTCATAAAAGTTGGGGAATTAATAGCAATAGCTAGAGCCAAAAATGCAACTTCCCCTAGTGTGTCAGGGAAATAAAATAATGCCTTTTCCAGTCAAGGGTTTCTACTATGTAATGATAAATGGTTATAATAGTATTCAGCTCTTTCAACACAAAGATCGCAAGGTATTTTACAAACCAGTATGCCATGGTCTCAAAATGGAATAAAAATATGGGTTCAAGATAGGGTGAAAAATTTAAATAGAACAAGATGTTCTACTTTGTAAAGTAAAGTTATAACCCAGCTTCTAGAAGCCTCTGGTCTCTAGAGCAGCTTCTTTATAACTGCATTTGGAATAGCCACACTTTTATTCAATCGCCATCTTGCACAGGATAGAGTAGCATATTTTATTTAGAAAGTTATTAAGGATATTAAGAAAATGGATGTATAATTGAATAAGAAGGATACAAAAGACTATTTATAGCATGATCATATGATACTGTTTTTTAAATGAAATTATATCTGTGTGTGTATGCATATACATAAATGCATGTACATATGGTGTGGAAATTAATTCACAATATGTTAGGACTGGTTATCTCTGAGAAGTAGAATAACAGGTGACTTATGAAAATATGCTTTTACTCATTAGGTGTTTTGTAATTACACATATTACTTGTATAATAAAAAATAACAAAAAGCAAAGAATATTTATAACAAGATTATATTTAAATATAATTTTAATTATATTTAAATATTTTTACTTAGTGATTCACAACTAATATTTAGAGAGCCATAAATACTTTAGACCTGATGATGTCATTTATTTTATAACTATAGCAGTGTCATAGAGTATACTAGTTGAAGACATTTTTTTATGTTTGAATGTGACCCGGATATCTTTATATATCGAATTATACTTTCCGATTAATTTGGCTTATAATGTTAGTGTCATGATTTTATAATTCTCATCCCTTTGTCCATTTCTAAATGTCATATACCTTTACACAAATTGTCATAAAAATTCATTTATAGAGCATCTTTTACGTGGCAAGTACACATTGGATGCATTACATGAATTATCCCACCAATTTACATAAAAACTCTGTAACTGAGACTTTAGTATTTCTATTTTGTAGATGAGGTCAATTTAGGATGAAAGAGATCAAACACCTAGAAACACATAGAGTATGTCAGTATAAGAATTTAAAACAAAATCCATCTAAATCCAAAGTCAACACTTTCTACTGCAACACTAAAAATTACCCTAACAAGTAAGTCAGAAGAACAACCAATCCATATGAACTTTGAAAACTTATTTAGAAATATTCATATATTAAAATATACCACACAGCTAGTTTCAAATCTTTGGGGATTTCTCTCTGACTCCATAGAACTTGAATCTTTAACCACCTCACCGCCCAGGTCATTAACAATGCAAATATTTGGCAGATCTCCCTTACTAAATGTGTCTCACGTTAATGCTTTTTAATATAGTTCAGACAATAAAAGCAATTCATGACCTATACATAAAAGGAAAGTATTTTGTGTATAATTCCATAAATATCTGTCACCCATCTATATCTATCTATCTATCTATCTATCTATCTATCTGTCTGTCTAATCTGTCTATCTAGCCTTACTAGAGGAAGGATATGTATCAGCTTTATAATCATATTTTTACAGAAGGCTTGCAGACAGAGCAATGCCTAACCAATGTTGGCTTGTCTATATGCTAGGCAGTCCAAGACATGTCTTCTGTTCAGTCTACTTAGAATCCCTCACCAGTTTCCAGCCATGGCTTCCCAGTCGTTTTTCTATTTACCATCTGCCTGAATTCTCTCCCTCAGCTCACACTCTTGGGAACATCTTTGGATTAACATCTGCTTTTGATACCATTCCCTTTCACCCCCGTGCCCCACCAACTTCCTATGTTGTTACCCTTCTATGTTTTTGATCATCCTTAGCTGATGCTCTGTAACGAAAGGACCAGTACAACTCACTCTGTACCAGTGTAGGGTCCCAAGGTAACTGTGTGCTTCAGGCTCCAGCCTTCCTGAACTTGAATTTGATCCTGGGTAGGATAGACTTTATAGCAGGTCTGAGGGACTATTAGTGTAACTCTCAGATACGTCTGGAGAACTGGCCCTAGCACTAATGCCATAGCTCTGGGTCCAGGAAATTATTGTGATCGGGCTTTTTAATTTGTGGAGGATGGCATTGTCAATTGAAGCCTGTGCTCAGGCCTGACTGTACTGAATCTCACTTTCGTTATATTTCACCTTATATAACCCTATAGTTCTTGGGTCTTGATGTGTGGTTCCCAGGAAATATCTATACAAGCCTACCTGAACTACTTCTCTGTGACAAGATTTAAAGGGGACAGTTGACCTTCCTGAACGTCTGAGATGATTCTCCTTCATTCAGATATTAACGTACCCAACTGTGAGCCCTAGGATGAAGATTTCAGGGGTACACAAGTAAGCGTCTTCTTGTCTACTTTGGAAAATGCTGCTAATCTCCCTTCCAGGTATTCTGACTGGTCTGAACACTTTTTTTTGTCCTTTATTATGCACATAATTGTGTACTTCACCAAAGTGGATTCCTATGTTAGTCTCTCCACTAAGTTGAACTTATTCTTAACATTTATCAAAACAGTACTCTACCATTGGTGGGGCTGACAAAGACTCAGACCCGTTATGGTAAAATTCTGTGGGGAAACTACTAGGATAGTAAAGGCAAAGATGATGATTGAGTAATGCCAGAATTGTTCCACTTACCCTGTAGGTTGGAGATGACCAAGGCCTTGAGATGTATGAAAGGAAGTAGAGTTTTTCAGTGAAGCATGAAGGCCATACCATGAACTTCTGGGAGTCTGGCCCACAGATAGATTCAAAACTTTTGCAATGGATTTCTTTTAGTAATGCTATGGTGAAAAAGATTGAAGCCAACAAGAGGAGCTTATATAGCATAGATGAGATTACAGGATATGGCAGCTCATTAACGGTAATCCCCAAGTACCATGAAAGAGAGTTACAAGGGCTTACAGCATCTTGGAGTGACACAGAGATTCAGGGGTAGGCAAAGAATAAACCAAGGCACAGGAATGGGAGATGACTCGCCTAGGGTTGACAACTTAGTAATGGTATAGACAGATTTAATATCCTTGTCTCCTAACTTCCAGAATAGTACTCTTTTCCAAAACTCTTCTTCTCATCTTGGTGTTGCAGTCCAAGGTAAAGATATTCCCCAGGGCAGGCACCCTGGGGGCTTGCTTCCCACCCCTCTTAATTTTTTCTTCCATCTGCACTCAATTCCTTCAGCTTCCCTTTCATTCCATTATGTTGAATTCAGCTTATCTGGACACAGAAGTTTAAGTCTTTACACCTAACTATTTGTCACTCTTCCCTGACATCTGTCCTCATAGGTTTCCAGGACTTGCCTTCCCTACCTTTTGGCCGAAAGAACGTTCAGAATAGTTGTATTATTTATGGCCCACTTGCTGCATTAAACAGTCAAATATTGGCTATAGCCTGGTTCATCAATATGTGTGTATGTATGTATGCGTATGTATATGTTAGACACAATAACATTAGGAATTTCTTATATTTGGAAACTCACAGTCAGTCACATTGTATTTACATGGAAACAGGGCTTATAAAAAATCTGCAGGTCGATTAATTTCAAGTTTTGGTTGATTGTGTTCAACACACAGAAGATGTGTTCTTGTACAATGTGTAACTGTGTTCATTATAGACAATGGAAGTACTAAACAGCTACTGTTGTTGGCTTAGAAGGTTGCAACTTAGGACAAAAATACAAGTGAATATAAGATGTCACAAGCCATTAACTAGTGGGTTCAAAGATGTCACCTTCCCTTGACTCCATCTGAAGCTGTTTCTCTGGTCCACGTTATCAACATTCCACAGGCATATCTGTTTTTTGGTTGTTTGACATATCCCTAGGAGGTAAGGGCCAAAAAAACTGCTGAGAGATTGACTATAGCACAGCAAAATTCACGGAAACAAGAGGTTTTAGGTGAATGCTGACAGTTTTTCTGAGATAGGCTTTGACGACTCTGTGGCTAGGGCCTGACAGAGACTGCAATAAAAATGACCGAAACTTGGATTGCTCATTAATGTAAACTTCAAACATAGATCAGCAGATCAGACAATGCATTTCATAAGACATAAAGTGTAGGGTTAAGCCAAAAAAATACAACAATAGATTGTCCTTTCTTGTGTCGTAAAACCCCAAAGTGGCATGAATAAAAACCAAATTTGTGCTCTGCACAAGAGTTCCTGGCTAGGGGGTCAGTGCGCACTGAAATCTAGTCAGTAATGCCATTTCCTAGGCCTAGTATTGTATCGGACAGAGGAACGAATGCTAACTTTTAAAAAATTCACGAGAACGGTGTATAGTTTTGCAATTTATTCCTAAGGAGAGTAATTCACACAAAGGAACCATACCTGCTTGCAGTGTCCTTGCTAAGTCGAGCATTTAAACATATTTAACATAGTTCTTCAACTATCACTTTCATTCTTTCTGCCGTGCAGTTGCCAGAGTTTAAATGACAGTTTTATATCACTCTAATAACATGATCAAAAATTATTATTTTACACTTTTTGTTATATCAAGTTTGAACTTAAGTCTCAATGTATTTTGTCTTTATCCCATTTTCCAGATAAGCCAATCCAACCATATTTTCAAAATAATAATTTTGAAAAACCAGAAAACTGTGAAGACTAGTGTAATGAACATCCACGTACTCACTTCTTCAAGTAAGCAAATGAAAAAGGCAGTTATTTTGATGTATTTATTTTTTATGCATTTTTACAGAAATTTAAGTTGAAATCAGGTTCCATTTCTCTCCAACCCCAGATGCGATTACCATGAATTTGATCTGTAGCTCACCCTTGCTTATATACTTTTACTAATTATAAATAAATAGTTTTACATTTATAAAGATCATGTGCTTGCAAATTATGCACATGCGATCATCTGTAACTTGCTTCTTTATTCAACATCTTTTGAGATCTATAATATCTAATTCATTTATTTTAAGTGATGGATAATAGCCCAGATATAGTATATGAGTATATTATAATAATTTTTTTCAACTTTCCCTGTTATCCATCCCTCCATGTCCCACAGATTACAAATAAAGAGTCAGAGAACATCTTTGTACATGTCTCTTACCTCACTTGTACAAGAATTTTCTTAGAAATGAGATTTTTGGGTTGTATAGTATGTACACAGTCAAATTTTTCGGAGATATTCAATTTCTCTTTAAAGAAATTGTTCTAATTTACACTTCCGCCAGATTTATATGGAGTGTCTGCTTCCCTACCTCCTTTGTCAATTGATATGGTCAGACTTTTAAATGTTTCCTAATCTGATGAATGTGAAAGGATATCTGATTATTTTTTGAAGTTGTATTGTACTGATTACTAGGAGATTAAAGATATTTATTTCTTGATCATTTGAGTTTCTTGTTTCAACTCTTTATTTCCATTCATGTTTCTTTTTTTGTTTGCCTTCTATCACATTTTGAACACATGAAATATATCTCAAAATGCTTTCTAATGCTATGTGAACCTTTCCTCTTTTCAAACTTAACAAGCAACAAAGGCCTCCATGACTTTAAAGACAAAATTTAAATTTCGTTGCACCTCACTGAAGGCTCTCGAGATCTAGGGCCCTCTACTTCCCACAATTATCCCTTAGAAACCGCCACACTGACTTGCATCCAATAATTCAACTTTTCAAAAAACCTTTTGAAAAGGTTGATTTTTCTTGTCTGTAGGCCTCTTCACCTCCTGCCTTATCTCAGTAACAAGACTCATTTCTCAAAGCTTCTTCACCTCCTTAAGTTCTAAGTTTCTTTACAATGCAGTTCTGATATTCATTTCTCCAGAAAACTTTACATGACCTTCTGTTCATAGCAAAATTTGCTTACTCATATCATGTTGATTGATCTTGTATCTGTTATTTCATCTTTTAAAAAATTTACTTGATGTAATTTTTAAAGGCTGAGACATAAGTTTTTTTAATGTCTGTATTTTGAGCACACAGAGAATACTTTTAAAATGATAGTAATATAGCCAATGTTTATTAGTCATTTAGCAGAATTATGGGCACATTGGGGAATACAAAGATGTATAAGATATTATGACTCTGTTCACAGTCTGATTAGAGCCACAGATATCTTTATGTAAAATTAATTAGTAATCAAAGCAAGTGTAATTAATAAAAATATTACCCACAAAATAATTAAAATTATTACTATATATATATCTTATATGTGAGTATAAGAATAATATATTTTATGAGTAATCCATAGTGAAGAAGAAAAAGCATCAGAAAATGCAAGTGAAACAAAAAGAAACAAATTTTAATACCTATTACTGCTAGGAATTATTGGTCTTTGGTATATATACTTTCAATCTGTGTGTATGTATGTATATGCATGCATGTATAAGGATGTTGGTATATGTATATGTATGTATGAATATGTGTGTGCATATATTTTATATATATATATACACACATATATATATGGAGAGAAACAGAGATAGAAAAAGAGACGGAAAAGGAATTCTGAACATCTCTCTCAATATAAATAAAAGATATTCCTATATTAATGACCACAGACCAATTAACTGAATATTCCCTAATTTATTCAACGAATCCCATATTGATAAATACTTTCAATGTTTGCAGGTTTTTGCTATTAGTATGATCATATAATGATGAAGACCTTTCTAAATGTTACTGAATATTTAAAAGTATATTTCTCGTCATCAAATTGCTAAGGCATATATTATGATGTTGTTGAGACATTTGACACATATTACCAAATTGCTTTTCATAGATTTTGTAAAAATTCACACTCAGTTGACAGTGTATTGAAGTGCCCTCGCCAACGCCCGGTATTAGAAAAATAAATTCCTGCGGATTAAAGATTAAATATAATGAAAATAGCCATATGTCTTTAATCCATCAGGGATGTGTTTGGTATAAAATATGATGTAAGGATGTGTGTGTGTGTGCGTGTGTGTTGTTACCCAATTATTTTACTGCCATTTATTGATGAACCCATTTGGTCATCCCACAGATTTAAAAAGCTGATTTAAGTTTCTTTAACTAAGCATGTACAGTTATCTTTGCTTCTGACCTTTCATCATCTTGCATTGTCCTATCCATATACTCTGTTGGTGTGACTATACTGTTTTCTGAATGGTATGTTTATAAACTTTTTAACGATTGTGAGAGAAATCTCCTCTCACGATTTATTGTTTTTATTCTAAATTCTGTATCTAAATGATGTTTAGAATTATTGTCAAGTTCATCGGCCCTTCCCAAAGTTAAGATTTGGGTTAGAATGATCTTATATGAGAATATTAATTTAGGAAATGTGGCGCTCTCTCTTTCTAAGTTTTTCTATTGAAGTAAAAAGTATGGTTCTTCATTGTCATCTGTCCCTTACATTTCATAGAAAATTTATATAGTTTATCTCATAAAGGTTGGGAAATTTTAGTTCATTACTTAGAATTTTATATTTTTCCTTGCTACTATATATGGATCCTTATTTTCCATTTTATTTTAACTGTTTATCATTAGTATATGGGAAAATTCGATTTCTCTATAATTTTCAATCTAGCTATGCTAATGGATAGATTAGTTCTGACAGGTTTTCAGTTAATTCTTTTTGTTTTCCAAAGTAGAAAATCATGTCTTCAGCAACTAATATTTACTTTTCCTCTTTTGATTATAAATTTGTGGGTTTTTTTTTTCATTTTGTTTTCCCTAATAATTGCATTAGAACTTTCAGAAGTATGTTAAAAAAACAGTGGTCATAATGGCCAACTTTGTCTTTCCTAAGTGTGGTAGAAATGTCTCTATTGCCCAGCCATTTGACACAAAGCTTGCTTCACCCCAGATAACAACATTTTATGTTAAGGAAGTACACAGTTTATTTCATCATCACACTGCTGTTTTCTTGTTTCCCTTATTTCAGCTTTGTTTCTGATTTAATTTGCTTCTAGTATTTAATAATTAAGTATATTAGCAACTGTTACTTTGTAATGTATTCTTTCACCCTTGTACTTTGAGTTAACTAAGACTTTTAAAATTAAGAATTCATGCTGAATATTGTTTTCTGATCATCTATCAGTTTGACGGCACATTTTTTTCTCCCTTGACCTACTGATATGATGCATGGTATTGATAGATTTCCCAATACTAAACTTTTAAATTTTTATTTATGAATGGATTTTATATACTTCTACTTTAAGTTTTTAATATGTGTTTATTTGTGAAATTAGTTTGTAGTTTTCTTCTCTTTTACTATATGTTTCAGGTTCCAATATCAATTTCTATAGGTGTATCAGAGAAATGAAACTGTAAAATAAGAGCAATCTCTAAAATTGATTGTTTTAATATGTTGCTTGAAATTTACCAGCAGAAAAGGGATCATTGCTCTATGGGAAAAATTTTTGTAATATAAGGTGCTTATGAAATAGTTTCACCTGAAATGTGAGATGCCACAGTTCATTTGAAAATATGTTTTCGATGTTGACTTCTATTTATAAGAATGAAAAATTAAAATCATATTTTCATCTACCATTTAAGAAAAAGGGCTGAGTCTGTAAATTAAAAAGTGAAATTTTACAAGTAAAAATAAAATTAAAAAATGAAGCATATGTCTGCCTCACTGTCACTCTTAGAATAGAACGATGTGGGGATCTTAATTGTAGATTTGGAGGAAGACACAATTTCCAGATATATGGGATTGTAGAAGTCCATTCATTTTTGTGCATACAAATCATGAGGACTGTATGTTATCTGGGCTATCCAAAATATTTCAGTTAAAGTTTGTCATAACCGTATATTTGTTAATTTCTTCATTGAAACTATAAAATATATTTTTTCATGAAAATACTATAAGATGAGCATATGTTTTAGTATTGTATCATGAAAATAAGTATATGGAGAGAGTAAATTTATTTTTCAATTTTTTGTGTTCTGTCAGATATGGATTTTCTTTTACTCTCCATTGCCCACAAGACTGTGTACCTGATATAAGAACATAGGACTGTAGAAATATCGAAGAACCCCCAGGCCATGCTCCACACAGACCTTTATGTTTACAGACCACGGAAATATTGAGCCGGATGGAAAAGATTGATTATAATCTAGCAAACAAAGAAAAATTTTGGTAAGTACAAAGGCAATAATTGGTCTGAAGGGACTTGGCAGAAATAAGACTAAGTGAGAGTTGATGTTGGGAATGATAAAAAGATGTACCAAAAATGCAAATAGACCCAACAGGGGAATCATGAACTATTTCCATGACTATTGAGTGTCTGCCCTCACATTCATTCCCTGGAAAAGTTGGCAGGGTAGACTTTTAAAGGGGTGATCCAAACACATACAGATTGGCAATTTTTAGTAATAACACATTGAATTTTTTTTTAAATGAAAACTTCTCTTGTAAGATCAGTTGTGTTTTTTTGTTGTTGGATTTTTGTATGTGTGTGTGTGTGTGTGAGGAAGATTGGCCCTGAACTAACATCTGTTGTTAATCTTCCTCTTTTTTAATTTTTATTCCCAAGGCCCCAGTACATAGTCGTATGTCCTCATTGTAGGCCCTTCTAGTTCTTCCTTGTGGGATGCCACCACAGCATGGCTTGACGAGTGGTGCGTAGGTCCCTGCCCAGGATTCAAATCAGCAAATTCAAATCTGGGCCACCAAAGCGGAGTGCATGAACTTAACCACTGTGCCACCGAGGTGGCCCCAACCTATTGAATTTATGTAGCTCTTTTCTTCAAAAGTGAGTTAAGAAGATCCACTTTTTAGCACACGGCTATGCATCACATGTAGTTGCAGATCAGATCAGAAGTCCACTTAATTTTTTAAAAAATTTTTCTGTATTTATTTAATTCCAGTAACATTGTATAAATTTCAGATGTACATCATATTTCGACTTCTGTATAGACTGCATTGTGTTCACCACCAAAAGTCCAGTTGGCATCTGTCACTGTACATAGTGTTCCTTTAACCCTTTTGCTCCCCTCCACCCTCTTCCCCTCTGGTAGCTGCCAATTTGTTCTCTGTATCTTCATGTCTGTTTATCTTCCACATATGAATAAAGTCATTCAGTAATTGTCTTTCTCTGTCTGACTTATTTTGCTAAGCATAATACCCTCAAGGTCCATCCATGTTGTCATAAATGTCAAGATTTCATCTTTTTTTATGACTGAGTAATGTTCCATTGTATTTACATACCACATCTTCTTTATCCATTCATCCATCAGTGAGCACTCAGGTTTCCAAGTGTTGGCTATTGTGAATAATGCTGCAATGAACATAAGGATGCGTGTATCTTTATAATTAATGTTTTCATCTTCTTTGGATAAATACCTAGAAGTGGAATAGCTGGATCATATGGTAGTTCTATTCTTAATTTTTTGAGAATTCTCCATACTGTTTTCCATAAAGGCTGTACCAATTTACATTCTCACTAGCAGCATACGAGGCTTCTCTTTTCTCCACATCCTCTCCAACACTTATTTCTTGTCTTTTTAGTTAGTTTGTTTTTTTAAGCAGAGAGCACATGTTCCCTTTAAAGTAGCACTTTTTGGACTTTTGTTTTGTTTTTTAAGACTGGCACCTGAGCTAACATCTGTTGCCAATCTTCTTTTTTCTTTCTTTCTTTCTTCTTCTTCTTCTCAAAGCCCCCCAGTCCATACTTGCACATTGGAGTTGTAGGTCTTTCTAGTTGTGCTATGCAGGATGCCACCTCAGCATAGCTTGATGAGCGGTGCTATGTCTGTCCCCAGGATCTGAACCAGTGATACCCTGGGCTGCTGAAGCAGAGCACGCAAACTTAACCACTAGGCCACGGGGCCAGCCCTCTTGTCTTTTTATTAATAGCAATTCTGACAGGTATGAGGTGATATCTCATTGTGGTTTTGATTTGCATTTCCCTAATAATTAGTGATGATGAATATCTTTTTATGTACCTGTTAGCCATCTGTATAACTTTTTTGGAAAAACGTCTGTTCCGATCCTCTGCTGATTTTTTGATCGGGTTGTTTGTTTTTTTGCTGTTGAATTGTGTTAGTATTTATAGATTTTGAATGTTAACCCATTATTAGATATGTTGTTGCAAATGTCTTTTCCCAGTCACTAGGTTGTCTTTTTTTTCGATGGTTTCCTTTGCTGTGCAGAAATCTTTTTAGTTTGATGTAGTCCAACTTGTTTATTTTTCTTTTGTTTCCCTTGCCTGAGGAAACACATTTAGAAAGATATTGCTATTCCTGATGTCAAAGAGAATACTGGCTTTGTTTTCCTCAGGAGTTTTATGGTTTTAGGTCTTAAATTCAAGTCTTTAATTCATTGTGTGTTGGTTTTTGTGTATGGTGTAAGATAATGCTCTACTTTCATTCTTTTGCATGTGGCTGTCCAATTTTCCCAATACCGTTTACTGAAGAGAATTTCCTTTCTCTGTTGTATATACTTGGCTCGTTTGTCAAAAATTAGCTGTCCGTAAATGTGTGGGTTTATTTCTGGGCTCTCATTTCTATTCCATTCATCTGTGTGTCTTTTTTTCTACAAGTACTGCACTGCTTTGATTACTACAGCATTGTAGTATAGTTTGAAATCAGGGAGTGTGATATGCCCAACTTTACTCTTTTTTCTCAGGATTGGTATGGCTATTCAGGGCCTTTTATTGTTCCATATAAATTTTGGTATTCTTTGTTCTATTTCTGTGATAAGTGTCCTTGGGTTTCTGATAGAGATTGCTTTGAATCTGTAGATTGCTTTAGGTAATAGGGACATTTTAACTATGTTAATTCTTCCAATCTATGAGCATGGAATATCTTTCCATTTTATTGTGTCTTCCTAATTTCTTTCAATAATATCTTCTAGTTTTCAGCGTATAGGTCTTTTACCTCCTTGGTTAAACTTATTCCTAAGTATTTTATTTTTTCTGTTGTGATTGTAAATGGGATTGTGTTCTTGATTTCTCTTTCTGCTAGTTCGTTGTTAGTGTATAGACACACAACTGATTTTTGTATGTTGATTTTGTACCCTGCAACTCTACTATATTCCTTAATTATTTCTAATAGTTTTTGGTGGATTTTTTAGGGTTTTCTATATATAAAATCATGTCATCTGCAAATAGTGACAGTTTTACTAATTCTTTTTTTCCAATTTGGATGCCTTTCATTTCTTTTTCTTGCCTAATTGCTCTGACTAGGACTTCCAATACTATGTTGAATATGAGTGATGAGAGTGAGCCACCTTGCCTTTCTCCTGTTCTTGGATAGTTTTCAGTTTTTCACTGTGGAATATGGTGTTAGCTGCAGGTTTGTTGTATATGGCCTTTATTATTGAGGTACCTTCCTTCTAACCCATTTTATTGAGAGTTTTTATTATAAGTGGATGAGAGATCTTATCAAATGTTCTCTCTGTATCTATTGAGATGATCATGTGATTTTTATTCTTCATTTTGTTAATGTGGTGTCTCACGTGATTGATATGTGGATGTTGAACCATCCTTGCATCTCTGGAATAAATCCCACTTGTATGTAGTGTATGATCCTTTTAATGCATTATTGTGTTCAATTTGCTAATATTTTGTTGACAATTTTGCATCTATGTTCATCAGTGATATTGGCCTGTAATTTTCCTCTTTTGTGTGTCCTTGTTTGATTTGTTATCAGAGTAATGTTGGCCTCATAAAATGAGTTAGGAAGTATCCTGTCTTCTTCAATTTTCTGGCAGAATTGGAGAAGGGATAAGTATTAAATCTTTGAAGGTTTGGTAGAATTCACCAGAGAAGCCATCCTATCCTGGACTTTTGGTTTTAGTGAGGTTTTTGATTACTGTTTCAATCTCTTTGCTAATATTTGGTCTGTTCAGATTCTCTACTTCTTCTTGGTTCCACTTTGGAAGGTTGTATGATTCTAAGAATTCATCCATTTCTTCTAGGTTATCCAGTTTGTTGCCATATAGCCTTTTGTAGTACTCCCTTATCATCCTTTGTATTTCTGTGTTATCTGTTGTAATTTCTCCTCTTTTATTTCTGATTTCATTTATTTGAGCCTTCTCTCTTTTTTCTTAGTGAGTCTAGGTAAAGGTTTGTCAACATTATTTATCTTTTCAACAAACCAGCTCTTAGTTTCATTGATGTTTTCAATTATCTTTTTAGTCTCTATTTCATTTATTTCTGTTCTGATTTTTATTATTTCCTTCCTTCTATTGACTTTGGGCTTTGTTTTTCTTCTTCTAGTTCTTTTAGGTATTGTGTTAGGTTGTTTGAGATTTTTCTTGTTGCTTGAGGTAGGCCTGTATTGCTATAAACTTTCCTCTTAGTACTACTTTTGCTGCATCCCATAGATTTTGGTATGTTGTGTTTTAATTTTATTTCTCTCCAGGTATTTTTGATTTATCATTTGATTTCTTCATTGATCCAATAATTGTTCAGTAGCATGTTGTTTAATTTCCACAAATTTGTGACTTTTCCAGCTTTCTTCCTGCAAGTGATTTCTAGTTTCATACTATTGTGGTTGGAAAAGATGTTTGATATGATTTCAATCTTCTTAAATTTACTGAGACTTGCTTTGTTTCCCAACATATCATCTATCTTTGAGAATGTTCCATGTGCACTTGAGAAGAATGTGTGTTCTACTGCTTTTGGATCAAATGTCCTATATATTTATCTATTAAGTCAATCTGGTCTAGTGTTTCATTCAACACCAGTGTTTCCTTGATGACTGTCTGTCAGAATCATCTATCCATCACTGTAAGTAGGGTACAAAAGTCCCCTACTATTGTTGTACTGCTGACAATTTCTCCCTTTAGATCTGTCAATAATTACTTTATAGACTTTGGTGCTCCTATGTTAGGTGCATATATATTAATAAATGTTATGTTGTCTTGATGGCTTGTTTCCTTTATCATTATGTGATGTCCATCTTTGACTCTTATCTATTTTCATTTGAAGTCTATTTTGTCTGATATAAGTATGGCTGCACCTGCTTTCTTTTGGTTGCCATTTGCTTAGAGTATCATCTTCCATCACTTCACTTTGAGCCTGTGTTTGTCATTAGAGCTGAGATGGGTCTCCTGGAGTCAGCATATTGTTGGATTTTGTTTTTTTAATCCATCCAGCCCCTCTGTATCTTTTGATTGGTGAATTCAATCCATTTACATTTAGGGTGATTATTGATATATGAGGGCTTAATACTGCCATTTTATCTTTTGTTTTCTGGTTGTTCTATATTCCCATTCTTTCTTAGATCACAGTCTTCTGTAACTTCAAGTTTGGTTGTTGGAGAATCGTCATTTTCTTTTTGTCATATTTTGTTACCATAATGTTTCATGGTACTTGGTGAGTTTTTCCTTTGCTGGCACGTTTGTAGTTGCAAACACTTTTCCCATTTAGGTAAGGTTTTGTTTACTTTGATTCTGAGCTGCTTCTGATTGTATTTGAGAGTCTCACTTTCCACCCTCTACTGCCTCTGCCAAAGGTATCATCATTGCCCTCATTGTGTTCCTTGTGCCTCCGAGGTTGCTGATGCCTATTGCTTACAGTTGCTCCAGTTGCAGGTGTTGCCACCATGGTCACTGTGCTGGTGAGCACCTCTACTGCTGCCAGGGTCACCTGGGTCATGAGTTCCCAAACTGTGGTGGAAGGGGTCGGGTGGGATCTAGGGTCATGGGCATCTCTGCCACATCTGCGTATGTTGGGTCTCTGGGCACCACTGCCACAAGTGCAGGAGATAGAGTTGCAGGCACTGCTGCAGCTAGGGTTTACTGGAATCATGGGCTCTGCTGTCACTGTTACCAGGCTCTCCACTGCCTACTGCCTCATGTGCTGCCTGCGCTGCTGTTCCCAGGTTTCCTGAGGGTGCTGGCTCTGTCACTGCCAAGAGTGCTGGGTTCATGGGTGTCACTGCTATTGCCAGGTGTGCTGGTGTTGCAGGTGCCACCACCACGAGAGGAGGGATGCCTGGGTTGCAGATGCTCCTGCAGTACCTGAGCCTCTGGTCTTGGGTGCCAGTGCAGTTCCTGGAACCTCAAGTTGTGGGCATTGTTGCTGCTGTCACAGGCACTGAGGTCTTGGATGCATCCCGTCACTGCTGTGCAGGCTGGGTCATAGGTACCGCTGCGGTTCCTGGAGCCTCTGGTCTTGGGAACTGCAGTGGTCCCTGAAGCTTTTGGTTGCAGGTGCCAATGCTACTGCTGCAAGAAGGGGAGGCCTTGAGTAGTGAGCACTACTGAGGCTCCTGGAGCCTCTGGTCTCAAGTCCAGCATGATTTCTGGAACCTCAAGTCACAGGCACTTCCACTGCTACCAAGGGTACCACAATACAACTTCCACTACTGGGAGGTTGGAGGACTGAGGTCAGAGGCACCACCACTGGGGGATGGGGCAAGTTGGGTCACAGGCACTGCAGTGGTTCCTAAAGCCTCCAGGAGTGTGGGGCTGCCTCAGTTTCTGGGGCCTTTGTTCACAGGCACAACTGCAGTTCCTGGAGACCCTGGTCCCAAGTATGGCCGCAGTTCCTGGAGCCTTGAGTCTCAGGAGATGCTGCCATTGCTCCCCTGGTTTCACCACCTCCATGAGGTCCAGTCCACCCACCTTCAGATATATAGATGTAAAGATATCTCAGGCATTGTGTTGTACTGTGCAGAGAGTCCTGTCTTGGTCTATGGATATCCTACTGGCTGTAACTTAGAGGGCTGTGACAAAGGGATCGACTCATTCTGCTGTGATGCTGACATGACCCACTCATGAGTTTCCAAAGTTGTAATGAAAATACCAAGAAAACAAAGGGAGAAACCATTGTATTTTTTTAACTTGGGGATATATTCAATGACAACAATCCATCATAAAATAATAAGAATAAATTATTAAAGGCTGGACAAATTTGAGGAGGAAGAGAGAATTGGGGAGGATTCATAGAGTAGATGTGAGCAACACACATTTAGCTAAATAAAAATGTGTCGAGATGACGAAAAGACATAAAGGGAAGTTAATTATGATTTAGTTAAATCTTTCTATGTGTCAGGAAATGTGCCAGGAATTTCATCTGCATTACATCTTTTAATACTCAAAATATCATGTGATATAGTATCATCTTTATTTTAAAGGTGATAAAAGTAGAGACTCAGATAATAAAAGTAACTCACCATGGTCACTCTCTTAGCAAACTTCAGAGTTTAGATCAGAATCAATCCCGTATACTTTGCATGCAAAACACAGGCTGTGCACGTATTTTGTTTGGCACAGATTATTTTTTATTTTAAATTAGTGAGCAATATTTGAAAAATAAGGAGTTTAAACTTTTTTTTAAAATCAAGTATCTATTAATACTGGGCTGACCTACAGACTCTAGGGAGCGGCAGACGCAGCGAGGAGAATATCCTTCCTCTTGGCCAAGTCTCCATGGCTGGTGTGAACTCGTGAACCTGTAGCTTCCTGAAACAATTCATAGCTTTGCATCACATTCTGGCCCCTGAGGCGCAGACCCCTGCTAAAAAGACAAGAAGCTAGAAAACATGCAGGGAAAAGACAAAAGGTGGGATATTTCACACATCACACACTCACAAAAGAAGAGTTTAAAAATTAAATCAAGGGAAGGCTGAAGAAAATAACAGATTTCAAAAGAGTATAAAAGGTTAAAAAGAGTCCTAAATCTATTGGATTGATACACAAATTTATAAATCATGTATATTTAAATTTTATTTTCTGATTACTCTTCTCTGATTGGAATACCCTCCAAGAGTTAAAGTAAACATATGCTTTTTTTAGATCAGCATGTCAGAAAAATCATTCTGGAATAACTAACATATAATTGTGTGATGGAGGAAGTGCATACAGAATGCTCTGAAGGCTGAAAATCTCCTTGTGCACAACAGCAATTTTGTTATTGTGTTCTTTGTGTTGAGTGTTGCCCGTTAATATGCACACACAAAACATGCATGGCGATCTCTAAAATTAACTATGATATTTTTAGATATTTGGGAAGGCATTATTTTATTTCTTTATAATACACGAGGAAACCTGAGGATTGATGAATGTGCCCTGACTTCATAAAGAGAATTATTTGAAGAAACGGAATTAGGAATTTTTCTTTCCGTGCTGTCTATTTATAAAACCATATTTACATCACCAATTCATATTCATTGTCTGTACATCATCCAGAAATTATATAATTTATCATTTAGTACTCTGAGTCTCTTGATTTTACTTTTTAAATAGATATTCTGCTGTTAGACTGCAGCATGAAGTGATATGGTGTCTTTATAATTATCTATCTAATTTGATTATTGGAGATTGAAAACACACATAATTCAGATTTCCAGGTAAGGTTTTTACTTTTTTGTTGGTTTGGTTTGTTTAGTTTGGTTTGGTTTGACAGAATAGTGGCTAAGTATAAATTCAGGATTCAAGCTGCCTGGATTCAAATCCTGTTTCTGCCATTTGCTAATTATGTTACCTTAGGCAAGTTATTTTCATTTTCTTAGCCTCTGTTTATGAATCTTATAAATAAGGATAATCATAGTACTTCTCTCCAAGAGTTTTGAGAAAATTAAATGAGAAAGATGCATAATAGTATACTTAGCAAAAATGTCTGGTGTATGCTAAATACTTAATAAATATTAGCTATTATTATAATTGTTTCATCAATTAAACTACCCTTACAATTGGCAGTTCTCCACATCACCTCCGGGGCTATCTCTAATAGAAGAAGGGAGAACTCCAGGGAATAGATTAATTTAGTTAAACCTGAGAAAAAAATGAGATTACTCAGAGGATGGATTCCTTCAATTCTAGGTCACCTAAACACATCAGAGCCAAAACTATAGCAAACGGATTCATTGCATTTTGCCTGTATTAAGCTGGTAGGTTGACTTTTCACAATTTTTCAAGGATTGAAATACATCGCACTACCACCAACAACTTAAGTCAGTAATTGGTTTGCTCTTGAAAAAGGCCAATATAGGATTAGCACCTTTTTTCTTTTTTTTGATACTTGCAACTTTAAGGAATACTGGGCTGAAAGACATTTTGGGAAGATTGGACATAACCTTCATAAGACATTATTCAATAAACAATTCTGATCCTAATTTTCAATTGATATGAGTGTAAAACAATCAATAAAACACCAAGGGCCAACAGAATTCTTACTCCACCAGAGAGTACAAACCATCTTGGTACGAGAGAATCAATGAGAAATTCGTTCAAACAGAACTACACCATTTTCTAAGAAGAACAGCCTATGTTTTCATCCTCATCTTGTGCCACCCCCGGCTTATTCACTGTGCATTAGTTACATTGACTTCAGAGGCCTTTTGTATTAATCATTTCCTCTGCCTGAAATGCTCCTTCTTATACTTGTCATATGACTAGCTCTTTGCCAAGCGAGGGGGGAGTTGACGTAATAAATATCAAATGTCAACTCCTCCGATAAGGCATTTTCAGACACCCTAAAAATGCTCTCTACTCACAGGCACTCTATCTTATCCTCCTTCTTTAACATATTATTTCCATTATTAGAAAGTCTGTAAATATAGATTTTATTATGTTATTATATATCTATGTTACTATATTATAAGCTTCACGGAGACAAGAAACCTTTTTGCCTTATTTACTTCTATGTCTGCAGCACATAAAACCTTTGCTGAGGCAAATGATGAGAATTCTGAAAGTAGTTGTTCAATGATAGGCTAAACCATCCGTCAGTTTTTACTTCTCTATAACGTGAATAGTAAGAATAGGGGTCTGTTTAATTATGCTGCTTAGCATGGAATAAGTCCTTTGTGAATAAAAGAGCTAATTTAAAAGATGATAGTCTCACGTCGAATTCAATAACAAATAGAGATAAATTCAAAGAGGGGGATGCAATCAGTTTGTGCAGAAGGGATTTAGAGAAGGGAACAAACTGAATAGATCTGATTGTCTGGTAAAACTGCATGATTGAAACAAAAACCTTGGCTTTGGTACTTATCTTTTAAAAGCTGGCAAAAAGATGTGGATAGCAGGCATGAGCTGCTGAAAGCCATTTTCGTCAAGAAGAATGAACAAAGCTAAAGAGGTGAGCAAGAGCTTTGTATATGGGGGTCAAATTAAAACACTTTTCTAGCAGGAACAGAGAATTTGTGTTGGGCGGGCACTGGACAAATTTGGGTAAGTAGGACATTAAATAGCTTCAATGTTGAAAGCCAGGTAGAAGAGTCCTGAATTGATGTAATCATTCACAAATCTCCCTTTCCATACCATCTGTGATTTCCTTGCAAATCTCTACCTTGAACTATGTTCTGCCATGTCTGCAACTATATGATATTCTCAAAAGTAAGGACTTTATTCATCATTGTACCCCAACACCCAGCACAGTTGCTGACATCTACTAATCACCAAAAATATTTTTAAAAATAATAAGCCATGGGAAACCTCTGAATACTTTTGAATATTAAATTACACGATAATTGTTGTGCCTTAGAAACATGAAATTCAAAGAGGAAATGTAGGAGGCTACTGCCAGAAATTTGGGATTGGTGCGTTGTGGATCTGGATATCAGTAGAGGAAAGTAGGAATAGGGTGAAAGGAAAATTATGAAGAATTCCTGTAAGCAAAGACTCCTCATATCTTATCAACTGATTAGATAAACAGAATGAAGAAAAAAATAAACTTGAGTGAAAAATGGTCCCTATGTTTTGCTTTGGAAAACTAGAAAAATATACATTTTGAAAAGAAACTTCATCATGTTGTAAGTCTAGATGGGTGCACAGTCCACAGATTTAAGAGTTGAATCTTGGCTCTGTTAAGAGATAGGTGTATTTCTGGATTATCTGTGGAAGGGGTTGAAATTCTGGATGGATTATCTCACTATCTGCTTGTGGTTCTTTTTCTATACTGTATTACCCTAGACGTAGAGCTGAAAATATTTTACTTGATTTCAACCAAAATAAAGCACTGGTCTTTATTTTATACCAAATTTCATTGGGGGTTTCAAAACACCTAATAGAGTTTACGCTGTAGCAGTTAAAAGATCAAAAATTGAGTATCAGATATTTATTCTTGGCTTCTTCTCCATATGTTTCAGGCTCTCGCACATTCTCCATTGCCCCCCTTCCTTTTTCTCTTTTCTTTTTCTCTCCCTTCACTTGCTATTCACAAGAAGATAAATCAAAATTTTCTAACTTTGTTACACAAAGCAGTTTATCTTCATTCCTATCTCTTCCACAGAGTCAGCTTGGCGAAAGTTTAGAAAGAATATTCACATTTTGATAGTGTGGTGGACACAGAGAAGCACAGCTCAGATTCCTCCTCAAGGAAGGACTAGCCTATTAGTTATGATGAGTGTGGTTAGCTGACAGTGTCTAGTTATTAGCCTCTTCAGGGTCCCTCAGCATTCAAGCTGAGATCTCCTCCTCTTCGGAAGCCAAGAACTTAGCGAGATGATTGATGATGGTACATACGTGGGGCTAGCCATTTTCAACTAAGGCAGGACACCTCTAATGGGCAATGTTTGCTCTGGAGCTAGCCATTGGGCTGGCAACGATTTGTGAAATTGGGCATGATCTAACAGCTCACTCTGCCTTGTCCTGCTTCATACTCTTTTCTTTCACAGCTGCTAATTCCCAAATCCTTTTGTACTCCTAACTTCATCTTAATATCTGCTTCCCAGAAAAATCAACCAGTGATAGCTGGTGTCAAGAGCACTCTGAGAAAGCCGGTGCTAGAATGGAGTTTTGCAGAACCTTTTTAATCACTATCTAGCTGGAAATGAGGATCCTGTTCTTAGGATGAAGTAATGTGTAGAAAGCTCCTGCAACATAGTGGCTGTTCAATTCTTAAAATTATTACCTGTGATGAGATGGGATGGTGGGCAAGTAGAGGTGAATATAGTGTCACAATCCAGGCATTTAAAGTGTATCATTGGAGAGAGGAGTATAAACATAAGGATAACAGAAATGAATGGTTATTGCCTTGATTCAGACTAGTCATGAAAAGCTGACGGCTATTAACAAACAATGTAAAACTAACAGAAAGCCAGAGAGTCTTGTTGGCAACTGATATAAAACCTTCTTATCTTGCTCTTAGCAAACAGATAAAGCTAAGATTAAGCCCAGGATTTGAAAAACAGGGTGCTGAAATTCAAAGATCACTGAATGCGCAACCATAACAGATTTGTTATACCAAAGACAGGGCCCTAGTTGGGAAACTCCAGCACTCTGACCCAAGATGGGGACATCTAGGAGGATCCCCTGGAAGGTTTTGACTTCCTAGACTTCTCATAATATTCTGGGCCTTCAGAAATGGCCCATCTTATGCCATTAAAATCTAGCATTCCTCCAATATCAGAAAATAATGCAAAAAGATTTACTCCACAAGGCAACTGTTGCTCACTCAGAAGCTCAGGATGGTCAACTCGTCTCCTGTCCTCCAGAACGATAACCAGAATTAAGTCACAGCATAATCCATCCAGTTGTTGATATGTTTGAATTGCCATGACGGATGGTTGAGAATGGAATTAAAAGACTTGGGAAAGTATATCTTATGTTAAGCTGTTTCAGATACAGAAACTATTATCTGAAGAGGTGACTGGGTCTCCGTAATGAAAGATGCTGCAAGCTTGGCAAGGATACACTGTAATGTTTTCTGCAGGCCTTTCCCAGAGTCCCATGATCATTAACTTGAGCCATTACCTATCGGCCATTTACTATGCACTGGGGAAAGGGGACTACACAGACATTTTGAGGACACTTGGGAACAGAGGTTGGCACTAATCTCTGGAGAACTGAAGTGGCCTTATGGATCCCCTGATAAGTGAGGTCATATGGATTCAGCTAATCGATTCCTGAATAAAGTCTAACATAAGATGGCCTGCTGAATTCACAGACCCGCACAATGGGAATCTCCCTGATATCTGAATATATATTTGGCATTGATGTTTTTAACCATTAGAACAACAGTTGAATGTGTGTTATTCACCTGTGGGGATAACAGTATCATAGTAAGGAAGGCCACAGAGAAGTTTTCGAAACTACCACTCTCTTCCAGCTAAGACACTAAAACAAGCAACAAATACATACCACATATCAGAGGGAGTCACAGAGATAAGTACCATACTGAAGGATCTAAAGGATGCAGAAATAGTGGTCTGTATCATACCTCTCCTTAATTTATCCATCTAGTCCCTGTAGACACCAGATGGATCCTGAATCCCAGGAATGACTGTAGACCACGATGGACTTAACCATGCAGTGCTTCTAATGACAGCTGTTGTACCAGATATGGTATCTTTGGTAAAGCATATTAATATATCTCAGGTATATTGTATGTGTCCACTGATTTAGTAAACATCTTTTTTGCTGTTCATTTAAGACAGAGCATCAGAAACAATTCTCATTCTTTTGGACTAAACAAGAGTATCCATTTATAGTTTGTCCCAGGAGCATGTTAACTCTACCACCACTGTTATAATATATTAAAAAGAGATCTAGATTATTTGAACATCCTGCAGAATATCACATAGATCCGTTACATTGATGGCATTATGTTAGTCAGGAAAGATAAGCAAAAAGTGGCTCCTACGCTGAGGTGTTGGTAGGATATGTATATTCTAGAGGCTGGAAGGTAAACTCTATAATGAGTCAAAGACGTCTCATTATAGTAAGGTTTTTAAGTATCTAATGGTTAGGGACATGCCCAGACATCCCTTCCAAAGTTAAAGATGAATTGTTGCATCTTGCATCTCCTCCTACATAGAAGGAAATTTAACTCCTACTAGACCTCCTCAGATTCTAGAGAAAATACATTTTGCATCTATGAATACAGCTCTGGCCATATATCAGGAGACAATTAAGGCTACCACCTTTTTTTTTTTTTACATCTATTTTTTTTCTTATCACTTTATTGAGGTATAATTGACAAATAAAAATTGTATATATTTAATGTGTACAATGTGATATACGTAGTATACAATATATTTAAGGTGTACAGCATTTAAGGTGTACAAAGCTGCCAGCTTTGAGTGGGGCACAGCTCTGCAACAGTTCCAGGCTGAGGTGCAATCAGTGTATTGTGAGCCAATTGACTCAACAGATCCACTGGAGCTGAAGTTTAGATGTTGGAAAAAGATGCATTATGGAGTTTATGGTAAGCCCCAGTGGATTGTGGGGTTCAGGAGCAAGAAAATGCCATCTGCAGCAAAGAATTTGAAGCCATTTAAAAAATAGTTCCTACAGTGCTATTGAGCACTGGTAGAAAGGAGGCTTGACCATCTGTAACTGTCCATCATGAGCTTGGTACTTTCAGATGAACCAAATCATAAAATCCCATGGACTCAGAAGAAATCATAGAACAGATAAAAACACTCTTTTTAAGATAGAAAGAGTATATCTGGGAACAATAGGGAGCAGGGTCAGAGGGCACAAACAAGCTGCATGAGAAAGTAGCCGAGACCCCCAATCCCCCCGCTATAGTGGCACCACTTCCTCTCCTCCAGTTCATACCTATGACTATTTGGAGGAATTATGTACAAACAACTCCAAAAGGAGTAAAATTCCCAAGTTCGTTACATATGGGCTAGCTTATCATGTGGAAGCAGCTGGAAAGGAATGGTAGCTTTTTTACACGCTCACTCAAGGTTAAGCTTGAAAGACAGTTGTGATACAGGAGCATGTGGATATTTACCTTGAATGGAAGGAGAATTAACCTGTGGTCATAATATATACAGACTAATGGGCAGTGACAAATGCCTGAGTCAGCTGGTTAGGGACTTGGGAGGAGAAAGATTGGAAGACTGGCGATAAGAAGATCTGGGATAAAGGCATATGGATGGACGTATGAGAATGAGCATAAAGTGTGAATGCCTACCAGAAAAAATACACTAGAGGAAAGGCACTAAACTTCCAAATGGAAGCAATATTCAATCAGTTAATGTTAGTTGATGCAGAACTTACCTAACCCAGTCCAACTACTCTTACCACTCCCTCTGAATCTCCAAAATGCCAGCAACAAAGATGAATGCTTACCTCCAATATGGCATTACTCTTTGAGCAGACCAAATGGCCAGTTGGTTCCAAGTTGACTATACTGGGTCCTTCTATCAGGTAAGGCCATGTGGATTGTTTTCACAGGAATATACACCTAGTCTGAGTGGGAGGTTACCTTTTATTGCTACTGGGCCTCAGTCAGCACCACTATCCAGGTGCTTACAGAATGCCTAGTTCCACAGGTGTGTAATCTCCAGACAGTTTCTGACCCGAGGATTCACTGGTTGTAATACATAATGTGTCAACCAGATGCTGCTGACCTGATAGAGTGTTAGAATGACCTGCTGGAGGAAAATCTAAAGCACCAGCTTGAGGCTATATCCAGCAAAAATGAAGTATCATCCTCCATCATGCTTTACAGAGACATTTACATGGGTGGAGGCCAGTTATGCTGTTAAATATCTTGTAATGGGCAGGACAACCTCACAAACAAAGAATTATTCAGTCCCAAATGTCAATAGTACCAAGATTGAGAAAACTTGTAATACAAGATCCCAGGCCACAAGAACTTTGTCGCATAGGCCAACAGGTATTGGTAAAATCAGGTTATTGTAAAAATTTAGGGTCACGCTTTCCTATTTCCTGTTCCTTCCTTTGTGGTTGAACTGCTTTGACACTATTCATTTCAACTTGAGTTTAAAATATAGTAATTTGGGAGCAATCTCCAATATTCCAAGAGATAACATGAGAGTTTCTTCTACCATGTCAGAATGAATAAAATCTGTCATGCTAACTCACCAGTGCAAGTTCAAAAGAAAAAGAAAAGGAGGTTTTTAAATAGGAAACTTGTAAAAATGTGAGCATTTTCCCTTGCTGACTAAACTTGAAAACCATTGTCTAACATTCATTTACACAACTCCAAACAATGAACATCTCCTCTGACTTTGAAGGTAAATTATATATAAGGCTATGAAGACAAGAATGGAAAGATTAAAGACTTTTTTTCTCATAAGACATATGTTCTCTTTTAAATGTTATATGTGTTGTCAGTACCATTTTGCACCTTATTTGCTAAGGAAAAGCACCTAAATGGGAAAACATAGGAACAAATAATCAAAAATATCTTTATCACTGTCAAAATCTTACTATTTAATGTATACTGTTTGCTTTGGTAATATTTTCCTTTTTGCTTAATTATTATTAAGCAGTTAGAAAATGCATAGTAGGAAATAAATCTGGTAAAACATTTTGATTAGTGATTTTGCAGATATTTAGATTGTATTCAACAATTCGAGCAATAATATTTTGTTTTATACCATTACCTCATCTATACTACACCAAGATGTTCTGTATATGTAATATAGAGTGTAGTTTCTCCTAATCTTAGCTGCGGTATATGGGATAATAAAGTTTAACACCACAGGGTGTGTGTCTGAATGTACAACCAGTATAGCTGTTTTGCCTGAATTTGCTGGTAATTCTAACAGAGTAGTAAATTCATTTCTCCTGCCAAGACTTTTTATCATTTTTGGCCTGAATTAGAAGAAGTAACCGTCACTTCAAAGAAGAGGTCTTAAATCTAGCTCAGGGTAAAAAAAGAAATGAGATTTGTATTTTAAAAGATTTATTGCAAAATAAACAATGAAGCACACAAGAAAGGAGGGTTATCAAAGAGACACCAGCACATAAATAATGATACTCAATGGGATAAATTATAAAAAGCCTTTTTTATCTAATGTCTAATTTAATGAAGAAAGTGCTAAAAATAAATACAAGTAATTAGGAGTATTCTTACCCTTTCTATTAAATAGTTTCTTGTTAAATACATGAGGCAAACCTAAAAAAAATTTTTAAACATAGGTTAGCATTCCCTCATGCTCCACAATGAAGATGGGAAACTAGTCTCACAGTTAGAGTATATAAGTTCCGGCGGATGTTATTTCTTCAATGCCATAGAGGACCTGAGAGGCATTAACAAAATCCGATAGAGTTGCATATTTTCATAAGAAAAGAAAAATAGCATGTCTTTTTTTCTCTATCTTGTCAGTTTTTATAATCGTGGAATCAAGTTGCTTTGAGTGAAGATAAAAAAAAATTTAAGTTCCTGTTTTTGAACAATAAATTACACAGAGAGAAATAAATATCAACAAATAAAATAGCTTAAAGATTAAAGATGTATTCCAAATCAAAAATTCAGTAGGGGCTGAAGAGAAGAGTCACTATTTAAGTTCAGAATGAATCTTTCCCACTGTGTAGTAAGAGAATACTCAATCTGGAGCTAGAGACTGAATTCAATTTCCAGGTCTGGAATTTATTGTAATGTCAGTTTTTGCTACGTAGAAAACAACTCAGAATATCTTTGTTTTACAACAAGAATCTTTAAGTAGTTCACAGGTCTTGGAGTTTCTGATATTTAACCAATCTTAGCCAGATTACAAGGATTCAACTAGGCTGGGCTCCAGACTGCAGGTAGGTTCCGATCCTCCTACTTGTCTCCTTCTAAGAAAAGTAGCTCCCTAAGCACACTATTTTCATGGCCTGAAAGAAACCCAAGAGGCAAATGGAAGCTGGATGCTTTGGAACTCCATAAGGAAACTAGCATACTGTGATCTATACATGCAACCCATTGGCTAAGACAAGTCACATGACAAGCCCAATATCAATGAGGTAGGCAAATATATTCTGACCTGAAAGAGATACTGCACTGAAAAATAAAAGGGCAAAGGTTGTCCATGTGGGATCCTGTTATACAGGAAGGGAAGAATTCCAGCAATAATTCAGTTTACCACATACGTATGTGTTCTTTGTTTTCTCTATAAAATATTACCTTCTGTGCTACCTTCTTCAGAACTGATGATCCATTTCATAAACAAACACATTGAACACAAATTGCTTGTTTTTATATACGAAGAACTCTGCTAAGTGCTCAACACACAAAAATGTATGAAACACTGCCAAATCTGTTAGCTGACCGAGACATTTTATTAGATAAGGCAGGCCATGCTAACCTCAGGTAATAAGCAGACTCCCAAATGTTAGTAGATTCATGCAATAAAATTTTACTTCTAGGATATACAGAGTATATTTTAAGTTGAAAATTTTTCTTGGTGACTGTCCTCCAAGCAGGAATCAAGTGAACTGGGCTACTGGTATCTTATGCCACCACTCTTATGTGACCTTCCTGGTTGTCACAAAACTGAAAGACAACGTGAAAGTTTGTGTAAGGAGTTTCACGTCCAGGCCTGGGAATGGTGCATATCACTTGTTCCCGCACTGAAGAAGCTGATTATATGGGCATCGTCTAGTCATAGGTCCCAAACTAACCACAAGAGTTTGGATAACATAGTATCCAGAAACGAGTGTTAGGGTTATTTAATATCTAGGCATTCTATGACATAATCCTCCTTTCTGTTCATGAAATACCTATCATATTTCTTTCTGCAGTTAGAACACACTTTCTTTCTCCCTAAAAGGGACAGCAGAGTCCCATCCAGTTATTACATCCAGCTCAAAGTCCATGATCTTTAAGTCATACACAGCCCTGTTCATGAGGTCCTGATGACCTATAATATCTCCTAGAAGTCTCAGTGATCATGCCTCTTGACCATGAAATTAAGTTGTCTGATTGCAAACCTATACACTCACCTTCAACGTGTGGAGTAGAGAACAGACAACCAGAATAAATACTCCCATTTGGAAATGAAAATAAGAGGAGACCTTATAGTCATCAGTCTCTAGCAATTCTGAGACACTATTGAGAGGATGCTGTGCAATCTCTCTATCCTAGAAGTGCCAGAAGTTTTTCAATTTTTGGTTATCTGTGAATCTGCTCTATGGGAGAAACAGTGTTGTCCATGGTTTTCCTTGGGCCCTGGCTCCACATTCTGGGAGGTTCTTCTTAGTTCATTATTTACTTTGTCTATATATAAAATAATTTTAGGGGAATATTACTCCTGCAGACCTGTAGAGTTTTTGAAATGTGTCTATTGCTCATGGACATTGAGGTCTTAAGAGTTGTCTTAAGTCTTAAAAATTCTTAACTTTTTTATGGTCCTAATTCTTAGTAGGCTTCAGGTCTATTTGCTTCCAGTCTGTTCCACACTTAAAGTTCTTTAATAGACATAGTTCTCAAATCCACTTATATTTTTCCACTTTCTCTCTCCCATGTCTGTCTCATTCAATTTAATGGTGGCTATCTTGAGGCTTTGAGACTTGGATGGGAAGGCAATAACTTAACCTGATATTTTCCCTGGGTCACTTGATTCAACTGAAAATTTTCACTGGGATTTTTCTAAAAAATATGTTTCTTAATGTCTTACTATTTGGAATTTAGAAGTAGTTGGCCTTTTCCACAATGCAAAGCCCCCAAACTCTTTTGTTTTTCTATTCAGTTTTACTCACAATCTTTTCAATTCTTTCTTAAGCTAATTCTTTTTTATAATTCATTTTCTGTTTAAACCAATAATAAGCAATAAATTGTGTTAAAATAATGATTTTCAACTTCTTTCTCTAGACTCGTAAGCTTAACAGGCCCACAGTCTGTTTTCAAAGTTATCACAGGTAATCAAGCATTTTGCAACTGCATGACACAATTCACCAGGTTTCTAGTTTCTGATTTCAGTTTCTTCTTTGTCCACTCTCTGCCTTCTAAGCCTACAAATTTCATTTTTCTTGTAATTTCATGTCAACAATTCAAATTACCAATATCCTTATTAGTTAGTGTAGCTTAGTCTATGATGAATTAATTAATAAATCATACCACTTAGTGGCTGAACTCAACAAAATTCTTTTCTTATCCATTCAAATTTCAAGGTGTGTCAGAGATTCTCTTGGGGACTTCCTTCCAAAGCTGACTGAAAAAACTAGGCTGTTTCTACAGGTAATGTCACCACCTTCAATATAACTGCCCTGATCATCACTGAAGTAGAAGAGATTATGGAGGACCACACAGCAAGCCTTAAGCATAGGCATAGAACACCCTCTACCCACATTACCTTAGACAGAACCCAGACATATGGCCCTACTTAACACAATAACTGCAGGTGAAAATGGGAATTGGAATCTTTCTATAGATGTAGAAAGATGAATTGAGTTTGTTGAGCATATTGCCAGTTTTGCCACACACACACACACACACACCCCTACAAAACCTTAATACTATGTGATTTGAGTGTAACATGAAGATCAAAGAATGATCAATATGTAATGTAAAACAATGCACAAATTCAAACAATTTTGTTAGGTTATTTTTGGGTTTTGGTGATAATTGATAATGCATATTCATTTGAGAAATATTAGAATATACCCAATAAATCCAATTTCTACACAGAAATAGATAAAACACTTACATAGCCTATACAACTCTTGCTATTTGAATTTTAAAGAATCCTAATGAAGCTATAAACAGTCATATTTAATATAGAGTAAATGACTCATAGGTCGATCTAATGGTCATTAATAGTCCCCAGATCAGAACCACATGAACAATGGATCAAGTCATCTTTTAACCTAAATTTAAGTAAATAAATTTACTTATGGCTATTGTTTCTAAGATAGTAGAAGGAATTAAAATAAAGAGGCAAAAAGAAAACGTCGTAGCCATTAGTATCTTATAGCCATATTATTTTGGTTGAATATTCATTATATACTATTTAATATAAACAGTAATATGCAAGGACAAATGATAGTTTAGCCAATCGCTGTATAATACTTTATATGTAAACAAAATGCTATACGTATAGTGATAGTGAAAGCAAAAATAAAGTAGTTTCACAGTGCATATGGGAATGACAAGGAATCAGAAACTTTTCAGGTACTGTATTCAAGAGTTTGGATTCATTTATTCATTCATTTTTTCCATTTATTCAAAAACATTGAATGAGTTCTCATGACTGCTAAGCTCTGTTCCAGGCACAAATTTATATTATAACATTTTTCTACAGAATACCAGACATGAATAAATGAGAAAAGAGGGCAGGATGCATTTCTTAGCTCATGTATGTTTTAACTTTTGTATTTATGATGAACAGAAGATATCCTTAGTGAAATGTAAAGTAAATTACAGGACCAGGAATCACAACACTCTTCCACATCTTGACTCCATCATTTTCCAGCCATACAACCTTGGACAAGTAACATAAGCTCCTGTAATTACTAGTCAGTGACTGGTTTTGGATAATAGAGGAAATAATAACAACTCTTTCCATGTCACAGAGTGGTTCTAAGGATCAAATGAGATAACGTACGTAAAAGTAGTTTGAAACTAAATTACTATACAACTTTAAGGTATTGTTATTGTTTCCAAAATCACCTTGATGGATTATGTTTCAGGTGAGGCTTTTATCTTTTCCTATTATTATCACTTTTTTAATACTTGCACTTTAGGCCATAAGATAGCCATTATTCCTAACCTTTTCTCTTTTTATTCTTTCGATTTCTCATGGTGCATTACTCCCATAAAGCTATCTTTTCTTAACATGCAAAATGCATTTATGATCTTGACTAAAGTAAGACAGGCAATATAATAAAAGCGTATAAAAGATGTATATCTAAAGATCAGGATAAAGGTATGAGTGATTTGTAGTACAACCTGGCATCAAAAGTACTGAATGCTGGGGAGTGTATAAGACATGTGCGAGAATCAATATTAAAACCATACTTAGTATAGTTTAAGAGGGCAATAGTAGCATTCAGGATTGCATTTTACATTTTGCTAATGGATTAGGAAGGCAACTGTCATTTTGAGCTTCTTAGCAACAAAATCCTCTTTATTCTGTAAAGTTGTAAACAAGAATGTCATCGTACTAACATACTTCTCAAATTAGATTGAAATGCGTGGAATGTGACTGACAAAGTGTTTTTCCTGTGAGTTTCCTATATTCTTGTCAATTTCTTTTAATAAGAGAAGTCTGAGTTGAGCTCAATTTTGTTTATAAAATCAATAGTGATGATATTCATGAGGTCTCTCTGAATTTTGTCATAATTGACCAGGAGGTAATAGGTAATTGTTGAATGCAAGTAAGAGAGAACTTATGTTGGGACAATTGATTTCAAAACTATCCAACAGTTGAACTTTTATGTGTTAAAATAAAGACAACATGAGTGGTTTATGGAAGTGATAAAAAATAGGTAAGGCACCTGATAAAAATGAGTATTTCCTTATTGACCCCCAATTCACCTAGCTTCTTCTTAAATATTTTTAAAATATTTTTAGTTTGTGTCGGTGTAGTGGGAAGTAAGTCTTGAAGAATACGTCTGAAAATGATCATCCTAGTTACATCAAACAGAAGGGTTATAGGTGGTTATTTATATTTTACTCATCTTTTTAAATACATTTTTCCCATTATTACAAGTGCCATATATAACAAAAACATGTGAAGTAATATTTCACTATATTTTATTCTGTATCTACTGATTTTCATCTATCTGACAAAGAAATTCAATTACCAATATCCTATCGATGAAATGAAAATTTATTTTATTGCCCTTAATAAATATTTCTAAATTTCCATCATCTCTTTCAAAACCATGATACTGTTTTCTGACTACCTTTAATGGTCAGCCCTCTCTCCAATAAATGTAAAAAGCTATGAAAATTTGTATGGCTCAATAAAACCACCATGAGTAGGAGGGTGACGTTCAAAGTGCTTTTCCTGCTCATACCAGCCACAATTGTCATATTTGAAAGACAGTTCTTGCATGAAGAGAGGTGAAAGGCCCAGCAGAAAAGTTGTATGACTGCATTTTTGTTAACCGTTAAATGACAGGTACAGTGGTAGCAGCCAAATTTAAATCAATCATAACTAAATCTAACACACATTCTTTTGGATGTGGGAGAAGACACTACTGAAAATCTGGGATAAAATGAAAGAAAAGTATAATGTGCTTTAACTAAACACATGCACAAGAGATAGAGTGAATTATCTACATAGTATTAATGATGATTTTCTTTTCTTGCCTTATTCTACCTTATTCCTTTTAGGTTCCTCTAGTATCAAATTCCAGTACTACCCTCTTCTTTTCCTGATCTGCATAGACAAATATAACTAGTTACATTACTGAGCAAGTTCAGTGTCCTTCAGCAGGCAAAGCCTTTTGTATGAACCTAATAATTGCCACATTTTTACCTCCTGACTTACTTTTCCCTGGTGTTTTTAGGAAACCTGAAAGCAATCGAGTGAATTAGCAAGCAAAGACCACAGCCATCATTCCCATTTGCCCTGCACTTTGGATTGACAGGGTAATTGTCAAGAATGACTTAGCTGGTCAGATGTAAAAGCATAGAACACTAGGTGAAAGCTATTCTGCAACTTGAGGCCTGCGTTGACCTCAAGCCAATTATCCAACATCCCAAAGCATGAGATGGAAACTGAAGACTTGAATAAATATCCTGTAGGATTACTAATAAGAATAGAGATAATGTTTATAAGTCTTTCACTTAGTGCCAAGTACACAGAGGACATTCAGTGAGACATGGCTACTATTAGTAAAAAGAAACATTGTATATTGGAAACCCAAGTTTGATGACGGTACTTAAAAACTTAAAATATTTTTAGGCTTAAGAAAAGTAAAGACGTCATTTGGTGTTTGAGTGCCTCTAGACTGCTAGACACTTTGCAGAGCAGAATTAGAGGCTGTCCTTGACTTACTGCTTACTGAAGTACCTGCGTCTTGCTATTGATTTCACGAGCATGACACAAGCCCCTGGAAAGAAGAGTACGGGTAACAATGGTTTGAAAATATAATAAAATGTAAGACAAAATTGCTTCGGAGATTTTTGCTTGTTTGGGTGTTGGCTTACAAAATATGTCAAGGATCATATGAAATTTGTAATATATTTTCAAAATTCTCCAAGAGAGATGGGATAATTAGCAGTATGTAACATGCCTGTCCATCCCTAAACTGATAGCGTGAAGATCCAGCTAGTTATCAAACTCATAAATGTAGTGCTTACTATGTCAGGCGTTGTTCTAAGGCATTCACATAAAATATTTTATTTCATTTTGATGATTCCCTGAATTATTTTCCCCACACTTTTATCATGAGGTTCTGAGGGTTGTAGAAAATAATTATGTAAAGATATACTTCTCCCTGTAATCGTCACCTTTGTCAATGAGCTCTCCAATATCACAACCTAGAATTCCTAGTTATTTTAGCAGCAACTCACTCTTAAGTCTTTTACCTAAGAAGTCATCAAATCCTATAGATATCACTCTAGTTTTCTTAATGTAATTGCCTTTTAGTTGTTGCTTTTTTTTAGTCTGGACTACCATAAAATCCATCAAACTGACTCGCCATCACAAATCTCTCTGCCTTCAATTCTTCTCCACGTGGTTGTACAATTATCTCTTTAGAAAAAGATGTTTGTGTCATTCCTCTGCTTTAAAGCCTTTTCTAACTCCTTAGCAAGTCTTCCGTGGCTCTTCACAACAGGCATCTTCCCAGCCTTGAATCTCAATGCTAGCTACTCCTCACACTAGCACCCGACCCCAAGCTTTAATACATCCATCACATATAAATACACTCTGAATGTTTGCACCTGTAGCATCAAACCTCTAATTACTCCCTAAACACAATGGCAGATCATGTCACTGCCATTTGTTTGGACTACCCTCAAGATTACTTGTGGACTTTCCCTGATACAACCCCTCTGTAGGATGGAGTCCTTGTGACTTTATGACTGAGATTGATTTGTAGGGAGCTTATTGGGAATGCTTTCAGCAACAATGCATGTAAGAAATGAAGGAAGCAGTCTTGGTCAGATGGGGAGTTGAACTGCGATACAGTTAGAGCAGAGCGCTCAGCCAATCTGACGGGGTTTCTTAGAGCCAGGAGGAACATTCAAAGATGTCTCCACTTGAAGAAATGGGAGCAGGTCATAGAACAGTATTGAATAAGAGTTTTCTCTAGGGAAGAAGTATAATCTTCAGCAAAGTGGATCTCTTCGGCTGAGGATAATTCCTGGTGAAGGATTCAGCGGCGATCTGCTAACAGGGAGAACGAAGGCCTCAGACCTGAAGGAGTTTCTGGGTGGCACATCACCGCACTCACTTGACCCCCATAGTGTGGTTAGTCATTCCAGTCTATGTCCCAGAGTGTTTGGTAGAAGTCCCCGTCCCAGCAGATGCCACATTGCATTCCAGTCATACTTGAATCCCTTATCATGCTATGAACTCTCCCATGGCTACCTTTGTGTCTTCAGGAGCCACCCCAGCTTGCATTATAGTGCCTTGCACAGTGGAGGCTTTTAAAAGGAATAAAAGAATACGTTGAATAACAGCTGGATTCACAAGAGAATAAGATAACCTACACCTGGAATAACAGTACCTGATGTTCTGTGCTACCTTGTAAAATGGGTATAAGTTGTGCCATCGTAAAACAGAAGTTTTAATGAGCATTGCTATTTGGTTAAATAGGTTTTTAGGGAGGTAAAGGCAGCATGTTGACAAGAGGTTTAGCTTGTAAAGAAATCTCTACAATGGAAAAAGTAGTTTAAGAGGCATAATGAATTACCAATATTAATTAGAAGTCAGAAAGAGGAAGATCTGAAAAAGCTACATATTTGGAGGAAAGAGTGATCAGGGACTGTTAATTTGAAGATTGACTGGGGAGAAGTGGAATGAGATATGGACCAGAGGGATAAATTGTTCGAAACTCTTCAGAATCAACTGAGCTAACGATGACAAATCAAACACTGTTACAAAACCACTGCAGTGATGGAAATAAATTCTCGAATAGCTCCTTGGGTGATTACTTTGGTAAAATATATTGATGTTTCTGTTGGTGTAGGAACTGTCACGTCTTTCTGAGGAAAAAATGTAAGTGGCACGCCCTCCACAGACCTGGCATATTGTAGGCTCACAATAAATGTTTGTTTGCGACCTCCTTCCCTCACAGGTAAAGGTATTAAGTCAGCCTTACCCTTCACTTCAAAGATGTGCTAAAGTGCATAGAACTATGACATTCAGGGATCCTGTATTGGCCACATGGTGCCTCCCACAAGAGGCCAGCGTCAAACACATGACTCAGTCTGGGACTTCAGACAGTAAAAACAGCTATCTTTCTCTTCTATTCCTCTCTGGGGAGATTCCTTGTTCCTTTCTTTTTTCTTCGCTTCCCTCCCCCATCTGCACAATAAGCATGCAGCTACTGTGGTCATTTTATGGGAACTGAATATGTAAAGATCTTGCTTACAATGTATGTATATATTGGAGGCACAATTAGAACACATCTCTTCTCTCACAATTAAGAAATAAAATTACTTGCCATTCAGTTCAATAAACAGTATTCAGTTTCTACATCTTGCAAAGAAGTGCCCTAGAAAATATGCCAGAGAAAGATGAATAAAACCTAGAAATATTGGGAAAGAAGAGAAATAAACCACCAATGGTTGCAGGGGAGGAAAACAATTCCTCTCCCCTCTAGGTCCTTCTGGCTGGTCTGGGAATTAAATTGATATGGAACAGAATAACAGGAGAAAATCAAAAAAGTTTAATAACATGTGTACATGGGAGAAACCCAGGAAAAATAAGTAATTCTCCAGAAGGACTGAAGCCACCATCTTAAATACCGTCTTCAGCTAAAGACAAGGGAGGATGTTGGAGGTAGTCGTTTGAGACTTGAAAGGGGAGGAAGGCAATTCACATGGAGATGGAAATGCAAATGTTTGTTAAACAAATTTTTGCTGGGCCATCTATAGACAATGTGACCCAAGAGATAAAACATTGGTAAAAATGAGCTTGCTGGTGCCTTTCTATCATACCTATTTTACATTGTACTGTAATTATCTTATGGTATTAGCTCCTTCCTAGAACAGGCCTTCTATCTTAAATTCTTTTAGGCAGTTAGGAGGAAGGTCAAAGTTTCGGAGTCTTTTGTTCTTAAAAATAATCAAGCCAAAGAGGCATTTGGGCTGGCAAATTCTGATGCCCCACATGGTAATGGACAGAAGAATGAAATACGTATATGGTTGAGGTACAATTAATGTGCTATGAGAACAAACAGGTTAGAATGACTGCTTTTGACCTAAGAGAGATCAGACAATGCAGCACTTTTCAGACCTTCTGAGTGCCCCTAATCACTAGTTAATTGACTCCTGCATCTAAATCTCTGTTGTTGGCTCTGTGTGTGTTTCCTGGTAATTAACCACTTTCCCAGTTAGTTCTATGTATTTTCCATCTGTGCCTTTTGGGATGCAGGAAAGTTATTTTAGGATGATCACACACACACAAGTCTGAGGAATGCGAGTTTTGTAATGAGCAAAATTTGGCTAAAAAGAGACTGAACAATGTGACACACATCTTGGTATCGAATGTGTCTTGGAGTCCAACAGTAAGAAATATGGTGGAAAATACCTGGAGAAAGCAACAAAGGTTATAAGAATGATTTTGAGGAAGATGGTTGCAAAGATAATCTCTAAAAATAAGATTCCATTCAATCATGATAGAATTAGTATGATATAGCAACTAGAGTGATAGCATCTAGGACAATGACTATTCGAGACAGTTTCAAGACATCTAGAACACAGCAATAGAAAAGAAATGCCAGATTTGGTGCCAAAATTCAATCTGAACTTGGAGATTGTAACAAGAGATTGACTAAAAGACTGGAGATTGAGAGAAGTTTAGCTGGCCTGAAGATAATGTAGTCTTAAATTGAAAAGTCAAAACATGTGTTTTGCTGAGTTGCAGAATGATTCACAACACACTCTGATGTGTGAAGGAAATATAGATTCTGTATTTTTTCTATAACTGCCCCATCTTCCTCACTACCCTCCAAAGGCTAGGTAGAAGGAAAAGAAAGTAAAGATTGCTTTTATTTGCTAATCTCAGGACAATCCAATCAGTAAATTTTTTACAATTAAAAAATGTGTCTTTTTATGTGACTCAAACGCATCAATCTTCTCTTATGTTTTCTAAGATGTCATCTGGTATATAAGAGGAGAATCATGGCTTACAACATGATCCTGTGAGATTGGGTAAATGGTCTTGTTCTGCTAATTTATAATGTGCTCTGCTGGAGTGCTAAGGTATGGTTTACCTGATTTTCTTTTTTTTCTTTTTGCCTGATTCTGTTGGCAATAGCCGCTAATTTCTAAAGCAAGTGATTTCTTATTCTTTCTTTTTTCCTAGTGTCTAGGGACCCTCCTGGTTGAATTGACCTTTTTAATTTCTGCTGCTGCTCCCGTCTGGCTCATAGTCTAATGGTAGCATCTCTTATGAGATTACCTTGCCCTCCTCTACAGGAGGCCACATTGACCTCTGATCCTCTGTGTGTCAGTGACACACAGGATTAGAGAGGCATTTGGAAGTGTAGGCTAGACCTTCTCATTGCCTGACAACACCGTCCACCTCCCAACTATGCCAAAGCCTCCAGTTTTAGCTCAGGGACACTCTATGCAGGAGTCAGCTCCCTGTATCCTAAATGAGTCCTGGGTACTCTCCCACACAAAGTTGACTTCAAACTCAAACTGAAACTTGTCCCTCTAACCACTGCATGCTTTGCAATTCCAGGGCCAGAAAATCAAGGCCCATGCTGCCCTAGTCTACACTTCTTCAGTCTCCTTGCTCCTCTACCTTTTTCTTCTAAATTTCTGTGGAATCATAAGTAACAGAATTTTCATTTATTTCTCCTCCTTGTCTTCCTAGGACTTCTACTATATCAAACTCTACCCTCTATGCTCTCAAGCCCAGAAAATATATGTTCAATAGAAAAATGGAAAGACAATCCTTTCTCTCACAGCCTGGTTTTTAAATCTATAGACTTCAACATTCTATTTTGAACGTGAGTTTATTAATAGTATCTCGTTCTTTTTCTTTGTATTCCTTCTGAGCCATACTGATGCTGTTAACGGAAGTACCATGGGGGTTGACTTTGAAGGTATGGAGGGCCTTTGGAATTTTTACTACGTGCTTCTTACCCCCCATGTGAAATAAATCAGATCCTTTCTCTTTAAAATATGCCTAGAAAAGATATCAAAGCAGGCTAAATAAAAGCCACGTTACACAAAGTATAAGACTAGGGACGAGGACTTTTTAATTAAGCGTATTCTGTTTAGTTACACTATTCCTGTTTTTCTTTTGAAATTGAAGTTATTGAATATCTTCAGGTTATATACTATAAGCTGATTCCTCCATAGAGTAATCGTTGGAAAGTACATATCTGAATTAACAACAATAGAAAAAACCTCTTACTGTCTGTTATTTGGGGATGAGGTGTTTTTATGATTTAAACATGTAATATTTTGAAAAAATACTCAGGAAAAAGTTATGTAAATTTACAATACAAATAAGAAAATACTGTATTAAAATAGAGCCTTGATTGGTACAAGATTGAGAGAGAAAATAAAAATAAGGAGCCTACTTCTAATTATAGTATTTTATAGTGTAAATAGAGCAGAAATTAGAATGACCAGAAAACTAGGAAATAATGCTGACTATTGTTTACCAGATCATAAATCAGAATGATGCTATTTTTTCATTCTGTTTCATCTGAGCTTCAGTGAAAATTTTGTGCCCCTAACTAACCATATAGAGTTATGTTTTAAAATATTTTTTATCAGGGAGCACAGATTCCCCAAGTGTGAATATTCGAGAAATGCGTGTCCTTCACCTTCTTGGCTTAAGAACAGGTTTGTTAGCAAGAGAATCCACTTACCCTTGGGCAGCATGACCTAACAAAGCAGATTTGTATTACATAGGATACTTTTTTAAATAAGCTTTTAGTTTTAGAGTTGTATTAGATTTAGAGAAAAGTTGTAAAGATAGTACAGAGAGTTCCTATATACCCCACACCTAATGTCCTCCACTGTTAACCTCTTCCATAACTAATAGGACATCCATTACAACTAATGAACCAAAATATACAACTAACGAACCAATAGACATTTGACTGCAAATGACAGAAGATGAATTCAAAGTAGTACTCGTAGTATCAACAGTAGTAGTCGTGATAACTGAATGGTCTAAGAATAAATCAAGCTTTAGGTCTTGTTGGAACCAAACCTCAAACACTGTCATCAAAATCCATCCCTATTTTTTTTCTTTTTTGCCTTGATTTGATTCTGCATTCCCTTTGTTAGCATCATTCAGACAGAAATTCCCAACAGACAGGAAAGATATGCATAACAGTTTCAGCCTCACATCTGTATTCTCAGTCTCATTGGACTGACTTAGGTCATGTGACCCTTCCTGAGTCAATCATCAAGAGAAATTGAATGTATGGATTGGCTAGACCAGCATCACATCCTACGCCTGAATGCAAGGATGAGGTTTGCTTCCCTAAATAACTTAACCCAGTTGTGGGACAAATGTTTCTCATGAGTAAATTAAGTTGCTGATAGAATGAGAAAGTATACATACTGCATAGCAGGAAGACAAAACCATCTGATCTCTACTATAATGTGCATATGGGCAGAAGGATTAATCTTGAAAGAGTCTCCAAGCATACTAGTCTGCAATCACTCCTAGTCTAAATTGCATCTAAAAAAATGTATAATTGAGTCTTTCTATTTCTATGGAGAAAAAGATGTAGGAGAGAAAAACCGTTCTTTTCTTTTATATTGGTTATCTTGGAAATTTATTGTCTCTGTTTTTAAGTAAAAATAAGAAACCCAACTCAGATTCAGTATTTACTGAATATTTCCCTCATTGCTTTATGACATAAAATATCTCAAGTTCCTCTAGCAATATTTTTCTGATACTCTGTATATACAGTATTTTACAAGATTAAATAATAACTAGGGATATTTCAAGTTTTTATTTAGGTTACAAGAATTTTCCTTCATGAAAATAACAACAATAGCTAATACTGATTGTATAGTCCAAGAACTGAAAAATATTTACAAACAAGATATCTTATAATTTGTAGAGCAACCAGTTAAGATTGTATAAGTATTAGTTCCAGCTTATAAAGGAAGCAACTGGGTCAAAGGGACAAAGTTAAGAGGTCATATAGCTAGTGAGTACTTTTATCAGAGCCATTTAAACTTCCCTTCCTATCTTTGCTTCACCTGTTCCAAGGGCTTTGACTAATTTTGCACCCCCAGTCACAGCCACAGAGATCCCCTTTGTGTGGATTCTAACCAAATTCAAATGGCTACAGCATTATCATTCCTCGCCTAATGGGCCCAATGCACAACTTTTGCCCTTTGCCCAGACTTCCTGTTGATGCTGAAGCATAAGACACCCTGGGGGCATTTGGTGCTTACACCAAAGCAACGTGGAAGTGGGAAGAAATTATAACACTGAAGGTGAATCTTTGACCAACAGGAGATCCAGCAAGAAGAGAATAAATCCTTCTCCATTCCTCTCCCATGCATAGCCTGTCCTGAGAAGCAGTCATTAATAAGACTTCTTGGGAGATATTGCCGTTAGATCAAGCAATCAATCACACTTAATACCACGTAGTGTTAGCTTGGGTGTGCACCGCTGTATCAACTCTCTCTTCTTCCCTCTCTTACTGTTCTTTGTCCTCACCTCTGCTCCCAAGTATTGTACTCTTGAATAAAGCATTAGCACATAAGCCTTTGCTTCGGGCTCTGTTTCCAAGAACCTCAGTCTAAGACCATTGGTATCAGGAATGGCCATAGAAAATGGACGCTCAGGATAATATATTGGAGCTGCATTAGTGACCAGTCTCACAGCAATAAGAATCCTTTGCTAGTGTTAAGAGGGGCTTGTGATCAGCTCTGGCATGCCATGACACCATGATTACTAAGGCTTTCCCTTGTGGTTAATTGGGATAAGGTGTGGGTGGAAGATAAGACTTTAGGATATGCAGTGACTGTATGCTTATATGGTATGAGGGCAATAATAATTATAAGGATTGTGGATTGGGCTGGCTCATGTTAATAATACTGGAAGCTTTGAAAGAGAAAATTATAGGCTTAGAGCAGCCAATTGCCAACTTGAGGCACTCTGTGAAAGCCAGAGGACCTCTATGGCTTCATTTATGCAGAGCCTGAACATCTATTGGTACAGGGCTTTTTGCAGAAAATCAGACCCAAGATTTAATTTTAAGTGTGACAGAGCTACAAAGGATACCAAATATGTTGGCTTGAGAGATCTCATCTATTTAGTTCAGGATTGTGGTTGGAAAAGAGCAAGATTTTGAGAATTGCCCTGAACAAAAGCAAAAACAGTTCCTTCCCCTTGACAGGAGAGAGCAGTTTTTCTGGCTTGGAGCACATGCAAGGACTTCATGGAGGCAGATGCCTCCTAAAGCTTACTCTTCACGAGCTGCCGTGCCAACACTTACTATTTCCAGGCTCATCACAAAGCAAGGGAATTCAGTACTTCCTCCAAGACAAAGTTATTTTATCACCAATTGGACTTGTAGGACCTGATTAATATATACAGAGTAGGAACTAGGGAATAATTGTGGTAGTGGATCCTGAAAGTGTCAGAGCATAGTAGTAAATGTAAAGCTTGGCACAGGTTGACTTACCCAGGAAACAGACTCTGAGATGGCAATTTGCATGCAAGAATTTTATTGAGGAGTGCTCTTGGAAAGAACACTTATTAGGCAGATGAGGAGCAGAACTATGCAAAAGGAGAAGCTGAACTGCAGTGATGCAGTTGAAGAAGGGGTCTCAGTCAATCCCACAGAGAGTTCTGGAGTTGAATGAAATCTAACTTGTCTGGAGTTGAAGCAAGGAAAAGGGCCTTTGAATTCCTTCATAGACCAGTCTTTGATGTAGGCTTATCACTGGAGGGAGGGGATCTCTGTGGCCAAGGGCAATTCTCAGTAACAGACTGAGCTATGAGGCATCAACCAAGACGGCCAACAGCTGGGAAAAATCATACCTCAGTCCTGAGTGAAGAACTGGGCAGAACACCATAGCAAACACTATAATATGGGCAAATTTATTGAATTTGAGGCATTTACTCCTAAATTAAGAGTCAGTGTTCTGTGAAGAAGTAGGATAAATCCTCATAATCTGTTGAGATGATTCTTTGAAGCTTGGCCTACAGTAAATGAGGTAGAATGTCAGTACCTCCTTGCCAAAATATGAAGGAAGAAAGTGGTAATGTTAGAATAGATTGTCATGTACAACTTGAGAATGCACTATTAAACTATTTTCCCAAAGTATTCCCAGAGGCCATTCCCTTCAATGAAGCAATACAATATGGAATGCATTGATAGGGTATAAAGGAGAAAACAATGTCCTTAAGAAACCTAAAGTTTCCTGTCCTCTGTAGAACTTGAATGACGGTGGGAGAGGATGCCATGAAACTGTACTCTCTGGGATAAGTAGGAATAATGGGATTCTAAAAGTATGGGTGGCAGCACTTAATGTTTGGAACCAAGATAGATTTAATTACTCTAATGGGTAACATGGCAGAGTGGAAATCAGGATGTCTTGATACACAGGTATCTGTGATGATGGCAAATAGATCATAGTGTCCTAGAGGAAAGATAGATGATAAGCAGAGTAGTGTGTTGCTTGACCTCCATAATAAAAAATAAATAAAATGAAAGCAAGTAAACTGATAACTGGCATCAGTCATCAAAATGGAAAATTGTAGTTCCTCACAAAAATTCCTGACTTAAGTCAGTTCACAGACCAAGAAGCCATTGTTTGAAGGGGAATCCAGGACCCCTTGAGAATAGACTCTGCAATATCCCTGCAAGTAAATTAGGTAAATACTCCTCGTATCTTTTCCAAAAGGGACTTGTGGCCAATACTAGGATAGCTGTGTAGTGGGAAACAGGAATGACAAGTATTTTAAGGACTGTTAGATAAAGATTCCAAACTGAGGCTGATAATGGAGGGACTGAAATACCATGAGTGGAGGCCATGAGTGCCAGGTGATAGATGGAGTTTTGGCCCAAGACTGTCTAACAATGCGTTGTATCCAACATGTCCATACAACTACCCTGCAGTATTTCCCTGATCCCCAAGTGGATAATTGAATCTGATATACCTAACAGCTGGCAGCATCCTCACATAGATTTATGATCTGTGGAGTAAGAGCCATTATGCTAAAAAAAAAAAGCAAGCAGAAGCCCTCCTCTAATTTAGAGAATATATAAAAGTGATACTATATTGCATGAGGAACTACAATGACAAACACTACCATCAAATACTTGAGGAGTACAGGGATAGTGGTTCCCATGATATTCCCATTCAATTCATCTACCGGACTGCTAGAAAAAAAAATCAATAAAAAAATTGATCCTGATTGGTAGATGGCTATGGACTGACTAGCCTACTCTTACCTAGGGTGTAGCTCCAATTGCAAGTACATGCTTGATATGGTGTGTTTATTGGTGCAACTCCACATGCCTCTGGCACTTGTCACTTATGAATTGATTTGGCATTGCATTCTTCTTGAACCGTGACAGTATAGGGAGAACAAAAAGCAGTTTGTCATCACATGGTAGGGGCAGTAGTACACATTCACTGATTGCCCCAGGCCGATGCTAATGTTCATGCTCACATTCGTGATATACACTACAGAAACATTTATCCTCTTGCTATTGTGCACAATATCATGCCAGTCTACTATAGTGTATTGTGCTAATTTGACCCAATAATCAGGAACTAACAAGTCTTCTATATGCCCTAGGAAGACACCAGAATGCCAGAGAGTGAAAGAAAATACTGTTGAAGATGCCAGGGCCTGCATATCAGTGAATATTTTAGGGGTTCAAGTCAACTGGAGTGTATCACAGCATTCTTTCTAAGATGAATAAAAATTTAATGCACCTCGCATTTCCTGTTTACAGTGCTTTGTGGGTCTCTTTGGATTTTTTGAGGCAGCATATAACATACCTCAGAATACCATTATGATCCATTTATTGGGTGACTCAAATAAATGTCAGGTTTTTAGTAGAGTCAAGAGCAAGAAAGTATTTTGCACAGCCAGGACTGTGGTGCAAGCTTCTCTCTTACTCAAAGAATGTGACTCAGAAGATCTGATAGTACTAGAGATATGTCTGGTATATTTAGAATGCTATATTGACTCTCTGGGAAGCCCCAGCAAGAAAAATTGCCATTTAGAATCCTAGGCTATAGAGCAAGGTCAAGCTCTCTAAAGCCAAGAAGTTAATCTTCACTGAAAAAATAATTCCAAACAGGCTACTAGGTCCTAGTAGAGAGAGATCCTGACCATGGGATATGAAATGCCTGTGTAACCATATCTACTTATCCTAACTTGGATGTTATTAGACCTGCTCAGTCACAAGTTTGAGGGTTTGAAGCAATAACCCATTGTACAATGGAAGTGGTATGTGGAATCTGACCAAAGCAGATCTAGAAAATATGAGAAATTCAGATGAACTGGTGGCAGTTCAACTCCCATATCATCTACCTCTATTGCCTTGACATCTCTCCCTCAAGGTCACATGTAGGGCCTTTTGGGAGTATTTCCTGTGAAGAACTGATGTACAATATAAAGAAAATGAGGCCTGCTGCACAGATGACTTGGCTTAAAGGAGATGTTGCCCTTAAATGAAATTCTGTGACTGACTGGACCTGTAGATCACCTCTTGGGGAAGTGAGCGCATCTTACAACTATGGAGGTACCATATTGTATTAAGTAGCTGGATATTATGGAGAGCATCGGCAGATCTAAACACAGGTCAATCAGACAGACACGTCTCATGTGATATTGCAGATCAGTTCAACCTCACTATCTCTGGAATCTTTGACTATTTGTTCCAACTAAGACGTTATTGTGATAACCCACTCTGTGTGAAACTCCAACCAGCTTCATCAGGTATAATTCAACAGTTTCTCATCTCACGGATGTTCTGAGCATCTTTCATGTCCTACTTTGGAGCTCCCCTGTTCTCTGAAGAATGAGATGCTATGGGTCTATTCAGGGCTGCCACACATGCAAGCCAGAAATGCAAATGAAATCACAAACCAGGAGGTGAAATTTGATCATTAAGATACGGGAGCAAGAGGATAAAGTTTTCTATTTTCCAAACTTGGGAATAAGTGTCCTGAGGAAAACCCTGTTTATTTTATCTTTTGGATGATAGCCTCATGAGTTTGAGTCATGCTTGACACTAAGTGATGGCAGGCTTAGTAACACATTCTTATACATGCTGTCTCTCTTTTATTTTCCTTTTCCTTCACTTCTGTTTTTTAGTAAAGTAGTGGTGCTGAAACCTTTGCTTCAGGTTCTGCTATCTGGCCAACAGGGCTAAAATAGAGACGATAGGAGTTGAGACCAGGCAGTCAGACCCTTAACCTGCTCTTAACTACTACCGTCCATGAATACGTCAAATGTCAATAACCTCTCCTCCATTTTCCCATGTGGTCTGTGCTTAAATGGTCTAAGTACACCACTGTATGCTTTTCCTATGTTTCATATATTTTTCTCAAGAATCATTATGTCTGTGAGAAATTAAGTATTTTAGTCTTTAAGATCAGGCTGTCATCTTAATTAAATGCTACTCATCAATTCTCTGTGGTAATTTTATTACCTACAGTATAGCCCATTAAGAATTAAACTGAAACCACGATATGCATTTGATTTAAGATTAATTGCAACTATGGTGCCTCAGCAAAACATGAAAAATCAGTTTATTGTCAGATGGTAGCAGTGATGGCACTAAAATACCCCTTAGGATGATATAGTAAAGCATCTCTAAAATTTTTTTTTAATCAACAGAGTTTCTCAACATTAAGAGGAGGAATGAGAGAAAAAGTAATACGAGGAGAAGTTAATATAACCTTGAGTTACTCATATCAATTGCCAAGAGAAAAAAGGGAGCTGTCTTAAGACATTTTTAATAAAATACATTAATAGAGCATGTGTAAATAATGGGCATCTGTTATAACACCAAAATATTTCTCATGTGTTTATTTTGTATGTTTGTTTGTACCAAACCAAGTGCTAAAAATTATTTTTGGTGCATTAGAATAAAAATACACGCACCCATAAAAACACACACAGGGAAAGATAATAAAAGACAAAAGTCCAACAGTTAGTTCTAAGATTCCTAGCAAGCAGTACAAAATGGAAAGCATTTTTCTGTTGACTCTCAAGGAAGCTAACAGAAAAGAGGAACTTTATTCCTTTTCTTCCCCAGACCATATGCTTAATAAAGAATATATATTGTACTTTTAATGTAAAAGACTTTAAACAAAAAAATGCAGATTTTTGATGACTATTTTTTGCACATAGATGGCTATTTTAAAAATCAACCAAAGATATCTTCAAAAATCTTCCCATTGCTTTATTATACTGGTAAATTTATGTTTGTAGTCAAAATTACCAACAGTTATTATTTGTGACATTTTTCTTTAAGCTAACTTAAATCACTATTATTTAAAATGTAGCTCCCGATGCTGTCAGCGACTCCTGATGTGGAGTTTCACAAAACAGACATAGACATCCAGAGAGGACCACAAAACAGGAGTGATCCCTATTTCTCTATTATTTTTTCTGTTTATTTGTTTGCTTTTATTGGAGGGATTGAGGATGTTATCTCCTTTGAAAGAGCTCTAAAGTGTGGTAAAAATAACTTATTCTTTATGTTTAGGTAGATATGGACTTAAACCTAGTTTCAGACGTTCAATAGTTACATGACCTGAGGCATATCATTGACTTTCTCTCTGTGCCTCAACTTCTCCAAATATAAAAATAAAATAGGACTATATTTTTAATGTAAGCATTAAACAGTTACCAAATATATTGCCTTACTTCTCTCTCTTTGTAATTCTAGAGTTTATGGCAGCTAACACAAAGTCACCTGCTCAGAAATCAAGATCACTGCCACCCCCATTAGAATATTAGAACTTGTATTAAAACTTACAAGAGATTAACAACTAAATAAGGGGAAATACAGTATTTTTTGGATCAGCGAGTATCGTCTTAGAAATACCACGAGTTCTTCCTTTTAAGACTTTAAATGTTTCAGTAGTGGTAAAAATGACCAGGAATTGTTATTCTAGATTTCTCTTCTTGCTTTGATTTATTGCAAGACTTTGATTCAATGTATAGTGTGATCTATTGATTTCAGCCTCTTGTTTTATATATATATATCTTTGAATTTGAACTAGAATTTTGACTACATATTGCATTATGATGAAGTCGTGTATAACATGAGAATAACATCTAATATTGTGTTCCCACATTTATAGGCCAGATTTCAGTCATTGCTTCTTTTCTATACAACATAGTTTAAAAAAAACCCAAACCTTTTTTATGCTTTCCTTCCTATTAGAATTTGAGCAAAATTTCCTTATCACTAGTATCTGGCACAGTACGGCAGGAAAGAGTACAGAACTGAAATCAGAAAAATGTATGGCCAAGTCTCAGATGCAGCACATACCAACTCAGAGCTGGGACAAGTTACTTAACATCTGTAAACCTGAAGTTCTTTATCACTCAAATGAGATTGATAGTAGCTGGCATTCTTGGTAGTCATGCCACTTAGATATAAAGCATCTGGCATTAAGAAGTTCTCAACAAGTGGCAATCATTATTAGGTGTTTCTAAATGGTTGATGAATAAATAAATAAATGAGGTAAGCATCAAGGATCTTATTTAGGTCAAGGTTCTTTTTTTTCCTCACTGTTCACCATAAGTGACCTACTTCCAAAGAAAAGAAGGTATTGTTAGTAACTAGGATACAATTTTTCACCACTGATTTCTTCCTCGCTTTGTTCTTTTCTCTTAACCTGCAACATTGATTTGACCTGGTGCTAACCTACAGTACTCTCTCTCTCCACACCTGCATTGTAAACCTTAGGGAAAAAAAAGAGACAGAGAGAGAGAAACCAACCAGTGGAAACAAGTTAGCAAAGAGCTAACACAACAAATATAGCATCTTGAGAGTCTAGCTCATTTGCAGGCACAGGTATCTACTAACCAGTGCATATATTCTTAAATTTCACACTTTACATATTATTAGTCTCTATTTCCTCTTCAGTAATTTCTATAGGAAAAATCTTTACAGTCTAATTGATATCATAAGATGTAAGAAGAACAATGAGCAAAGTATGTCAAAAGATAAGGCAGTTGTTATCTTACCAGATTTTTCTATTTGATTGCAATTTGAGTTTCATTAAACTCACTTGTTATGAATTTGAAAAATATAAAAAATATCTGATAATTAGAGCATGTTTGATTTAATTGAAAAACAAGAGATCTTGCTTTTTTTACTGATCTTATCACAAACAACTTTTATGATTAAAAACATGACCAAAAAAATAGTCATTATAAAACATGCATACTTCAAAAAGATGGCAATGCATTCTTTTCAACAATTAGAAGATGTTCCTCTCCCTATTCCTTTTAGCTTTGTTTCCATTTCTCTTCTGGACATTATAAACATTTCAAACATTATTATCTTGTGTTACAGCATTTTGCTAATTTTCCGAAACTGAGACTTCTTTCATGCACAAGGATGAAAGTCATGACACTTTTTAAATTGATATTTTTCTTTACCGTTAAGTACTCTTCCTTCTTTGGGTATGATTAATAGTGAACTCTTTTATTATTTAAAATTTTAATTGTGCTAGTCATTGGCTACCTTTTAGAAATGCAAAAAAGTACAAAAGTACCTTTTATATGAGTACTAACATTAGACCAAAAGAAGAGTTTAAAATGTTATTGAAATTTATTTATATTGTTCTTGTACTTTGGATTTTCTTATATTAAATTTTACTAGGTATAACATGAAGCAGAAATTCTAGCAACTGTGTTGAGCTGTCATAGAAAAAAGCTAGAATTAATGAGAACATTGCTGTTTCTCATTGAGGCTCCCTTTAGATGGCAGTCAGAATCAGCATTCAGAATCACTTACTCCAGAGTAAAGAATCCCGGCTTGGTTGGGAGACAGTTTGCAAACAGACTTCCAGTTGCTGAGTCTTACTTTTAGTACCTTCCAGGCATTGGATCCTGAGGATTGTTGTAAAGAATTAAGTAAGGGTATAGCATAAATACTTTTACTGGAAGCTCATGCTTACTCTCAACAGTTCAATTGAACATTCACTTAATTTACAGTATCCGAAAGCATAATAGGAAAAAGGGAGAATTTCCCCAAATTATGAAAGTTATTTTCACTTTCCCTGTTATTTGATATCTATTTATTGAGTCTTAACTAAGAGAATGGCATAAGTATGATCTCACATTAATCACCTGGAGCTTGAAATCTCATTACCGGTGTCGATTTTAAGTTAAGAAACTAAAATATCTGAGTGACTTGGGTTTGGTTGAATAGTCACTAATTGAAATTGCTTGCCAGAAAATGAGATAACTTTATGAAAAAATGAAGTATGTGTTTTATGTTCCTATGGCTTTGTTTTCAACATCCAGCTATAACATCAGTCCTTAATATCCGTTCTCTCTATCTTAATAAATCTGTTCATGTCATAAGCCCTCCTATATCTACATGTTTTTAATGTACAAGGATTCATACAGAATTGTCTGGTGTGTAAATTACCTAAGAGGGAGTAGCAAAGATTACTTAAATGTTATATATTCCCTTGAGAACATGCTATCTGAAATCTAAAATAAAATTCTAATTTTATTTTTAAAGTGTAAATTTTTGAACATAACGAAAGTGGAGGAAAATGTAGGCAAGAGTCTTTTAGAACTTTTTAAATCACACGTTTTCAAGGTTATAATTGTTTGGTTTAATGTAATAAAAAGCTGAGATGTAGAATTTTTTTCTAAACATACACAAATCAGGTAAGACATGACAACCAGTGTTATCCACTCTGCTTTCTGAATATTTCCTTCCATTCTCCTGTAAACATCTCTGGATATTTAATTTTCAACTTATCTGTACACACTGTCCACATACAGTTGTTAGTCCTTTATGATCACCAAGAAATTTCAAATCATTCTAGTAAGAAATACTTAGAATTTGTGATGCTAAACTTCTACTAATGCTGTGCTCATTGTTATGTATTCTAGCTGGATCACAGGAATTCTCAGAATAGATGCTTCTCAACTCCACAGCTACTTTTGGACTAGTGTATAATCAAGGTGGCCAACATTTCAGGCTGTAAAGGATAAAGTAGCACAACATTTCCTCCACTCTTCCTTAACCTCACTGAGCCTTGGTCTCCTCATCTATAACAATGGGGACATGGATGTCCACATTTTAAATTGTAAGCAAACACTCTATTACATATGTGTGTTAGTCAGGATATGCTAGATTATGCAACAGAAACATTTAACTCCAGAATGCCAGTAGCTTATAACAATAGGTGTATTTCACCTTCAAGCTATGTATCTATTGTCAATTGGCTAAGGGCTTCATTCTTGCAAATGTATAGAATGATAATAGAAGTTTCACCATCCCAGGGCAGCTAGAGGCTTTATTGCGTTTGTCTTCAGTCCAAGAAACAAGTCTATGGTGTCTCCATCAACTCAAATGTTGCTGGTAGCTGTGTCAGATGTAAAGGGAAGGAAATAAATCACACTTTTGCTCCTAAAGACTTTTTTTTCACATTGCTTTGCCAACAGCAAGTCATACAGTCTGCATAAGTACAAAGGCTGGGGGCAATGCATTCCTGACATGTGATGAGATGAAGATTTATAAGTATTTGGTGGAAAGCACTGGTGACCACATGTAAAACATATAGCTTAATGAAAACCCATAGTAAGCACTAATTGTCTCAGCTGTTGTAAAAGGCTTTCCTTCATTCATTAAACTTGTTTCATTGAAAATGTACTCATCTGAAGCACTGCGTTAGGTATTAGGAATATTTGAATGCATAAAACAAAATTTCAGAACTTGAGGACCCTGTCGTCCAGTGTGTTGGGGGAAAGGCTGCTATCTCATTTTATCTCCCTTTCTAAATAATTTCACCCCAAATTTGTATTCCCCATGATCCATTTACAACTTCCCCAGCAAAGGCAGTACCTGAATCTCTCCAACACTGGTCATTTTTCTCATTCTCAGCAGTATTCCCATCTGAGATACTAATTTCTGTTTCTTGCCCTCCTATGTTCACTTATCTTTAGTTCTCCTCTACTTTAGCTACTCACCATCACAGAGTCACCTTACGGACTTGTCAAAAATTGGTCTCCCCATCAAATGTGTTGCCACTTCCACCCCCAGCAAAATCTCATTGTACCGCACAACACTTGTTCAATCATCAATATAACTTTTCTTTAGCTTTCTGTCTTTTTCTTTCTAAGTCTCCCCTCTCTTTCTGGGTCCACCTAACTCAATTTCAAGCTTACTCTACCAACTCAATGGTTTTAGCGTTTTCTTTTTACTAAAATTCTATTGTGCCCAAATATTTTACTGAAACTGTCATCCAGTATTCAGTCCTGAATCAACCTCATTTATCAGTTCTCCACTGCAGTTCCTGGACCAAAGAGCACTTTTAGAGAAAATCACAAAATGAACAGATATGTCCTACTTCAAATATATGCTAACTGGTCAGTCTGGTTTAGAACCTGGTGATCATATCTAATCTACAATATTTTACAAAGAAGATTAATGCATTGCCATGAATTCAATTTTTTTCCTTCTCTATGTCATTGTATGTCATTTCTCTTCTCTCTTCTCTTTATATTATTCTATAAATCTTTCCTAAAGGATTTTTTCCTAAAGGTACTAAATTTTCTATGTAAATGTGACACCATTGTCTCCCACTGCCGATCACTTATTCTCCTCCTCTTATCTTTAAATCCATCCATTCTCGACTCACAGAACATTTAATCTAAATATAACGTAAAGATTGTATTTTAAATCTGGTCCAAATTTGAATTTTGCATATATCTGTCAATACAACCTCTCCCAACTTCTCACTAGAGTACCCATGAAGGCTCTGAAGGTTATGAAAATTCACATCACTGACAAATACTATATCTGGCACATAATCTAGTACCAAAATCTGAAATACAGATGGAAGTGAAATGGGAAAAACTGGCAATAGGAAAAAGCAATATCAAGAACAAGAAATCACCACCAAAATCCTAATCCTACCAGATTTGAACTTACAGTATCTTCTGACCTGATCTCCTTAAACAGAAACCACCTAAAAAAATTTGTAATTTATTGGTGACAAAGATCGCCTTTTACACCATTCCGAGTGCCTATGCCAACCAAGGTTGTTGTCGTTGTTGTTTGTATTTTAAGCATTAAATGAAGAAATTAAAATGTCTGTCTCATAATAGGCATGCATTATTTATTGATATCTTGAGGTATAATAATATACAAAATAAACTTAATAACGTTCTGCAATGAATATAAAATGTAACCATATTCGCTAAGCTCCTATTTTAAATTGCCATGGAGCTAAAAATAAAATAAAATTCACTTTCCTTTCCTAGGGTCACAACATAGTTGATGGCATATTCCTTGACGGCTAATAAGAGATCTTTGGAAGTGATTTCTATTTGTTGTATTATTATTACTTCTTTCCTATTTTCCAGATGCAAAGTCATCCACTTCTACAAATATAAGTTATTTCAAACGGAATGTATTTTCAGGGGATAAAGTTTTATCATTGTGAGCATTTTCCACCACTTCTTTTCCAAATGGAATATTTGTTTTGCTCCTCATTCTGATATATTAAAAAAGTGATAAGCCATTTTAGGGGGGGGGATTTTTTTCTCTTAAACAATAATTTTCAATAGTTGTGAAAGAATGGGGACCAGAGCATCTGTTATTTTGGAGTTGCAAGAAGTTAGTGCACAAAAAGTACTTCAACTTTGCTTACACAGCAGATCTTATAAGTCCTTAGAGTTTAATGTAGATGATGAAACATTTTCTTCCTTCCTGTTGGTGACAGTTCTATGTCTTTTCCAAGTAAAACCAACAAGCCAGCATGACATATTTTCATCTTCAAGTCACAACACTTACCAGAAACAAGCAACAAGCCTCTCAAATTACATTTACACTGAAGTAGCAAGACAAGTGTAATCTAACTATCAAAGGGATGGTTCACTAAAGTGCTCCAACTATCGCCAACACAGCCCAGGTATAATTTGTCTTGATTTGATTTAGACAGCCACAGCAGTGCTAAAAACAGCAATAGTTACTTACCCACAGCTTTAAATACAGACATCACCAGACAAGTGACTCTAAGGGGGCAAGGTCTGTTTTGCAATGATGATAAAGCTATGCTCTGCTGAAAGCTTAAGAGTGAGTTTAAAAACATCCAATTCAAAAGAGGAGACATGTTTTAAACATATTTTTGACTGCTGTGGATCTGGTTTAGAAATTCAATACCTTTTCCTGACTATAACATTGGTAGCACCTCTTTGAAAATTACATGAGTTTTAACCATATACATTTGCTGACATTTCACCACTTTTTTGCCTACATAAAGGGCAATTTGTATGGTTCCAGCCAAAAATACATTTAATAACAAATTCTAGAGCAACTCTCAAATTTCTCGAAAAATAAAATTTTATTCAGAAAGCTTCAATGACTAGCTCAAGGTCATGTGCTAGTAAATGGTAGAATGATTAAAATGATCATTCTCTATTTTCTATAAAGTCATGCTAGAAATTCTCTCGTTTTTCCCATGTCCCATGATCTCTTCTTCCTCTAGACCTCAGCACTTGCTGTTCCTTCTGCTTGGAATGCTTCCCTCCTCCCCCATTTTCTAACTCATAGTCATCCTTCAGTTCTCAGATTAGAAAACCCTACAGGAGACAAGCCTTTCCTGACACCACCACAAACTATGTCAGAACCTCGTTGTTTATCCTCCCTTCAACACCCTCCCCCACATCACTTTCACACTTGTAATTATGTAACAAATTGTAATAATTGGTTTGTTGCCTCTCTTTCATGTTAGACATCTGAGAGCTCCATATGAGGAATCATAGCCACTGGGTTCCACAGTTCATGAAACAATAAATTACAAGCTGTTAGGTGTTCGCTATACTTGTCTGTCACAAAATCATTCTTAGCATCCTGAAGGATTAGACTTTTAACCACAAACCAGTAAATTAGGATACTTACTACTAAGTTATTTGTATTGTATAAATCTAAGTTGTTCACTGACTTTAGTAGTTAAGAGAATATGGGATTTTGTTATTAATCAGTCATCAATAAGGAATTCTATGATATTAAAACATACGTTTAGACATTTAGACAAATATTGTAAATTTGCCTTCATGTTTGAAACACTAAAGGTTAAAAATTAATTTTTTCTCCTTTATAACTGCTATTTAATTTTTATTTTAGAATATGAAATACTCAACAAGCTGCAACATATATGTCTTGGGATGATTTAGACTCTACCCTGAGATCCCTTGTGAATATGCTGTAACATTTTTTAGAGAGAAAAATGCAAACATGTTTAGTTGACAAAAATCACAGAATATGAATTTGAGTTATATTATGCTGCATTCTTTCATGTGATAGCAGCAGTGTCTTCACTAATTTTTAAACAAACTTTTATTCCAGTGGATAGCTTAATTAGTAACATACAGTAAACCACCCAGTAGAGAAGCTAATTACTTGATTGTCAAATGAAATAACAAGAATTTCCCCTACAGTGAAAGCTCTACCACTGTAATTAGGTTATGTCATACTTTACCCTGAAGGGAATATTAAAAACACAAGATGAGCCAATGCTATCCACTATATTTTTCTATTTATATCCTGATGCTAAATTGCTACCTTCATGTTAAAGCTAAGACATCAATAACAGAACACCAAGGGCCCTTCTGACGCTCAATTACATTTGCTTTGTGGATATTAACGTAAATATAGATCTCAAAAGATACGGGTTTGCTGACTAATCATTTATAATAAAATATGTTGAAACTTTTTAGAAACTTTATAGAAAATAAAGCAGCTTCAGAATTTTAACAATTATTTAGGTATTTTTTGGATCTGTATGATCCTTCCTAACGTTCTACATATGTGAACTTCAAACAAAAAATGTGAAAATTTTGACCGATAAACTCTAAATAAAAAGAAAATTGCAAAAAATCATATGCTGATAAATTAATTAAATTTATCATCTTCTTGTTACACTCCCCAAATTAGTCATTTTTAAAAACTGAACAATCTGATCAGAAATAAGAATATATCTTCATATATGTAATATAATTAGAAAAGGAAAACCAAAGAACCCTAGTGCTACAAATTATCCAAGTAAATTGTTACGTGGTGATTAAAGGAACAAACACGAGTAGAGTAACTGCTCTTGGATAATGGCCTTCCTGATTCAAAAATAGGTCACCTGTCAGGAAGAAGATGGATGGTTTGTTTCCTAGTCATCATTATACCATGTCCACCAGAAGAATCAGATACTTGATGCAATGGAACTGTTACCTAATGGCATTTTAGCTTCTAATAGATTTTTAAAAGGAGATTTGAACATGTGAAGGAGAGCTATCCTTTTTCTTTTTTTTTTTTACATTACTAGGGAAAAATGTACGTTTCCTGGTTCAGGAAGTTTAACTTGATCATTAAAAAGAAAAACACAAACTAAATCCTAAGCACTTTCTGAATGACATATAGAAAAATTGCCATCCATAAAAGCATTCTAAACTCCTTATACAAAACACACGAAAGTGCACTTGTACTTACAAACATATATACATACATACAAGGTGTGACTATAAACTGGCAAGCTCAATTTTCTTGCACAGGTAGAGTTTCTCTGTGCAGTATAGTTATAAATATACATTGTGTGTGGATATATACACATGTATGTGTATACATATATATAGATACACAACATATATGTGTATGTGTATGTGTATATATGTTTGTGTGTATTTGAAAAGATTTTAACCCAGACTTCTAGATAGACCTTCTGACTGAACAGATTTCACTATTTTCTCTTATCTAATTACTTCAATCACTATTACCCTTTGTTGTATTTCCTTTCTTCTCTGCATACTGGTTACTTTTTAATTTTGCTTTTCACATTTAACATAGGAATTTTTTTACATTTTATTTAAAAATTTTTGTTAACAATCTTGCATTCCCTTATATGGAGGTATCATAATTTACTCTTGCTCATCTTAGTGCAATGAACAATAAATATGTTTGTACATAAATGATCATTCTTTATAGATTCCTTTAAATAGATTCCTTGAAGAAAAATGACTGAGACACAAGTTACCATTTTTTTATGGCTGTCTATATAGATTTCCATATTATTTCTATCATATGTATTCTTAAGAGAAGTGTATAACATAGCCATTATTGCAAACTGAGCAGCATTCAATAGTGTAGCATTTGAGAATCTGACAATATGAATTGAAAAAAGTATCTAATTATCATTTAATATAATTTGGTGTTAGTGAATTTGACAATTGTTTTACAAGTGTTTGAATTTTCTGTTTCTTAATTTTCTAAATTACGTGTCCATTTAAATTTGATTTTATTTACAGGTATTAGTGTCAGTGGAAGAAGTTGAAAAGTTTTATGCATATTTCCATTTCCTGTTTTTTCAATTTATTTTTGAGTTCTCCAACTATTTAAACCTTTTTTTACCTTTTGATACATGGAACAGTATAAATGTATGTTTGCAATGAACTTGAGTAACAATATTATTAGATACATAAATATTAGAACTAGATATAAAAGCAACTCTGTGGTCTTAGGAAATGTGCTATTTTTGTTTGCCATTCTTGATCCACTTTTCACCATTTTCACCTCTTCCTTGTCCCTGGAGGCTGAAATATATGGACTGCATTAATGGGTTCCTATGCCCTCCAGCTTGGAGTGAGGAAATTAAGATCAGGGTAATTATTTTCTAGTTTTGTTCCTGCAGAATTGCCAAGGACTAGCTTAGTCACTTCACCATAAGTAAGAGCTCTGGTCAGGAGACCCTCTCCACAGAGTCACTGTGTCTCCAGGTTCAGACAGTCACTCTCTCATTTTGACCTTGAGTGGACAGACTGCTTCCTCTCATTCTTACAAAAGCCGGAACTATAATTCAATTTTATGTTTTCTGATTTAATGTACTTTCTATTGTGGTTTCAGTAACATTTATAATGAACAGAATACATAAGTTTCTATCAAGAAAAGATATGGATGGTAAAATTTGTTTTGCCTTCATTTTTAAATGATGTTTTAGTTGCTGTACAATTTTAGATTACTTTTTCATCAAAGTTTAGAAGATATTACTTCATTTTCTTACGGCATTTATTGAATCTGATGAGAATTCTCCTGTTAAAATAATTGCTGTCCTCATGGTACTGGTACAAAAACAGACATACAGATCAATGGAACAAAATTGAAAGCCCAGAAATAAAACCACACATCTACAGACAGCTAATCTTCGACAAAGGAGCTAGGAACATACAATGGAGAAAGGAACATCTCTTCAATAAACGGTGTTGGGAAAACTGGACAGCCACATGCAAAAGAATGAAAGACCATTATCTTTCACTATACACAAAAATTAACTCAAAATGGATTGAAGACTCGAAGGTAAGAAGTGAAACCATAAAACTCCTAGAAGAAAATATAGGCAGTACACTCTTTGACCTAGATCTTAGAGGGATCTTTTTGAATACTATGACTACTCAGGTAAGGGAAACAAAAGAAAAATAAACAAATGCGATTACATCAGACTAAAGAGCTTCTGCATGGCAAAGGAAATCAGGAACAAAATGAAAACATCAAACAGCTGGGAGAAAATATTTTCAAATCATATACCCAGAAAGGGGTTAATCAAAATATATAAAGAACTCATACAATTCAACAACAATAAAACAAGCAACCTAATGAAAAAATGGGCAGGGCATATGAACAGACAAAGAAGATATACAGATGGCCAAAAAGCACGTGAAAAGATGTTCAACATTGCTAATTATCAGGGAAATGCAAATCAAAACTACAATGAGATATCACCTCATGCCTGTCAGAAGGGCTATATTTAACAAGACAGGAAATTACAAGTGTTGGAGCTGATGTAGAAGAAAAGGGAACACTTATACACTGCTGATGGGAGTGTAAACTGGTGCAGCCACTATGGAAAGCAGTATGGAGTTTCCTCAGAAAATTAAGAATAGATCTACCATATGATCTAGCAATTCCACTCCTGGGTATTTATCCAAAGAACTTGAAAACACGAATGCATAAAGATGCATGCACCCCTATGTTCATCGCAGTATTATTCACAGTAACCAAGACTTGGAAGCAATCTAAGTGCCCATAAAGGGACGAATGGATAAAGAAGATGTGGTATATATACACAATGGAATATTACTCAGCTATAAGAAATGATGAAATTGGGCCATTTGTGACAACATGGATGGATCTTGAGGGTATTATGCTGAGTGAAATAAGTCAGAGGGAGAAATTCAAATACCGTATGATCTCACTCATAAGTAGAGGATAAAAATGACAAACAAATACATAGCAACAGAAATTGAATTAATGGTAATGAAAGGGAAAGGGTGGAGGGAGGAGGGTGAAAGTGGTGATTAGGCACACGTGTGTGGTGATGAATTGTAATTTGTCTTTGGGTGGTGAGCATGATGTAATCTACACAGAATTTGACATGTATTACTGTATACACCTGAAAGTTATATAATGTTATAAACCAATGTTACTGTAATAAAAATTAATAGTTAAAAATAAAGTAATTTAGTACTTAATTACTCTCCAAATAATGCTACACCAACTTGTGACCTCTTACAATTTTGTTCACAAACTGCTCACCACTCTCATTTTTTCTACTAATTTAGAGCAACAACACACAAAAAAGTCTTGGGGAAACTTTACCCCCAGTGATACCCAAAACATAAAGTATAGTTAAAAACAGTGTGCTTTCTATGCTAATTAATTGTCAAGAAACATCCCTTAGCTTCAAGACACCCTTCAACCAGGTGACTGCCCCTAAGAATCCACAATATGAAAATTTCTAGAAACAAAGTAGTGCCACCCACATTGACGTGTATTCAGTTCTGAAGGGCCTTTTGTTACCTCAGAGTATTTGCACTGTTTTTAACTTTTTTCTGTCTTATTCTTCAAACACTCTCACTCCTGGTTGGTTAACTTTATGGAACTTCTGAAGTCTTAAACACTTTCCTTGGCTCCTCACACTCAGTCACAACTCATGGTTACACATCTCTATAGCAGTTTGCACTTTTTTCATAGAATACATTAATTGTTGGAGGCCAGCCCCGTGGCACAGCAGTTCAGTTTGCATGTTCTGCTTCCGCGGCCCAGGGTTCGCTGATTCAGATCCTGGGTGCAGACATGGTACCGCTTGGCAACTATGCTGTGGCAGGCATCACATATATAAAATAGAGGAAGATGGGCACAGATGTTAGCTCAGGGCCAGTCTTCCACAGCAAAAAGAGGAGGATTGGCAGCAGATGTAGCTCAGGCTAATCGTCCTCAAAAAAAAAAGTTAAAAAAAGTAACTTAAATATTTAATTTCTCAAGAAATTTTAAGCTCTATAAGAAAATTAATATATATTTTATTCACCACTATATTCTAGTGGTTAGCAAAATGCCTGGCATATAGTGGGAGCTAAACAAATATTTAATGAATGACTGATTGAATGATTAAATGAATGTTTATTGTTGCATTTCTAGTTTGTTATTTTACACATCTAGCCAGTAGACGTATATTTCTCAATGTTTAGAATGCCTGACATTGTACCTGGCTAATACATGCTTTTTTAGAGGTTACTTCAAATACAATTTTAAAAACAATAGTGATATTTTAAATGATTGATGAAATTTACCAGCTGCCAGTTATTGCATTGCACTTGTATTGCTCAACATGTCAAACAAACATGTTTAATAACCTGATGCCAAAAGTGACCACTTCGTTAAATGTCTGTATTATAAGGTATTGTGATAAACGCTGCTTTAAAAATTCCCTTCAAATTTTGTATGTATCGTCCAAATAAGTAATAGAGGGAAATACTCGTTCTGTATCACCATCTAATATGCAATATATTCTCATTTTTATACAACCCCAATGTTCTCTTGACAGTAAAAATGATATGAATCATATTTTAGGAGTAGCTTATAATTCCCATAAATTTTCTCATTTGATGTTTATCTGAACATGCTTTAGTGTCATATTTCCATGAACTTCAAAGATAATTTGGATTTGAAAGTGGTAAAATATTTATCTTTTTCATATACTGGATATTGTTGTTCTCCAACTGGGAGCAGCAGTTTCATGATATTTATGAGATGAGTGCCACAAAGGATTGTTCTCGTAATGGATATGTGCAATGCTCTTCTTACTTAATTTATGAATTGCTTAAGGGCACAATTCTGATAATTGAAATTGTCAAGAGAGCTCTATCCATAATGGAGGAGTATGAATTCCCCTAGTGCTCAACAAAGAAATCTTCTCTTGGGAAACATAACCAGGAAGCAGTGTGGTGCACATAGTTTGGTCCCAGCTTTGTGTCTTACTCACTGTGTGCCCTTGGGCAATGTTATTTCAACATTTTTACATTAATTTTCTCATCTGAGAAGTGAAACATTTACAACTTACATCTTAAGGTTGTTGTGAGACTTCTCTTTATCATTACTCATTTTAATTTTTTAGCGTTACTTCAAATTTCAAAAGCAGTAAATTCATTTATTATAACCAATGAAACAATACAATGAAAATATTATAATTTTCTTTTCACCATTGTCTCTGATTCCATTCAACTATGGTAAGTAATTTTCACGCCCTTGTGCATATCCTTACATCTTTTTCTCTTTGCTCATGCAAACATTTACAACATATATACAGGTGACCTTATACCCTGGCTTGCCCAGGGCAATCTCAGTTTTAGGCTTGTTTTCCTAGTGTAATTATTAATAATGCTCTTTTCATTCTCAAAAATATTCAGACTTGGATGATAAATTACATAGCCATCTTTTTTCAAAGAGTTTGTTTGTTTATGTTTAATTTACCTGTAGCTATTAGCATAATGCTAGGCACACTTGGTAAGTTTTCAACAATGGCAGGTGGTGTTATTAGGATCCACATTTCTTAGGCACCCATCAAATATATAATAATGCTGTTATAGGGAGAGTGGCTTAGGAACATCAGGGCTAACAGTTGAATGGGTAATATACTTGTCATTTAAACATTTTAATACTTTTTTTTTGAGGAAGGCTGGCCCTGAGCTAACATCCATGCCCATCTTCCTCTACTTTAATGTGGAGTGCCTGCCACAGCATGGCTCAATGAGCAGTGCGTAGGTCCACATCCGAGATCCGAACTGACGAACCCTAGGCCACTGCAGCAGAGTTCAAGAACGCAACAGCTGTGCCACCAGGCCAGCCCCATTAATACTTTTTACTGGGTCAAGTTTTATACTGTTTATTCAAAGACGAAAAATTAAACTCTACCGTCTTTCACTTATAGTGAATATTCTAGGATTTTATTTTATAATCTTAAATTGAGAGTAGAGCGAAAGCCATGTAAAACTGAAGTTACCAGCTTTCAGAAAAGTTAAACAATTTATTTAAGGTCATGCAGATATTTAGTGTCATTGTCTGGCTCAGCTCTCTCATTGAAAATGCATACACACAATATTAGCAACATAGGCAGAGACCCCTCAATTTATTGGGCTGTTTTAAAACAGAATGTGATGAGTTTAATTGGTCTTGTCTGGTGGTATAAACAGCTGATGCTTTTGTACTTGTATTTTTTTCTATCAGAGGAGATAGACGTTTTCGACTGAGCAGGCAAATCTAGAAACATCAGGGAGATGGTCCACCTGCCAGCCAGGCAGACAGCAGAATCAGCCTCTTAATTTAGCAAGCTTTCCACTTGTTTCAAAAATCCAGCAGGCCAGGTTTTAGTATGTGTTTAAAGGGCCCTTAATTTCCTCCATCGGCCTCTGTTCTGCACCTCCCCAATCATCACTGAATAATTTTAAGGAAAGTTGAAGAAAAAAGAACTTTATGAAACAAATTATTACAGTGATTTAATAACAGAATTATTTCTTCGCCTGCTTGTATTTTGTTTCCTTAGTTAATTTAGACTCTGACTACCATATTTTGTATCTAATAAAGGTAATGAAAAAAATAAAAAGGTATTCCAAGGGCAAATGTGCTTCATTAAAGTGGATAAGAGCAAAACTTTTGCAAAAATGAGGAAAGATATAATCAGGTGCCTATGGGTGAAGAGCTCGTTTTGTTTTGAAATAAGGCATATTTCTTCAGTAATTCTGCAGGTTTACTGTTACTGTAGCTAACAGATGAGCCATGCTACTGAAGAGTAGATAGCAGATATATTTGAAGTTCATATAAAAGCAAAATTAAGTATGCAATCCTTACAAAATAAAATGAAACAAAACAAGGAGAACAGGTATCAATATTTCAAAAAGAGGGAAATAATGGGAGAAACAAAGATCCTCACGAGGAATTTTCCAACAGGTTCAAAAGTTCAGGTAAGATAAGCCTCTCCAAATTTAGATGCTCATTGGAACCATATTCTAATTTTTGAAGGAGCTATTTTTTGTTGGTTTTGCTGGAAAAATGAGCTAAACTCTTTTTGTGAAACCCTTGATGCTTTTTGACTGATTGTTCTTGAAAATTAGCTGCATTGTTCAGTAGCTCTTAAAAAGGCTCATCAACAATATTAAATAAACATATTTATTAAATAATATATATGTTTATCAATATGCTTTAGGTTTTGACACTTTCTTGTATTCTAGACAATGTGCGAATACTAATGATCTTAGTAAAAATATAGTACTAGTCAAAAATAATGAGCGGAAGCGGAGGTTTTAACCCCCTTTGAATATTTTCTCCTTGGTTAAAATTTTCAAAACACACTTAAGGACAATTTTATTTTTCGGTTTTTTGGGCTTTTGGAGTGGTAACCACAGAAACTATAATAAGATTTCTTAATATTTATTGAATACTTACCATAGGCCAGGCATGTGTTGAGCATATAATATACATTGTCTCATTTAATCCTCCAATCAACCCATGAAAGATGAACAATGATCACTTCCATTTTAGAGACAAGGAAACTGAGATTGGATCCAAGGTAATATAGATTAGCTGATGGATATAAACCCACATAATCTGACTGGATGCCATTTTGTAATTACATGAAATAATACATGTGATGTAATCCTCCACATTTTATAGAAGGAGAACCAAAGTGAGGACCTTAAGCAGGCAGCCGACTCCTCTGTTAACACATCCCATGTTCTTTCCAATACTACAAAGATGTGTTAGTGGTAGAGTGGTGAGCATAGCTACCTTCCAATACCACAAAGAGTCTGAAGAAATTTTTGTTGTTGTTACTTTTAGCCACATAGTGAAATGTATCTGGATGTTTACCAAAATCAGTAAATAACCAGAAGATGCACAATATTTTAACGATTGCTTATTATAGTACCTCTCTTTTCACTATTTTTTTTTTTTTTTTTGGTAAGGAAGACTGGTCCTGAGCTAATGTCTGTTGCCAATCTTCCTCTGCTTCCTCGAGGAAGACTGTCCCTGAGCTAACATCTGTGATAATCTTCTACTTTTTATATGTGGGATGCCGCGACAGTACGGCTTGATGAGCAGTGTGTAAGTCCTTGCCCAGGATCTGAACCTGTGAACCCCAGGCCCTGGAAGCAGAGGGCACAAACTTAACCACTATGCCACTGGGCTGTCCTCTCTTTTCAGTATTTGAATGTGTATTTATAAGGATAAATACACACACACACATATCCATGCACATATGTAAAACTCAATGTCAGTTTCTCTCCACTCTGATATTTTGGCACAGGAAGAGGGAACTGGTTGAAATGGAATTGGTTCAATCCCCTGTATCTGTTTTCTCTCCCCCTCTTCAATCACTGGATTCACTAGCTTGTGTAATCTCACTCACATTCAATCATATGGCAGTGTGTGGTGGATATCTGGCTTTGTATGGACACCCAGTCCATACGTCACTATACTGACTTCATGTTATTGCTGGATTTTTCCTAAATGTATATTCCACATTACTTTTTGGACGAGGGTCTAAATTATTCATCAATTTTAACAATTTTAAATTGTTAAAATTGTTAAATCTCATCAGTTCTTTTTATCTATAATATGTTTATAAAGCACCATAATATAAAAAAGATAAGGACATTTTTCGTATATATTTACATTTTCTATAATAGCAATCAAGAGAGAAGAGCAAATAGTATCAAATTAGTCAAATTTATGGCAGATATATGTACAATGTAGTGTTTGTATATATGAGTAAAAATGAATATTGCAGACTATACTTCTGTTTGGATGTTGATAAACAGGCAAACAAGTATTAGAATGCTATTTCAAAGAATACAGTAGTAAGAACATTCACATTGGAGTTAAACATCCCTCAGTCTGAAATCTAAGTTCAGCTCTTGGGCATGTTACTTGATCATGCTGGGCTTTAGTTCCCTCGTGAACAAAATGGAGATAATAATACCACCCACTACGTTTCTGGTGTCCTGTGTGCTCTATAGTAAGGCTTCATGCATGGTAACTACATTTTATTGAAGCGAAGAAATGGATTTGTTTGTCTTTGGAATAAGTGCAACTCCCCTATGTTGCCTCTAAATTTGCTTCTTCTTCTATATAAGAAAACACAGATTTCCAAATATCAAACACTCTTTGCAGTTATTATTTACCATTTTGTCCAAGATGGAAGCCTTCCTACCCCTCTTTTGTCGTCGTGAGTTTTTTCTCTCGGAATTATAACATTCTCTTCTTTTCAATGTCTGGAAGACTTCTTTTGCTACAACCTGATTACAATCTCCAGCACTACCTAAATCTCCATAGGTGAATAGCTCAAGTAAAAGATATTTGATTCTCAAAACGACCTTAATTTGAGCGCAATCAGAAGGAAGATTTTCAAAGATGCAAGATGACTGTCCGTGCTGTAGAGGTAGTGAGCCACTGTTTTATAGCCTGAAATGTCAAAGCCTTCCATTATAGTTAAGAAGATTAATATAAAAGAAGGTCATATGCCAACATTCCAGTTTATGAGAATATATGATCTGCATTAATCTAAATAATTCAAATTTTGGTACCTTACAAATTTCTCATGCTATAAGGAGATCATCATTTAACACATTAAATAGTGAGAGGATATTTTTTTAAAAGACTGCTTAAAATGTAAGTTATGGTGTATAGAGGGAGTATTTAATATTTTCAGAATTACATAGAGGAAAGATACAAATGAATGAAGTATTCTTAGGTTTCTCAGGGCAATTTAGATTAACTTAAAGATCTAATTTGTCAGAAAGTTTCAGAAATAAATAAAACCCTTAAGGAGAAAACTTTTATTTCAGTAATTGTAATGATTTAAATTTGGTATAAATGTGTGTTCTTGCCCCTATTTTATTGCAGGCTACCAAAATCCTGACAGGTAAATAGTACATTTTGATATTGGAATTTTGGACTTAATACTTCTTACTGGTTTCTAAAAAGATAGATGGCTAGCCTGGTGATGGTGATGAGTGGTTTCTTAGAAGAATAGTGACCTGGGGCCAGCCCAGTGGCATAGTGGTTAAATTCGCCACTCTGCTTCAGAAACCCACAGTTTGAAGGTTTGGATCCCAGGCGTGGACCTGGCACCACTCATCAAGCCATGCTGTGGTGGCATCCCACGTAAAATAGAGGAAGATTGGCACAGGTGTTAGCCCAGCGACAATCTTCCTCAAGCGAAAAGTGGTAGATTGGCAACAGATGTTAGCTCAAGGCCAATCTCTCTCACACACACACAAAAAGAACAGTGACTCTCTTCAAAAGTGTGTTGGAAATGGTCTTCAGCATAAATGGTTATTAAGGTGAGATACCTAATGTTGAAATTGAGTGCCAAAATAGTTGAACATTTGAGCTTTTTAAGTGTTTTAAAGAATAAATTGCAAACATTCTGTTATTTGTGCAAAATAATTGTTTATTGGCTTAAGATTAGAGACATTGAGTTTTTGCTTCATGTGCTGCATTCTTTGATATTCAGGTGTACCATAAAAATATAGGTCTATAAGGATTTAAAAGAGACCTCATTTCAATATACTTTTTGTGCAGCAGAACCATTTGGATAATTTTCATCTTTTAAAATTTAGTTCAAAAACAGAGGGGCCAGCCCCGTGGCCAGGTGGTTAAGTTCTCATGCTCTGCTTTGGTGGCCCAGGGTTTCACCAGTTCGGATCCTGGGTGTGGACCTAGCACCACTCATAAAGCCATGCTGAAGCAGCATCCCACATAGCACAACCAGAAGGACCTACAACAAGAATATACAACTGTGTACTGGAGGGCTTTGGGCAGAAGAAGAAGAAAATGAAAATAAGCAAGGATTGGCAACAGATGTTATCTCAGGTGCCAATCTTAAAAAAAAATGCCAACATGTCATGACTTCTTTTATATTCTCTTTCAAAATTATTTGTATTTATTTTCAGAACTGTTGGAACCTAAATTTATGCTTTCTTACCTTGAATAAAATACCCACTATAATCACCATCAAAATGCACAAAGCCAATTAATTCCATTTCAGAGCTACAGTGAAAATGCTGCATTTTGCTTCTTCTCTATAGGAACGATAAAATGTTTTGTTCTTTATAAAGTTCAAAGTTGTATCAAAGCAGTCTTGCTATTTTGTGGAAGAGAAAAAGCTCTGACCTTGGAATTCTAATCCTAGCACTGACCTTCACGACTGCTCTTCCACGTGTTAGCAAAGTGACTTTGGACATGTCACAAACTTTATGAGTCCTGGTTTCCTTCTCTATAAAAGAGGGATAATAACTTGCCCTTCTTAACTACCAGATTATTGGGAAGGTCAAAAGATATTACAGCACTGTCAAAATTAAAGCAATACGGTTATTATTATTATTGTTATAGTTTTTCTTTTGTTTGTTTTTACGTCTTTAATAAAAAGACATATTTTAAAGTAGCTACTGATGTTATGCCACTATGGATGATAACAAAGCTATTCATGAGAACAGATGATCATTTACAATGCTGACATCCATTCTGAATTGACATTATTGAGCATGTGAAAAGCTAAAGAGAACATTTAAGGTTACCTGAGAAAACAGGCATTTGATTATTATATAATATAAGATGTTTTATTCATGTTAGTTGAGCAATGTTGAACAAGTTAAAGGTGACATTTAACGAGAGTGGAGGAGTTAAGTGCGAATCAAATTTATATTTGCCAAAATAGGAGTACCTGGTATTCCTACAGATTTTATGGATAAAAATAATTTTTAAAGTTTATTCGCACTAGACATATTTTTCTTCATGTAAGTCTCTGTATTTTAAAGTCTATTACTATAAGAATTTTTGTACTCACATTCATTTTGTGTTAATAGTATACTGAGATGAAAGTTTTGAAAATTTGGAAGCACTCCGTTCCTGAGAAACTGTAGTTATTAGGAAAAATGTTGGAAAAAGAAAGAGATTCAGTTAAAGTTGAGTGCTGTTTAGAAAGGTAACCAGTATTATAGAGAAAAGGAAGAGCTGCTCTAGATCAAAATTAATGCAACCTTTTTAAAAATTTAGTTGATATCGCAAAACTTTGAATATCTTAACTAACTATAAATCTAAAGCTATAAGTGGAGAAAAAATTTCAGATTTGAAAATAATATTGCTAAAGGATTTATTTGAAAAGTGCTTCTTGTTCAGAGTAATATTTAAAGTCTAACATGTTTCCAGAATTTTTAAGCACATAGACTTTCCTCCTAGTGGTTTTGCTTCGGGTTAGTGAAGTTGAAAGATTCACTTTACTAAATTCTAAAATAAAAAAATTCTCAGAGGAAATTTAGATGTACAGTTTAGATAGACTGATATAGGAGTCAATAACTCTGTGGCACAAAATGAACTCTATTTCGACGTCCTTACAATTTTAGTTCCTTTGAAAAAAAAAAATAAAGATTCTGTGTTTGATTAAAAATTTGTACTCTCTGTGTCCATTCAAAGTTTGACATAGTTGCAGCTATCTTTGCTCAAAATAGCTTTTTTTTTTTCATTAGCAAACTGATTCTTCCTTTCTCATCCTCGAGATATATAATATGTATTTGATTATTATATTGTTAGGATAAAGACAGACGATACTATCGTAAACAATGAGTCCTATTTCCCCAGCTGTAATTGGCTACAAAATTGAGTTAATACGCATACTAACAAGGTTTGTCTGTGTTTAGTTAGAAATCTGTTACTCCATTAATGGGGAAGTAGTGAATGCAGCATAATAGGATTGTAAATATTCTTTTTCTTCTGTTGTACAGACATTTAACAAATCAGAAAGGCATATCTCTTTAATTAATGTGGTGCCATTGATTTTGAGTCATAAAACACGTGCTTAAATCTTTTCTTTGCCATTTATAATCTATAGTTTGGGCAAATTACCTAACCTATTATATTTATCATCTGCAAAATCAGGCTAGTGAATAGCTACCTCCCAAGTCATTGAGAAGATTAAGTGAAGGAAAGCTTATAATCCTCTCCTTTGCAAATTATAAAGATCGACAAAATGTTGGTTGTTGTCATCATCTTGTTGTTAGGTGGATACATAAATAATGGGATATGACAAATGCAAAGAATAAGAAGCTAAACCAGCCCAACACAGACAGAATCCAACTGTTCTGATACCTTGATGTAATTTGGATTGTGTCAGACAAACTCTAGCAAAAATGAAAGAATGTAACTAGTGAGAACTGTGTTGAGCTACCTTAGAACAAACTGAAACAAGGACTCCAATTTGCTACTACTCAACATAGAATACTTGTGAACCAAGAGCACTACCCCGCAGGCTGCAACAAAGCAGCTTCCACTCATCTCCCTTGTCTGTGGGATCTCTTTACTATATTCAGTGGTTAATCCAAGCCTCTAACTCTTCAAAACAGCACATAGATTTCCCCACAGCCCTTTGAATCCTAGTTTCCAAAGTTCAGTCTGTGAAGGGAAATATGGGAAGCAGGATGAGCATGTTCACCTTCTTTTTATGTAGGAAGAGAAGCTTCAGGGATTCCCTCTGTGGGGTGTTGGCACAACCACGCTCTGTATTGGAACAAGTGGAAAACGTTGCTCTGTATTGTAATAGTGTTACAGGTAACAGCATTGACAGTGTGAGGTTAGCGTATTACAGGGAGTACTCAGACTCACATGGATGGAATTCTGACAAGATGACGTCTTACCTGACAGCGGTTGTTAAGCAGTAGGATCTTGACTCTCAGTCAGATGGTGCATTTTATTCCAAATAATCTCAATATCTCATGTCAAAAGAGGCTTGGAGTTTATGAAGATACCAATAGAATTTGACCAGAGTCACTTATTCCGTCCTCAGGAATGTAAACTACAGTTTACATCCTTGTATAAGGTAAACTATCATGGATGTACAGTGGCTTTTTATATTACTATCTTTTCTTTCCTACCAGAGAACTCATGCAATATGTTATGTAGGGGCTAAGGACATAGCCCTTGTGTTTTCTTGTCCACTGCTGTGCCCCTTGGTTCTCTTGCCGCATGTAATTAGTGCTCAGTTGCTTGGTTCTTGTTTCAGTACCACTACTTACTCAGAAAATGATAGTAACATTCAAAGTCTTTATTAGTTTATTAGCTATTTATTATTTTATTAGTTATGGACATTTTGGCCACCTTTCAACTGGCTGTGGCTGTGGCTGAGTAGGCCTTAGATTTCAGACTATAACCTAGGCTTTGTCAGTCTTTGTTGTCTTCAATAAACCAGTCTCTTCCGGAGTGATCTTTGATTTGCTATAGCAACGTATAGAGCATCTAAAGAAAGGTCTTTTGGGGATGGTATTATCCATTCAGTTAATATTTGTTGAACACCTGTCGTGTGCTAAGCATAGCAGAGAAGGAAATAGACTAAAATTAGCCTTCTTGGAGTTTATCTTCTAACAGGGAATAGATACTAAGCAAATAAATAAGTAAAAATGTATGCAGGTGGTAATGAGGGAATGGAGAGCAATACAGCAAAAGAAAGGGATGTACCAAGAGTTGGGGATTCTAATAGTGTGACCAGGGATGACCTCACTGTTAAAGGGATGCTTGTGCAAAAACCTGGAAGAAGTGAGAGAGAAAGACAGATGGCTATCTGAGGATAAGCGTCTGAGGTAGAGGAATATAGCATGGGTGAAATCTCAGAGGTAGGAGAATGATTGATATTCCAGAAGAACTGCGAAGAGGTCAGTATTGCTAAGCCATCATGTTCAAGAAGAAATGTCAAAGGAGATAAAATTAAAGAAGTAATAGAGTAAAGAGTGCAGTGTAGATTTTGCAGAACTGTACAGCCCTGGCTTTTACTCTGAATGAGAAAAGAAGCCATTGACTGGTCTTGAGCAGAATGTTGGAATCATTCATTCATTCATTTGTCCAATCTTTATTGGATCCCTATATCTATCTGACACTAATCTAGGGAATAGACACATATCAGTAATCCAAGAGACAAAAAACCAAACCATGTTAGTGATTACATTCTAGTGGATGGGGCAGGGGTTTTTGTTTGCTTGTTTTTGCTGCTGTAACAAATTATCACAAATTTAATGGATTCTACAAGACACAGTTATTATCTTACAGTTTGTAGAACAGAAGTGTGTCACTGTCCTAAATCAAGGTGTAGGAAGGGCTGTGTTCCTTCCTGGAGGCTCTAGGGTAAAATCCTTTTCCAGGTTCTAGAAGCTACCATCTTTGGCTCACCGTCTTCTTCCTCCATCTTCAAAGCCACTAATGTCTGGACTAGTCTTTCTCATGCCGCATCTCTACAGTTCTCTGTTCTGATTTCTTCTTCTATTTTTAAAGACCCTTGTGATTACATTGGGCCCACTGAATAATCCAAAATAATATCACTATTTTTAGGTCAATCGATTAACAATCTTAACGTCATCTCATCTGCAACTTAATTTTCCTTTGCCATGTAACTTAATATATTTAAAGGTTTTGGGTATTAGTATATGTAGACTTCTTTGGGGAGATCATTATTCTGGCTACCGCAGGGATGAAACAAATGTAATACATATGATAATGAAAACATGCTGACTGCTGTGTTAAAAATAAATTATAAGGGTAAAGGCAAGCCCAACATACAGTTAGAAACAGAGCCATATTGTTTTAAACTATAGCCTTTCCCTTTGCGTTCCAGGGAAAGGTTTATCATTTTGATAAATATTGATCAAAATTATCATTTTGATAAACACTGAATATTTAACATTGTTAACATTTATATATTTCTTTATTATTTTTGTGTGTGAGGAAGATTGGCCCTGAGCAAACACCTGTTGCCAACCCTCCTCTTTTGCCTGAGGAAGATTGTCGCTGAGCTAATATCTGTGCCAATCTTCCTCTATTTTGTGTGGGATGCTGCCACAGCATGGCTTGATGAGTGACGCCAGGTCTGTGCCCAGGATCTGAACCTATGAACCTCAGGCCGCTGAAGAAGAACATGAATTTAACCACTCTGCCACTGGAACAGCCCAAACATATTAACATTTAAATTAGCATATTTTACTTTGTTCTGCAGTTGACCACAGAAAAAGTGTTAGAATACGTGAGAAAACTTTTTAATAGAAAATTATATTCACATTGTCTAAAAAATTTACTTTGTATCATACTTGGAGTAAAATCTCAACACCTCATTCTTGTCTCTGGCCTAGAAGTTCTCACTCCTGCCACTCCTATCTCCTCAGCTTTCCATTTGTTTGCTTAAAGTCTGTCGTAGCAGCCTTCTCTCTGTTACTGAAACGTGCTGAGGTTGTTCCTGCCATCTGGAAGGCTCTTCCTCAATACCTGTTTTTGTTTTGGTTCCTTCCTGACACGTACGTCTCAATTTGAATTAATCACTCCCTAACCTCTAGAGGGCTTTTCAGACCATTGAATCTAAAGCTTCCCCACCCTCCTCCAGTCAGGTGCTCCTTTTCAAATGACCTTCACTTTTTTGTTATTTTCCTTCTAAGGACTTATGACTGATATTTTCTTATATGTTTGGATATATTTTTAAATAATTTTTCTCCCTACCGTTAAAGGTAAGTTATATTATAACAGTAAATCTTATAAAGTTTTTAATTGCTGTTTCTTTTGTCCTAAGAGGAGGAAATATGAAAGAACGAAGTTCTTTCCTATAACCACATACAGGGGAACAGGAAATGAGGAGAAAATGGAATCAGGTAAATCAAAGAAAAGTCGAGCTAGGACCTTAGTTTCATGCCCCCGTGAAAGCCTACATTTCTCTATTACTATAAAACGCACCACTAAGATCTAGTTGGATGCAGGCAGGGGTAGACCAAATATTTATTGAATATATTATTTCTCCTTACCTACTAAGGCTACCCATCAGTGGTAAACTACATTTCTCTAATTTTCTCTAATTTTATAAATGTGGGGTTGTGACAGCTTAGAATGCAGCTGTTTTCAGTGGCTTTTGCTTAATGTTTAAATTATTTTAAAATAAAGTGTATGAATTTTGATTTTTGTAAAATCATCATCACTGACATTTGTGCAGTATTTTATAAAAAGAACGTTCATTTACACATTCTATTTAATCTTCACAAAATTCCTGTGAGAGACTCCTAAGAATCCACTGTCTTCGTTTAACAGAAAAGTTTAGTGACTGGTTCACTGCCGCAGATCTGCAAGGACCCCCACAGAACCAGACCCAGCTGGCCAGCTGCTGGATATAAAACTCTTCATAAATGTGCTTCACAAACTGTGAAGTACCGGACAAATAGTAGTTTTTGTTCTTTAAACATATACCTGCAACCACTTATTTCAGCATCTTTATATTGTATGTCATTCTGATAAGTAAAATGTTTAAGATAAGGAGCTCATTAGCTGTTCTCTCTTATTTCACAAAATTTATTTCCAAAAGGTACCTAAGAAAGATTTTAAGTGTAAAATGTCAATCTCATTAGTTTTGTTAACCATTCACAACAAATCTTTCTCACTTGTGAGTAGCCAAGTGAGTTTTCGCTTTGTTTTGTTTTCATAAACAAAAGAAAATGAACGGCTTTATTAAATAACAGCAGTTATTTTGTGTCAGGGATATCATCATGCTTCACACAACTAAGCTTCAAAGCCCAAAATCTAAGTGATCAAAATATTCTTGGTATATTTCACCTGGTAATAAAACAAGCGGGGCACGAGGGCTGGAATTTGGAAAAGCCCCTTAAAATGTTACACAATATATTTGGTTGCTTGGAATATAACGTGGGTTCTGTCAAACATAACCCATGTAAGAGCTGATGGAAAGACGTAGATTTTGCATTTTACCTTGCTCTTGCTTGCTTCCAATCCTCCTATCTTCCACAGCGTACAAAAGAGCTGTTTCTGTGTTTTGCAAATGTGCTAATTAAATGAGGGATCAAGCTAAAATATGGAAGGATGTAAAATTAATCTTGATCCCTGAAAAAAATCAACTTTTGCAACTCTTTAAGGATAATCAAAATAAGAGACAAATGAACAGGAACGACTGATTTTGATAGTCCAGGTTATAAGTGAGGTTAGAAAAGAATTGAAGCAGAAAAGCAGCCAAGGTTAATTTAAAATAATTTTAATTTTGTTTTTCATATTTTTTAAAAATGTCTGTTATTTCTGCTTAAGAACAGAAAATATGTCCAGGACACATATCGTCTTTGATGAATCTATTCATCTATTTATTTTGCTTTATGGTTCATACACCATTTGGATATAATTTTTTTTGTTGTTCCATACAAACTGGCACCATTAAGATATATAAAACACTTTATAGTTCAACAACTTGTAACCAAAAAAAGCTTTTAAAAGTAAGGTAAGCGATGCAGCAAAATCTATAAAATACCTAGGAATCAATTTACCAAGAATCCAACAAAAGCTGTATGCCAAAAACTATAAAACTTTACAGAAGGGCACAAAGATACCTGAATAATTGGGAGATCAACCTTCCCTGGATGGGGAGACCTACTATTTCAAATCTGTAAGTCTTCCGTACCTTCAATTAATTGATATAGTCAATGTAATTTCAGTAATATGTCCAAATTATTTATTAACCTGATTCTCATGTTCAGCTTGGAAAATAAGTATACAAGAATAGGAGAATAGACCAGAAAAAGAAGTAAATTTGAAAAAGCAAAATGAAGAAACTATGCTATACCAGATAACCAAACTTTATTTCAGTTACAGCAAACATTTACAAATAAATCAGTAGAACTTACTAAAACAGCAGTAAACAGATATATATTTCTATGGAAAATTAGTGATCAAAGGTCATAGGTAACAGACGGCTTATTCCACAGATGATATCATGGCAACTAACAATAGATCTGGAAAGTAATTTAAAATTAGATCCTTACCTTCTACTATTAAAAAATTTCAATTGAATTATAGGGACTAAAGAATATTTTAAATGAATAGAAGTACTGGAAGGAAATATAACCAAATTTTATTTTCCAATATAGGAGTTGGAAAGTCCTTGTAAGGCGTGAAGGAAACTTAGAAACCATAGTGGCAAGGATAAATTTGACAAAAAACAAAAACAAGGAGACAAAACAACCACGAAACCTGTTTATATTGTAAAAATTCTCATAAACAAAATTGGAAAGTGAATTAGTTCAGATCCATCTAGAAGGAAACCTCAAGTCAGAATTGGGGATGGGGGCTTTAGATCAGGATGCAGGAGACAATGTTCAGAGAGCAATAAAAGGAAGTTTGGGTAGAAAGAGTCTTGAACTTTCAACTGCACAGTTACAAGATAATTTCCACCAGTGTGATAGACAGTCCTTAAGCCAAAGTCACACACAGAGGACCATCAATTCTCACTGAAATGGGCCTGCCATGGTATCTCTGCCTGCTCGGTCACTGGTTAGGAGCGGCTCCTGGGAAGCATCTTATGTGTGTGAACCTTGCAGTCGATCCAGAGGGGCAGCACTGGGAGCCATAAGTCAACGTTGCTCCACATAGAGGGAGTTCGGAGTAGCACACTTTTATTTACATTTCAAAAGACAGGAAAAATAGACAAATATAAATCATTAAGAATAAAATAACCCAAGAGAAATGGGTAAGGATATGAACAGACACAGATGTAAAAATATATTCATATCATAAAAAAGTCTATGAAAATACACTTAACTTTTTCCATCAAAGAAAGACAAAGTCAAGTGACAGTGAAATACAGATTTTCACCCGTCAGACTGGCAAAAACATTAAATGATTTAAATTTGTCTGTGTCATATATGTCAAGAAGCAATTTTGAAGGACAATTGGGCCATAATTTTAAAAATTAAACTTATAGTTCTTTTTACTAAATAAGCCCACTTTCAGTTTTCTATTGCAGCGTGTTTTGTAACGGTGAAAATATCTGAGATATCCGAAATGTCCACCACTAAAAGAATGGTTAGGTAAATTATTGGGAAAGTTACTTATTTTACCTCAGTGTCCTCATCAATAAAATAGCTGGAATTCTCACCTCACGGATTTTTTTGGTGTGTGAGGATTTAGATACGACATTTAAAGTGTTCAGAATATTAACTATTATATAGTATGTACTCAATATTTGATAGCATTCATTAATGTTATGGAATATCATGCAATTAAAAAAAGAATTAAACAAATAAATATATGCCACTGATTCTTGATTTTTGTTCACTGAAAAAAGCAAGTGGGAGAAAAACATTAACGTGATATTTTAGTAAAAAACAAAACTTAAAAAGAGTATGAGTGTATAGGCATGTGAACAGGAAAATATCCGGACAGATAGCCTATAAACTGTTAATATTGATGCACACAGGGGAATGAGATGGGGTTAAAGCTGGGGGGCTTACACTTTTTACTCAATAAAATTTTGTATTTTGGCTTGTGGTTTTAAAAGAGCAATTTTAAAAATGTTTTTTTAAAATTTAACATAAAATTTTTAAAAAATGAATGAAATTCGTAATGCTCCAAATAATATAAGCCTACATTAAATTTAACAAATATGCACTTCAGGAACAAGCCAAAATGAAAAATATGTTCTGATACTAAAAATTTCACTTAAAAATATGTTAGACATAGCCCAAATATCATTTAGCCAATGTTTATTCATCTTTAAAAGGGAATACATATTTGGTTCTGATTTGTTTTGTATTTTCTCTACCCAAAGCTTAAAATTTTTAGAAATTCTATATCTCTAGGTCACTATAAGAGTGAAAAATGGAAGTCTAATCTGGAATGAGTGATGTAGTTGAAAGCTAAAACATAAATATAAATTCTGTAACCAAAATTCTTAGCAATATTCCTAACACTATCTTTACCATATGTTGTTGTGTGTGTCTGCTTGTGCTGACCTGACCAATTAAAAAAAAAGCGGGGTGGCGGGGGCTGGCCCTCTGGCGTAGTGTTAAGTTCACATACTCCACTTCAGCAACCTGGGGTTTGCAGGTTTGGATCCCAGGCCTGGACCTACACACTGCTGATCAAGCCATGCTGTGGCGGTATCCCACATACAAAAAATAGAGGAAGACTGGCACAGATGTTAGCTCAGCGACAATCTTCCTCACCACGTATAAAAAATACAGAAAGAAAAAAGATTGCTGTAGAATCCAAACAGCCCCTCCCATATAATGGAAAATGCCTCTTCAAGCCATCTGCTTCACGTGTGTTAAGACAATCATGGCTCCTGCCATGGTGATCAATTGGTTGTGTACATGATTCTGAACTGAAACAATAATAATATTCTATTTATTTGGAGAGAGCAATTGAAATATGGAGGATTTATGACCCAAACTTTGCCGACAAGAGTGCTTTCCCAGCATTTTGTAATTGGAAATTGTGGATCTCTCCTCTAGTTGCTAAGCTTTTAGTGTACAAATCAAACCGGAATCTGACCATGTCTCAATGTTTCACAACTTGCCCTGGTCTGGGTGGGATATAACGAAACCAATACGAAAAGACAAAGAGGAGGGGGGAGAGACAGGGACAGAGATTTCAGTGACATCTCAAGTTCCCAGTGTAATTATTTCAATGGGAATTTTTCCTATGTCTTTTCATCTGCTTTGTTAATGAGTCAATACATCTGTCTTTTTTCGTAAACAATTTTGAGCTATATTTCTCTTGCTTTCAGTCAAATGGTCCTGTAGTATATAGATATACACAACCATCAAATTTACATACAATTTCAAGACATTCTTCAGAATCCTTGAAACTCATCATGGAACCCAGAATTTGAACCACTGTCATAGAGTGATTATAGTGATTGTTTAGTTTTTTGTATCTGCTACATAATTTGTTTGCCCAATACAAGAAAGAACTAATGTGCCTGGTGTCTTCGAACCTCTCTCCAATCATGGGCTGCTGTTTTTATGTTTACCCTGGACTATGATGCCTGTCTGACACTGATTCTTTAGCACATATCCTTAGTTATGTTTTATACTAGAAACTAGAGTCTCTCAATGGATAGATAGAGAAAGAGTTAGACATAAACAGTGAGCTGAGGGAGGATAAAGTGTTGAGAGTAACACAACTCTTACTCTCTTAGAAAACAAATAGAGACTTGTATGACAATAGTTGCTTATTCCTTTGGTCAATGTACAAATGTACAAATGTACAATGTACAATCTATGGGGGGAAAAGACATTTAGGTTAGTTAATATTTTGCATGCTGTTTTCATAAGAAGTAATCACTAGTTTATTTGCCAGCCAAACTGTAGCTTTACTTAGCTTTACTTTTCAATGAATCACCAAAAAGAAACTTTGCCCAGCATTTGCAGTGTCTCAGGAAACTCTAGAAAAGAAAAAGACAAAATCTTACTGGTAGGAACTTTGTAAATTTCATTGACCTATGGATCCAAGGCATGCCACGGGAACAAGTGATGGAAAATATCTCTTTCATCATAATTTGACACAGACTTACATACAGCATTAAAATAATCACCTTTAATATACAACAAGAAACTATCTTTAATGCCTATTGCTATTTTAACAGTTAGCTTGGGAGAGGACACAGAAGAAAGAATTTATTAACTATAAGGTAATTCAAGATAATTTGCCCCTTCCTACATCCAGGTGAATGAGGAAGTCTAAAGTTTTTCTATGTGGCTACATATCTTATTTTCTTAGATTTCAACCTTAAGCTTCTATAACCATAATGCATAGCTACATTTCTCATGTACAAATTTTCATAGTTACACATTTTTAATTGTAAATTGGGAAAAGGCAATTAAAGTCCTGTTAGCAGGTGGAAATATATATCCTGAAGTTAATTTTTTTTTAATAATTGAATTGAATATACTCCATTGGGTAATTCCATCATTGTTACAGGATTCAATTTTCTCATAATAGAAAAAGGAAGTTGAACAACATACTCTTAAAATTCATTTTCAGCTCCAAAATATTGTGAAGCAAGTATTCAAGATATATAATTTAGCAGCACTGAAGAATGATTATTTCCAAGTTATTTAGAAAGAACACATATCAGTTAAACTTCTTTCAAAAGTATAATTGCTGTCAGTGCTTTTATCTTTCTATTATTTTCTTAATGTGATTCAAGAAGTTACTCCGACATAAATTTAGCAAGTGACCTTAAATTAACGGGGTAAGCAGAACATTTGTGGAATCAAATTCATAAATGAAATAGTTCTTCTTTCTCAAAATCTTGTGCCTATTTCCTTATTTCTCTCTTTGCTTCCTTAAATTTTGACGTAATTCACAGATTTATAAATATATATACGCATGCATACACACGTATATATACGCGTATATATATATATACATGAGTGTGTGAATGTAAGAAATAAAAATGTGCATATTGCCTTAAGTAAAGAAAAGCCTTATGCTTCTATTGCTATTTTCCATGGAGGAGACTTAAAAGAGAATTACCCCAACTGAAATGGGGTCAACTATATTCAGTTCAACCTGACTCACTGGTTCTGCTTGATTTTCTAATCCCTCTGGCCCATTTTCACATTTGATATAGCCCCCAAATAACAGCTTGAATTCCATCTATCTTAAAAGACTTTATATTTTCTTCTTTATCTTTCTCATATTTATATTTTAAAGATATATTGGATCATGATGCACCTATGTCTTGTCATTAGAATATTGAAGATGATGCCAGTGTTAGTGACGAACACTTTTGGCTGTAGGCAAAAGTCCAATCAACAGTGCCCAAAATTGATGCAGATTTAGTTTTTTCATGAAACAAGAAGTTTGGGGTCTGGTGGTCCAGAGTTGAGAAGTATCTTAGCGATGACAGCAGGCACCTAGGCTTCATGTTTTTTCTCTGTTATTCTTATCTGTGGCTGTCAACCTCATAGGCGTCATATCTGGGCTCCCCTCAAGAAAGTGGAAGTTGAAAAGGCCAAAGAGAGCATGGCAACTGAATACTTCTGTCTTAGTCTGTTCGGGATGCTATAACAAATTACTACAGACTGGGTGGCTTATAAACAACGGAAATTTGTTTCTCACAGTTCTGGAGGCCGAAAGTCTGAGATCAGGGTGCTAGGTTGGTGGGTTCTTTTTAAAGCCCTCTTGCAGGTTGCAGACTGTCAACTTCTTGTATATTCTCAAATGGTGGACATACGGTGAGCTGGCTGTCTGGTCGCTTCTTACATGAGCATCCTGCCCATTCATGAGGGCTCCACCCGCATGACTGAATTACCTCCCAAAAGCTCCACTTCCAAATGCCATCACATTGGGCACTAGATTTCAACATATGATTTTTGCCGGGACACAAACATTCATTCTATAACAATGTTCTTTTTGCAAATGTTTCCAGGAAGGCCCACCAGGTGATTCTTGCATCTGATTGGCGAAGATTCTTCGCCATGGCCACCCCTAGCTGCAAGAGTGTTAGAAAGATGAGCAGTTTTATCTGAGCATCTTCCCCTACCCCCAATAAACTGAGATTAATAAGAAAGACAATGAGAATGGATATTGAGTAGGCAATTACAAGCATATACCACAACATATTTTGCCAGTGCCAAAGTAATTAGAGCATCTTATTCTCAAAGAAGGATTCCAAATGCAAATTGGCTGGTCATGAATTACTGAAAGGGCAGATTCAGTCATCGATGATTGAGTTTTCATTTGTGGTTTAACTTTTCTTAAGGCACATAATGATGCTCTTCTCCACTGCTTCTTATAGGCTGTGGGACTTATGGTGAATAAAGAGGGCCGAATTTAAAAAGTGGCTATGAAATATGTACAATATGGAAACGGCTTTAATATATAAGACTTTTTGAAAAAGCTTGCCACTTTGAGCTGTGTTGTTTGCTTTCGTGATGGGAGCTGTAGAGTTTGTATACATTTTCCAAGATTTTGCTAGTGAGACTGGTATTTGTCCTCACAACAGCTTGGTGACTTATTAAGGTTATTAATCATACCTTACAGATAAGGAAACTGATGTTCAGAGAGATTAAGTGACTTGCCTGAGATGATGATCCTTACTGAACATATAAAAGTTGTAAAATTTCCTATGAATTAGTTTCAGAATTCCTTAAGGATTGAAGATTTTACTAGTAAAATTAAGAGCTCCTGTCTTAACTGAATAGAGAAGATGCGACAACACATCACGCACGTGAACAAAGATAGGAGTTATGCTTTAAGTGACACGGAGGATTGAGAGATATGCCATCACAAAATAGGAACAAATAACCATCACTGAGGTCTGTTGTTCCTCAATATCTCATGTCCTATTAAGAACAGCAAGTTGCTATGTGGATAAACTATAAACAATTTAATAAAGAATTCCAATAAAAGATTAAGGTAAAATCTTCCTGTTGTTTAAAGCTTGGTGGTTCATGCTAGATCTCCATTCCTCTTTCCATTAATAACCCTTGTGATTGGGAACTAATAAGAAAAATCATTGTAAGAAGCCAAAAAAGCCTCACATTTTTTGAGCCTTTATTACAAATCAGGATAGGAACCTAGCAAAATCCTTATTCTTATTCTTCATGACAACTCTGCATAGTAAGCATTGCTATTCCAATTTTAGAATAAGGAGGCTGAGAGTTGGGGGGTGAAGTCATTTGCCCCAGACAGAATTGGGATTCTACTGAAAATCTATCAGAGGTAACTCCAGCACTCTGAGCTCTTTATATTACACTTTTCAGCCTCCATATAATGTTACTTCTTTGCACAGATATTCAGCTATCATCATCATCATTATCATTATTTTTTCTACCTAGGCTCCTTTTGTGTTTTAAATCTCTGAGTAAACTGATACCATCTTGGCAACTTCTCCTTGTACATGCTCTTGTAGGAGATTATTTGTTTTGAGTTGTCCCTCCTAAATACGTCTATCCCTTTTTGCAAAGTTTTATCCCTGTTTGTTTCACATTGTCTTCTCTTTATGCGTTTCTTTCCCAAAGGCCATTGCTAGTATGAGAGAAATTAATTCTTCGAAATTCATTTACAGCACAGAGATGCTTGGCATTGCCTGGGATCAACTCCCTTCTCCCCTCCCCCACTGTTTGCTTACACTTATCACAATGCACTTTTTACAGAACTCCATGCTTATAGTTTTGCAATACAAAAACAGCTGTGTGAGGCAAGGGTCATTTAGTTGGAAGAAATAGAAATCACTCATCTAAGTTCAAGTTCATTAGGGTGAGCATATCTTTATTTTGAATTCAAATAGAGAAGACAAATTTTAGCCAGCGTGAATATGAGCTTAATTGGAGATAGAGAGGGAAAATCAGGAGCTGAGACACCTTTTGAAGGCTGCCTGGCCTTTTTTCTCTCCTCATGTCCCAGGCTCTCGCTTCCTCTTCCCCTCTGTGGTCAATTCTCTCTGTGAATGCCCGACCGAAGAGCTTTGCCTGCCCACATCTACATCAGAGATCTCCAACATATCCCCTTCAGGTTATGTTTTCTGAATCTTGTCATTGAAATCCTTGGAATGTAGGAAATAAGAGGATGTACTGTTTTCCCCTGGATCAGCTTTCCCCTCCTGGCATAATCAGCTATGGTCACCGGGAAGGGAGTGCAAATGGAGTCCCATTAGTGGGAGCTGTTGCTAAGGAGTCATTTCAAAGCAGGGGTGTGGTTTTGGCAAGCACCCCAAAATTTACTTTGAATACTTAAACCAGAGTAGCAATAAAAGAGAAAATGTCTAGCAAGCGAAGCAGGGCAGTACGGTTCATCCACATTCTTCATAATAGCAAGAGTCAACTATTGTATGCTGCTTACCATTCACCGGTGCTTTCCGTATGACATTCCTCACCACAATCCTGTGAGGGACATATTGCAATTATTGACATTTTACAGGGAAGGAGGCTGAAGGAAATTTCCCATTATCTCCATTTTACAGAGAAGGTAATTTTATATAGAAGGAAAGTAAGAGAAATATATTGCTTAGAGAAACTAAATTATTTACCCAGACTGGCATGTAGAAAAACAGGGATTTGAACCTGGGCAGTTTGGACCCTGAGTCCACACACATGATCTTCATACTACATCATCTTCTGTAACTGTTTTTAAAGAAAGTCATTCTCTCTTACTAATGTTGCCACTTATTCTCTCCAGAAAAGTGAATCTTACCCTCTCTTACCTTCTGCTGACTCAGCTATAAAATGGAAACAGGAAACTCAGGCTCGCCAGACGATAAACCTTGTTGACTTTAATCCATCTTAAATCTTTTGCATTTTAGTGTTTGCTCTTTGTACGTAGATGTTCAAATGTGGGGAAGTAAAACCAGGCAGAAACACAGAAGGTCTTGTTAATAGCAAGCAAAATTTGTGCAACTATATTTTCAGAGAGCTGAGGTTGACGGTGACTGAAAGCCACTCGAGTCTGATGGCTCTTTGCTGGTCTATGTGATACACGGTGGTGGTTTCTCTCCTGTTACTCTCAGACAAATGTTCAAACCACTAAAACCACTTATGAAATTGGCACTTGTAATAGGAAAAGTCAGTTCCTTATCTTGGGAATCCGCTACCATGGAGAAAAACAACCTCAGAAAAAAGGCCTGAGAAGTCCACTGAAAAGTCCAAAAGGGAAAAAATAACCCACAAACATTCTCTATTTCAGCATCATCTCTTCTCAAGGGACTTCCATTTTAAGTGTAAAATGGTATAAATTAGTACAATAGAGTTGAACTATAAGGAGAAAAACCCCTCCCCCTCTCTCTTTTCCCTTTGACGTTCTCTCTGTATTTCAGAAAATTATGATTTTCAAGTTAACTACTGCATCTTTAGAACATTGATTTAGGATATCTTACCTTAAAATGACTTATAAAACTAAAAATTAAGATAAATGAAGTTTGTTATTTTCCTTTAGCCTGGTTTTGTTAAGGAAATATCTGATAGGAGCATACTTTTGTAGTTAGAACTCTACTGATTGTAGTTTAATATAATTAAATTTGGAATCACATAGTCATAGAGTTGACATAAGGAAATAATTTCACCATTATTCACTCAATATTTATCTATGGACTGTATGATTCTCATTCTGTGCTTGAAATTCATTAGTTTTAGTTGAGGAAATGTAAAGTGATGCATATAAGTTACACGATGGCTTTTCATAATGAAATCTCCGTAATGCAAAATCAATAGTGTGCAGTTACGGACGTCTACAATGACTTTTAAGAGTGCTAACTATGTTAAAACAAAAACAAATATATTTAAAGATATTCAGGGCCAGGCCTGGTGGTCTAGTGGTTAAGTTCAGCATGCTCCACTTTGGCAGCCTGAGTTTGGTTTGTAGTCACGGACCTACATCTCTGTGTTAGAGGCCATGTTGTTCTGGTGGCCCACGTACTAAAAAATAGAGGAAGATTGGCACACATGTTAGCTCAGGGTGAATCTTCCTCAGCAAAAAAAAAAAAAAAAAAGAAAGAAGAAAAAAATCAACCATTTATGTACTCCCATTATAGGCTATCTCTTTTCTACTTTAAAAGCTTTTCATTTTTAATTGTGAAAACTGAAATTTTAGTGGGTCACTCAATACGATACAAATGTACCTTTTAATTTTTTGAAGGTTATCTCTAGGGCATGATTCTGAATCATTTAGCTGAGCTTAGAAAAACGGTATGCCTGTGCAAAACATTCAAAGACCACTTATTTGAACTTTCTTGAACTATTTTATTTCTGGCACTATTTAGTTATTGTTTTGTTCCTTTTACGAATGGAAACAATTTTTGTCAAGAGAGACATAATGTGCAAAGTGAATCTTTATAAATTTAATTACAGCAGGAAGATCTGAAGATATTTAGAAAATATGCAAGGACTTTCTTCAAAATTTGATTTTACAAAGCTTTGTAAACAAGGTGAAACATTAGTTTTACCATATTTTACTATTTAATATATACAGCAGGAAATAAGGTAAGATGAAAAATAGGAAGAGTATTACGAAACTCCACTTAGAGTATCATAAAAATTTGCATATAGTAATTACTTTGATTTAGCTTCTTTTGTAAATTCTGTATAGATTCTACTAGGAAGCAAGGGAAACATTTTTTTAAAAAAGCACTTACCTACTCTGAGAATATACTTCAAAGAAATTTTAAAATTGTATATATTAAAACATACTTCTGGTAATGAAAGTAAATCATTTTATTTTAGAAAATACAGGTATGTAAAAAGTTTAAAATAGCTTTAGGTATTATAGTTCATATTATCTTTTTCTTTGCATATACAATACAATATTATGATGGATACACACATATATACACATCCAGATATATAGACAGATATATACATACACACTTACATATATCTTTTGCATTTTCATTAACATTATAAAGGAAACCCATTTCTGTCTTTAAATATTTTTGAGAAAAAAATATATTTACCACTAAATAGAAAACTTAGTGTTCAACTGCAATTTTCTACATTATGAATTCTGCTATTTCTATTGCATTTTACTTTCTAATTCTGATATTGTTATCGAATTATTTTTGTGTGTGAGGAGGATTGGCCTTGAGCTAACCTTTGTCACCAGTCTTTCTCTTCTTTTTGCTTGAGGAAGATTGTCCCTGAGCTAACATCTGTGCCAATCTTCCTCTATTTTGCATATGGGATGCCACCATAGTATGGCTTGATGAGCAGTTCGTAGGTCTGCCCCTGGGATCCGAACCAACAAACTCTGGGCTGCTGAAGTGGAACATGCAAACTTAACCACTACACCACTGGGCCAGCCCCTATTATTGACTTTTTCGTAGCTTCATACACTTTAATTTTCACCTATTTTCTTTCTATGTCTCCCTCCTCCTCAGAAAGCTAACTTTTTAATTTTATACTATAGTCTATTACCTGTTTTCATCTTTCAGTTTTGTGGTTTCAAAAGTACCATAAAGTATTCTTAGTTTTACAGAGCATATTGCAGGTGTTTCTAAAAGTTGTTTCCATTTTCTGTTTATTTTAAAACATTATTTGAAGTAATAACTTCCTCTTCATCCCTCCCATTATTTTGCAAATTCTTGTTTGCTCATCTTTGAAATAGTGCTTTGATATCTGGGCCCACAAATTTTTTTTGCTTTTCTTACTCATTAACCCTTGCTGCCACCTACTGCAAACAGGAGGAATCCTGTTCCATTGTTTTAACATCCAGTAATGCTGCATATTCATGATACTTTCCATTTCATGTCATTTTCCAGTTTCCATTACAGCGTCATGGCCCTTCCTTAATCCTAGAAATCTGAGAATTTTAGTGAGTTTCTTCCAGAATATTCCCTGCTTACTTTCCTTGACACTGTGCTATATTTTGAAGGATCAAAGTTGACATTAGCCATATATATCGATCTTTGCCTATAATTCCATCAACACAGTTTATAGACTATCAATTTCTTTTAATTTTTGGTAGTTGAGGGAAACCTTACTAAATTTCCAGGGATTTTGAAGAATTTTTCCTAATTTAATATTTCATCAATAATTTCAGTTCAGAGTTTTGGCAGGCTGAGGATTTAGACATCTTGCTGACTGTAGATTTCTTTGAATATTCTGTATGACAATGTTGGTTGCAAGGTTGTCTGATGAATCTGATTAAATTTTGCATGTTAAATCTTTTAAATCTAATCATGGGCTCCCGGACTTCTGAATTATATGTTTATGGGTGTTAGTCATTTAGCCGCACCCCACTTCCCCACCCCTCCAATACATCATCTATTTTGTATACGATAGGTTCTCACAAAATGTGTTTGGCTAAATCCATTGAAATTCTGTACATTCCTTCCCAGTACACCAACTACACAAACTATATGGTGAGCTTGTGTTGCTTTGGGTCCTATCTGCCACCTCTTGTTGGCACAATGAAAATAGAACAAAGGATGGAGAATATGGCTAAATCTCTTTTGTCTCGATGAGTATATCCCATATTTCTGTGTATCATAGGCTTTCATAAGACTCATTAAGTAGAGATTGAAGGGAAAGCCTTCGGAAGTAAAAATATCTGAGAAACACTGATTTGACTCCTCAAAAATAATGTGGCTTTCAATAATAACTTTTACATATTTACTGGAGAATAAGAGTTAGAGTTTATGGATGTTTTTTACAAAAGAAATCAACGTTAAAATAAAGCGAACATTTTATTATTTATTAGATACTATTTTATTAACATTCATAATGCTAAACATTTTCTTTTGAGAACAAGTAAATTTTAAAAATATTATTTAATTAAAATTTCAATTTAAGTAATGTATTTGTGTTGTGATATTATAACCATGAGCCCACTAGAGCTAATTCAAACAGCTCTAGTTAACAGAGTGTTTCAGAATTGTCTCTCAGAAAATTTGCAAAGTCACATAGCCAGAACGTGCACAGAAAAAGAAATCCTGACCTGAAATGAGTGTGGAACCAAAGTCTCTTCCCCACGGAACCAAAGGACCGGGACATGACCGGAACTTGAAAGTTGGACTCTCATCAGAACCGAGGGGTCTGTCATCCAGGAAGATCCAGCATTAAAAATCCCTTCCTCACCTTACCATAGATGTTTAGAACCTTAGCATAAATGGTTAAAGCCCACCTATCAAAACCTGTCCCACTAGCGTTTCCACATGCCAGCCTGTTCTCCCTAACCTCTTAAATTTTGCCCCGAATCCTGAATTGCGGGGACAGATCTGAAGGCACATGCCCCGTCTCCTTGAAGATCGATCTGGCAAAATAAAGCTACAATTCTTTCCCCAAAGGCTGATGCCATAACAAATTGGCTCATTATGCCCATCAGGTGACGAGCCCTTGCCTGGTAACAGTATCATTTAGAAAAAAATACATTTAATATAGGAAAACTATATTTACCCCCATCCTTACTAAAATTATCCCGTTACCTTTTAAAAATAAACTAAGATTTTAAAATCAATTTATAAACGATGTAACCTATATTTGTCCGAGTGAAAACCATATCTGTCGGTGTGTGTAAAACCACAAAAAATTCCAGCCTCCTCATGGTGTGATGTAAGAGCTTTTGACTGTCCAAAGAAATAAAAAGTCTAAAAGCAAAAAAGTAATAAAAATGCAATCTAGTCTATAATACTGGGCCCATCAAAAGCATTATTGGGAGGCCCTGATTCATATCCCTCAGTGACACTTCTACAAAAGATAGTGTTTTTCTCTTCTCTCCAACTTTTCCACATCTTATAGTTGCTTGGGAGATTCTTACTTTACAGCTGCCTTAAATCTTATCTTTTCACTCTGTGTTTCCCCAAATCTCTGGTCTGAGTCTTTTCACACCCAGATTTCTCGCACTTCTCCAGTTTCTGCATAACAAAAGCCTGAACCAGGGGGACAAAACCCTTAGAGGGCAGGATAAGAACAAGAGTTGAGAAGGAAAGTGGTCTCAGTGCCCATGGTGGGCGTGATGCTTGTGTGTGTCTGAGAAAGAGCAGCCTGGCGGCAGGAAGAGATTTTGGTGGGGAACACACTGGCACTAATAAATCTTTTCCCACATTCATATTCATGACCTATATCCCTATTATATTCATGTTTTTATAGCTTAGATGAAACTCTGATGAGAATTCTGATTAATATTAGGAACAGCAAAACAAACTTGTAAAGATGACTCCTCTCTAGGCACTTCATTTTATCACTCTTTCTAGAAGATTTCCTGCAAGCAGTCTTTCTTGATGTTTTCCCTTTTTGAGTATAGCAGCAATTGTTCAAAGCCTCGTTTAAAATTTGTTTCAAAATTTAACGTGGTAATACTTTTTTCATAAAATGTAATGAGACGGGAACTTAGAAAACCCACACATTGTAATTTAAATAACAAAAAACTAAATTTAAATAATATACACACATATTTGTATAGATAAAGTGTTTTTACTTTCAAATTATTCTTTAAATTACGATGAGGAGGAAAGTTGTCTGGAAATAGCAGGACTTCTATCACTCCTTAGTCATATAAAAATGAACATTTCACCCACTGGGTTTAGTGTTAAATGGGGAAGACAGTGAAGGGGCTGGATCAAATGATCTCATGTTATGATATTGATAATTCCATGGAAAAATTAATTTTAAAACTTATATGGACTTGATGTTTTGATTTACTTTAGATATTCTTCGATAGAGAGGAGATAAGTTTATAATTTGCTTATCACCTATAAAATATAGAATGCTAAAAACCAGAGTCCCGTATGATATGATTGTTACATTTCTTCCTTTCACTTCTATTTTAAAAATCTACAATTTTAAGTGTTGAAAATATACATAAAAACTGTGATAAAAATAAATGTTACTATAATTTTTTCCTTCTACAATATTGTTACATATGAACAAAGGTCAGGAATAAGTACCTGGAAAACATATTGTCTTTCACTAAAACAGGGGCGAATTCTATAAAGGATCCAAAAAGTTGACCCCTTCTAAAAGAGAGGCAATAGAGAGAATTGCCTTCTACAGCTTTTTATTACTTTTTTCTCCTGGTGGTAGGTAAGATTGGGAAATAAACACGAATAGATCAAACTAATTGTACAAAAGGGAAAAGTAACAACTGTAGTAAACTGTGGTCATAGAACAGACTTGTGTTTAATTTACCTGGAAAAAATTCATGTTTATTTTATTGATTTTATTTTATTTTATTTTATTTTTTTAAAACCCAGGCCTACTTTTTTTATTTTTTAAAGGTTTTTATTTTTTTCCTTTTTCTCCCCAAAGCCCCCCAGTACATAGTTGTGTATTCTTCGTTGTGGGTTCTTCTAGTTGTGGCATGTGGGACGCTGCCTCAGTGTGGTCTGATGAGCAGTGCCATGTCCGCGCCCAGGATTCCAACTAACGAAACACTGGGCCGCCTGCAGCGGAGCGCGCGAACTTAACCACTCGGCCACGGGGCCAGCCCCTGATTTTATTTTATTTTTGTGAGGAAGATTGTCACTGAGCTAACATCCATGCCAATCTTCCTCTATTTTGTATGTGGGACACGGACACAGCACAGCTTGATGAGCAGTGTGTAGGTCTACACCCAGGATCCAAACCTGTGAACACCAGGCTGCTGAAACAGAGCACTTGAACTTAACCACAACGCTACCAGGCTGGATCCTGTTTTATGTTTTATAATGCAATTTTTCTACGGTGTCATTAGATATCATGTGAAACACATAAAATGATTCATCATATGAAAATAGATAATATGCAAAATGATCCACATAGAAATGTAAAATTCAAAGACCTACTTTAAAAATTGAAAATTGTTTCTCTGAGAAGACACCATTTTCTTTTTGTACCATCCCCAACCTATATTTTCCATTCACTGAATAGAAATTTCTCAATTTCAGCTAAATGTTTCAGAAGGCCCTGAGCTTCAGAAAGAAAGGCACAAACAGTTGAGAAAAAGTTTCTAATGACAAAATACTGATGGAACATAGAGACTCAGGAGTCAGACTGCCTGGGTACGAGTCTCAGCTCCAATATGCAACCCATTCCATAACTTGGGTCAGCTAATCAACCTCAGTTTTCTGCATCTCAGGTTTCTAAGATCTAAAATTTAGACAGTATATTTTTAATGCACTTAAAAACCTAGAAAAGTAGGAAGTGCACACACATGCATGTGTGTGCACATGCATGGCTGTGATCATTCTAATGCTTAATTTATGAAAGAAAACACAGAATTACTCAGACTTCAGAAGAAGCAAAATTTACAATGCTTTAATTAAGTAGAGATGTATAAGTAAAACCTTGCATTAGATACATTTTAATTAATTTTTAAGGTCAAAATAGATCCAAAACCCACAGCAACTATTACATATTCTCTCTCAAATTATATTTTACTTTTATTAAAGAACTTGCTCTGATCTTTGTTAATTATGATGATCTTATTTTTTAATGCTTGCTTAAAAGATCTTGGTGGATTGCATTCTTTTTATGCATATCCAGTTGTTCTCTTTCCAAAGTATATGCATGGGCAGTTATTTTGGGGTTATCACTGGTAACTTAGGTCACTTTTTTACATTCTCATTATTGGTTTTTTCTTTTAATAATTGGAAGAATGGATCCATATAGGCTTCCTTACTCATTTGTTTTTTAAAACTGATGAAATTTTCAGTGCCTTACAAACCATTGTATGCTTGATCAAATAATACTAGCCTTCAAAACATGTACGTATATATATGTATGTATTATTATGTATTATTATTTTGCAATCAGATACCATAAAACATAGAGACATATGTTTAAGAAAATCTGAGATTCTTTTACAATGTTGATGAATCTGGTTCATATAATACACAGAGACGTGACACCTCTGTGGAAAATATTATTATATTGCTATTATTTAGCTATCTAAATCAGCTATACCATCAACTATTTTCTTGTAGTGTGTTAAAGTTATCTTCAGTTCGAGTAATGGTAATGTTTTGGGACTTCTATGCATATTAGACAATATATTTGTTAAACTTTGAAACAATTGAATAACATATTTATCTTTGAATACTTTAAATTTAAATAACAGAAATGTATCAGAGCACCCAGAGGAAACAGAGGCACCATCAGGAATGACTTTGGAGAGAATTTAGATAAAGGATACTTTCCAGACGAGTGGCTGGGTTAGGGGAACTGATGAGAGATATGGAGTATCCTAGGTTCTAGCCATAGTGGAAAGCAGAAGGGGCAAGGGATAAGATGGTGTTATTGAAGCAAACATGAACTGGAGCTATGGAAGGGTGGTGGCAAGAAAGGCGTGCAGCCACTGCCTGAAAAAACCACCATGCCAAGTTGTAGAGCAAATGGGGAAAAAATGGCTCCACCTTTATTGAAATAAAGATATTTCATTCAATTGTTTCTCTTTGCCCGCTTCCAGTGCCCCTCATTGACAACACTCCAACAGAAGCCTGAGGACAAGGGAACCCGGGTGGATGAAGTTCCTAGAGGTTAACCCCAGGGCACAAAGTAGGGCAAATGACGGGCCTGGGGTTCAGGGTGGGTGAGGAATAGAAAATAATCAGCACAATAAATTTTTCAAAAAGTGTACACATTCAATCAAAATGCATATTTCCAAACATTTAAATTTTGTGTAACTTAGCATTAGCCACATGGTGATTTCAGTGGAATAACATCTAAACCATAAACCCACAATTATCACAAAAATGACTCCACTCATTAAGACTCCTTAAATTGGGTACAGTCAAGACATTTTTTTTCGATGTGTTTTAAGTTTTCCTAAGCAGCTTTCTTGGTAGCAAAGCATCTATAACAAATTAAGTAAATTAGACCCATTTAGTCTGCCCTCATTGACCAAAATAAAAGCTGAAGAGCAGAGGATTATCCTTGTCTCACATGAAATAAGGATGAGCAATTTGACTCATTAAGTGCATGATTTCCCATTCTATTGTCAATACAAAATTGTTTCTACTTGTAATTTCTGCCAAACAGCATAACTGTAGAAGAAAAGGTGGAACAAGAACAAATTAACTGCACACCACTTCTGGGAAGAAAAAAAGCGAAGTGTGAGACTACCACTGACAAATCAAATCCACCCATCAGTGGTCTTGGAAGACCTCTTTCTCCATCACTGTCTTCCTTATAACAGGTTACCCACTCTTCCTAACTCCCTTATTACCCTGCTATCTATTTATCACAAAAATGACTCCACTCATTAAGACTCCTTAAATTGGGTACAGTCAAGACATCTTTTTCATTGTGTTTCAATTCCACAATATAGAGTGCTGTATAATTAGGAAGTTTTCCCGCGATGCTATTCATATGTTAAAGGACATATTAGAACAGGAAATTATTACTGTGGAGTTGCTATTGATGAACTGTTAAGTCTAATTAAAAAACCGAGACAAGAAAGTACTTAATTCCCTCAAAAACCCAAAATACAAATGTAAATTTGGAGATTTCTTCTGCTTACAGCAGGCTGCTAAAATCAACTACAAGCCTAAGGCCAACTAAAGTTTTGGTAAATGAAGTCACGTGGTAAAATAAAGGGAACCTCAAGAGAGGCTAACCTCAGGTGAGTGCTATTCTAGACCACGTGTTTTTGCTCCAGCCCACTTTCCCTTTTTTGTGTATTTCTATTTCACTTCTGTTATGGTGGTTTTAAACACATGGTTCACTGACAATGACAAGTCTAAAGAGGTCGCTGCCTTTTAAAAGTCAATAGACAACAATAACCAAAAGAGGACCTTTAAAGCTGCCTTTTCATTTAAGGAGGAAAAATAAACCCTACTACTACAGGAGGTGCAGGTAGATAGTTTGATGATGCTGTACTCTTAACTCTTCAGGCTCGGTGCAATCGTCCTCAGGAAAGATATCCCAGTCTGACTCTAACGAATCACTAATAAATCTTTACAATAAGCTAATTACAATGAACACATGTGGTGTTATTAAGTGGGGAGGGGTGCAGCAGGAAGGGGGTTGAATATAGTCCTCACTCTTCCATTGTTTAAAGTACCCTGTGTTCTTCTAGAGGGCACCAAAGGATAGCTGTGTAGAAGCAAGGGGAAATCGGCTCCAGGGAGCCTTGTCTCTGTGAGATGCCAGCGTTGAGCTGAAGTTGAGACGAGTTTCAAGTTGCTGAACACTTCCATACAGCAGTAAAAAGATAGAAGATATCGACACGCTCAGCTACATCTTGTTAAAAGCTTCCTGCGGGTTGGCAGAATGAAATCTTTATTTAAAATACACAAACTATTGTCAAGGGAAAGATGGAAAAGAGAACACAGTAAAAGGGCCAAAGGCTTTGCTTAACCCGCCAGAAGCAGCAGAAACGGAGAAGTGGTCACATTGTCTTTGCAGCAACAACAGAAAAGGTGACTAACACCACCACATCAGTATCCATCTGCTCTTCCCATGGTTTCAAGATGCATTATTTCTTTTATTATTAATTATATGTGTTTCCAGGGGAAGACAAATATATTCTTACTAATAGCAAGAGAGGAAATCATTTCTGCTGCCACTTTGCATTAAGTACAGTAGTGTATGTAATGAGTGAGTGATGACAGGAAACATAGCAGCAGCCTTGAGCCCCAGCATCCCCCCTACCCAGCGCTCCACCTCGCTCTTGGTAGTCAGAGGCTTTCTAACAGAAAGTTCATGTAAAACCATTATTGAACACTGACAGGAAGGAACTGAGACAGGAGAGAATGGTGTGTATTTGTGCAGAGGGAGAAGGAGGGAGGGAGGCAAGGAGGAAGAGAGGGAGAGAGAATGAGTTAGTCATCACCTTGCACAGACATCACCATACGGGGGCAGGTGCTTTGCATTATTACAAAGATAGACATCACATGCACACACACTTGCACACATGGCATAAGTCTTTTTGGTTTATATCCAATCGTTTCCAAGAACAGCTTTAAGTGATAATGACTATGTGCATGTGAACCCTCTTGGGTGGGTGAGCTCAGTGGGTTTAAGGAAGCTGAGCAGGGAGCCAGGCAGGGGATGGGTTCAGAAGAAGGGTCACTTCTGAAGAGCAAAAGGACATGGGAAGCAATGAAGCAGGTATGAAGAGAAAAAGGTGAAAAGACCCTGAGGAAAATGTCACCTATATTGATTAAGCTTTATTTCTCTTTGGGAAGGTGTGATATTTCTGCTATTAGATCATGGACATATAAGGAACATAGATGGTTCACTGCTTTTTGTTCTCTTCCACAGTGCTTATAGCACCTTTGACCAGAGGGTACCTGGAAGGCTCTCTGTTGCATTATTACAAACAGGATAATTTTTTTTTTTAAGCACCAACGTAGTGACATTGCCCTCTCTTTGGCAAGAGAGATCGCATTTGTCGCCATAGCTGAATGCTCTGCTCAGACATAGATGACGGTAAAGTGATAAAAGCTTTCGGCTAGATTTCTTCCATCCTGCCCAACCTCTTCCCCAGCTCCAGTCCCCTTTTCTTGCTTTGCTCAGGGGGTCTAAGTTCCTCTTCCCCTGTTTCGAGAGTCTGTGATACACCACCTCAGAGGCGCTGGCCACTCTACCTTGGGGTACTAGGCAGGTGGGGAAGCAAATCGCCCTCCGACGTCTGTCCGTGTCCTCTCCTCAGGAGCGAAGCTGGTTTCCAGCAACTCTTTCACAGGTTTTCCCCTTCTCAACTACTCCCTTGGCAGAGCCCTGCTCTCCCTCCAGCCTAGCCAGGCTGCCCAGCACCCCTACTGAAAACTACATCCAATATCTGAGATGCACAACAGTCCCCGCTCCACGCAGCCTCTGCTGCCCTTCCCTCCTCCTCACTAAAGTGTGCGCTTCCAAAGCATGGACTGTAATGCAAATTAAATCTCTGTCCCTTGCATTTTTAAACCTGTCACCCCTAACCCTTACCGCCAGCTTCCTTCCAAATAACCCCTTAAAATAACCGAAAGCACGCCAACACCTGAAGAAGCGCAACCGGATCCACACGTGGACAAGTCCTCTGGGGCTTTAGCGGTTGGGAATAGCCTGTGCCTGACATGTCCTCCTCTCCCCCCGCGGACCGCTCTACCCCGGTGCCCGGGGAGCATGCCAAGGCCTCCGGGGCAGCTCGGGGTCGCGGCCCCATGTCCCCTCCTCCCGCCCCAGCTGGCGCGCCCGCACCGCCACCGCCGCCGCCTCCCGGGCGGGCGCTCAGAGCATCCCGCGTCGCGTCCTCCCCACCCCGGCTCCGGCCCGCCCGCCGGAGCCCGGCCCGCGCCGCTGGCAGCCATCAAGTGGCTCGTTAAGGAAATGCAGGTGAGTGCGCGCGGCGGACGGCGGCTGCTGGAGACGTGGGGTGTGTGCCTGTGTGTGCGGGCGGGAGGCCGTGCGGGAGCGGCCGGGGATGCTCGCCGCCTCTGCTCCCCGCCCCGCCGCGCCCGCAGCCGGCGGCCCGAGCGCTTGTGGCCGCGCCTAGCACTGACAGCCGCTCGCCTCCTCGCCGTCTCGCCGGCCTCTCCCTCCTCGCTCCCCTCCCAGCCCGAGCCCTTCCGCTGCTGCTCCTCCTCCTCCTGCTCAGCCTCCTCCCCTCGCGCCGCGCTGACAGGCAGCCTCGGCGGGGAGAGTGCAGGTACTTTGCCTTCAGAATAATTTGCAGGACCCAAGCAAGCTTTCGGAGCGCCCTGATTTTCTCCTGCCTCTGCCCCTCCCTCCGGCCGAGAAGATCCCACTTTTGAAACAAACAGAACCCAAAGCATCCTCCCCAAGCCCAAGCCCGACGGGCTGCTGTGCATGTGCTGTCCTTTCTTGCAGTTTATTCTGGGCCTGTGTGGAATAGAAAGACAATTCTTTCTCTGACTGGTAGGAAAGAAAAGAGAAGACTCCTCAGGGTTTCCAAGGAGGACCGGAGCGGCTGCTTTAGTAAGTAAACTGTGCTTCTGGATTTCTTGACTCTAAAGTAAGCGATCTGGTGAATGCTTTGCCCCCAAAGGCACGGACGGGTTGTTCGTTTGACCGGGGAAGAAGTTGACTTATATAACTTCAGTAGTTCCTAATTGAGAAGTGGTTTGCTAAGCATCTTTCTTTCTTTTTTTGAGGAAGAGCGTTGAGAAGACTCCAGTCTGGGGATCTGAGTTTTAAACGCTTATTGTTCAAGGGCTATTGGAAGCTTGGTTTGTGAAACGTTGGTTGGTTCGGTTACCTAGAAAAAGCTTGAGAATTCCAACCCTACTGGTTTACTTCTACCTCTCCCCTTAATCCACACCAACTCCCACCTTTCTCTGACTTCACTTGGTTGCCTGTTTTCTCTTTAGTTCTGAAGAGAGCTTGGTAAAAAAAACAACAACAACAAAAAAAAAATGGGTCAAGGGAAAGTTAATAAAGATGGTTTGAAAGACCAGAAGAAAATCCTGTTGAGGTTTCTTAATGCTTGTAGGTAGATGAGAAGTGGAAGAAAATCCTGGAACTAGCCTAATTGGAGAATTGGGATGAAATTGCTTTGGAGAGGGAATGTGAAAAATGCTTTGGAGGGGCCAGGAGCTGAGTATGTGACTTTGACACAGCAGGTTATAAAGTGTGACAGGGGCTCAGCAGCCAGTGACAGGTTTAAGGTGTCTCCTAGGGCCGAATAGCTCTGCATCAAAAACTTTTGCAGGCAGTATGCCTCTCGGGGCCAACATCACCGTGTCAGCAGCTGCAGCATTTCTGTACAAGCAAGTAGGACACTCTTCTCTCTGTGAGAGGGTTAATAGTATCTTCAAGAAAAGAAGATATACAGTCTAACATTTGCCAATATTTTGTAATATCTAAATAAAACCTTTGTGTTATGTCAGGAAAAATATAGTTGAGTCAGTTTGTTTTGTACAAGAGGAAGTGAATCAATAACATTTTCAGCATTTTTTTCTTTGTCACTGCCAAATGGACTCTGAATCTAATTCTTCTTGCATTGTTAACATATACAGTAGGTACAGTAAGAATTGCAGTTTAGATAAAAACAGCTAGTTTTTAATAAATTCAAGTTCTTTGACACAATAGCACTCATACTGACTAGTGTGGAAATAGTGATTAGAAAAAGTTTGTCTATTTTATCTTTAGCTTTCAATTTTCTGTCTCAGTATAAAACACACTTTTTGAAACAAATCCCTTTAAGAGTTATAAACCAGATTGAAAATTAAAACCACTTATCTCACAGATAATTTCTTTTCAACAAAAGACCTTATCATCAAATAATACCTATGGGCTCTCTCATATTTAATTGTTAATAATGGTAAAGTGAAAAGTTTTTACCTTTATATTTACTCAAATAAGTATATAAAAGCAGCTATATTCATTCAACACTGATTTTTTTAAGATTTTAAGAGTTATCTAATGTACAGTGATTTAAAAAAAGGGAAAGATCTTTTAGAGTTGTTATAGTTATTCAATGTCAAAAGCTCTGAATATCTTGAGATATAGTTTTTAGGCTAATGAAATAACAGGAGAGTTGCTGAATTTGTTGACATGAAGTTATCATAGATGGAAATCATTTGGGAAAGATATGTCATTGTTTCTTGTATATTACTTTATTTCCTATCCGAGTGGATTTTCTTACTGCTACCATTTCTGTTATTGGTTTAAAATGAATTTAAATAGTTTAAAATGAAGACCTTGGTTGATCAGATTTGAATTATAGCATATGACCTCTACTCATTTGTGACCTGAAATATCTGAAAGGATATCTGATGTTTGAAAAAATAATTATTGAAAAATAAAAGGTAAGATTGCACTGAAGTAGCCAAATTTAAGAGTGGTTCAAACATGTTATTACATATATTACTATAGGACACATTTTCCACAGTAGAAAAGACATGAGCGAATTGTTGCTCCTGTTCGAATTTCTGAAAGCAAAGATTTACAATTAATGTGAAAACTAATCTGACACACATTCTGCCTCTGTTATCATTATGTCATAGTGCTAAGGAAGATAGCCTGAATTAAAACCATTTCTAGTAAAACTTGACATTATATATTTGATCACTGTCTCTATGTAATAATAGAGAAAAAAAGTCAAAGCTGGATGGGTGATTAAATTGTCTTTTTTTTTTTTTTTGTCACCAGCTTTCTGTGCAATACAGAGGTAGTTGCAACTTTAAAGTTGAAAAAAGAAAGTTGCTAGTGTCAGCAGTAATGTGTTTTATTATGCAATTGTTCTTGTTAGTCAGATCAGATAATGGCCCTATGAAATACATAAGCAGTCTGCAGGGGATGAATGATTAATTCCTCTACCGTGTGCTTACTAAAGGAGTTCTTACTAATAAAGTGCTGTATACCTGCATTTGCTTACAGTTGCAGTTGGTGAAAGCAAACGTACTTTTCTTTTTCTTTAATATTCACATAGAGTTTACAGATCTAGTCCTGTAAATATAGTAAGTTAAAGATGATTTTGTAAACCACATCATCTTATATCTTATGGAACCCTTTGGATATGATTATTATATACTTGAAACATTTAATTAAGAAAGTAAAATATTGTTAATTAGAAGTGATGTCGGAAGGCTGAACTATTGTTAAAAATTATTTCGTTTTTCCCTCCATGGAATGACATTCTGTCTCTCCTGTGTATTACTAGAAGGGTGCAGATGCAACATGCAGATGCAAAGGACATTTTTCTAATAATGGTGGTTTTATAAAATAACTAGCTGGATATTATGCTAAAATTTTAGGATGGCTAAAAGTGGACATGATATTTGTTGTAGTTACCATTGGTGTAGATTGTTTTGCAGTTAGAGAAGTATCATTGATGTAACTTTGAATATCTCTGCATTTCTAAGACTGGATTATGGGAGATGATGGGAAATGGACAGATTTTATATGGGAATTTGAGAACAGGTGACCTGAAATGCATTCTACACATTTTAAATTTACCTGCCTAATGTCTTCTACTTCAGAAATTTCTGAAAACTGATTTTCAAAATTGCCTAATTGAATATATCTATTAATATGTCTTTGTCTATCTCTCACATTTAATTCAACAAATGAGTTTATTTCAAGATTCCTCTGTTGTTTGGAGAGAATACCTTAATTTCAGTAATATCTTTTTGGAGTTACACTTAGACTAAATTTAATAAATTTTGACAATGCAAATTATGTGATAATATATATTTGATGATGCTTATTTAAAAGTTATAGTGAAAATTTGGTGCATAGGAGTTTGTATCCAGTTGAGTGCTATTTGAGCTTGTTTATCTCCTTATATATTTAAGTGCAAATTCTTTATGACTACTCTCAGTTCACTGGGTTTTAATCAAGCTGTTCAAAAGCAATTTGGCATCCATAAAGAAAAAATGAATTTCCACTGGTACAATCAAACAGTGTAGAAGTTAACTGTACTTGCAATAATGGTTATGGCTTTTTTAAACTCTTTAAACATGTGTTGAATGAAGGAAAATGAATGAGGAAACAGATATGAACATTACCCACTAGGTGAACACTTAATATGATTATAGCATCAAAGGTTTTGGGTTTTTCCTTTCATCCTTAGCATTGGCTATGTGACCCCGGGGAGGTAACCTGACACTCTGTTCCTGGGTTTTCTCCTTTGTCAAGTAGAAAAATTGGCCTAAAATTTGAGACTATTTCTATTCCAAAATCTTATGAAACAAGTTAATGTAATTACTCATAGTGTTTAGCAAATTGTCAGATTACACTGTGGCAGTTTGAGAATCCATATAGGAGTTGGGGCAGCCATCTTGTTTGAAGGAGCGCTAAGGAAATTGTCCCAAAGCCATGTTGGGAGTGCCTGGACACTGCTGCTGTGTGGACTGAATGTTTATTGGGTGGGGCTTTGCAGGAGGAGGATGGAGATTACGGAAGGAAGGGGGTAGATTAAATTTCCTCTAAAGCACCCTTTCCTCTTGCTACTGAAAGAATATTATATAGATAAATATTTTTGGATTTTTGACTGATTCAGTACCAGAAGGGTATGAGAAGGTAAAAATAAAAGGAATTGCTTAGTGTCTTTTGACTTCCTTTTTCCTCCTCTAATTTCCTTATATATGCTATTTTACAATATCACGTTTAGATCAATTGCATAATTTAAGTAAACTCCTATTTTTTTTTTCCTGAGAGACATGTTATAAACTGTCACAGCTAGAAGGAAACATAGAACAATTTATTTCAGTCCCTGCATTTTAAAAAGGAAACTAAAGACTTCAAAGATTAAAAAATATAATGGTGAGATGAGTTTCCCAAATTCGCAAAGAGGTTTTACATCAAAGAGCAGTGGTATCAAAGGAGCCACATTGGCATTTGACAATAATTTATACACTTGTTAGGGAATTATCAATAAAATAATTACATTTATGATGTAGGATACAATGCATTTCATCTAAATGGGCTTTATAATGACAAACTTGTAATCATGGAAAATGAAGACAGAGAAAGAATACATATAATGTTAATTTTAAGTACTTGCTTGTCTTGTAGAAATCCAAGACATTCTTTCTAGATAGAATTCATGTGATATAACTGATGAAATTGGAAACTTTTTCCCCTCTAAGAAAATAAGTGTGCCCAATCCTTTCCTTTTCTGATGTAAATATTTGGGTGGTAGCAAGTGGACCTATATCTCTTTAAAATGTTTTATATTTTAAAATTATTGGCATCTGGGAGATCATGCTATATTTAAAATTTATTTACTTCTGAATGCAAGATATAGCCAATTAATTATAGAGTTTATTTGCTTTTCATTTTGTACACTTGCATGCGTATATGTGTTTAAACACATTTGTCCCCAAATGAAACTTAGTGAAAATTGTGTGCTTAAAAGTTTTAAAAGTGTGTGAACAATAATTGAATAGTCAAAAAATAAATAACACATGTTAGGGTCTAATGTATCAAATTGCTCTCTGATTAGTCCTGAAATTAAATGAAAGTTCAACAATACACCATATTACCAGGACCTTGCCTCTTTTATAAATTCACGTATTTTCTAAATACCACTTTATAATAATTGTATATTCTTAAGGTTGAGATGTATAGAATTGTGGAGAATACGATTGTTATTCTTTCACATTTGTTATTATTAGTTTATTTGCCTGGTTTAATATATGTACTTACAATAGGTACTAAAAAAGGAAAGGGACAAATATAGATTTGATTATGGCATGGTTGGTTACTTAAAAGCAGCCATCTTTAATCTAAAATTAAATGTATGTAATTTTAACTGAGATGTAAGAATCGTTGCATATATGATGCTATCTGATTTACTTTGCAAGGGAACAATAAAAGTGTTACACTTAAACACAGAATTAGTGAACTTTTATAAAAATTCCTTTTTAAGCATGCAAATATTTAAGTAATCAGCTAACAAGTCTCAGTGCAGTCATTGTGTTGAGACTGCTGTGCATTATACTTAAAAAAAATTATTCGGTTACATTTCTCAAATGTAGTTTGTATTAAAAAGGGTACTCCCCCTCCTTCAGCAGCTACGTGAACAGAGAACAAAGCCAGGCAAGCACTGTGTGCGACATAACTCCTTTTTGCTACTTACCTGCTAGACACATACATTATGCGATTTATATCACAAGATATACTCCTATTCCTTTGGTTAGATGGTGCTGGGTGGCTTAGAACACAGCTTCCTTTCAGTTCGAAGAAAGGTTAATTTGAATACAGAACCAGAAAAAAGTTAGCAAGAGCATTAGAGAGCATTAGTGTTTTTAAATGAACTGGTGTAGGCCACTTGCCCAAGACGTTTATTTAGGTAGGAGGAGAAATACTTATATATGCTTGTATCCCTGGGATGTTGTCCCAATATGGTGACCTAGAATCTTTATAATCAAGGTCAGAAATTCTTTGTAGAGATAGAATGAAGGATGGAGAGGGGTGAGGGTGGAGAAAGGAGAGACTTGTTAATCTCATGAGGCAATATTCTTTCACTTTTATTCTTCCCACAAATGGATTTCAAAATCATTGAGATGACTTTTCACTTTAGGGTAAATGGTCATCAGATTAACAGGGAATCTGCCTCATACCTTCACTGTGCATAGTCCCGGTTTTTCCCATTGCTACCTTGTATCCATCTGGAACCATGGGGAAGTCAGTTTATCAGTTCATGATCTATATTAATTCCTCTTTGATTTTGCCACAGAAATCAAGGACAGGACAATAATTCAGGCACCGTAGCCATATTATGCCCTATTCCAAGCAATCACACCCTCTTCTATTTCCCAATTTATATATATTATGAAGTCAGAATCACTAGTTAGGATTATACCATATGTACCACATGGCAGCATAACCCATAAAATATTTGGTTCCCAAATATTTTTGAATCTCCTATATGCCAAACAATACTGAGTAAAATACTCATAAGCTAACAAAATAAAACTTGCCCAAATTGTCACCATCGTATTTTCTTACGAAATATTTCCCCATTATCAAAAAATGTTCGATTCCATAGAGAAAAAAAATTTGTTTAAAGAATCTTTCCTTTTAAATCACAGAAAAATTTCCAGGCACATATCTTTCTTTACTATTTTCCCCCTCTTATTCACTGTCATTCTGAGTCAGAGGCATCTCTTCTGGAAGCTGGGTGGAATCCTTGTTGCTTATTTAGCAGCTGCACGCTCTGCTATATCCCACTGGAATCAGTTGACATCCTTCATCATCTTCAAAGTTGGATCACTCCAATGCTAATTCTTCATGTGCCCCACTCTCCAAAGTTCCAGAGAGGCAGTGAGGCATGATAAGCATACCCATCCTCATATGAACGAGATATAGAAAACACAAGTAAATCTCCAGACCACTGGAGCAGTTTACAATCTTTGTACCAAACCTTGTATTTCCAACTTCATAGGATACAATACAGGTTACACTCAAGGCTTATGTTATAGTTTCAGCGGTAACCAAAGCATTGTAGAACTGCGTTGGTTTTCTCAGGAAAGAGAACAGACAGAGAAAAAAGGAAATTCTACCTGTACATTTTATGTGTGAGTTATTTTCATAAGAAGCCTTATAATAAGTACTTTGGATCAAATAACCAAAAAGGAAGAAAAAATGTAATTGAAATTTTTAGAAAAGCACTTGGATTGTTAAATATCTCTGATGTTAAAAAATTACCCTAAAGTCACTTCTTGATTTCCCTAGAAGAAATAGTGGAAACAGTTCTGTCTTAATTTTAAGAGTTTCCTTTTTTATTTCTCCTAAAACCCTTATCGAAGATGTGCTAATGGTACTGCTGGACAGGAACGTTTGAAAAACAGTGTCCAGATAATACATTGTTTCACCCTCAAAGAAACTTTTATATTTTTTAATTTTAATCCTGAACTATGTACATCACAAAAATAGGAAAATTATTTTCCTGTAAGTTGAGTATACTCAATTAGTTCTTAATATTTATTCAGTGGTATTTATTTCAGTGGACCATTGCTTGTGAGTTTAGTGTATAAGGATGTCCGGTGGGTTCTCCTCTGAATGGATGTGTTCATTCTGTGTCATATGTGCGATCCATTTGTTTCCTCCTAGGAAACATATGTGGTTAGCTCTGTAAGACATGGCTTAGCCTCGTCATTTATAGCCATGTGGTTGACGATAACAGGGCTTTCTTGCGGTAGAATTGTGTGCTTTCAAGGGTTGAATTCAGCCCTTCCGTCTCCCATTTCCCTACCGCTTGGGAAGGTATGCCTTCCTTTTGTTTTTTAGGGGCTGGAAACCTTCCTATTTTCCCATGCACCCCTTTCATTGTGGAAACTTGTCAGGATTTAATAACGTAAGTTGCACATTTGCTAAGACATGTTGATACTTACTGGTTTTTCAAAGTAGTGCATCTTAAGAAATATTCTAATTGTAGTATACATAACGGTATATTTATATGTGCTGTTTTCAGAGAGACAAATTTTAGGCAATATCTGAAAGTGTTTTGGTGTGAAACCTTATGTATGCTGAACCTGGAGATAAATCAGTTTAGGGGTTAGGTCAAAAGAGATCATCAGGTTCCTACCAGGGCAGGCTTCTTTTCTCCCTTATTCAACAGGCCTTTCTCGTCCAGTTTCTGTTTCTACTGCCAAGTTTCCCTCTTCTGCCCATTTTCCTTGACCTTAATGGCAACCTGGTGTTATTGACACACAGGGACAACTCTGTTGGCCTTATGAGAATATAAAAGAGTATGTTGTAAGGTTTTTACATAGATTATACCATTATTTCCATTGTGCAATTCCCTTACAACTCAGTCATCCCTCTCATCAATATAAAAATCCACATTTCATCAATAGTCCATCACTTCTCATGGTGACATTAAAAGAGGAAGCAATGTTTCTTCCTAAGCAGAGATGGCCTCAGGGTCTTATTTTCTTGTATTTTTGGAATTCTTTTCTCCCACCGTACCTTATCGTGAGCTCTGAAAAATCTTCAGATAGAAATTGATAATAATAGCTAACATTTATTGACCTTTTAATATATGCCAGTTACTATTTTAAGTGCATTAACTCATTTGTTCCCACATCAGTCCTCTGAAGTTGGTCCGGTTATTGTCTTTAATTTACAGGTGAGGAAACTAAGGTACAAGGAATCTAAGTAAACTTACCCGTGGTAGCATACCACATGAAGTACCTATATACTCTGCCTGCAGATCCCCCATTTTAAACCACTTTGCAGTACTGACATTTTGGTACATAGATTTATAATATGTCTTCCCAGATGTATAACATTAGTACCTAAGAGGAATTCCACTTGCAGAGTTTCTGTACATCAAAAGTGGAAAAAGTGAGGGATCCCGGCTCTGCTTTTATGATACCGTGCTTTTCAAATGAAGCAAAAACAAGTTATTGTAAGTAAATGATAACTTACGTGAATAGAACATTGTGAAAGTGTTGCTCAGGGGAACAAATAAGCAGGGACAAAACACATCAAGGCAAACTGTTTCCAGATATCTGGTCCAAAAGTTGAGTGGGTAAGCATGGTGCAAATGTTTTGAGTGCATTCCTTTTCTTCCTTGGAAATTTTTAATGCAGTAGAAAGAAAACCTGGTATGCAACCTGCTTTTCCCCGTGGTGCCCCTCCAAGCTCATGGCCCTTCCCAGGAGTAGATTGATCAAGGTAGTTCCCATCAATCAGGCCTCTATAGCTCCTGGGCCACAGATTTGATGTTGCATTAGCTCTTTACACACTTTCCTGCACCTGGTGACTGGTGACCAAGACCAACACTTTTTGAGAATCAACCAAGATGTTTGAGTCAGTTTGCTCAATGTAAAAGACATAGCAGAATAAAAATGCAAAGGCAGGGAAGACGTGCTCAAGATGCACTATGGAGTGAAGTCCAAGGTCAAGAGGGCCCCATTTGCCAGTGAATGTAATTCATAGCACTTTAATGCGCATTTCCCATGATACTGAAATGGGACTATGGGCATAATTAACTGATATAAAGAGTGATATAAGAGATGCTGATCATAAGCAGTAAAGAAATAAGCAAGAAGAGGAAAACCAAACATTGGTCCTGTGAGTCATTTTAATTAAAATTATTTGTGTGAACTCTTACTATTTATGCCTCATTGCTATGTAGTCTGGGTATTATTTACTCCATTGCATCACATTAGATTACATTTGTTGTAAATTTAATTTAATTGCAATAGTAAACTACTTTTACTTGCTTTTTTTCCCCATAGTATATTGATCACTGTTCTCAAATTTTAGTCTGACTGCTTCCTTGCAATTTAAAAATAAATTGAAGGAATATGAATTACAACATAAATTGTGATTTAATCATTATAAGGATTGAAAAGTTAAACTGTTACCTCTACATTAACCAAATTAAAGAAAGGTTGAATAAAATAATCCTCAGTAAACATTAATTGAGTATCTAATATATGAGAAATGCTCAGTTCATATAAATGGAAATCTGGTGCCCTAATTTTGAAAGAACATGAGAAATATCTTGGATCTTCTGTAAAATTCTCAGAAATGCTGTGTGACATTTTGAAAATTGAATGAAAAAAATACTAGCTTTGCTTTTTCTCAATATTGAATCAATACTTTTATGTCATAGAGATACATTTGTCAAGTTATAATTTTAATTAATATCACAAGATGGCAAATCATAAACAAAAAATTGCTTTTTCCTCATATTGGGAGGAATGCACAATACTAAAAATAGACAAAGTTGTTTTATGACTCATATTTCAACAGGTTCAAATCTCTTCTTTTCAGGTGTGAAAGCTACAAAAACAGTTAGTGAACTGGGTAATTGGATTATCTTCCCCCACTAAGGTCTTTCTTCCCTAAGGGATTCTGATTACATCCCAAGGAAATTCAGTGAAATTTCAGTTGTAAATGAGAATTGAGGAGTAGAAAATGTTCCAGGCTGAGCAGTTTTATGATGCAAACTTGTCCACTGGAGACCTTCCTAGAACTGCTAAACTGTTCAACTGCTTGTTATGAGCTAGGTTTTGGCCTTCTGTCATTGAAAAGCTTGTGGGAGGACTAGTGGCTGAGAATGAAAGCAAAGAAGCTATGGACTGTTTAACACACTGGCGATATCTTTTTATTTCTTTTCGATTTACAGAGGAAGAAGACATAATCTTCATGTCCAAAGTGTTTTTAAACAGTTAGTCCTAATTATTTTTGAAATGTAATATATTCATTATATACAATATAGTGTGTGCCTACTGTGTGAGTAGTACATGATATCTTGGATTAGGTCCCTGCAGGCCAACAGATGTAATAGGTCCAGGTAATTAGCTAAAATAAGCAAAATTTGCAACTTAAAGAAAGTAAAGTTCTTTATAAATCTAGGTTGAGTCATCAAATTTGTGGCAGCATCCAGTTTAGCCCAATGGAGTCCTGCCATAAAATGATACCTTTTAGCGCCCAAGCTCTATCAGGTCCACCATTTATTTTCAACCACATCTTTCCTTTGACTGTAACTTTACTTTGAGGTCTTATCAAATTGTCACAGTTCATTTGGGCTGCTATAACAAAAATACCATAGACTGGATAGCTTCTAAACAGAAATTTATTTCTCACAGTTCTGGAGGCTGGGAAGTGTAAGATCAAGGCGCTGGCCAATTTGCTGTCTGGTGAGAGCCCATTTCTTGGTCACAGAAGGCCTTCTTTTCACTGCTTCCTCACCGTGGTGAAAGCAGCAAGGGAGCTCTCTACCATCTCTTTATAAGAGCGCTAATTCCATTCATGAGGGCTCCACCCTCATGACCTAATCACGTCCTAAAAGTCCCACCTCCTAATACCATCCCATGGCGGAATAGATTTCAACATATGAATTTTAGGAGGACACAAATCTTCAGTCCCTAATGAAGATCTTACCTGGATAACTTCTTCCTATTTCCCTTCCTTATCTCCTCTATTCTTTTCTCTGCCACCAAAGCAATTTTTTTTTCCCAAAATGAAAGTCTGATCATGCTTAAAACATTAACAGTTTCCTTATTGCAAGGAGCATAATGTTAAAAAAAGAATCTTGGTGTGACATAAAGGGACCTTCATCACCCAGGTTGCAAACTATCTTTTCATCTTTGTTTCTTTACTTCTCTCCCTCCCCATCCATGTATTCTATAATAAAGCCACATAAACACCTTGAAGTTAAAAATTGAGTAATTTAGGTGGCTTATGATGAAAATGATGATGAAGATTTGTAATTGTGTTTCCCTCTTGAAGAGGCTGTCTCAAATTTTGTAATATTATATGTGTATGTCTTCAGGCACTAATTTTGAATCTGATTTCAGAGTGTCATAAGTATCCTTTCCAGCCAATGACATATGCACAATAGAATGCCAACTTTTGAGGGACTCTTTCTTTTTGTGGCTTTGCTCAAGATGAACCACCTACTCTATTACTTCTGCACAACAAATTGATCAGTTTCTGTTGCTTCCCAGCAGCAGCCAGTGTCTTCCATACAAAGTAATGATCTCTAGCAAAATTTTATGTTGTGTTTCCCCTGCCAAATCCAAAGTGGTCAGCCTCCTTTGGCTTACTATGCTGGAACTGTGTGGGTTTCTTACTGTCGCCCAGCCCACATAGGCACAGGCTTTGCTGCTCATAGGTTGGCTGAACTCCAGGTCTTTGTTGCTGGAGATGCTACTGTGACATCTATTGAGTATGGCATGTATGTGGTTACTCTCATCAATCTTAAGAATTTGGGTGCACTTTCCAGGCTTGTGGCACACATTGTATAACATGAAATCTGTCTTGAAGAGAATGTTGCAGATCGTAAAGGGAAATAGTCTATGCTATGTTTTTTCAATGTAGCTTTGATAGTCAGAAATCCAAAAAACCTTTGTTGGATATTTAGATAACAAATGACCAATTTTCTGTGAAATTACCAGGTAGAAATTATTTTTAAAGAAAATTTGTTTATATAACAGTTTGAAAAAATCATTGATTTTCTTAAGTTAATCAATTTGGATTGCCTTAGGAAAGGTATCCCAGATTTTAAAGTAATATGTCATAAGATAAAGTCATGTAGTCACAGCTTCCATCTCTGTATTTTAATGACCTTTGAAAATATTGCATGAACCCCTTCTTTAGACCACAAATCCAAAATAATGTGAGGATTATGAAAATGTTGATAGTTTCCATATTAAAATATTTCTATGGTCTAAAGAACCTATAATATTGGGAGATCTACTTCTTTGTAATAGTGACTAAGGCTGATAATTATTAAGTATGATCTGTTGGGAGATTGAAAGAGCTGGGAAAGGTAAAAGCTTATGAGTAGAAGGGGAAAGAATCAAAATGTTCTGTTATTGGTGAAAACTTCACAGAACTGAGGGGGGGAAAGGCTTTTTATTGAAAATAATCTTGAGTTATTTCAATCTGTGTAATTGAGTTTTGGCATTGAGTTTTCTGATTAAGTAATTTAACAATCACATGCTCAGTGGAATAGTTTGGAAAATAGTAAAAATATGCATGACCAAACTTTGAAAAAGTTGCAGTATTTATCCTGGTAAGCAGTGTAGCTTTTCCCATAGAATAACCACTTTAAGAATTCTGGAGCCCATGCCCCACATTTTGGGTCATACATCAGGATTCCTCGTAGCAATAAAATCAAATAAATTTAAAGTCCTTGTTAACCCACATGCTACACTGCAAAAAATAAATCAGTAGCAAAGTAAATAATTATAATTTAAATAGTCAGCATTCAACATTGTATAACTTAGATTACCAACGAAGCTGTTGCAACTATGAGACCCCAAAACAAAGTTTCTGAAATGAAATAAAGTGATATTGCTTACTTAATAGTCCTAAGGTGAGCGGTCCAGTCTGAATGATACTGTTTCACGAGGGCATTCCTGGACCCAGGTTTCCTCCGTTTTGTTGCTCTGCTATCACCTGAGTATGGTACTAATCTGGATGCTGAATTTAGATCATAAATAGATATGAAGTCAAGGGAAGCAGCTTTGCTTTAAGGGAATTTTCATCCCAATCCCATTGAACCTAGTCATGTGGTCATACCTGGCTGCATAGGAAGCTGGGAAATGCAGTGCATGGCTGAGTAGTCATGTACTAAAATCTGGGAGTTGCTGTTATTAAAGGAGGAGGAGAAAAATAGATATTGAGGGAGTTGGTATCCTCCACTTTACCCATTTACTTCCTATTTTGTAAAAAATTGATGATAGCTTACATCATCTCCCTTCTTCTCTTTATATCCTATACTAGTCTCCTTTACTCTCTGAATCTAGAATAGGTAGTTTAGATGTTTTGTCGTCTATACTATGGATTAGCAAGAAAAAAAATTCTAGTGAAAAATATTTAATTTCACTAATAAGGAAGAAGAGGCTCCATGACGTTCAATGCCAAATTCTTATGTGGAGTAAGTTTCTCAGAAGTAAGGGTGAAATGAGAACCCAGGTAACAACCCAGTCCAGACCTCTGTACAATAAAAAGGATGACTGGACTTTGGTATAATTTTAATTTATTTTCTGCTGAGAATCACCTTAAAAAGTAACATTTTGAAGTAGGTTGCTAAAATGCTGCTGTTCTTTCTGCACTTTCACTTTCCTCCCATGCCAGTGAATCTGCGCTGTGTGGGGGAGCTCCAAGCCAAAATCACAGACAGAGTCTTATGTACTTTATAATAGTACATCTCATTTTTCTGAAGACATCTCTACTTTGAGCCAGGGAATTCAAGTGCATAATGCTTACGATAAAACTGAATATAGTCTAAGATGAAATCAAAGAATGACTTAATACAAACGTCCAGTTGATACTTTATGGTTATAATCCATGTCTCTTCAGGTTTTGTAAAATGTTCTGAGTTTAGAAAACTAAATCTCAGTCTGTGCTTGCTGATCACTCCATCCACAGTGCAGTTGTCTGATAAGACTGTCTCGGTTTCTGGTGAATCCTGCTGGTGGATTTGATGAGGGCAGCAAATGCCTATAGCTCGCGTCACACCCATCCATCAGGAATGCATTAGCCCTGGTGCTTTCCCAGAGAAGAACTGTGATGAAGTTGTCAGAATCAGAATAAAGTGAAAGCTTATAGCAGGCCCACCTGGAAAGACCCAATATTTAATGAAAGTCATGTTATGTTCTTAACATACACTGTAGAATTACTTGTGAGAATGTATAAAGTGCTTCTTGCTGACATTCTACCTGTAAATAATGCAAGAGTAAACACTTTAATAATTTCAATTAATTCTGAAGTGTAGCTTTAATTTTTCTAATTACAGCCAATATTCCTAAATCTGAGGCTTCTGGTGGAAGTTAATGAAATCTTGGCTTACCATTGCAGTTACATTATAAAACTTGCTGTTGAAGTGCAGGATGCTTTAATTAAAAATATTTTCTAATCTAAACTGAGCTGTTTTAACTCTTTAAAAGCTTCAAGTCATGCATTATTTCAAAGTGGATCTTAAATAAATTTTAAAAACTGTCCTTTTCAATTTCTGTTGATTTGCTATTTCAGTGTTAATAAAATGCCAGTTTTTCTTCATGAGTCAAATCAGGGATCATTGCATTTGTTCAGTAAATTCATTTGGAGAATGAAACCCTGATAGTTCTCACAGTGTATTTATACAAAGCATAGTTTGTTACAAATTTGCTTTGGATAGACAGAATTAGATATTAAATTACCATAGGCTATAAATAAAGTATTTAACAAGTATGTTTGCATAAGCTAAACAATTTTAATGGACAATCTTGGACAACCAAATAATAACATATTTAGGGGAGAAATTTGGGGGGAACGCTTTAATGTTCTAACTTATTATCTTTACTATTGGCAACAAAGCGTGTTTTTTTGAGCAATCCTTAGCTTCTCGTTTGATATGTATAATAACAAAAAATAAACTAAAGACTATGATGTACCCTAGAGAAATCCCCTCAATAACCATCACAGAAAGATAGTTTTATAAGATTTTTAGCCTTTTTGCAGCAGGCCTTTGAGAAACACCTGTAAACTTTTCATGTTTGATTCGATTTACTTGGCTAAAGTTACATGTGCTACCTAAGACTTTGTCTTTATTACCAGTCAGATCTCATGGTTTGCATGTGTTATACTCACGTTCATGCAGTATAACCAAATGTTATTCTAATGTTAATTACAAATACTCTGAACCACTGTGAGACTCGTAAACTACAGTTTAGCCAATTCTCACGTATATAAATTATATTTTCCCTAACAAAGTACATTTCTTTTCTTTAACTTCTATTCTTGACTACCAGATTCTCATTTTTTACATTCTACTAGCTCTTCAGTGTGCTTACCGTTACACCCAATTTGGAGTCATAGATAAACTTAACCAGTGCTTTGCTTAATAAAAATAATTAATGTACATATTAAATTATGCTACCCCATAAGAAATAGTCTATAGGTATTTAAATATGTCTGCTTATAGTTTTGTCTCCTTTTATTTTATACTGCCTTTATAAATTTGTCATTGTTTATAATCACACAAAAATAGGATTTTAGAAAAAATTTATCTTAGTAATTGCTAGATTATAAGGGCTTAATCTGGTGCCTGTGTATGACAGGGCCTCAGTAAATGTGAATAAATTAACTATCACACATATAAACACAAACACGTGTGTGTGACATATGTTACATATAAACATAATTAAGTGCCCTGGAAAATTTTAACAACTTTTTTCTGTGTTCAATATATGTTCTGTAACAAAATTAATGATTAATAGATTTGATTACAAAATAAGTAGTTCACTATTTTTAATTACAGTGTTTAATAGTAACATTAATAAGGAAGCTGGGCTTTACAAATAGTCAAACTCAAATCAGTTCCAGCTCTGTTAATTACAAGATTCTTGACCTTCAGCCAGTTACTAATGTTAGCAAAGTTCAGTTTTCTCATCTGTAAAGCAGATATCCTATTATCTAGAATATCTTAACTTCATGTGTTTTGTAAGATTAAGACAGAAATCAGATGTAGGTATAAACACATGTAGTTTTGTATATATGTGACTGTAATTATAGAGGATTAGAAGAAAATGATTTGAAAAAATAGCTTTAGTTATGTTAAAAAATATACTACAAATGACATGCATAAAGGGTTGGAGATAATGACCATATCTGGTCCTTCTCTTTTAGATTGTATAGTCCTTAATATACACTGGCTATTGCATGTGCACTTTTTCCTCTTATTGCAGGACATTATCAGATTATCTTCTTAATTTTTAAAGTCTTAAGTTTATGGCTCATAGAAAAAGTATTTTAAAATGCACTTTACAGTGTCTTTTGGAAAATAGCAAATGCAGATCACTGACAAGTACATAATTCTAATTTTAATTTATTATAGAAATACATAATGACATCCATGAATCAAATTAAAAAGTTCCCCAGAACTATTAAATAATGTGGGCAAATTGTATTTAGCTATAGATATGACTCTGAAGCTACACAGCTGAATGAGCTAAAAAGCAAAACCAATTGCCCATGGAAGATCAGCTTATTTGGTGAGCCAACTGAGAAAGAAACATCTTTCTTAAAAGCCCTAGTTATGTTTGCTTCACTTTGTAGAAATTTAAAGCCAAGATAGCTTACTGAATTGTCACTGATTTTTCCAACTTATTTGGAAGTAATTATTGGTTATTTGAGGGAAAATTTGTGTAAAGCTATTCAATTAGTCGTAAATTGCCTCATTATCCTTTATAGTTCGTCTGTGTTTTTATTTTTAATTTACTTTTCACCATTAATTTTCTTTAATTAGCAATTATCATCAGAAAAAACTTCTTTAGATCCGCTGCCTAGATAATTAATGCAGTCCTACGGATTTCTGTAGAGACAATAATATGTTAATAGATGCTTTGATTTGACCTAAGTCTCATTCTTTACTCTGAAAATGGTACCTGTACAGAGTTAGACAAGAACCACACAATATAAGCAAATTGGTTATTTTAAATTCTGAGGTTAACATATGGTCTAATTATCTACTATAAAAAGTTACTATTTGAATAATTAAGTCAACCTGTCATTGAGCTTTTTTGGGGGAAAAAAACCTCTCCTGAGTGTTTTTTTTTTCACTCCTTGACAACATGAAAGTAAAATTCATATCACTTCTACCTCTTTAAAGTGCAAATGATTCCATAAAGAAGTGGCATTTTCATTTAATTTGATACTGTGACAAAGACAGGCTCAGAAATGTGTATCCATACTTGAGTGCAAGCATACCAAATATTTTATCCTCAGCTGCCCTTACCACACACCTTTGAACTAGCAGACATCTTGTGATACCTCATTAGACAGAATAATTGTGGCAAGGGTGTCACCTTGTACCTCTGAAGCAGTCTCCCATTCGATGGATGGTGTGAATGACTAAGTGGGTCAGTCCCAGAAGATTGTAAGCCATTCGTTCTCGTTAGGCTGCCAGCCACGAAACTCCAACAACATACCAGCTTGTCTGAGAAATCCAGGGATATATTGAAGACATTTTTCTATCTGTCTCTCTTAAGGCAATCAGCAGTTCAAAGAACATAAATTACCTGAAAATTCAGGTATAAATAGCATCACTTTATTTTTGCTATATTAAGCTCCTTGCTTGCATTTGGACTGATTTGATATTAATCAGTGATCCTAATTTTATAGGTGCTTTACCCTTTTGAGTTAGTTAAATGAAGATTGAAATATAAAAAGGCATTTCTGGTGTCACTACTCAAGACTGCATAAGCGATATCCAGTTGAATTGTACTCAAGACATGTGCAATTTAATTTCTCTTTTATTGATTTTTAAGGGATATAGAGAACACAGACTTTCTCAAAACTAGAGGGAATTACCAGTAAAGGAAATTATATAGTCTGCTTGTTTAGGCTTATTTACACAATTGATGGCAACTAATATAAACCATTCAAAATAAGTAGGAATAATAGAAGCACATCTCAAAAGGGACTTTAATTTTTCTTTTTTGGACGAAATGGGAAAAATCTAAGTATTTCCTGTTTTAATGATGATGTGATTTTGCTATGTGCTGAATATATGTTTTTAAAAACAAAGGACAAGGCTGTAACAGCAATGAGAGGGAAATGACTTGAAAGTTTTAGAAAGGTACCTTCCTGGGGTAGAGGGAAGATTTCAGATTGTAGATTTCTTGTTTCCTGTCTCAGCAATAAAAAAAAATTCCATATTTTGTCAAGGCTACAAATAGGTTTAGATTTTTTTTCGTAGAAATCCATATTTTGCTTCAAGCTTTCCCTTCCTTTGAAAATAGTTCATTAAAATCTCTTTGGCTCAAGTTCCAAAATGTTGTCTGTCTGCCAAAATTCTTAGAGAATCCCCAGTCTCTTTGTATTAATATAAAGTGTGTCATATATATTGAAATAGGATTATTCATGATGTACCCTTGGAGAAATATAGAAGTATTTAGGAGAAGAACACAGTTCTGAAACCACTTGGTGACCTAGAAATCCATCTGTTTTTCTTGTTGGTCTAGGTTTAACCAGCCTATAAATATAAGATAAGGTCATATTTTCAATAATATCCAATTATTGATGGCTTTGAGCTCCCATGTTTTTAACTGCAGGAATTTGGGGCCTTAAACCGTGGCCATCCCAATGTTCTATTTATGTCTTCATGGGCCATCACTCTTGCCTGTGCTCTAGAACATTATTACTCAAATTATAGCCTGTGGACCAGCACGTGATTTACCTGGGAGCTTTTTCAAAATGCAGAATCTCGTGTCCACCCTAGGCCTTTTCAATTATCACCTTTAATAACATCCTCAGGTGGTTCCCATTAAGGTTTGAGACTTGCTGTTTTAGAATTCCACTCCATGTTTTTCTGATTTGGTTCACTTCTCAAAGTACCATGGCATTTTATATTCTGCCGAAGGACATGCTGAGTAACTGCTTGGCCACTTATAACTGACATGGCTGTTACCAGTAGCTGGGGTCACAACTCTGTCCTTCTGAGATGCTTGCAATGTTTCATCCTGTAACACTTTCTACTAACCACTAGGCAATCCTCCCTTAACTTCACATAAGGATAAACCATGCTGTAATTTTAAACCCTCTTTTCTGAATTTTTGGGAATAATAACAGATAAGTACACCTAAAGAGTAACTTACAATTGGCTGCTGAATTTTGTTTCCTTTAGTCCACAGGCTCAGCCTTGTTGCTAAGGGCCTTGTAGGACATTCAGTACTTAGCTCACAGCTCCTTACCTTAAGACTCCTTTCCATAAGTGTTGAACCTATGTTTTTGAGGAGCTCAGACCAACTTCTAGGAAGTTTTGGCAGAATAAGAAGTAGTTTCTAACTCACTTCAGTCTAAGACTCACCACTAGAGTTCCCGTGTCTTGATCTACGTTAGACCTTGTATTAATTATCTGTTGGTGCACAGCAAATTACTCCCAAACTCAGTGGCTTTAAGTAACTAACATTCATATCTAAGAATTTCTGGGGTTAGGAACCTGGAAGTGGCTCAGCAAGGTGGTTCTAGCTTAGAGGTTCTCACAAGTCCGCAATCAAAGTGTCACAGGTGGACTTGGGGGGACACCTCAGGCCTGACCTGTCTAAGCTGGAGCCTTCAGTTCCTTGCCATGTGGGCTCACTAGTGCTGCTCATGACATGATAGGAGAGAGAGAGTGAGGAAGGGAGAGAGCAAAGGAAAGAAATGCTGTGCTGCCTTTTATGACCTAGTCTCCTAGTCATAGGCTACCACTTCCGCCTCACTGCATGCAATAGAATTGAGTCCCACTAAGTGTAGCCCACACACAACAGGTAGGAATTAGAAAAGATTCAAAGACCAGGAGGCTGGGATCATTGGGGCCATCTTGGAGGTTGCCTCCCTCAGTCTTTTCCTCAGGATGATTGGTAAGTAGTCCTTCTTTCAAGGTATGGCTTTATTTTCTGCTCCCAACAAGGCAATGTCACCATATTGTGCAATAAATAAGATGACATCCATTAGTGAGCAGGTCTCCTTTGCGCTGTTTTAAATAATCTTCTTCAACACTAGGTGGCAACTCTCCTTGACTCCTTTCTGAAGCCTTTCCATCTTGGCTCCTCATCACCTGCAAACAACTCTCAAACCATAACAAGACAAAGTGAACAGATCCCAGGAGCACCCACATTCATCAAAACACACAGTAGTATAAGCATGGTACCAGTTACATACATACAAAATAAATTGTATTTCTTCCCTTAAACTTGTTCTCCACTCCCAATAAACCCCCTGCCCCCAACCACACACACATACAGAGGCACGCACACATGCAGATAAGGTAATTCATATCATACCAGGCATTCAGTTTTAAGTTTAAAATATCAGCATCCAGGTTGATATTGACACTATAGTTCTCCACTAGAAATAATGGATGGGTTGTTGCTTTACATTTGTGAAACGAAAGAGAGACTTTGAATGGGCTGCTTAGATAATGAAAGAGCCTGCTTCAAAAATGAATTTGAGGGCCAGCTCTGTGGCTGTGTGTTTTAAGTGTTTAAGATTGCGTGCCCTGCTTCAGTGGCCCAGGGTTCGTCGGTTTGGATCCTGGGCATGGACCCACGTGCTGCTCATCAGGCCATGTTGTGGCAGCATCCCACATAGAGGAACTAGAATGACTTGCAACTAGGATATACAACTATGCACTGGGGCTTTGGGGAGAAAGGAAAAAAAGAGGAAGATTGGCAACAGATGTTAGCTCGGGGCCAATCTTACTAAAAAGAAGAATTTGATAGGGAATGGCTAAGTACCTTATAGTGTTGTCATACAATGGAGTACTATACAGCAATACAAAAGAGCACACTACTGATGCACTTAAGAATGTGAATGAATCTCAAAACAATGTATGCTTTCCGAAAGTAACCAGAGACAAAGATTAGATACAACATGTTTTTGTTTGTATGAAGTTCTGAAACAGATAATACCCGTTTATAGTGTTAGAATCAGATCAGTGGTTACCTGAGGGAGGGGGAGATGTAGAAGATTGACTGCAGAGGAGCATTGGGTAATTTTTGGATAATGAAAATGTTCTGTGTCTTGGGATAGTAATTATATGAGTATATATATTTGACAAATTAAACTGTTCACTTAAAATGAGTTCATTTAGTTGTACATGAGTTATACCTCAATAAAGTTGCTTTTACAAATGTAAAAATAAATAATTTGCTGGTCTACTTCTTGTAGACAAAAGTACCTGCAATAATTATATGACATTTCCCAACTTCCACCTACTATTACAAAATTCAGTGGACTGAGTTTCATCCGGAGTACTATGATTCATGTGATTTTTCTTAAAGCATTAAATTAGAATTTTGCTGATTATCATACTATATTAGTGGAACATACTTCAAAGGTTTAATGTTGAAAGTATAATATTGTAGATTATTGTTTCTGTTCTCCTTGAACAGGTGTCAAATTTAGATAATTAGACTTGATTTATTTTTCTTTAAATTTTTAGTTTATTTTTGTACTTCTTTCATTGACTTGAATTTCTATAGGCTGCATTATCCGGTGGTTACAAATGGAGTCACATTAAGAGTAATTACATACATTTAATTTTTTATTGAAATTTTCTAGTTTATCACACGTTCTTTGTTACCCCTTAGGAAAAATGCTTCCCAAGTGTTCTGAGGAGTCCTAGGCAGATATTTCACATGTGTTCAAACACAAATTCAGTCAGATGACAAATCAGCTATGACTGGCCTTTTGGAATGCTTTCCTCTTTTCCCGATTCTGAACCTTCTGCTGGGTAATACTCTGTCCACCAGACTTCCTGTGGTGGCTGCTGGATCCATCAGGTCTGCCATCTCCTCTCAGGAAGGTGCTGGACCCAGGATTTCCATCTTATCTCCTAGTTGCAACAGGCCTCTAGCTGTCACCATGATAGTTCACTGCCAAGTTAGACGAGAATGTCTTCTCCCTGGCACCCAGTTAATTTTTCTGTCATGCTTTTCTAGGAGATTGCTGCTTATGTTCTAATGCCTTACTCATTTTATTGAGACAATTCTTTCAGTTTTATTTACAAGCTCCCTTGCAACTCTTTTTTGCTCTGTAGGACTCACATGTGAACTTGAACCCTGGGTAATTTGAGTGTCTGGTTCCACACTTCACTGATAATTTCCTTTCTTCTCCTGTGGCTAAAACTTTTCATTAGGTCAAGTTCAACACATTTGCCTCCCTCTTCTCATAGTCTGTGTTCTCTTTCAAGGACATTCTCAGTTCCTCTTGATAACAAGATTTCTTCAGATCCATTTGACTTGTTTATCAGACCCATGCAGACATTTCTGAATCCCTGTTTAGGTTCATGTGAGGATTCCTACCATGTTTCCTGACACTCGATTAGATATGATTCTGAATCTACCTAGAGTTAAAGGCCTGAGTCCTATAACAATCCTATAGGTGAGACAGATTTACGAGACTCTTCTGACTCCGGGCCTGAGAAGTCATTGAGCAAATCTCTACTCGGTTTCTCCATCTGCAAAAGGAGAGGGTTCCACTTCATTAATTCATTCAGTAAGACCTCTTCCCTTTAAAAGGCTTATATTCTAATGGGAGAAAAGGATAGTATAACAATTTAAAAATACGTATGCTAGATATTGTTATAAGGAGAAAAAAATAAAGCAATGCAGGAGATGTAGACAGTGTAGGGGTGATTTTTTAAAGAGGGAGCCAGAGAGGCTTTCACTGAAAAGAAGGCATTTGAGTAAAAAGGTTATGGAATAGATAAAATTTTAAGTGCCTTCCAGATCCTTCTTTAGAAGATGTAAAATGTGATAATTTCCCACATGGAAATATACTTACTAATTGCTTGTTCAATAGCAAACTTTTAGTAATAATCAGTGTTCCTTTACTGAGTTGATGCTTTATAGTTTTGAATGCTCTAAAGTCTATGGTACTCTTCTAGCATCAGTTTTACAATATGAGTTCTAATTCTGCGGCTGGGCCGTTTCTCAAGATAATTGAGGTTAAAATCTATTTTTGGTTTAACTGTTTGGACAGCCATCATGTGTTTGTGTGTACACCAAGCCATAATGACCCCTTATTTAATGGTCCTTTATAGGCTGTTGGCATAGTTACTAAATAGCATTTGTAAGATCACTATCAAGAGGAGACTCCCTACTCCCAGAATTCGTGTTTCTGTCATGAGCACCGTTTTACTCACTTATTTTGTATTGCTTTTAAAAAATCGCAAACTTTGGAGTCAGAAAACTCTCGATTTGAATCTTGGCTCCTAAATTTAATGGCTGACCAGATGCTGATAAACATCTAAATTTGAGTTACTGAAACTATAAAATGGAGACCACTTAATAATTTGTTGTTGTTGTTGATCTGTTTTGAGTTGGGCACTGTGTAAGGTACTGGGGACAAAGTGGTGTCTGAAAAAGTCACTGTCATGAAACTAATACTTGCCTACCTTGTAGGTGAGCTATCTTATTCTGTTTCTGAAACGCTTCTTATGCAGTCCTTTATACCTTAGAAAGCATTATCTCCCATTACCTATTAGATACTTGGTACAATAGGTGTTAGATTGATCTTTTGTTGGGACAACCATTGTATATGAGCTGTATTTCCGTCTGTTAAACTAAGAATGCAAATTTTTGTGTCAGCAACATCTGCCTTCATTCAGTTTTCGGTTCTATCCCCTACATTCAGCTTTCCCTGAGCTCTTTCCCTTGAGGTTGCATTTTTTTCTTCATCTGTGTTTATAGAGCAGTTATATCTACACCTGAGCTCTATGGTCCCCTTACTAGACTGTGTGAAAGGGAGAGACCAGATTTTCGGTTTTGCATCTTGAATACCTCATTCAGAGCTGAGAACATGATATATATGAATATAGTCTTTTTCTTTTTTTTTTTAATGTCAGCTGTACTTTTTTTTTTTAAGATTGGCACCTGAGCTAACAACTGTTGCCAATCTTGTTTTTTTTCTTCTTTCTGCTTTTTCTCCCCAAAGCCCCCCAGTACATAGTTGTATAGTTTTAGTTGTGGGTCCTTCTAGTTGTAGCACGTGGGATGCCGCCTCAGCATAGCCTGATGAGTAGTGTCATGTCCGCACCCAGGATCTGAAACCCTGGGCTGCTGCAGCGGAACATGCAAACTTAACCACTTGGGCATGGGCCGGCCCTTGAATATAGTCTTTAAATGGGGTGGGGTAAGCTAGCGTGGTCTCATCTGGTGACAAGCTATGTGCTCTTGGCCATTTAGTTTCTTCAAGTCTCAATTTCTTCTTTGGAAAAAAATAGATGTAAGTGTGGCATGTCTATCAAAGGGCTGTTGTGAGTGCTAAATGCAATAATCTGGATCAGGCATTTGTAACATCTTCCACCTCATAAACCTGTCCCAAATGTTAGCACCTCCTTTTCTCTTCCTTTTCTTCCTCCTCTGACTTCTCCTCCTCCTCCTTATAATAATAATAATTATTATTATTATTACATGTTCACGTTTAGGAAGTAAATGCTATTTGTATTGAATTGAAAATGCTATATATGCAATAGTTACTCATTAATTGAAGTCAATAAATAATGTTTATTGAGCCTCTACTACATCCATAGCACTAGAATATATGTTATATAAATATTGGCTAGTGAATACTGTTTTCTCCAGAATGTAATTTGGTGGAGAACGTTTTTAGTGTTTCCCACTCAGGCAGAAATCATCCTAAGGGAGGCAGGTCTCCAGATGCCTGAACGACTCTTTGCAGCTTCTTCGAAGCTGAAAGTAGGACCTTTGCTGTCAGCTGCTCTAATTTGTTTGTGCTATCTGTGCTATTATGGTATCTGTCACAATGCATCTCTTCATGCTTCTGCCATCACCACTTTATCGATTTATTAGCACCTCAAGTGATTTGTTATTAGTGGTAAATATCACCTCAAAATTTTAACACTGATTCTGTTTATTGGACGTTATGTTTCTAGAATATTGATGGTGAAATAGCCTGTTTTTAATGTCTACTCTTAATTTCATGGAGCAATATAGCCAAGATATTTTCGTTTAAATGCAAAGGTTGAGTGAAAGAGTATTGGTTTAACATTTTATAGGGTTAAAAACAAAGGAAAATCTTCATAAACCGAGAGGAGTTATGGATTTGAAAGTTTAGTTATATCGACAACAAAAAAGCATTGGTTATAAAAGTTGTGTGTGCGTGTGTACACACACCCACAAATTTTTTGAAGAATCATTGCACAACTGGCAGTACCTTGGTCTTTTCTAGGTATTAAGTAAGAGGAAATAAGGCATCCTCTGCATTTTAATCACTGCTGCTTTTTTAGTTTTCAAGAAAATTTTGTGCCCACAAGCAAATCTGATGAAAGACATAATAAAAATGTAGTTCATTCTTTTTAGATCCTTACTATCACTGTGGTTTGTTTCCCTTATGACTAACTGCAGAAGATTTATTCTCACAAGCTACTTTAGGTAGAATTTCCATGTAATTTTTATGCTTCTTTTTTAAAAAGTGCTTTCTGACATCTTTTCTGAATATTTTCATTCTCCTGAATGTTCTTTTCTGTGTCACTTTTTATTGAGCTGAAGATAGCAGTTTGAGACTGGCATGCTACCAGTCTATATTTAGCATTCTTTCTTGTAAAACTTCTCTCACCGTCTTTGTGAAGGCTACAAAGATGTAAGGTTCACATTTTTTTTTTTTTCATTTTGTGCTCATAGTTCGTGCCGTTTAATCCTAGATAAAAATAATTGTGTATCCTTATTGAATCTCTATCTACTATATCTTTCATTGGAAATTGTGGAGAGACATTTTTCTGACAAGCAAAAATCGGAATCGCAAAAAAGCTATTGATTACTTAAATCTTTTATAATTTATTTTCATGTAAATTTCTTTACTGGATTGTGTTTTCAAAAGCACATTTTACCAGTACAGCTTCAAATAAATATCTCATGGTAGGTATGAATTTTCTCATACAACATTTATAGTTATAGTTTTATGCTCACACTCTATTGCCTTCCATTTATCAACATTAAATTTCAGGTTCTCCTTGCTAACCTAGTTACATCACTGAATAGAGTACATTTACATATGACTTTTTCATGAATTTTTTTTTTTAGTTTGAAATAGGTTATTTTTTATCTAGGCTGTTAAAAATATCAAAAATGGAAAAGTCAGCTATTATCCTCAAAAGTCTCCAGTATTTTGTTAGAGCCCGCTTTCTCTACCCACACACACGTGTGTCTGTGAGTGTGTGTGTGTGTATATGTTTTATTTGTTAATCTAATGCTCTTTTGATTGCACTCATAGACCTTAGAGACACTTTAAATTTCTTCCAAATTTTTTTAACTAAAGACAAAAGTAACATATAAAACATCTCAATTTTTTAGGTTCAGTGTATATGTTGCTGCAGTAGTTACCATGATGTGATGTGAGATTTCTTTGCCAAATTTCCAGCCCTGATTCTTTTGGCTTTAGAGTATTCATTTTCTAAAAGCTTTCTGGAGAAACATAAACTTTTTTTCCCAGATTGGATAATATGTTCATCTTTTGACTTCTAAAGATGAATTTATTTAAGCAGATAAATTATCATCTCCTAGCCAGATAAGTTTGGATGAGAGTTAGAAGGGTGTGTGAAAGGTGCAGAATATGAGGTACTCTCTAAAGATGGGCTTCAATTAATGAGACAATTGCGCAAGTAGTGATGAATGGGAGAAGGAGAAAGAGCACTAAAAGATAATAATAATAATTAATATAAGCCTATTTTACAGTTCATTTTAGGGTGGTCAAAATTATAAAACATGATTCAAAGAAAGATAAAATTAATTGTCAATTTTAGATTATCATCAGTTATTTATTGTCTGAAAGCTCAAATTTGTGAAGTTATATATCATGCTGTTTTTGGCCTAAGAGTAGTTTGAGTGATGCTGTTAAAGGTCCAGCTGCAATATGAATGTTCCTTTGGCAATGGGGTCAAATTTTTGCTTCAAAAATAGTCCAAGAGGCTTCCCCATGTTAAACAACTAGAGCTGGATAGTTCTTATTGTTCATTCATAAATTTATTCATTGAACAAACCTCTACTGCAGCCAACTCTACATCAAGTCTTTGAACAGATGAACAGGATCTGGACCTTGCCCTCAGTGGATTATCTCTAATGGTGTATGTCATTTGTCGGGATGCATATAGCTTATTGCCCCTTCTATGTTAAGAGAGAATCATAGTGATTTAATGTTCACAAAATGGAAAGAGTGTTTATATAAAAATTTATACTCATTTGGGACTCAATTAAATTCATGCTGGACCGGAGGTCTGAAGAATGAGGTCTTGATGAATGGTGAGCAATAGTTCTTAGTTTAAGCTTATAATTTTTATTTCTTGCATACTGAGACCCATGATTTGGATCATAGACCTACCAGAAAACATAGTTGAGCAAAATATTTGGGATATAGAAACATTCCATTTTGCTTGATGAGCTTGGGTCAGTGTTATAATATACAAATCACTCAAGATTCTCATCAGTAATTTGGTTGAAGTCATTAGTCTATTGATTACACTTGTAAATGTTTATAAAAATCTGTTACGAAATCTCTACCATAACTGCAAAGTCCATGGGTGCCACCAGCCCGTCAGTCCTTTTGCAATTTCCCAGTCTTTGTCTCTTACTCTACACCCTGATTCCATGGCCCATTATTTTGGTCACTTTCTTGCTGATACCCTGCATGCCATTATTTTCATCACTTTTTTACACTGACCACTCCCAGACTTTATTGCCCATAAGCTATACTTGCCTGGCTAGACTTAAATCAGAGATTAATCCAATGTTTAGTTCATGCTTTTGTCTTTGTCGAAAACATTTCTCCCCTTCACCTCCCTCCACCCCATCTTGTTTCACATCTACCGTTTCCTTACATGTTAGCTAAAACATTACTTCCTATTAAGTAAACCATTCCTGTTACTGCAAACTAGGTCAGGGTACCCAGTTATTGACTTTCACAGTACCTTTGAATTACTTCTTCACAGTATTTATCCCAGTCACAATTGTTTGTGTAATGTTTCTTTTGTTTAGCATTATTAATTCTTCTGGAATATGTGTTTTTGTGCTCAGAAAGCCTATGTCTGTCTTGCTTACACAGTTATCCAGAGCATAGGGAGCATTCAGTAAGTGTATATTGAATGGATGGATACATACTACATCTTCTCTAAAATGGGAATAATCAAGAACACATGGGTAGTAATACTAGCAATGTGGTAGAGGAGACTTCTAAGGTCGCTTCAAATTCTGAGTCTGTGCTTTTTGTAGATGAAAATTAAAGTACAATTAATTTACACAATATAGGTAAAATAGAAAAGAAGCTAATAAAATATGTATTTATGTAGTGTGAATTTGAGAAGAATTGTAGCATTAATTCTAAATTGATGTTAGTATGACATTGATTTCACATTTTGTTTAAACATTATATTTTAGAGTAGGACCAAATACCAACAGCATAGGCAGGGCGAAAAGAGAAAGGAAAAACTGGAGAAGAGAGGTACGAAAAATTCAGGTCTAGGTGTAGAAATTGACCTTCATTGATGAAAAATGGATAATGGCTCATGCTGCTTATTGTTGATCAGCAGTTTTGCCCAGACACCCATTAATCCAGTAGCATCTTGAGCTATATTATGACTCTAATATATGGCTAGATCCCACATGACATGGCCTACTTTCTGTGAGGAATAAAAGGCAAGATTTCTAAGAAGCACTTGACCAAATCTCTAGACAAAACTGTTTCATTTTTCACTTCTGCCAAAAGGCTACTGTACTTTTCCAAACATTTTCAACTCCAGAATTTTTGAGTGGAAGGCATTTTAAATGCCTAGTTCTTGGTTTGAACTTTTTATTTATGATAGTGTCAGAGTATTCCACTTTCTTATCAGTGCTATAGCTTGATGGTGATTATCTTGTGAGAAATATTAACAATAAAAACAATAATAATATAAGAACCTGTATTTTAAAGTATTTGTCTATGGGGAACAATATATTCAATTTTTAAAAATATAATTTCCCTTCTGTTTAATACTCTGATATCTCTCAGAAATGACCTAAACTGCTGAGACTAAACTGAAGGATAGCAAAATAAAAAAGGTGATTTACCCAATTAACACAGCAAGTGAATTGTCTCACTCCAGCGTGTGGTGGGTAATTGTACACAAAATGCACAAATCCTGCTAAGTAAACTGGCATTAATTTGAATCCTGGTTATTATCACTGAGGATAGTACCATAGTCCTAAATCAGCTGAAATTATGAATACCTCTGCTTTGTTACTCTTTGATTGTTACCTCAAGGCCTCTTTGACTAGAGTTTGCTTTTTTTACTGCCCCTGCCACAACGTTCATCATAATGTTAAAAGAGAAGGTTTAAGTTGTTTGGTTAAGTCCATGAATAAATAGATCAGCACTCTATAAACTTGTCAATTTCCTTTCGAGAGGAGAGTGATTATAAGATAAACATCTGGTCTTGCATTTAGTTATATATAAAATATATATAATTTATAAGTAATTATATTTATATAATGTATATTTTTGTAAAATAGAATATACAGAATATATAAGATATATATTTAAAATATGTAATATTCATATAATCTTCCTTCAGAATTTGGAACACAGTTAAAATCCACTGGTTCATTTTAAGATTGACACAGTTCTTCTGAGACTTAATATTGTTTCTCATTTGTTGAACAAATATTTCTACAGTACTTTATATGTGCCAGAAACTATTCTGAGTACTTTATAAATATTAACTATTAATCTTCATAACAGTCCTGTTGGGCAAGGATGATTTCTATCTCCATTTTAGAAAAGAGGAAATTGAAGGAAAGAGACAGCATGTAACTTGCATAAATTTGTACATTTGGAAGGTGGAAGAACTAAGACGGGAACCCCTGCAGCCTGGCACCTAAGTCTGCACTCGGAGCTCCTGTGTTTTGCTGCCTCTTATTGAAAGAGCAACTGCTATGGACTAAATGTTTACAACTCCCAAAATTCGTGGGTTAAAGCCCTAATGTGAGAGTATTTGGAGGTGGGGCCGTTGGGAAGTAATCAGGTCATGAGGGTGGAGGCGCCGTGGTGGGGTTTGTGTCTTCATTAGAAGGGGAAGAGAGTGAGAGCTTTCTCTCTCTCTGCCATGTGGTCATACATTGAGAAGATGCCCATCTGTAAACCAGGAAGAGGACCTTCACCAAGAATCCAACCATGCTGGCATCCTGATCTATGACTTCTAGCATCCGGAATTGTGAGAAATAAGTATTTGTTGTTTAAGCCACCCCTTCTATGGTATTCTGTTATGGCAGCTCAAAATGAGTATGACAGCAGTATTTCTCTGACAAACATTTCCTATATTTGAGGAAAATCAGTGCACTATTTGGTTTTCATTAGACATGCATCTCTATGCTATATGAAGATCCGTGTGTGTCTAATGATACTTAATGTGTACCATATAAAATGATATTGTGGAAAGAAAATTGATTTAAAGATGAGATACTTCTGGGTATATGTCCAGATACACTACCCACGTGCTACAGTGCAAATAATTTTATCTCCCTGAGGCCTAGTTTCCCCCTCTGTGGGATGGGTAGTATTATTCATAGCTTTCAGGTATTATAATTCATGACTTTTTAGTATGGTCAGTTACTAGCAATACTACTAATATGATTACTATTATTACTAGTAGTTCCTTATCACCTTAGAGTACCAAAGTTCTGACAGAATTTCTATTCAATCCTATATCTAATCATAAAATGATTGAAATGATATATATCAGCAAAATTTTGTACCTTAAATATACAAGAAAATAAGCAAAAAGTAAAGCAAAGGAGGCAAGAAGACTTAAGAGAATCAGAAAAGGCTTTAAACCATCGTTGTATTCGTGGCATATTAACACATGGACTCACATTTTATTTTAAAGGATGGATATATTGACGTAGTTTTATACAGTGTTGATTGAAATAATAACACATTATCAAGACAATGTAATGTTTTGTTTAAAAATGATATATATCAACATTGTTTCTACATTCTAGCTAAGACGGATTGAAAAGTTTATAGTGACACCAATGATATCTCATTGGAAGGTTGTTTAACCTTATATGAGTTAGAGATTTTGCTAGAATGTGTTATTGGTACTGTATGGAAAAAGAGTTAGGCTAGGTTCTCCTGAGTTTAACATAAGACACAAGTAAAGTAATTCATTGTTATGGTTTATGCTTAATTAAGCTAAAACAACGAAGAGTTAAACCTCTGATTTCAGTTTCTATTGATTTCAAATTTGAACAGAAAACTAGTATGAATGGAAATGACAATGCTGTATTCTGTTACTGATTCACAATATACATTTTGGCATACAGTAATCTCAATTAATTATTTGCTTCCACAGGGGAAGAAATGAGGTTCTGAATTCTGAGTTATTGATCAGTTTCATATCTTTATAAAAATACAAATCACTCATATAGCAGCAGAATTAGGACTAGATAATCAACAATTCCTATTGGGCTTCTTCTGATTTTGAAACAGTATATTCATGGATATCATTCCTGTCTTTGGGTGTCTGCAGTTTTGTATAAAAGAAGTAAAAAACTTGTAAGAACCCCTAAAATAAAATAAACCTGCTCAAATTAATCATAACTATTTGGATGTAATATAAAATTTTGTAAGTACAAGTATGCACTGGTTCTATAACTCTGGTAAATTAATATATATTATGGTATCTTCCTAACCCAAATTATTGTCATCTAGTTACATAATTGTCTTTAGAAGCTTCAAAAGCTGTTCAAGAAATTCTCATTTAAATACCTTGAAACTGAACTGGAATATTTAGGTTAACTCACTCCTGGTCCTACAGTGTGAACATGAATTATACTCTTTGAAGAATAGATTTCTTATTTTTTTACTTTAAGGACCTCAAATTATATTAGCGATGACATAGATATCCTATATATATAAATTTGCTTGTTTTAATCAATTAAGTATCTTAAGTTCAGTGTTGATTTCCAATTTATAGATTAAATACTTAAGTATCTAGCCTGGCAAATCATATTTGATCAATGTATTAGTTTTCTATTGCTACTGTAACAAATTATTACAAACTTAGTGAAATAAAACAACTCAGATTCATTATCTTTATATTTGCAGAGGTCATAAGTCCAGTTTGGGGCTCAAGGAGTGAAAATTGAGATGTTGGTAGGGCTGTATTCCTTCTAGAAGCTCTAGGGGAGAATCAATTTCCTTGCCATTTCTACCTTCCAGAGGTTACCTGTGTTCCTAGGCTTGTGATTCTGGTCCATCTTCAAAGCCAGCAATTGAATCACTCTGAACTCTGCTTCCATCATCATCTTTTTCTGGCTCTGATGCTCCTATCTCTTTCACTTAAAAGAACCCTTTTGATTACATTGGGCCCGCAAGGTAATTCATGCTAACCTCCCCATCTCAAGATCTTTGGGTTAATTACATCTGCAAAGTCCTTCCGCTACACAAGGTAATATATTCAAAGATTCCAGATTAAGATGTAGTCATCTTTGGGGATGGAAAGAGGAAGCATCAGTTTTTCTACCACAATGAGTACAATAGACATTTTCAGTTGAGGGTGGGTAGATAGCTGTCTAAACCAGACCCATTTCCTTTATTGGAAAACTATCCCTCTAGCCACAGTGATGTACTCCTCTATGTCTCTTATTTCCATGTGCTACCATAGTCCAAACGTTTCTCAAGCACACATAACACACACGCACACACACACCATTATAGTCACCACCATCACCATCATGATACAGGGATGGTAATCACATTCAAGGTGAGCAAATTAATTATCTGTCCAGAAAACTTGTAGATTCAAGATTAAGAATGCTCATCTGTATCTTCTACGGCTTGAACAGAAATGTGATAGGAAAACCAGAATAAGAAGGCCTTGTGGGTGAAATGTGTACTAATAAGAAAGGCAGGTGTACCTCTCTGCCTACAGAAAAAAAGTTGAAGCAGACGTAGAAAGATGCATAGTGAAAGGATCCCACCTGGCCATTAAGAAACACAAAGAGTAGCCTCAGTTGTTCATGGCTTTCTGGATCATGTTTTCAATCCCTGTGAGGCCTGTGTCGACATTCTCCCCTTGAGTTTTATGAAAAATTAATAGTATGACAGAACGAGCTTTTGAGAGCGAAATGTGTGCATATCTTCCCATCTCTGCATTCAATGGCATCATGTTCATAGCTTGAATTTGACCATGATTTGCACCATGGAAATTGGCAAATGCTGTGAATGTGGGATGGAGAGCCACTTGTTAAATATTTGCTAGCACACAGCTAGACATAACCCTAGATCCTTCAGTCAGCCTCTTTCCCTTCACATGAGTTAGTTGAATGAGTTTCCTTATTTAAAATGAAAAGCACTTTAACTATCATAAGAGTGAGTGATTTAGGACATTTACACTCTTGGCCTACTATCTAGTGGGACAGATGTGTGCCTTCCTATAGAAATTTTACATTTGGGTTTTTGTTTTGTTTTTTTCTGTAGTAAGTTACCATATTTTCAAAGAGACAGGCAAAGGGGCAACCAGCTGAAGTAGAAGAAGCAATCAATGCATCTCTTATTCATTAAGATTGGCAATTAATTCCATTTAGAAATATCAGATGACTTCTTCAATGAGGTGACTATTCAGCAGAGCGTTGTACAATGAGTAGCATATTTATGTGTTACAACTTCAAGGGACTAATGTAAACATAAGCCTAGATGGAAGAAAATGCAGAGTGTGAGTGGCTGATTAAAAGAATTGTCCCTTGGCAGGCATGATTTTACTTATTTAGAATAAATTAATTTCTGTTTCTTAATTGCAAACACTAAAAATGAAAGATTGACCTCAAATGTTTTCTATTCCAGATTACCATGTGGCTTTTGTTTACATAACTTGTAAATGAAGATGTTAAATAGAATGATGAATACAAGGTAGAAATGTGACATGACCTAGTCAAGATTGGCTGGAGCTTTTAAAAGCCAAATCTGGTCATTAACACTACTGGCTCAGAAATTTGCCTTCAATCTGTAATTTGATTCATCATTTACTATGGATGATCTTAGCTCAGCAGTGATGACAGAGAATAATGAAGGGATCATAATTAGTTGATAATTATAAATTCTGTCTGGTTATATTGACTAAATACAGGACACATTATTTTCTAAAACTAAACTAAACATTTGGAAGGCTCATTTGAAATGAGAGTGTCCATTAAGTTACTCAGAAACGGATGTCCTTATTAAAGAAGGAAGATGTGATTTTCTTTATTTTTTAAATAAAAGTTACCCCAGTATGCACAGTGGTTTAAAAATTAAAATTTAGAGTTTTAAAATAGGAAAAGGATTGACTTTCTAAATTATTTTGATGACATTTTAAAGAACAATTTATTTCTTTGAAACAGATGTTCTCCATTTCTATTTCAAGCCCTTTAAACGTTAAAAAAAAAAAAAAGTGGGAACCAAATTGCATGAAAATAAGTAGCAGAGACATGCCCACAATGAGCACACCAAAGATAAGGGTGAGTGATAGCAATTAAGACATATTCCATTGGTGGCATCTACCCTTGTTAACAATGATGTATTTAACTTGGTTAATTTTTTGTTCACAAATCTCCATTTTATATTTATAACCACCTGTAGTGTTTATGACAATGTGAAATAATAATTAAAATATTCCCTTGGAGCTATTGAACATATGGCACATTGAATTCTGTGTTGATTTCACTGTGACACTGCTTCTATTTTTTTATATGTTTTCTCAACATGGTTATTTTAAGTTTTGCTGAAGCTTCAGCGACAAGACAACGATTTAAAAGGAACAGAAGAATCCGGGGAGGGGGGTGTGGTTTGTTTGTTTTTTTGGGAAATGGGCTGTGTGATATCTTTGATGCATGCTTTGTCCAAACTTGAAATAAAAATATGACAACCTGATGTATTTGAGGTAATTAGGGTAAGATGTCAACCTTTACTGAATGCAATTAAGGCTGAGAGAAGAGCTTTCCATTAGTCTTTCATTTACTTTATTTCATTGTGGCACATTAATTTTTAATGATAACAGTCAACCCCATATCTAAATACTGAATTTCTTGCCTACAATAGAATGTTTTGATTTGAAATATTGGGCTTCTCTTTTTTAAGGGGCAGGTTATGTATTAAACTTTATAATGTGTGAATTAAAAGCATCATCTAAGCACTAAGAGTATGAAATGTTCCATATTTATAAACGACTGTCCATCAAAAACAGACATAGAAGATTTGTTTCAAAATCACAATATGTTTCTAAGCAGTTATCATTGGGAAATCGTTCACATCCTTTTCCTCAATACTGAAAATTCTTATGAGATATCATTAGACTGTTACAACTTATAATGGAAAAATCAATGCAGTAAGAAAATTAAATTTTACTGATAGCCTTTAGGCAAAATGCAATGTTAAAATGCATTTTAGCTTCCCATGTGGTTCATAGGCAAAGGAGGAAATGGAATCTGGGTTAGCTGTCAGTGCAAAGTTATTTTTTTAGAAGCCAACAGGCCCGCCTGTGAACCAAGCTCTTTCCTAATGCATTTGTTTCTTGATTACTTAATAATGTGAAAATAACCACCCTAATCTGATCATTTGAAAGGTCAGAAGTCTTTTCTACTTAAAAAAATAATAATAATTCCCTAGTCGGAATCAATGAAGAGATTCTCAATCTCCCCAGGAAAAGGAGTTAGAAGAAAGAAAATGGATTCATCTCTTGTGCAATGTAGCAATGATATTTGAACCCCTAGGGAGAGAAGGGGTGGGGGAGGGGAAGAGAAAAAGAATTGGGGGAGAGGGTCAGACAGAGGGAGACACCGGTGCTAAAAAAGAAAATTCATCAAGCTGCCACCTGTTTCTTGTGAAGATGGGACATATAGACTCCACTTGATGTGGTTTGTAATCACTGAAAGTGGCCGCTTTCTTTTGTTGGCAGACATATAAAGCAGACGCAGATTGACATTCATGCATTTTACTCATCCTGCATCTATAATAAAGTCATGCTTTGTAAGAGTGATTTAAATGACAATGCTCTTTGCTTAATTACCAAGGGGAATGTGCAGAGTTAATTTCTAGATCATAAAGACGCTAGTTTTACAACTCCTTTTCTACTTTAGACCATGACTAAAAAATTCATTTATTGCCCTCATAAAATGCAGTGACAAGGTAGAGCACATAGGTGTTTTCCCATTTGATTTCCAGAAAAAACTTTATAGTGCTCCCTTTGAAGTGTTCATGTTAATTCACAGTAAATATTAATAATTTTTCCCAACTTCATAATCTTCAAAAGAGTATGTTTAGTTATAGTTAGTATTTAAAAATTGTTCTCAGTCAGCTTTAAATCCTTAATAGTGATGATTATTAATATTTGAAAGCACTTAGATATTTTTGTTGATGCCCACAATGTCAAATAATAGGGAAGAAAACTATTTTATTTTTCCAAGTGAAGATAGCCAGTGATTTCAGTAACCTAAATGCTATCGGTCATATTGCCTAATATCGTCACAATACGTATATATTTCCCATACTTAAAAAATAATCGTTGTTGATTTTCTAGCCCACGCTGAACTTTTCTAAAGTCACTTACTGTGAGACTTATTCTCAACAACTTCTACAAAGTCATTTTCAAGTCTTTTTATAGAGAATCAAGTGAGAAAAAGTTTATTTAGGCAATGAATCATTTAAAATTGGGGAAGGAATCTACGATATACATTTGAATCATATATAATTTATCTAAAGTAACGTGAATTTGATATAAATTAATACAGAAGGCATACTTTCTTGAATAGGTCATATAGTGATTCCTTTTCTCAGTTTTGCTGTGAAAACTTCCTGTGTTGCATCGCTTAAGCTAGCCAAGGAGCTTAATGAACTTTAACTCACAAATTTATTGGAATCATAAACTTTTCCTTTCTTAGCAGAATCTTAGAAATGATAGAATTCATCTTTCGCCTTAGTTGTATCCTCGTTTTACTATTAGGAAAGTGAAGGCAGAGAGAATATGTGGTTTCTCCATTGTCACAGATTGAGGATGCAACCCTGGCCTGCTCCCTCAGAGTACAGTAATTATTCCAATAAACTGTGCTGCGTAATTTAGAGAATGAATTAGCATTTTGAAGTTCAGTGGTCCTTCTTCTACATTCCTGAAAACCTGAGTAGAACACTCTGTAATGAAAAGCTTGAAACTATAGGTTGAAAAATTTAGGATCGGGGCCAGAGATAGACCATGAAACTGTAAAAGTCCTAGACTCATTTCACAATCATTATAGAGAAAATAACCCAGCATACTTAAAATGATATACACGCTCTGTCATCTGTCTGTCCATCTGTATATCTATCTATCTATCAGTCTGTCTATCTATCTATCTATCTTACTAAAATTTTCTAGGCTTTGCATTTCCACCAACTTCAATGAGGTATTTACAAAATCGTGTTTATTGCAGATGTTTTACACAGGATGCTCCCCTCTCCTAATTTATTCCATTATCTAAATATCTGTCTGAATTATACAGCACAAGTTATTCACTTCAGCATTCTAGATCCTTCTGTGGCAAATCCTGTGCCTATCCAGCTCCGTCTTGCTTCACTGTCCTGGGTTTATTCTTTCTCATCTTTTTTGCTGTTCCCATGGCTTCACTGAAAACAATTTCCATTCTCTCAGATGGGCTTTACTTCTCTCTTCTAGTCTTTGAATTTCCTCATTTTCTTATTTCTTATTGTTTCTTATTTTTCATTCTCAACAAACGTTTGGGATAGAAATCATATTTCTTATTCCCAACAAAAATTACTTGAAATATGTGCAATATGCATATATCTGAACTCAAATGTGGAAAATTATTGGATATGTATACAGAATTAAATTTGTTGAATTAAGGATTTTGAGTTAGAGAAACTTGCATTTGGAGCTGGGTATAGTTACTGGGATTAAATAACATTCAGTATCTGTGTGTATATTTTAATATTGGAGTAAAAACCATTGAAATATACAAATATAAATTAAGAACACTCCTCTCAGTAAAATTAATACGTATTTCCGTTTACAGGATTTGGAATCTTGTTCTCCTATTTTTTCTGACTTTAAGTTGTCACCTTTCAGTTGACAACTCAATGATCACTTTCCCACCCAAAATACAATAGTAGTTCTACACAGTACCTTATCTGGAATGGATCCCTCCTTCCGGTTTTCAATATAAGTTTTCTAAAACAAAGGCATTAGCAACTAGGCTAACGTGTGAAAAAGAGGAGGTGAGCTCTGTGCAAGGACAATAGTTCATTCTGGTTCTAGGGAGGCATCAGTTTGCCCCCAGAAATGCCATTTTTCTCAGTGAAAGCTGTTCACCATCTTCCTGTCTGGAGTCAGTATGGTATTTGCTTGACTCTTAATGCAGAGGTGAAAACAGCATAATGTTCTATGGAACTAAGTCTTAAGCTCTATTTCTTACTCCGAGTGTAGATATATCACAGGCATGAACGACTGCTATTTTCATTTTTTTATTTGTTAAGAATAGCTCTTCCTTCCCCATCCAACTGCTGACAGCTTTATAGTTTGGATACTGGGTGGTTTGGCTTGTGATTAGCTTCTTACATCATTGTTTTGGGTCTTGGGAACATCATGCTTTCTCCCGGTTTACCTCATAGGAACAACTTTAAAGAGTTGGTTAAATCACTTTCTTCACAGTGTGATATTGAGGCGATTTGTCCAGAAAACAATTGACCGTCAGTGACTTATTTCACTATACTGTACTTTGTGTTTTAAACAACTCTCCTTCTCCTTCAGGAACAATACCATTAGAGAAGAAGCCGTAAATTGTGAGCCCTTGTGGACCTACTGTAGTGCAATGACTTAGACATATTGGCCTGATGGTCATTTTAACTGTTTCACAGCTTTAAAAACACTCATTTCACTGTAGTTTCCTAAGGCCCTTGGGTCTTGAAGTGTTAATGATTCTCTGAAAATACTATACAGCTACACGACTTCTTAGATCATACATACTGAGAAAATCTAATTTGTTTCATTTTCTAAAAATTACGAAGATGGCGCTAAAAACGTGAAGTCCAATGTTTCCTGTCACCCTCTTATGTAGGGTCCTGAACTGGGGGAAAGCACAGTAATTGAAAGCTTTTTACATGACTGGCTTTTTACATATGCAGTTTTAAGGTAGCATTCTAGGATAGTGGTTATAACCACTTAACAGATGAGTGAACTGGGGCTCACAGAAAACAATAAAATTCCAAGATCACTCATCCAATAAGGGACAGACCCTGGATTTAAATCTACACCTGACACATTCTAAAAGCTAGTTTTTCTTCTATGTCATGGAAGCCTTTAGAAATTAATGAAGCATTTATGATACCTGATGACAACACATAAAATAAAGGTAGCTTTCTCTCAGATTATCATAAGGAAAATACTCGTGTCTTGAAAATATGAGTATACTGCAGATAGGCATACTGTAAATGTCAGGGGGCTGTGGAAGCAGTTTTTAATGAACTGTAGCAAAGTCTCTATGATGTGAATTTTTCTAAGTGAAATTTTTGTATCTACTGATCACCAAATATGATCTGTTGGTGCCTTCATAAAAGAAAAATAAGATTTAAAAACTGCAATGAATCATTAATATCACATATTTTAACAATATTACATGTTCTTAAAAATAACAAAACGTGCTGCATTTGATTTACAATCCCTTAAATATTAACAAAATATTACACCACGACGCAATAGTCATCAGATAGCAAGGCAGATGCATGAAAATGCCACAGAAACTGTCAGCATGACTTTCTGATATACTCTGCAGTACATTATTATAGGTTTCAGGTAGAGTTCTGGTTCCAGAATGCTTCCACTCATTCCTCTCCCCTATAGTGTTCTGGACTAAAGGAGCTGTACGTGGAAAAAGGGTAATCATTTGGAAAAGACAATCACCTTATTAATAATTGAGCAAGCCTCCAGGCATGCCCAGGAATGTTGACCACATAGGAGATAATAAGGAAGTAGAGCATGTGAAGCTTGAGCTCCAGGCTTTAAGATGTGGTGACCTGCAACCGCCAATAAAATGTTGCCATATGAATGCCCTGGTTTTGGATCAATTAGATTTGCAGATTTTAGATGAGAGAGAAAGTTGAATTGGCAAGTAGTCCTGGCTAGGAAAATGCTGAAGAAAGCTGGCCAGGAAATAAAATAAGCTTTCTGCCCCATGGTGTGTGTGTGTCTGTGTGTGTGTATGTACATGCACATGTATTTTTTTCTAGCACTTGATCTAAATTCATCTTAAGATTTCCAATCTTACATAAAGATTATTCCATTTTTCCCTCAACATCATCTCCATTACTAACATCTTTCTTTTCAATATCTTTTTGTAGTAATTTAGTTGCCGTCTCAATTAGGTTGCCTTCTCATAGGATTGGAAAAAAAAAAAAGAAAAGAGAGTGTATCTCTGAAATATGAAATCTCAGTTTAGCGATTTAAGTTCACCATGAAAACTTGTGACCTTTAGGCCACTTTCTTGCAGTGACCAAGGAAATTAGGGTAATATCCTATGGAGTTCTTAATAAAGTGAAGCTGATAAAGCATTACTTCTTGAAGAGTAAAATATGATGGATATTCCTGGACATTCTAGTTTATCAAAATAGAGGGTAGTGGTGATAAATGCAAAAACAGATGGCATACGGTCCAGTGGTTTGTGAAGGGGAAAGATGGATGAGAGACAGCTATGGACTATTTCTTCAGGATTCTTTTTGGAAATTCAGGAAAATGAGTTAATAATTTGACTTAGCGCCTTATACTTTAAGAAAGAATACAGTGTAATATGAAAATAATTTTTTTAATATATGTAGACAATAAGAATAATGCTGGCTTATTTTATGGGTATATTTATCATGTTAATCTCACACAAAGGCTATTTTTGTAAGCTAGATAAAAGTTGAGTTTTAGTTTTATCCATTCAGCATATTGTTTCCCCCAGACATTTTATATCTTTTTAATTTTCTACTTTTTTACATATAGCATTTTTTTTCTGTCTTTTAAAGTGCCTTCCACCAATTTTCTGCCTTTAGAATTCCTATGCATTCTATACATTTCCAAAACAAATTAAATGCCATTTCTTGTAAAATCTCCCCCAATTCCCTTGGATAAACCCAACAACTTCGCCTTCCCAAGTTTATCATTACACTTTTTACATTATTTCTTCTTTCTTCTTGGCTATAAGCTCTTTAAGAACAGAGACTCTTGGCTCTTCATCATTACTTCTTCCCAGCATGTAGAACAACCTGGCATATATAGAAGGTTTTCAAAAGCTGTTTTATAAATTACTGAAGTGGCTTGTGATCAAATCTCTTGTATACAGCTGTTGTTTTATGCAGCATTTTTAAAAAAACCCAAGTACCCTCAAGGTCCAGCCATGTTGTTGCAAATAACATGATTTCATCTTTTTCATGGCTGAGTAGTATGCCATTGTGTATATATATCTTCTTTATCCATTCATTCATTGATGGGCACTGAGTTGATTCCAAGTCTCGGCTATTGTAAATAATGCTGCAGTGAACATAGGGGTGCATATATCTTTTCAAATTAGAGTTTTCATGTTCTTTGTATAAATACCCAGAAATGGAATAGCCAGGTCATATGGTATTTTTATTTTTAACTTTTTGAGAAATTCCATGCTTTTTTCTGTAGTGGCTGTTCCAGTCTGCATTCCCACCAGCAGTGTATGAGTGTTCCCTTTTCCCCACATCTTTTTTAATACTTGTTATTTCCTTTAATAATAGTCATTCTGACAGAAGTGAGGTGATATCTCATTGTAGTTTTGATTTGCATTTCTCTAATAATTATTGATGTTGAGCATCTTTCCATGTGCCTATTTGCCATCTGTATGTCTTCTTTTAAAAGATATCTATTCATATCTTCTGGTCATTTTTTGATTGAGTTGTTCATTTTTTTATTGTTGAATTGTATGAATTCTTTATATATTTTGGAAATTAACCCCTTATTGGATATATGATTTGCAAATATTGTCTCCCAAAAGACAAAATCATGCCATTTGAGACATGGATGGACCTTGATGGTGTTATGCTAAGCAAAATAAGTCAGACAGAGAAAGACAAATACCATATAATTTCACTCGTATGTGGGAGATAAATAAGCAAACACATAGATAAGGAGGATAGATTGGTGGTTACTAGAGGGGAAGCAGAAGAGAGGAGGGCAAAAGGAGTAGAGGGACACACATGTGTGGTGATGGATGGAAATTGGATTTTTGGTGGTGAATATGAGGCAGTCTATACAGAAGCCAAAATATAATGATGTACACCTAAAATTTACACAATTTTATAAACCAAGGTGGCCTCAATAAAATAATTTTTAAAAAACCAAAATACTCTATTGAATAACCATGAGAAGATACAGTTAAATTCCCCCAAACACTTAGAAAATCTTTTATTTTTTTTCCTTTAAAATACACTTACTGAGTACTTACTCTGTACAGAACGCAAGTGCCAAGGGTTATTGAAAGATACAAGAATTGGTTGCCTGCCATCACATCTAAAGGGGTCTATAGGCTATGTACAGAAATACCTACCATGCCGGGTTGAATGTGATAAATGTTCTAGGGGAACTCTAAAGAAAGGGCTATGGAAGTCTTTAGGAGAAAGAATTATTTCAGCATCTATGTTTTTTTTTTTATTCATTCAGTAATATTTTTGGAAAGGCTATTATGTGCCAGGCATTACAGGTACAGTGGTGAATAAGATATCCTCTCTATCTTAAAAAACATTTACAGTTTAGATGAAGTTGAGGTTATGTTGGAAATGCAGTTAAGTGGACAAACAATTCTGGTACAATGCACCAAATGCCATGATGGGGACAGAACATAGAAAACGTCTATTCAGAACAAGCCAGCAGAGATAACAAATGAATAACACTGATGCTACTATATCACTTTAGACTGCCAAATATGTTGAAAACATTTTTCTTTCCATCCATAAATATGTCTGAGCTTATTACTTATATGCATGATTTTAATTCATGTCAGCTAAAACACTCTAAAAAATAGAATTTACCTACCAAATTTTTGTTGCATGATCAAATATAGCACAGTTTCGTAGTTTTCTCACTTGGAAGAAAGGAATGCGTTTGTGATTGAACCTGACAGATTTAGAAAATTAAGAAAAAGTGGATTGTAGAGAGAATGTTGTAATGAATTACATGGCTGTGAAAACAATCATAATAATTTATCAACCCAGAGGCTGGATAAATTTGCAGTGTATTTATAATGCATTTATTCAATGGAAGTAAAGGCTGTGTATATATACAGTTATATATACACACAAATATACAAGATGAATTTTTAATAACTTAGATCAAACAGCATATATGCAAATAGGTTAATAAAATTGTAATTAAAAATCAGAAAACCAGGTCATGGAAGGGGAGAAGGCGCAGACATGTTAACCATGAATATTCGTTTAGTTGTTAAATGTAGTACCACTTTGGCTCTGAGCCTTGTGGAAACGAGAGCAAAGACTTATTCTTATCACAGTGCAAAGAGCATGTCAATTGGTTCTGAGAGTTTAATGGTGGAAACTGTTGCATTGATTTAAATTGTGACAGCTGCATACATACATAATAAGAAAGTTAAATATCAAATACCAAAATATATAGATTAAAATTCAGAGATTATGATTTTTTGGCTGGTTGAGGAAGCAAGAATTTTTAAAAAGCTGATTTATTTGGAGTCTGCACTTCCTTAAACAAGCTGTACTATTTGCCTGAATAATACCAAAAAGTGAAAATTTGTATGATTATGAATATAGAAGAGATTTTTCTTTAAAAATTATTGAAAGTTGTTTTATTTTGACTTTGTGCCCAAGATAAATTAAGAGTTAGAAAAGTATGGATTATTGTATTATTCATTCTAAAAATAGTTCTAAGGCATTATGAAATATAAAGATAATTTAGAATATCTTTGGTCTTAAAGGCACTCATCGTCCACTGGGAGGGAAATAATATGCAGACTCTTGCAGTACTTAATAAATACCAAGAGAGAGCAAGTCAAACATACAAAGGAAACCCATGGGAGGGGCACGTAACGCAGGATTGCTTAGGAAGGAAAGAGAGGATTTCACAGAATTCTTCCTCGGGCAAATGTGACTTCTTACTTTGAGTCTTAAATGTTAAGTGGGAGTTAGTCATGTGAAAATGGAAGGAAACTTAAAAAACATACATTTCTATATGTTTACTTAACAAGGAAAAATGATGAAGTAAATGTGGACCAGAGGCAAGAAATGGAATATACAAAGCCTCATATGTTTAAAGGAGTATAAGGAATTCTGAAAAATGATAGGGCTATATTACACTAGGTTGCTACAGTGAGTATTAGTAGGGATTGGTAGGAGAGGAAACCAGGTTACTGACATTTTTACACATTACCTTATGAAGTTTTTAAAATTTCATATATTTTTATAATACCTTTTAAAAAATTTTCTCATACTTATCATAGACACAATTTCCTAAATCATTTGGTGGGCTGTTTTGAATGTCTATCGCCTTTACCAGACTATAAGCTCAATGTGGGCAGGATGGTGTCTAATTCACCATTCTTAACATGTTATGCCTGGTGCATAACCATTGCTACAAAAATATTTATTCGATTATATGAATAAATCTTGAAGACAATGAAGAACCAGTGAGGGATTTAAATACAGTACAAAGAATGTATTAGTAGAGTGAAGTTGAGCACCAGGGAGACAGGTTACAATTTTATTTTAGTAATCTAAGAAGTAAATAAATTCTAAGGTTTGGTCAATTAGGTAGATAAGGCCTTTTGATAAAATGGGTCTTTATGTAGAAACCTGTGCCCAGTTTGCATAAAAATTTCTATAATTACAAATTTAATCTTTTAGAAATCACTTTATTACATATAGCATAATGCCTATAGGCAAGTAATGATCAATATATGGCCCATGAGAAATATGCTACATTCTTTATAGGAAGTCCCTCATCTAATAGATGAGAAAATCGAGCCCTAGGAAGGGTCAAATTCGGCCAAGTCCTCTCTGTTGTTCTTCACCCCGTTGTACAGTCAACTGGTCATTTCTGGTAGGAGAGATGAAGTTAGATGGGTTATTTATTAAATAATATTTAAATCTTTCTCATGACTATAATGAAAAATAAAATGAAAAACAAATGCTGTATTTGTCAAGGTCTAGTCATTGAAATGGAAACCACTCTACATATTTTAAATTGTTTGGGGCAACACAGTGAATTGGTCACAAAAGAATTTGAAAGGTTTGAATAACAAAAGGGAGATGGGAGTGGCAAGTTTGGCCACGAAAAGTAGTAATGGGGAGCCTCCGAGTCTGCACCTGCTTCTGGGTTGTTGGAGATGCTATTGGGGTCAGCCCTGGACTCAACAAAGAAATGTCACCTCCACAAGGCTGGAACTGCTGTAAAAGGAAATAGCTCTTCTCAGGCTACCTGAGTCTGGAATGAATCACCTCAGCCCAGCTAAGATTATGGCCGTTGCCAGGAACTGCCATACTGCTGGCACCAGAAGCAGAAAATGTCCCTCTTTTTTTCTGCTTCTAGTGCCTCTTCTTACCAAAATTTAAAGGAAATCAGCTATAAAGGAAGCCTGGACAAAATAATTCACTGGAAACCAGCTCCTTCAGGTTAGAGCGGAGTTAAAAATGGCAGGTATAGATCTTGGAAATGACATGTAAGCAATTGGTATGGATGATATTTAAAAATAAGTGGATTGGAGAGTGTATCTTCTTTCTTAAAGGTAGTCTTACAGAAATTGCTTTTAAAGGAAATATCCCATAGAAACACCGTAAGACCAATTGTGATTTTATAATTAAGTAAATAATAATGTTACTCCAGGAGTTACATAATACATTCACGTCAAACATTGCTTTACTTAACAGCAAAATGTGTTCAAAAGGAAAACGTCATGTTTTTACAATCTATTGGAAGTGTCAAGCAAAGGTATATAAACCCCTGTCCCAAATTTAACAGATAAGAAAATGGAAGTGAACAACAACAAATGACAGGAACAACAGCCTTTCAATGTCACTTAGAGTATTGAAGCATAATTTTTGAAATTTCATTTTTATATTAAATATATATTTTAAAAATTCAATATAATTCATTTATTAGTTAGGATTCTTTAAGATGAAAGTCAGAGACTCAGCTAGAATTATCTTAAATATGAAGGGGAAAATACTGGTCTGCGTAATCAAACCATAAGAGATATATAGCCTTCACACTGCTGAGGCACACATTTGTGCCTGTGTCTTGTGTGTATGCATGGGTGGGTATTTTTCTCAGTTTCTGTTTTCTCATCTCTTCTTTGTCTGCCTGCTGTCTTTATTCTTTTCATCTGGCTATTCTCATAACCTTGGATCCATGATGAATGGCAAATTAGAGCTTATTTCTTCATAACGTCAAAGTTAAGAGGAAGGAATTCCTTTCTCCCAGCTAGAGTTTAACGAATCCTAAGGAAGAGTTCTGATTGTCCCAGTTTGATTCATGTGACCAATGCTGGAAAAAAATATGATTGAGAGTCAGGAATACTCTACTTGTCCTAACATGGTTCATTCTTTGCCTATTACAGGAGTGAGCAATTTTCTATTAGTGGGAAATTACACAGACATGGCCCCTAGAGAATCTTTGAAGGGTAGGCATTAACCCCAAATTATGTCTAGTCTGTGTAATAGCCTCACCATCTTATATGACCCTCGTGCTAAGAAGTTTTCTCACCACTCCTGTGATTTTTAAAAAAATTGTTAGCCTTATGTTAACTAGATATATCAAATATAGCTAACAACAGTCATAGCTGGGTATTTATATATTGCTTTTCATTTTACAAATCATTTTACAAGACATGATATAAGTCAAACTCTCTAAGCAAAGCCCCACTATAAGTCTCTTAACATGCTTTGGGTCTTGGGGCTTAAAGGTGGCCCCTCATTGCACCCACAGTGCAGGATTTCTAACTCAGCACAGTGTGCCCTTTGCACTACTCTGCACATGCAGAAAATTTGAGTCAGTGAAATAGTACTTGCTTCTGTGGCACATTACAATTAAAATCAGAGTTGTATGTAAATTTAAGGAAAATACATTTAATGACACTCATAGTTGCATAAACTTTCTGAAGCATGTTACTCATATACTCATATTTATATAATGCTATATCGTAAAAGAATTGTTCGGGATGCCAACATGTTTCTATTAAATTATTTACATTTTGCTCCTTTGTATTTCAAGTGTATGCGTAAATTAAAATACTTCACTGTCTTTTGAATTTTATTATTACATCTCTGTCCTTTCCTTAACAAAACAAACACACAAAACACTTTCCCCAAAGAGCTTTTGTTATTCTAGTTGTGGTCCACAGCAATAGACATTGTAAAACAACACCTAAGCATTTCCACCATTTTCTTAACTGAAGGGGAATTAGATAATGTTGAACACTTCTGTTAATTTTTGTTGCTTGCTTATGTAGTACTTTCTCACAGGCCTAATTACTTGCTGTGTTTGTCTGAGGTTGTTCACACTATCACATTGTCACATTATAAGTGATCCTAGATTTTTTAATTCAAGGAGGATGGAATTCTCACTAGAATATGTTGCAACTTGAATTCTGAGCAGCAGCTTTCTGGTACATAGGCAGTAGGAACTCTGGCAGAACGACTTCTCTCTAAAGACAGACTATCCTTTTCAGAGTTCCTGAATGTGGATGACTGACCATATAGTGTGAAAGGATTCATAATGAAATAAGATATTAAATAAAGAAGACACAGCAAGAAGTAAACAATCTAATCAAAAAGTGGACCAAAGACCTTAACAGATACCTCATCAAAGAAGATTTACAGATGACAAATAAACATATGAAAAGATGCTCTACATCATCCATCACTAGGGAAATGCAAATTAAAATGACAGTAAGATACCTCTACACACTTGTTAGAATGGCCAAAATCTGGAACACTGACAACACCAAATGCTGGGAGGATGTGGAGCAACAGGAATGCTGATTCATTGCTGGTGGGAATGCAAAATGGTACAGCCACTTTGGGAGGTAGTTTGGAAATTTCTTATAAAACTAAACTAACTCCCACCATAAGATCCAGCCATCATGCTTCTTGGTATTTACCCAAAGGAATTAAAAACTTATTTCCATGCAAAATCTGAACATGGATGTTTATAGCAGCTTTATTCGTTATCGCCAAAACTTGGAAGCAACGAAGATGTCTTTCAGTGGGTGAATATATAAATAAAGTGTGGTACATTCAGACAATGGAATGTTGTTGACAGCTAAAAAGAAATGAGCTATCAAGTCATGAAAAGACATGGACTAACCATAAATGCATATTACTAGGTGAAACAAGCCAATCTGAGAAGGCTCTGTACTATATGATTACAACTATATGACATTCTCATGAAGGCCAAACTAGGGAGACAATAAAAAGGTCAGTGGTTGTCTGGGGTTGGGGGAGGGAGAGGTAAATAGGTGGGGCATGGAGGAATTTTAGGGCAATGAAAATGCTTTGTATGATATCATAATGATGGATATATGTCATTATACATTTGTGCAAACCTATTGAATGTATAACACCAAGAGTGAACTCTTAGGTAAACTGTGGACTTTAGGTGATTATAATGTGTCAAAGTAGGTTCATACTCATTGAAAAATAAATGATTCTGGTGAGTGATGTTGATAACTGTGGAGGCTATGCATGTGTGGGAGCAGGGGGTACATGGGAAATCTCTGTACTTCCCTCTCAGTTTTATTGTAAGCCTAAAACTGGTCTAAAAGAAATGCTTAAAAAAATAAAGAAGAAATAAAGGAGTATGTTTCACTTTTCAATGTCATCAGTTCATTTCTTTCAAGTATTATACTTTTTGCCCATTTAACTATGAATATAACTTTCACTATTCCTCCTTCAAACAAAAATAAATAAAAACTGATGAAATTGAGGTGTTTTATGTCATCAATTGACCTCTGAAATACTTAAAAATATGTTTTTTGATATGTCAGAGGCCTTTATTGTCCTGTGTCTTTTGGGATCTGCTGTAATGTTTTATAAATGGAGGACACTTTAAAACTGCAATCCAGAGAATCAGCTGGAGAAGAGTTTATGGATCATGTAATTTCAGTTCTTTATTTCACAGAGGAGAAAACTGAGGACAGAAAGTTAGATGATTGTTCAAGGTCACAAAATAAAAAGTGGAAGCAATTTTATTTTCCTTTCTCCCTGTCCATTGCTCTTTGTACTGAATCACAGATTCAGGAGTCCTGGGATATATTCTTTGCTCTTCACTCAAGTCAGTCTGTAGCCTTGAGTACATATTCATTCAACAAATATTTAGTGAATGACTGCTGTGCGCTATGCAGTATTCCGGAAAATAGGACTATAAAGATGATAGATGCATATAATCATTTCAATATGAACAAGGTGCAGTGGAGAAATGACACAAATTAAATTCTCCAATGCTGATAATTAAAATTTATTAGACACACTAGATGGAATCTAAGGCTCCTCCTGTTCAAAAGTGTTATTACATTTGCCACTATGTCTTAAATCAGTGCTTCAGATGTTTTGTTTCTAATTTATAGGACAACCCTGAGAGATAAGTGCTGCTATCCCCACTTTACAGATGCAAAAGTCATTAACTTGCCCAATATCACCCCCAGCTTCAAACAGAAAACCTGGACTTCAACTCTGGGTCTGTTTAAATCCAAAATATAAACACTATCCAAAATACCAAGCTGCTATTTGTTATCATTTTTGTCTTGAAGGAAAAATTTACATGTCCATGGAACTAGAATTGGGAGAAATTGAAAAAATAGTCGGCTTTAGGTTTACTAGGAAATGCTTACATTTCTGCTTTCTCTGAAAGGAATCTTTCCCTACCTGTATCTACCACATGCACCAAGTATATGCTCCTTCCACTCTGACAGGAGTTCTCTAGGGTTTGTATCAGTGCTGGCCAATAGAACCTTCTGCAGTGATGGACATGTTCTTATTTGCACTGTCCAGTATGGTAGCCACTGGCCTCATGTAGAACTGAGCACTTGAAATATGGCTAGTTTGACAGTGGAACTGAGTGTTTAGTTTTAATTCATTTAAATATAATTTAAATTTAAATAGATATGTGACTTTTGAGCACTTGGAACTTGGCTGGTGACACTGAGGAACTGAGTTTTTAATTTTAGTTGAATTTAAATTTAAATAGCCATATTTGGTTAGTGGCTAGCAGAGTGGCCAATGGATATTGCAGGTCTGTACACTCTTGAATGTAAATGAAGGGATTTCAGAGGACCAGTGGAACTCCTACAATTGAATAATACACGTGCAAGTGAAACTTTCTCAAGGTAGGTTTTCCTATCAGATCCTCAAGGGATTCATAAAAGTCTTTAAGAAACATTCCTCTCCAGGAGGAGTGTGTAAGGTCTTCATGTTTTAATATTTTTAACTCCTGTATTTAACCCATCTTGCATTTGTCTTTACTCTAACGGAGTTGATTCTTACTAAACCTTGCCTTCTGCTGTCTCAGTATATAAAAAGGAAATAGGATTCCCAATAATTCTGATAAAATGTGATCACATTACCCTTTCATGTACATACATTTTAAAATGCCATTCCAAACAAGGTGTTAAATAGCGTACTAATTCCAAAACCATGTTGTTTTTATGTGGTTGCTTATGTTCTTCAGCAAATATTTTGCTCTGGATTTCAGTAAATTAGGGAATATGGTTTTCACATGCTTATGGTCATCTTTCAAAATTTTCATTGAGTCCATTAATTCATCCATTCTTCAAACACTTGTAAAGGCCATACTGTGCACTGCTCGCTGTACTCAGCATTAAAGATACAAAAATAACAAAGAAGTCGTCTCTTTAGCAAAGACCTAGCCAACAGACTGGTAGGCAGACAAAAAAGTGACAGAAACTGTAAACATCATGATAAATGGTCTAATAAAACAAAAGTGAAGAGTTATTGAATGCCTATTTGATACCAGGTACTGTGCTGAGTGATAACATGCATTATCTCCCGTAATCCCTGTAGCCATGTCTTTCTGGTTAGTTACTATTATTTTCTACATTTTACGGATGATAAAAAAACAAGGCTGAGAACTGTGAAGTAACTTTCCCTAGGCATGTAGCTGCAAGTAGCTGCACCCACTGTATTCTCAGGCTGGAGAGGTTGGAGAGAAAATTCACAGGAGGTTGAGAGAAGGCAGTGAAATGTGTATAAAGATATATTTCTATTGTATCTCCTTGCTGGATTTGCTAAGAACTAAGGATTCAGGAATAGTATCAAGACTCTTAAAGTTAAATTACTTTTGCTTGGACTCTGAAAGTTCTATTCTTTTTCCTCCATCATCCACTTCTAATTAATATCACATCTAAATTCATCTATATCAAAGATGATTGGATTTTAATATAATGTAAGATAAATGCTGATACTTCATTATGCTAAGCATATTAGCATGGTCTTAGATTACTGTTTTAGATTGTCAGTGACTACTTTTATCCTCTGTTCTTCAGTGCACTGAATCTACAAGACACAAAAAGAGCACTCCTCCAGCAGATTAGCCTTATCCAGCATAGGATCTTGCATATCTCAGGAGCAAGGACTGTAATCAGATCCAGCTATAGTTTGTAGGGCCCTATGTGAAATGAAAATGCAGGGTTCACTTGTTCAAATATTGTTAAGAATTTCAACACGGCCACAAAACAGCATTAAACCAAATATAGGGCAGTTCTCTGTGCAGGATGCTGTGCAGCTGCACGTGTCAGAGATCTTGAAGCCAGCCGTGATAATATTTCTCTATAAAGTGTTTATATGCTTCTCAGAATGTGACATAAATACATAGGCTGCAGAGTAGAGAAGTTTGCAGCACCCATTCCTCAAACTTTATGCCTTCTCTTTGGAAATGACCTCCATAGCCCTTCCTGAAGAAGCTGGCCCAGCTGCCTATATTTGTATGGGGTAACTCCATATTGGCTGCAGGTGACTGGTCCAGGAGTAAACATCCAATCCAAACTGAGCCAATCAAATCTCTCTCTTGAGGATCTGAACCAGGAACACAGGAACATATTCAAAGGTTCTACAGCACTGAAGCTGTAAAAGTTTTGGGGATTTGAGGATAATCAGAGCAAGGCAGCATTCAAAGCTTTGTGGACAAAAAAGTTATGAGAAAGCTGATTCTAACACATTTTATATCAGCCATGGGTTGTGGAGCCCAGCAAAAACCAGAGGTAGCAATAAGAGAAAGAGTGAGAGAGATAGAGAGAGAGAATATGCTGTATGGGAGATGGATGTTCATTCTTTGCTAGGCTTTTAACAATTAATACTATGTCATGTTGCCATTTTACTTTTTGATATCCTCTTAAAGGATAGGATATCCTTTTAAATTGGAAAGGGAAATGAAGAAACAGATGCTGATTACTCTGCAATTTCCATGATCTTCTTTTAGTCCCATGTGTCTTTTGTTTCCTTAATATAAATCCCCTGTTACTCCTGCTAATTTGACTGGGTTGCCATGTCCTTCAATCAAATAACCCTTGATAATGAAAGCCGTGTGTAATTCCAATTAAGTATTTGGAAAACTGAATTAAAAGTAAATTCAGTGGCCACTCGGTGGCATAGTGGCTAAGCTCATACTCTCCGCTTTGGGGGCCCTGGGTTCCCAGGTTCGGATCCCAGGTATGGACCTATACACCACTCATCAAGTCATGCTGTGCCAGCATCCCATATACAAAATAGAGGAAGACTGGTACAGATGTTTTAGCTCAGGGCCAATTTTCCTCACCAAAAAGAAAAAGTAAATTCAGCCTGTCTTTCACAAGCCATGACATTTTCTACTGTGAAAATTATGAGTGTATTTTGTTAGTGTTACTAGTGCCATGAGTGGATTCCAACTCCTAGCTACCCTGTGTACAGAAGAATGGAACCCTGCCTGGTCTTTCTATGCCACCTTCTTACCTTCCAGCACTATATCAGACAATACTGCTGTTCATAGGGTTTTCATGGCCAATGTTTTTTCAGTCTTTTTTCCTAGTTGGTCTTAGTCTGAAAGCTCCACTGAAATGTGTCCACCATGGGTGACCCTGCTGGTATTTGCAATGCTGGTGTCATAGTTTTCAGCATCACAGCAACACGTGGCTGCCATAGTGTGACAGCTGACAGACGACACGTGGATGGTATGGTTCCCTGATGGAAATGAACCCAGGCCACAAGTAGTGAGAGTGCTAATTTTAACTACTAGACCACCAAGGCTGGCTGAGAATGTATTACAATGTTAGTGGTATTTCTCATTTGAAAGTAATGAAAAAAATGAACCAGCACTAAAAGCCCTGTTGATTGGCAAAGCACAAGAGCTATAATTAGGACAGAGGTACTTGTAGCTATTGTAACTATGCAGGAATGTCGCCTTCTGGTACCTCCTCAATTCCATAGGATATCCACTATTTAACAGGAATCGTAACTGTACTTTTCCATTTAATTTATATTATTTTTCAACATTTCTAACCAAATTAGCAATTTTTTTACTATTGTTGATTATGTTAAAGAGCAAATTGCTTGTTCTGTTGCTTAAGATTAGCTGATCCATTTTTCCTATTTTGTATCAATTGGTCTTACTGCAGTAAATTTCTAAAACATAACTAGGGTCATAATTTTGTTTTAATCCATTTATCTGTTCACATATGTTGTCAAAATGTGTTTTGTTTGACAATTATTTATATGAGATTTTGAGTTTTTAATGGAAATTTTAAAATGGGAGAAAATTGAAGGAAATGCGTTAATTAGAGGGTGGAAATGTCCTTATTTTTCCCTTAAATGGACTCTTTTAAATAGTCTAGTGAGATTCATAGATCATGTTGAATGTCTTTAATAATCTAAAATCATGAAGAATTTTTAAGAAGAGACAGTAAATTTTTCTCTGTAATTGTGGAACATTTAAAAATTCTGTTCTGGGGGCCTGCCCGGTGCTACAGCAGTTAAGTGCACACGTTCCACTTCTCAGCGGCCCAGGGTTCGCTGGTTCAGATCCCAGGCGTGGACATGGCACCACTTGGCAAAAGCCATGCTGTGGTAGGCATCCCACATATAAAGTAGAGGAAGATGGGCACAGATGTTAGCTCAGGGCCAGTCTTCCTCAGCAAAATGAGAAGGATTGGCAGCAGTTAGCTCAGGGCTAATCTTCCTCAAAAAAAAAAGAAGAAATAAAATAAAAGAAAATTCTGTTTTTCAAGGAGCTAATGTGATTTCAGGGTATTGTTACTAAGCAGGGCTTCTTAACTTTTTGGGTCCTTCCTTAATTAGGAAGTATCCCTATATGCATCTAATTATTGTCTATATTTTTCTTACCATTTTAAATGGGCATATAAGTAATATATGTTCCCCATATAAATACAGAATGTGCAGAATACTATAAAGATCATGGGAAAAAACCTTTTTAATAATATGCTTTTTCATAGCTAGGTTTAGCATATCTCCTTCCATGTTTTTTTAAATCATTTTCTATTTTATCAAGATTACATTCCGTGTAGAATTTTGAATGCTGTTTAATTTTTACATAACATTTTGTGTGGCCATTATATAGATATGAAATTATTTACTTAATAATTTCCCAAACGTTTGACATTTAGATTAGTCTAATTTTTGGCTACCAAAAATACTCTTTAGTTGTAAACATTGTTTCAAGTTTCAGATAACTTTTTAGGAGAGGGTCTCAGAAATATAAAAACAGCTGCAAAAGCTATTTATATTTTGAAGACTATTTTGTTAGTTACCAAAAGTTGTTAGATTCCAAAGATTCGTAACTAACGTATTCCCACTGATGCGGGGTCGGTGAGCCGAGGAGTCGAAAGAAAGATTTCTTAGACTCTCAAGATCTGGCAGTAGTGCTCTTTTATTTAGAGAATAGTGTGGAATAGCATGGGGACAGGACCCATGGGCAGTCAGAGCTGGTGCGTGGGGACAAGACCCACGCGCAGTCAGAGCTCCTGCTGCCCCGAGTTGAGGGTTAGGGCTAAATTTAAGGCATAGGTATGTGAGTCATCTCTTTACGAAGACAAAGGAAAGAACAAAAAAAGTTAAAATGGTATCAGTGCAGGTGGGGTCTGGTCGTTGGGTGATCCCATGACTTTTAGACAAGAATCAAATTGGATTAAGTAAAGGTCGGAAGCCACCACCCTAAATCAGTTACATGAGATTGCCAGACAGCAACCAACTTAAGTTCTTGCCTTCCCCATTAAGAGCTTCTAGGGACAAGATCATCTCTCTTCTTCTTCCTGGTACAGAGAGGGAGGCATCTTCACAGATAGAGGTTTCCCTTAGAAATGTAAATGTTTCCCAACAAAGGGGCAAACAAATTCCACTCCTTGGAGCCTGAATCTCATCTGTAGTTTTAAAACTAACCAGCCTAAAAATCCTCATCATGAGCCATTTTAAAATTAAGCAGCCTAAAAATCCTCATCACCACCAACAATGCTATTTCATTGTTGCTTTGCTAGAATAAGTTATTTTTTCTCCTTATTCTACAAATCCTTTGCTCTCTTTCTTCCTCTCTGCCTCACTGTGTCCTTTTTATTTTATTTTATCCTCTAATTCGATATTTTCTTCCTATTCAGTCTTCTTTACAATGCCTTTTTAGTGACGGAATCTTATAGGTCTCTAGTTTCTTATATCTTAACCATGTTTCTCCCAAGACTTGAGTTGATGCTTTTTCTGGTGCTTGTCTACAAAACATTCATTTCAAATGTCTTAAATTGCCTGAATATTCCAAATGTTAGGGCCCAGCTGTTATCAATAAATAAAAGGTTTTTTTTTTTTTTAATATTAATGAACACTTTTTCAGGCTCAGTAATTATAATGATGGGTATTCTTGCCTTTTGCAGGAGACTGGGTTACTCTAATCTTATTTGATTGGATGTATTTTTGGAGGTGGTGAAAGGGATGCTAAGCCTGCAAAAACCAAAGTTCTCCTAATAGCTTGGCTTTCAGCCCAGAACTGCAAGGGAATACCCCCAATTAAGGTTCAAACACATCTGATGGCTAACTGCTATTGTGTAATAGGTGATATTTCCCTGCCTATTTATACAGTTCAACGTAGGATAAACCATTCCTCAGTTATATGACAAAATGTTTTGCTAATTTTACTTCCTGTACCTATCACTGACAAGTTTGTCTTTTTTTCCTTCTGAAAACACTACAAAACCTTTTTATTTGACAAATATGTTAGACTTGGTTTTACCTATGTAAAATTGGATAAAATATTATGACTTGGGCTCAGGAGTTTTTAGACATTTAAGTTTGCAGTGGAAAGGTTTCTTGCTGCAGCTTAAAGGTTTTTTCATTAACCTTTTATAAAGACTGTAGTTGAACCAGCCAAAGAAGTTATATCAATTTATGATTTAGCACAATAGGAATGGATGGCAATTTAATAACTACTTTAACACAATCTTTAATAAAGGGTAGATGTGATAGTCTTTAGAAATGTATAAAACTGTTAATAGCAACTGTCAAGTAATATATTATCCAGGGAAACTGGAATCCTCAAATACTGGATGTGATTATGAGTATAGAGGGTGCGGGCAGAAACCGTGGATAATATTGAGTACAGAAAATTGAACTGGAATATCAAAATCAACAAGGAGGAAAAGTAAAACCTTACTCTGAAATTTCTTCAGCATGTTTTACAGCCACACAGAGATGAAAAAGTGTAAAGATGAGAAGTTGACAACTGGAAATGACCCTGGAAATTTATATAGTTTCCACCCCCTATTTTTTCCAGATGAAGAAACTACAGGTCCTAAGATTATCAAATGATTTCTCCAGAGGAGAAAGATTCATTGGAGAAAAAATGATGTCCTGAGAAAAGAGCCAGTTTAAGTGAGGAAGCATGCTGTCATTTAATGGTGAAATATAAGAGAGTTCAAAGGCATATGGAGAAGGTTCAGCTAGATACTAAAAGACTTGCCTGTTACAGCTCTTAGTCAAATGTATATGGGATGCGCATATGTATGGGACTAGGAGATAAAGAAATTGAGCCCTATGACTGCTCTTGTATGGGCATCAGATAGGCAAGCCAAGTCAAACAGATGTTTCCCACACTATCTCTCCAGCTAATAATAAAGAAGATAAGAGAACAATATGGATAGAAAACAAACAACAGCAGTCTCCCAGAAATTTGCAAATAATTAACAAAATGTAAAATTTATCATCCTCTGTCCTAGCAGTTCCACTTCTATAAATCTAATCAATATATATACCTGTACAAGTAGGCAAAAACCTGTTTTAAAAGCATTCATTGACAGGGGCTGGCCCCGTGGCGGGGTGGTTAAGTTTGCATGCTCTGCTTCGGCGGCCCAGGGTTTCACTGGTTCGAATCCTGGGCGTGGACATGGCACAGCTCATCAGGCCATGCTGAGGTGGTATCCCACATGCCACAGCTGGAAGGATCCACAAGTAAACAGACACAACTATGTAGTGGCGGGCTTTGGGGAGAAAAAGGAAAAAATAAATAAGATCTTTAAAAAAAAATTCACTGACTAATTTGTGTTACTGCCATATTAAAAACACTATAAACATCCACAGAGAGGAAGAGTAGTTAGATAATTATTACATATATGCACAGTTCTTAAACAAGGTGAGTTGAATTTATGCATGCCACTATTGAAAAGTCCTAAAATATATTGACAAGTAAACAAACCCAGGTGAAACTCACTGCATATGATATAAGCTTATTTGTTTTTTTGAAAAGGAAATGTGCATGTCAATGTCTATCCTTGTAGGAGAGGTTTTGTATATGCCTGTGTCTTTGGAGAAAATCTCTAGAATTGCACATAACAAATGAGATATAGCTATTTCTTTTAAGGATACAATGTGGGGGAGAGAAGACTAATTCTTAATGCAAACCATTTTATGCTGTTTGAATTTTTTTATGGACATGCATTATTTTTTTAATTAAAAAAATTGAAGATAGTTAAAATAATCTTACAGTCTATGACTTGACCCATCTCAGCATGATCACAGAAATTTCAGCCTCTCTCCTGACAGGGTCCTGGACAGGCTCATAACTGATGTTCCACCTCCAACTGTTACATCTCTAAGTACTGCCTTCTGTCTTGTTAGGGTCTGTCCTGCCTCCTACTACATTCTGGCCTCCCTGGGCAGGATTGATAGGAATGTGACAATTCCCGGATGGGCTCCTGTAATTCTCTGCATAGAGGCATTGCTAGAGATCACTGTTTAGGTTCAGGACACTGTCAATAGGAGGTACAGATGCTGCCTCAGCCCAGTTATTATGTCCTACCTAAAGTTATTAAACCTCCTATGGGACAAATAATTATCACAAATTCTATCATCAAGGATGACTATAGAAAACAACTTGAAGTCCCAGAAACTGGATTGCATCCGTTGAGATAGTCACAAGATCCAAACCAGGGCAAGGGTGGGTTTCCTTTTCTCCATATAAAAAAGGTAGGAATGCCTCACCCTGTGGCGAGCTTAGATTTGTGTTATTTTCACCTTACTATGTGAAGATATTGCTACTTCTTCAATGTGAGAGTCTTTTTCCTTCCATGGGAATGCAGAATTGTCACTTTGCCCTCTCTTTTCACTAGAGAACTGAAAGAAAATAGAAATCTCCTGCCATAAATCCAGAGTGGCCCTCTTCCACTCAGGTGTGTCATTTTTGCCAGAAGAATGGAATTTGAAGAGAGGAAAGATGAATTGACTGATCTAGAATTGTTAGTGGTGGGGATTTAAATGTGATGCGTTATGGAATTCTTGGATGGATAGAGACAGGAGGAAAAAACTGAAAAACTTGAGAGAGACAGAGGAGTCAAGAGATTATTAAATATGATGAAGTAGAAAAAAGGATAGTGGAAGAATGAGGCTATCAGTGTCAAAATACTAGGTTTGGGTGAGTAGGACAATGGAGTTTAAGGTTTCAACATTCAAACAGTTCTGGTTTGTGGTAAAACTGAGAGTTGGGGACCAAAATAGGTGTTAATAAGAATGATGTGAGAGATCACTGATGTTTAGAGAATTTAGAAACTTTTGGATTGGGATGTTGAAACTGTCCAAATTCATAATAAGGGGAAAAAGCTTGGTTTCATTTTCCTGGACCATGTAAGGAAGTAACCTATAAGTCAATAGAAAACAGAACAAAAGAGGTTAGATTAGGCATAAGACTGGCTGAAGTCATTAGTGTGGAATGGCCTACATGCACCAGTTTGGAGTTATACAAATGATACCACCATCTCAAAACACCATTAACAGTGTGAATGCGAGAATGAACCTCTTGAAGTTACTGCAAGACTGTACCCAGGAAAAGAGTCAGTCATGAATTTCAGCAAGATTGATACAGGATCAATCCTTGAATTATCAATATATGTAAGTGATGTTTGCTTGAAGTCTCCAAAGGACTGATAGAGAGGCTTGGTGGTCCTGGCATGATACTAAAAACATGAATGCAAAGTAGGAAATTGAGACTGAGAGGTTATGTGGCAAGAGAGTACTTGAAGTAGTAATTAACGATGGTGGAGAGGAAAGGAAGCCTGTTCCCAGTCTCAGGATTCTGAATCTAAGTCGATAAAGTCATTTTTGACTAGTTCTTTTTCTGGGGGTATATTGTTAACTTTTTCATCTTGGCTTGTGGCAAAGCCCAGAGTGAATGGTCTAGAAGCAATAAAGAGAAGCAAGGGAAATGAATCATAGTGGTAAATGTACAACTTTAATTACAGAGGTATATCAAATTTTCTTTGCTATCAGACATCTAGTTTTATGGTTTATGAAAGGCAAGTTTAGAAATGTTTGGATAGAAATTGGAGAATGAAAGTTAATATCAAAATGAATAAGGCTACAAAAAGCCAGACAAAATGAGCAGTGGTGTTGTGGAATAAATAACCTTGAGAGGGAGAGGTGGAGAAGGAACTCATATTTGGCTACTTGTGGCAGACGCACTTCCCCTTTGTGCAATCGATTTCACAACAGCTGTGATGGACAGTTCTTTGCATGTTGCCAGTGTCCCACCTGAAGTACACACCATGGGGTATTTCTGTTTTCTACTTCAGGCTTTCTCCAAGTCACTGAACCTCTCAGCCTAGAAATGTGCGTGTATATGGGGGCAGGGGTGGAGGTTAATGCTCTTAAAGACAATCTTTAATGAATGGGAGGAAAGGGTCTGCAGATAATTTCACCAGCCTCCCTGTCTTGCAGTGTGACAATTGTGAGGTGAGTTCTCTAAGACTCCTCAGAGGGTCTCCAAAAAGACTGATTTCCAGTTGCCCAGATCCACCAGCTCAACGCCCACTTTATTGGCTTTTAGCTTCCCCACTCCTTCACTTCTGCTTCCTGGAATTAACTCCTGAATTATCTAACTGTACTATAAAATTCTCATGTTAGGCTGTACTTTAAGAAATCCAAATTAAGACAGTACTTTATTTATTTTCTCTTTAAATAGCTTAACAATGGGAATTTGTGGATAATGAAGAATGTTTGGAACAGAAAAGTGTAGTGAATGTTCTAGGGAAATTGATTAGCAATGGGTTATAGTGTGGAGCAGTTTTGTATTTGCATTTACAATTAGACAATCTCTTGGGACAATTTTCTTTCATGTGTGATGCACTTAGATTTCATTGTTCTGGAATTGTTACCTATGGAATCCCACCTATCCATCCTCATCAATCCCTCCAGAAGGATGAAATTCTTGGAAACATTCAAGGCACAAGGAATGAGGTAAGATGAAGGTGGGTAACTTGGTAAGGTGGAGAAAACAGTTTTGAAGAATAACAGAAGGGAGTTTGAGAGGGAGCAGGAGAGTATTCTGTGAGCCATTATGTCTTTTTTGCCCTTTATCCTAACATTTTTATAAGTTAATTTACTGTTTTTCTTTTTAAAATACTAGTCTGTTGCTTTCTCCAAGTGTAGTGGAGAACTTCCAAGAGTCTTCAGATAGTTTCTGTAAAGAACACAAGAACCTAAAGTTAGAGATGGCTCTACCTAGATCTAAGGATTTACACTCTCCTTAATGCAGAGAGTTAATCCTCTGGAATGGTCATAAACTGAGGAGTAGGGTCAAGGCCCTTAGAGGGTTAAACCTACCTAACAATCTGTGGCTGACTCTCGCTGTATTCTGAGTCACCCTTTGTTATCTGGCTTCATGCTTCACCATGCACCTAATTTCTGCTGGAATCAGTTCTGTCACCTTCTTCCTCCAGCCCCTTTCTCTTGTTGGGGAAGAGCGGATGAAGGGAAAGTGGGTAATTAATCTGAGCTAAATACAGATTAAAATCTCTCCCCATTTTCCCAACTCTTTCCATTCAGCTAAAATCTAAGCCTTCATGAGAATCAACTCATAAAACTAGAGCTTAACCAGGGATTAGAGGTCGTTAGCTCAGTATGTGGAGGTCCACCAGGTTACTTGACATAACATTGTGTATATTAGGCTAGTATTAAAAAAATTCTTACATTAATTAAGTATACATGGTTAAGAATTAGGAACCTCAAGAGAGAGACAGCTTTTATGTGCTGTATAGTACGACTATTCTGTAATTCTGAGTACTGTAGAACATATATTGATAAGACCAAATGGCTATAAATTGATATAATTAATAAGGTATTGTTTTTCTTTCTGAATTAACGAAGACACAAAATTTAAATTTGCCATAATTGTGTCATGCGTGAAGATGCTTGTGGGAAATGTTCAAAAGCAGACATATGCAAAACTTTTTTCTTATTTTCCTGTGTGATTTATTGGTTATATGTTCCCAGTTGGTTGCTACCCAAAATTTGATGCACATTGACGCTTTCCTAAAGATCATTTGCATTTCTCCAGTGAGATGTCATGGTGCTTTCCTCCTGTGGAGACTCTATAATTATGTTGAAACCTTTTGTCTGTGACATTGGCAGTTCTCCTGGAGTGCACACATCTCCCAGCATCCTACAGATGTTGCTCAGAGTTAATCTAGTGGCAAAGGATGCCTGGTTTTGTTCACATTCTGGAAATCACTAGTGAGAATCTCAGTGCCACCACTTTTATTTTTGTCTTTAGAATTTGCACAAGTTATTCAAATCCTCTGTGTGATGCCTAGACCAGGGACACCACATGGTCAGTGGCTTATGATGAGACTCTAAGGTATATTTTTAGGTCTGTCCAATGTTTCACTTTTCAAGGCTTTCACAGAACAGCTGAGCCTTCATTGATGGTGGCTGAGCCCCATGGGTTCCCATTTTCAAGTACTTAAGCTCCTATGGTGATTGATGCCATAGATGAAAATACATCAGTAGACCTGATAGATGAAGTAGAAAATGTACATTTCTCCACTTAATAGCTGTGTGGCAGAGAGTATCTACTTCTGTGTATGATTGATAGCCAAGGTCTTCTTATGTTTAGGAGGAAAAAAAAGCAACTGCTTTATGGAGAGTAAAAGAGTCCTTAAATTTAAAAGGAGACCTTATTTTACATATGTACTTCAGTTTCATTTCACATATGTGTTTCAGTCAACTAATGCATGAGTTTCTATCACCTCCCAGGCTTGTGCCCAAAGTTAAACATGGTGAAATAGTCTAATTTAAATTTTGTTTTCCTCTTTTTACAAGCTTTGCAAATTTTGAAGTTCATTGTCTGAGATCTCTGAGAAGGCTCATAAAAAGTTTAGCCATCCACAGCTATTGCTATAGTCCTGCCTTTCTGGTCCCTCAATATCCCTTCAGATTAATCTGAATTATCATGATTGTAAATATATCCTTATCTCATGATTGACTGCAATCTTGCAGAAATCCATTACTAAAATTAACATGCAACAACATCTCTATTAAAACACTATTACAACCAAATAGCATACTGTTCCTCATATAGTACCAAGGGATCAAAATAAATTGCTAGTATTCATCTCTTGATGAAAAATAGAGAATCTGTTATTGTTCCTCCCTCTATTGTTTTACATCTTCTTCCTCTTCTATGTTTTTAAATTTGCCAAGTGTTGGTAAATCTACAAATGTTGGTTGAGTCTACAATTATTTGAAAAGAAGTCTTGATGTTACAAAATACTGTTTATTAGAAAATACACTAGAAAGAGACATGCACTATAAATATATTATTAGTATGTAGATGTCTTATCTGCAATGAACGTGTCAGGCAAGAGGGGATGAGGTGTTTTTTTAGCTTATTAGTCAAAGTTGCTCTAAAGAAAAGTGGGTATTACATAATACTATAGCATCTCAGAAGGTACCAAATTAGTGGAGGACAGGAGGCCCCAGAGCATGGTAGTATCTTCATGTCTCCACTTTATCCCAGGGTCTGGTGCTAAAATTTTGCAGTTCTGGAGGTGAGACTTTAGCACAATATCCAGAGTGATTAAAAAAAATCCTCAAATCATTGGTAATAATGATTAATCAAAACTATGTGCTGTAAATCAGCTGAGCCTGATATCAATTTATAAAACCGTAAATGAGAAACTATTTCCAATAGCAGAAACAGTATAATTGTCTATCAACCTCTGCTCCAACTCTTCCAGTGATACTGATGTATGTTATAAACTAATCTGAAATAAGAAAGTTGATTTGTTAGGCTATATTTAGAGAAAGTGTTCTGTGACCTGGAGGACTGTTCTGTCGAAGTCTTGGTGAGGCTCCATGAATTCTACAGCTGATGATCTGCTTGCAGGGGCAGATTGATTTTTCTCTCAAATGATTCAGAAACTCTCGCCTAAACAGTGGGGATCTCCCGTGGCCAAATTTTGCGTCTAGAGTTGTGGTTAACAGCCTTAATATTACTAGTTAGGTAGTCAATTGCAATGGGGGAACTTTCTATCTTTCTCTATTTTACCATATATCTATTTATCCACTGAAGCTTCTGTGCAGTGTATGAAACATAAAGTTATCCATGTGTACCTCTTGCATACCATATTTAAAGATGTTGCTGGAATCTTTTATTTCTTTTTTAAAGATTTTCCTTTTTCTCCCCAAAGCCCCCCAGTACATAGTTGTATATTTTTAGTTGTGGGTCCTTCTAGTTGTGGCATGTGGGACGCTGCCTCAGCATGGCCTGATGAGGGGTGCCATGTCTGCACCCAGAGGTGCCATGTCTGCACCCAGGATCTGAACCGGCAAAGCCCTGGGGCACCGAAGTGGAACGCTCGAACTTAAACCACTTGGCCACGGGGCTGGGCCCCTAGAATCTTTTCTTTAGGGCTCGGTTTAATATGGTATTTGTTAACTACCTACCTATGCTCATTCACTGGGTTTCATCAACATGAAGCAATGTTTGATATAAATGAATCATAGAAGGATATAATGATTTCCAAATTTTGATCTAGGGAATTGTGTTAGATAATATTAGTTGTTTGTACAATATCTGTCATTCTTTATTTTTAACTAACAAATTCCAGTTTGTTCTAGGTGTCAGTGTTCCCAGTTAAAAAATCTGTTTCTCAGATGTCTTTGCAGTAAGGGTGTCCATGTGACTCAGCTCTGATCAATGAGCAACAAACTAGGATTTGCTGAGATTTCTAAGAAAATTTTGTCTTCCTTACCATTTCCTTCTCTATTTTGCATGGAAAACTGATTTTATGGCTAGAGATACTCCTTCCATAATGCAAACATGAGGAAAAAATTAAGAGAATGTCACATATGAAGGCTTTAATATACGTAAGTCACTGATCCAAAATTAAGAACACCTCTTTCTAGAATTTTTGTTACGTGGAAAAAAATAAACATATAATTTGCTTATGTGTCTGTTTGTGTTTTCATTTACTAGCAAGCCAAACTATCCTTCACCAATATAAAAACATTGGTTTCAAGACATATTTGTAGTTATTATCAGAATAAAGCAAATTGTGTAGTGTCCCATTGCTACACAAGAGTTGATGACAATATACTGGGATAAATCAATAAAAAATAATTTGTCTACATGACTTCTTAGATATTCTAATATACTAAGATGTATTTTTATCTTTTAAGAGAGGACTCTAGTATAACATTCCAAACTAATTTGATCAGGGCATTCGTTTTCAAAAGTTTCTGCTATGACCAGTATCCCATGGAGTAATGATACTAATGTAGAGAAAACTGCATATAAACATGAATTAAATATAATAGAGGAAATGAAGAGATAAATGCAAATAATTCTATTGTCAAACAATGAAAGAGAACTTTGCTCAGCTTGGAGTTCACAGAGACATTCTGGAAGGGATGACTACTGAACTGAGTTATTTTTCATTTATTTTTCTACATTCGGTGATCTATTTACACTAGTTTGTGCAAGTCTCTCTTGGTCTATATGTATTTTATAACTTATTTTTGAATAACTGGCCAATTAAAAGCTGTATCCCTTGAACAGAAGAGCAACTGTACCTGGATCAAAATAAATAAACTGGGAATTGAAATAAGCTTTCGTTTTACAAGCTCTGTGCTATAACCAGCTGAACTAATTGGTCATAAACCAGATTTTATTAAGGCCTATGTGTATAGTGTAAATCGCCCTTTTCAGAATCATGCTAAAAATATCTAAAAGAAATGCCTACTAAAGCTTGAGAACTGTATAATGTAACAATATGGTCTGCAGTTTTCATCTTCATAGTAGGCTACTGTGGGCAGGGGAAGAAATCTTTCTCCCCACCCTTCATCCCTCAAGCAAGACCTTTCCGAGTGGAGTCTCTTGACATTCAGCTTCTGGTCAGGCGCCACATGCAGGCTTTGTGAGCGGAGACAAGCTATGGAAACCACACAGGTGTGGGAGTTCCGTCTGCCTAATTGTCCCAGAAATCTGTCTATATTCAAAGTGGGATTGTAAACCATGCCTCTATTTCAGTTCAGTTTCTTAGTACTTCTCTTGTTTACTTGTCTAAAATTTAAACTTTATAAAAGATAAAGTAAACAGAGATGCAGCCATTCCCTGAACCAGAAAAAAAAAAAATCACATTATTTGCTTTGTTTTTGTGTTTGTTTTCCTAAGTAGACATAGGACAGAATTTGAGATCTGAAATATGATTATATATCTGAAGAATATTTTTCTACTTTTATGCAGTAATGCACAAAACAGTAAAAATTTTGTGTTTGAAATGTAGAAAGTTTAGATATTTTGCTTATAAGCCCTAAAGCCAGCTCATGATGTTGGCTATTACAGCCTGTATCCAAGCTGCATTTTGGTCAGTAGGAAGGAAAGATGCTTTTCAAAAAGAGGATGCTGTCAGACTATAAATCTGGTCTCAATGAGTCTTTTAAAATGAGTGTCTGATCTGATGACTATTTAAAAGTAGAAAGCGGTTGTAGTCCTAGAGCCTTTAACTACTGGTTGCTGTTTAGAAAATGATGGAGATAATTCTCTTGACTTCAGATATAGTAGTAATCACTGAAGACAAATTGTTCTATCCTATTATTTAAAGATGTTTAAGTCATATCATTATTTAAAATAAACTATTGAAGAAAAAAAGCAAAAAAGGGGAAAGGAGTTCTCTTATAGTAGTATATGGTAAGCTCTCATATAATTTTTGCTTCTGTTTAGATGGCACGTTTTTTGGTCTTTTCATTTACATAAATCTCTTCTAAGAGAGTAACATATTTTGGACCATTTTATGAAACTCTGTGTCTGTCACAATTTCATCTTCAGCATTTTATTTCTAGGGACCGCCATAAATAATAATATTTTAAAGATATGTTTATGATATACTAAAGATGGTTTTCTCAGTTTTATCTTCTACATACAAAGGTATATAAATATGTGGGAAAAGCATAATGATGAAGTGGGGGGACAAGTGTTATAAGGACAATTCCTTATAACAAATAGTTTTATTTGATTGCTTTTTAAAGTTAAGACTATGATGAAATGTCCTTAGAGAAAGCAGTTTGAAAAATATGATTGAAATAATGGTCAGATCTTAAGACATGCATTTATAGGATGGAACTTTTCTTTATGATTGACACCCTCCCCCGACCTTCAATCAGACCCCATTTTGGCTCTTTCCTAGCTCAAGTTGATTCTCCTACTTCTTAGAGCCTGGCTATACCTCTGAGCTATGGTTCAAAGACTACTGTATATTTCTGTTGAGAAGTTTATGTTGTGCTTGTACACAACCATCATTTATGCCAACAGTGCAAGGTTGTTTGACAGCAATGCATTGGTGGCTCTTGGCCCAAGAACCAGCCTTCCCCATCTCGTGGCAAGTTATTTTGCTAAAGCTTGGAACTCACCATGCTTCTGATATCCTTCTTCTAAAGAACTAGGCCGTCTTGTGCTTAAGTGTAATTCCTAAGAATATAATATCTGAAGTTATTTTCCAATAATGCTAATAGATAAGGAAAATATTTGTGGTTATGGAAATATTTTTTTAACTCCTCAAAATTCCAGGTTTAGGAAACCAAGATTCTACTCTTTTCTCACACACAAAATTTGTGTCCAAATTTTTCAGTTCTGGAAAGTGCTGTTACCAACCAGAAAATGTGGTAGTTTGATTAGATGGTCATAAGGGTCCTTTCCAAGTCCAATTCTATAAGTAAATTACATAATAGTACATCAAATTACTTTAGCCACCTTGCTTAAATATAAAGATAGACAAACCAATTTTTAACCTTATGCCTTCCACTTTATTACGTAAAAATTAAAATTTATGGCAAATAATCATCAGTTACAATATTTTACTATAAAAATGCATATTATTATAAACACAAATCATTAATAATTATTGTATCTCTGACAAAAAGATGAATAAAGGATGCTTGGACATTGAAATTACCTTAACGAACTGATTCTAGTAATAAAGCAACATTTCTGGGTATTTAAATAGTAAAATATTTTGATATGAGCATGTTTCAAAAATTCAACAAAAAAAATTTATAACTATATAAAGTATTAGAGGACTTAGTTGAGAATGACAAAGTTTTAATATAGAATACCCTGACATTAACTAAAATATTTTAGATTTATGTTGTTACTTTTCTTTAAATCCTTACATAGCAATTAAAACCAAGCAACGACTGGATAGTAAGTAGAAAACCATATTTCAAATCCTTTCAGTGAACTAATAAAAAATTCATGCTGTTTTATAATACAGTATGAGCTGATGCAGAATTACCCAGGCTTGGCAGGAGGAGGCTATTCTTAGTACAAAGCAGCTGTGTTTATTAAGTAAAATTTGTCATTATAACTGCAAGTAGATTCTGATCAAATTTATGATATCAGAAGTATTTTTTATTAATCTTTCAAGATGAGAAGGAATTACAAAGTGCCACAGTGTAAGACTTTAGTTTCCGTTTAAGAAGTAGTTGGCCATGTGCATTAATTTCTCAACTGCTGTGTTTAAAAAAAAGGTTGGAACATATTGGAAAAAGAGCTAAACAATATAATTATGTTAATTAATGGAACTTCAGTTTGATCTGCACAGGGGAAAATATAAAATAGAATAACTAGTCAAAGTTGTCAACTGTCATATTTTTATTGGTATAAATCTTATTTTGTGACTATTTATATTTTATTCATTTTAGAAGGGTCTTCAGTCATATGTGATGGGCTACGTATTATAAATATCTCATATATTTTATAGAAGCTAAATGACTATAGAATCCCCTGATTAAGATATTAGACATATTATTGCCTTTTAAAAATCTGTGGTGATATACTTATTCATATAAAATTTTAGTTGTCAAGACAGAAATAAATTAAGTATGCAGAATTCCTGAGACATCAATTTAAAGTGTAGTAATGGCATTTTAAACTATTGCTTTATTGACACAATTCATAATTTATATATTATATCAAAATATATAAAGAAATCAGAATCAGAAAAAACGCTCATGACATAGACTCCTGATTATAATATGTTAACAATCAACAGATGTTCATTAAAAATGCATTTTCCTTAAGAATTTGACACATGTAATCTTTTTAGGGTTAAATGAGATAATATATGTGAAAATCCTTTGTGGCCATACAGTACTGAAAATTGCTAATATATAGCAAATAAGTTATATCAACTGGATGAGCTTTTCTGTGGAATTGGCAGGAACTCACGTCCTCCCTTTGTTTGGTCTATTCTTTTATAGCATCTTTAACCAACAGACAGCTTAGAATGACGTTACAGTTCTCTTCTCATATCAGCATTTAAAGAATAAGTACATTTTCCAACTCTTATAGGGCGTTGTCTTTGGGAATAAAATAGTATAATTAGATCCTATGTCATAATATAAATCATACAAGTGAAGGAAGACTATGGAAAATAGTCTCTCTTCCATCCTTGGGTCAATGTGTACTGCACATTAATGTTTAATGGTTTCTGTTTTTACTGGGTTCAATTTTATTGCTCATGAACATGAGCGAGTGATTGCAGGAACTAGATCCAGGCCAGCTTTCTCATACGCCTCTGCCAGTGCACTGACCTGCGACACCCCTGGTATTTCATTCCTTGGCCTCTGCTAAGTGGAGCCTGCCAGTCATTTTAAATTGTGCCAAACTGCATAGTGGTTTTGTGATGTGAAAAGCATCCATTAAGTTCTAGTTTGACTCTACACACCACTTCATATTACTTGTAAACAAAGCCAAATCTCGACCTCAGCCTTGAGAGTTGTATTCTTAAAAAGAAAAAGAAATATTACAGATTTTTTTTTTTTAGCAGAGAAATATAATAGCTTAACAAGTGCATCTGGAACATGCTACAAGTTTTAGCTTATAGGGGTCACTTGTATTTTATTTTGCTTTTTACTGTGATGTGGCTGGTTTAAGTCTGTGTCTCTTGCCTCGTGGCAAGTTCAGAGTAGGAGGAGGTTGATGGGAGGGACTTGCTCATATTTGATGTTAGTTCTTTGCCTTCATACCCTCTAACACCCCACAAAGGCTTACAGCAAAGGGTTGTCCTCAGACGAAAAACTCCTGGAGATGTCTATTCTGGAGATGATTAAAAGTCTCCCCCATCCTCATTCACTCTTAGTTTCCTTGAATAACGTTGATATTTTCTTTTTACATTAAAAGCATAAAGAAAATTAAATCAAGTAGGTTTTCATTTAGTTAAAAGGTGTTGGATGCATATTTAGGACAAAGCCACTCAAATTTACCCATAAACACCTCTAAATGTAGAAGAAAATAATATGTTAAAGGACCAGCCACAGAAGCTACAGGCCAAGATAATATTTCACAGAGTTATTTTTGAGGCTTAAAAATATTAGCATAAGTCCTTTGTAAACTATTAAGGTAAAAATAGATACAGGAATATTTCTTAATGGATAAAACGAATCAAGAAAACATAGGATATTTGCAGGAATGTTGGCAAAAATTCTAAAACTAGAATTTATCAAAGTATCATTGTAGAAAAAGGGATAATAAAAGATAACTCAGGATTTTTTCCCCTTCTTCATACAAAATTCAGAAGGATGTTAGCGGTTCTTTGCATGCACATTCAAACTAATTGAGGGTAACAGACTTTGGGAGTGATGACCCCAAAATACTGACTTTCATATTATATATATTAACACAATTTAAAAGAACAATATAAATTTTCACCTAGTTTGCTAAACAGTGCTGAACTGATTTATCTGAACACGAAGAAGAGTTCTAGAGAGGGAGGAAAGTAATTGTGGCTTTATTGATGTACAATGATGATGACATTTGTTGTGGACACCCTAAGAGGCAAGATGAACCCTTCACCCAAAATTTGGTTGAATGTCAAGACTGTTGATGCCACACACACACCAAGAGGTGATGAAAACCTTTGTGACTTTCTGGGAAAAACAGGGAAGGCTCCAAAACAGGTCTGAAAATGGCTTGAGAGAGAGCAGGGAGGAGTGACTGCCATGGTGTATTATGGTGGTTCATAGGTGGGACTAAGATGAAAGCAGCTATGTGCATACAGGTTAGGGCTTTTGCACAGTTCTAACTTCAAGCTGGCACCAAAGGAGGAAGCACCTGGGCTTTCTTATCAGCTTTCCTACCTGTGGGGCTGAAGGGAAAGGAGTAGTGAGATCTGAAAGCTATCAGCAGTCAAACGTAAAACACAGAGCTAACTCTATTACAACGATAAAGAATAACGACAAATTCAAATGGTATTTCCCCTTGAAAGAATTATCCCTAATGCCACCTTTAGAAATAGATGCAAGATCTGGAGGGATAGGAAGGGAATTTTCCAGTTCTTAGGAATAATTGCATTAATGTGTAAGATAATGACACTCTGATCTGGGGGAACAGCCAACACCAAAACCCCACTCCCTGGAGAGTGGCCTGGCTGCAGGCACAGGCTGGTGCCAGGGTCTGACTGTGTAACTAAGTGTGGTGCCTTGGGTGGGGTGGGGTAAATGTAAATGATGAGAATAAAGATGGTAATAAATGACTTGTATTCTTTGAGCAGTTATCATGTGCTAAGCCATCTAGGAATAATAGCTCATCTTATCCTCAGAATAATCTGATGAGGTGGCCCCATTTTACAGGTGAGCAAATTAAGATCCAGAGAATACTATCAAGCCAGTGAACTGAAGAATCAGGATTTGGATTTGTTATATGACTTACTCAGATTCTGAACTCTTAGTCAGTACTTCAAAAACAGCTATATAATTTCTACTTATGTAGCTAACATTTGAAAGCATACATCTCTTATTACTGTCTCAATAAATTCTTTAAAAAATTTAGTTTTCTTCTATATTTATGTCATAATTATACTGACAAAAAAATGGAAATGATTTTTCTTTGTTATCAAGAAATATGGAACTATTTGGGGTCATTTAGGAATGGCCTTAATTTGGGCTTGCATGACTTGCCCTTTCTATCCTGAATCACAGTTTAATTGTGTGACTACCTTATTCAGAAGCCTTCAATGCTTTATCGCTACCAAAAGAGTCAAGTATAAATTTGTAACTCTCTAAATTCACGTAATAGTCCTGGTTTCAAGATAAAAAAATTCATCACTCAATATATTAAGTACTACTTTATTTGAAGTTTTATGTTAATAAAAAGTTTAAACTTCTTAGAAAATGAAGTAGAGGCAGCTCGTTTAATATAATCTGTTGGAATGTACATTAAGATTCAAAATATTAATCAGAACATGCTGTTATAAGATCCATATTCTTAAAACATAATTAAAATACGTTTGTTAAGCATTTAAAGAAAAAAATCATATCTGACATCTTTTATGTGATTTAGATTAGAATCTAAAAGGTGAGCAGGATTAATAACTGAAACATATTTCTTAAATGTGTCTTATGTATGGAGCACTTCACACAACACAGGAGGGAACAGAGGGGGAAATCAGTGTTCCTGTCTAGAAGAATTTATAATGTAGTCAAGAAACCGATCACATAAGAGAGCTGGCATGGGAATGACCACAAAGAAATTGTATAAAATAAAGTAAAAATTGTATTTTCAAATGTGGTAAAATTGTGTTGAGAGAGGGGTGAATTAAGAAGTTCAGGCAGAGGAAAGCTTCCTGAAAATAATTGATTTTGAACCAAATCTGGAAAAAAGTAAATGGTCACAGATACTTAGAAGAAGAATAGGGAGAGTGGAAAAGTATGAACAGAATCACTTGAGATGAACAGAAAATGTTTGTCCCTCAGCATCCCCTTCTTAGATGAAGCATCCCTCTCCTTTTCCTTGTGATCAAGATGGGGCTTATCCACAGTAGCAAGCTTATGATCAAGGATAGGCCAATCACATCACTCCATTTATCTGACCACAGTATTGGTTAAGGATGGGCACTATGATTCAAGCTGGGCCAATCAGAAGTTAAACAATTTGTTTATAGTGAAAAGTCTCAAATTCAGGTCTGTTTGACTTCAAAGACTATGGTTTTATATTCTACACCAGAGGTTTTCAAGTTTTAGTCTGGAAGGCTTGTTAAAACACGGCTTTCTGGGTACCACCTCAGAATTTCTGACCCAGGAGGTCTGAGTGGGAGCCTGAGAGTCAGTATTCCTAACGTATTTCCAGATAACACCAAAGTTGCTGGTCTGGTGACCACACTGCTCTGCAGTAGACTACCTGCATAGAGGAATAATGAAGAGCATGAAATGCTTTTCTTCATTTAGACATGTAGTATGTAGTTAAAAGGAAACTTCTAGGAGGTCATAAAAATAATTTTAGGATATTATAATGGTAAATATAAATATAATCATAAACTCACTGAAGGAGAAAGCAGAGATACATTGGCTAAATATTTGGGGAAAAGGATGTAAAGAAAAATATAAGTTGATGGATGGGAGAAACAACAGAATGCGTTAACAGGTAATGAAATAACAATTGGAAGAAAGAAAGTTGAAGTAGAGACTAAAAGTTGTTGAAGTTTCATTTTTGACAATTTTCAGTTTAGATTATTGCCCCAATTTTTTATATAGCCATCTATTTTCCAGCCAATTGCGATTTACATACTCAATGTCATATTATAAAAATAAACACAGCAGCACAAATTAACAGCAGCAAAAACAAGTTCAAGAACAAAAATAGGAAACAAACAGAATGTGGTGTTGAGATCCTTAACAAAATTTGGAATTAGAGCTGACATTAACAAATCAGTGTGTGAAGAAGGCTGAGTTGTGAGAGATATCATGTCAGCTCTAGAATAAACTGTTTTAAACCACTTACATTTTAAAAACGTTATCTTTCACATAAAAATGTGCTGTTTAAACCACATGACCTAACTTAGTAATTATAATCTGATAGATTTTTCCATGCATATTTATTTGGTGGCAAGAGTCCTCTTATCCTCTGTAGAATTCTTTCTCTCTAAAAAGGAACTGATTCTGTCCATCTCACAGAAGGCTATTCCAGGGCTGGAAGAGAAATACCCCAATCAATTATGAGATAGTTTAAAATAGTCCAAAAGGAAAAGAAGCTTTGAAGCCTTCATTTGAAATACTTCACTGCTTTGCTATCAGTTGCTTGTTTAGGTGAAATTCAAATAGCTGGAAATAAAGCATTGTCTCTTACTAATTAGATTAAAAAGAAAATTGGGTGAATCATGAAATAGGGCATGTTCAGATGGTAATAGTCAAATCTCAGATAAAAGAAGAGAGGTTCTAAGGTATTAACTGAACATCTAATAAGACAGCTGACTTTTTGCTTAGTTTTCTGTTCTCTGCAGTGTACTCTGGGCACATATTTATGCAAGCAATGCATTCTGCCTTGAGCAGGAAAAGACTATGTTTACGGAATGTATAGTGTACATTCTTTACATCAGAACTGGACAGCTCCAACCAAACGGGACCAGAAACCAACACTGATCGAGCTTTCTAACTCTGCTTGCATCGCTTGTGTCAGATGCTATTTGAGTGAACAGATGCAAATGCTAGAAAGATAGGGAAGTTTCTTAAAGTTTTGTTTTTTACAATCCAATCAAAAAATGGGCAAAGGATCTGAACAGAGATTTCTCCAAAGAAGATATACGGATGGCCAACAGGCATATGAAAAGATGCTCAACATCATTAGCTATCAGGGAAATGCAAATCAAAACTACAATGAGGTATCACCTTACTCTGGTCAGAATGGGTATAATTAACAAAACAGAAAACAGCAAATGTTGGAGAGGATGTGGAGAGAAGGGAACCCTTGTACATTGCTGGTGGGAGTGCAAACTGGTGCAGCCACTCTATGGAAAGCAGTATGTAGTATCCTCAGAAAATTAAGAATAGATCTACCATATGATCCAGCTATCCCTGTGCTGGCTATTTATCCAAAGAACTTGAAAATGCAAAGGCATAAAGATACGTGCACCCCTATGTTCATTGTGGCATTATACACAATAGCCAAGACTTGGAAGCAACCTAGGTGCTCATCAAGGGACTAATGGATAAAGAAGATGTGGTATATACACACAATGGAATACTACTCAGCCATAAGAATTGGTGAAATCCAGCCATTTGTGACAACATGGATGGACCTTGAGGATATTATGCTGAGTGAAATAAGTCAGAGGGAGAAAGTCAGATACCATATGATCTCACTCATAAGTAGAAGATAAAAACAACGACAAAGAAACACATAGCATTGGAGATTGGATTGGTGGTTACCATAGGAGAAGGAGGGAGGGCAAAAGAGGTGATTAGGCTCACATGTGAGAGGATGGACTATAATTAGTTTTTGGTGGTGAACATGATGTAATCTACACAAAATTCAAAATATATTATGATGTACATCCGAAAGCTATATAATGTTATAATCCAATGTTACTGCAATTAAAATCATAAATAAAAAAACAGTAATGACTAACAAATAAATAAAGCTATTTTAATAATAATAGCTCCTTTAAATAAAGAAGTTAAAATTCCTCAAAAAAAGTTTTGTTTTTTAATTATTGTTATCAAATTGCACATGCACATAAAAATAATAAAATTCGTGCATTAGTTTAGCTTTTCATCTAAAACAACTTATTTTCTCATGATTAAGGGGCAACACTTGTAGAACACAAGAAATCTCAAAAGGACAAGGAGGAAAGGGAAAAGCTAGGAACACAATTAAGTTCCATGATTTGCAGGAAAGTTTCTCTGAATGCTCCGACTTTTCAAATGTTCAACATCTATACAACAGATGATATTACACCTATATTTAGGCGCTTTCCTGTCTCATCGCTTCAATAATTCTCCTGTATGTGTATATAACAGTAATAGGAGGAGGCTGGTAAACAGACATATTCCCTGGACCCACCCCTGGAGAATTCTCATTGTGTAGATTAGGGCTTGGCCCAGGAATCTAAGACTTTAATCTAACACCACAACCCGCCCTCTCACAAGGGAGTCTGTTGCAGGAGAATACCTAACCACTGTCTGAAAAACTCTGTTATATTCTCAACACTGTTATTATCCTCAGAAATTCTTGTATTCGATTTTCGAAGCCAGAAACCAACTGTTTGAGTACTAAGAAAAACACACCTGTGTGAAACTTCTGTCAGCTTTCTCACCGTGTCACAACACAGGCCGTAAAATGGTAAAAGGGTATCTTGGGACACATTATACCGTATGCTTGGATTCACCTACAACATGAGAGTTGCTGACATTATGCTAGATGTCAATTTTCCACCTCCTCTCCACAGTTCCTTAAGACTGAGAAGAGCTGCTGTTTTCTCTTACGCTGAAGTTTTATATGTAAGGAAGTGAGTCAAGTATATTATTTTTATTTAATGGTTACCACCCGTGACACCTCTGTAAAATATCTCTGTGGCTTTAGTTATTGGCTTTTGTTTAAAAAACAAGGCTATAAAAATCCTTGCTGTGGTGATTTGATCATTCCAATGGGAAACAAGTTGCCTTTTTCTGTGCCCCTTAGCAAAGCATATCTCTGCTAGATTCTTTTTTAAAGAGGATGGCATGGAGCAACCTTACCAGATCGCAGATAAATGGCCTTGAAATAGCTCACAACAGTAAGCAGATGTAAATTTTCTAATGAAATTAGCCCCAAGCCATAAAATATTTAGTTTGTTTAAGGGAGAGAATAAGTAGTTAAAATGGATTTCCTATGGTGAAATTTGAGAATCATCAAGACAAAGCAAACAGAAACAAAATAGCATTTGATATTTTTTCCTCAATTTTTTTTACTTGAGGGCCTGACTGAAATCCGGCATTCAACATTAAAGCAGCGATATGCTGCAGAGTGGATGAATTTGTGATAAATGGTCCCTTGGGGTTTATAAAACATATTCTCCATAAAACAAGCCACAATACGTTTCTTCACATTAGTCAGTTCCTGACATTCAGGCTGCTGAAGCTCCAGCCCAGTGTTGGTACCTGTCATCCCCAAGCTGTAAACAACTCTTTGTTTATTGCAGCAAAGCTCATACATCCATTTCAAGGTTTTACAGCGATAAAAGGCTGACTGCCTACATAAACTGAAGTGGGCTGCAATGTTGTTATTTTGTTTATTGCTCTTTTACTGCAGTGGTCAAATGGTTCCTTTGAGACCAGACACCGGTTTTCTGCCATCTGCACAGTCAGTGTCAGAAAACTTGTGTCAGCTGAATCACTGTGGAAAATATTTATAATGAGAGGACTAATTAAATGAAATGTTGCCTCTCAAAGTTGAATAGGAAATGCAAATGATTAATAACAAATTAAAAATAATCTGCCATCTTTTTTCTTCTCAGTAGATGGTGGCATTTGCCTTGGGGACCTTGAAGAGTATAAATCGTGTCTGACTACCTAGGAAGGATCCGTTAAACAGAACTTTCATCCTGATGTGTTAAGATTTTATGTTTCCACTTGTGAAATTCATGTCTAAATGCCTCTGAACAATTTTAGCCACATATTTAGGTTTACGGGCTATAAACGCCTACCCAGAAAGTTCATTTCAAAACACTTGTTTTTGTCTTCATGTGTGTTGTCTCAATCAACAAGTTCAAAAACAAAATCGTAACTTCAAGCGAAGAGTAAAATTTGGTCACACAAAGTTATATTCAAGAGAAAGAAAATCATGAAAGTTAGTAAGGGGTAGAGGTAATCTCTTTTCTTCCAGACAAAATCATGGCATTTTAATTTGAAATGATGGAGCGATTTCTCTACTAAAAGGCTAAATGTGCTGTATTTTAAGGGTTGAACTCTGCAGAGTGGTCCCATGGTGTGGTTTTTGACATCTTTTGGGAACTCTCATATTAAAACTTAAAAGACCTACCTCAATAAGGAAAGAGTATTGCCTTCTTTGAATCTCATCACAATTCAGAGCTGACATAAGCCTTGAACAAGTAGATGATGACAGGAAGGGTTTAGGTTAATGAAATATGTTGTAGAAAAGGTCCTGAGACCTTAAACTTTGAAAGGAATTGGTTTTGAATAAAATTAAATTTCACTGTGTATATTAAAGTGAGGACAAAACATATTTCATATTTTTTATAAAAAATATTCACATAAAAATGGTTAAGGACAAACTTCTAATTGAACAATCAATTAAAAAAAGACTTCTTGTCAAAAAATCATGAAATTATTTTGTCATGCACTCTGAGATGCTTACAAAACTGTTTTCAAGATAAGAAAGGAAACTACTGTTCTGGGGGTAGTGTGCATCATTTTCTGATGTATGTAATATTATTTATAAATATGTGATATAAACTTTATGCATACCTTAATCTTTATTAATCTTTAATACACTACTGATTAAAAACCAAAATACACTGCCTGTCAAAATAGACTGTGTCCAGTACAGTGGCATTAAATGAACAAAGTAAGACCCAATGAGAGAGTTTTGTATATACCTACTCCATGGATCCCACCCACAAAGGATTTTCTCATCTACAAATAAGGACACAATGTGAGGATATTTTTCATGTCAGCATCTAATGAGTTGCTTAACAAATGAATGATGTCTGGACGGATGGGTGGATTTCTGAAAATTTACATAAGGAACCATAAATCTGCAGGAACAGGTAAATAAATGAAAACCAGTGCCTATGAGATTTATAGTTATGATGCATTACATTTTGTTCTGAGAGCCCTTACAAACAAATAAATAAGAAAAATATTATATTATATAATTCTCATTGTCAGAAGGAATAAAATGTATTATTTAGGAGAGACTTTTCCCAGTACAAGATTGTTAAAGAAATGTGTCATAATCTCTATATAAGGGATTTTACATCACAACAATGGATTTCGACAGCTGTCTTACAAAAAGTGCACAAATATTGTTCATGTGTCCATGGGGGGGGAATATTTTTTAAATCAACTATTAAACAATGCAGTTTGTCCCTTTATTAGCAATGCTATCTCTGATCGCTTGTTTAAGGTGCATCTGTCAGATTTCTCCACTGTAAAATTCCATTTTCCACTCTACAAATAATGAATATAGTTAGTTCTGCTATAACACTTCTTTAGAAAATGCAAATTTCTTCCAATGTGATTGACACATCAGGGAATTAATGGAGCATAAAAATGATGAGTTTGTTTATGTGTAGTTTTGTCCTGGAGAAACACTAGGTAAACACAGAAAATTGCACCCGATTGGACTAAGCCATCTGGGAATTCATAAGATGCAATCACCTCAAAATCTGCCCATGACCTCCATTGGCCTCGTGTGTTATGAGACAAACCTATCCACACTGATGCTATAGCTTCTTACCCAATTTCAGATAACCTTTCTTCCACTACTTCACAATAACACACAAGCTGAAACTTATCCAATGTCTATAACTAGAAGCAAATTTCAAGTCTTTCTCAAGGTAAAGTGCCATATTTATTAGAGTATTATGTACTTCTTAACAAGTTAGTATAACACTATTTTTATTAGGTTCTTGTCTTTTTTTATATCTCACTGATGATATGTTTATCTTTACCCGTTAGCCCTATGGTTTTTATTGTGCAATTTTGCATGGTGATTTTTAGGAAGACATGTCCCATAATAGTAGAACTTGTTGTAATCTGTTGTAGATGCTTAAAGGCCATATAATTTTCCTATTTTCCATCAAAACTTCACCCATTAATTTTAGCATCCATTGGTGATTATTGCCTGGTAATAGTAAGGCAATTTTCTAGATCTCTCCTTCTACATTTAAGTAGTTGATATACTGCTGTAAGGATTCACTTTCACTTCTTGCTCTTTTTCTTTATATCAGTGTTAACTTGTGAATCAGCTTTTTTTAATTCAATGCCTTATAGTCCATTAATGTCGTTATTTATTTGATAATCAAATTTTTCAAATTAGTCTAGTGGATGATCTTTTTGTCTGGCTCCTATGTATTTTGGCCACATTCTTATCATTTCTTGGGCTCTTTCTTACTTTCTCACCCAACTAGAAATTCCAGGTTCATAGTGTGTTTTCCTTGAGTCAGTCATTTCCTTTTATTAGTTCCTTATATTTAACAATGATACTTAGAAACCAAGACCTGTAACGTGTGCTCATTGCTATGAGGGTCTATGGAGCATTCTGGACACTTGTTCTGAAAAACTTACGTTTTTGAAACACAAAAGTGAGTTTGCAGCAAAAATGCATTTCTTGTGGATGGAATTTAAAATTTTTTCATTTCTTAATTTTCCATAAATAATCATTTTGACATATTTTTCCATGTAAAAGGATAATGGCGTATACTCCTATTTTTACCATCTGGACAGCATTAAATAATGAGCTTAGAGTAAAACCAGTTCTGTAACCGATGGATGTGTAGAATGATTTTGGGTCTAATGTGGGGACAAACGAAATTGAAGCCACAAGAAAAAGAGAATTTCACCATAGATTTTATTTTAGGTTTATTATCTAGATAGTTGTTTGAATATTAGTGAAAACTACAAAAATGAACTTTTAATTGCTATTAGAATAGTTGAGTTTCTGCAGCAAAATGGGATATCCAAATACATCAGCCAAAAGAAATCAAGAAAGTAAAAGTTCTCTTCTGTTGTCATTGTCCTGAAAACGAACTCATTTTCAAACATGGACAATTAAATTAAAACATTCAACTGGAGGCTTCACTAAACCTGTTAAACAATCAAAATTTTCAGGATCATATATGGTTCTTAATTTAAAAGAAAAAACTTTCTCAATGTTTGCCTATCCCTCCCCACCCCCCGTATACACACACAAAACCAACCCTATTCACACAAACATATAGAGAGATAAATCTGCTTTAATTACATTTAGTCTGTTTTAAAAGCTTGAACAAATGTAAAAGTATTATTATAAAAGCCTCATTTGCTGTTCTTGAAATGTGGAGGAGCAAATAATTATGAAATATTTAAAGACAGTTACTATGAGTTCTCAATTGCCTTCAGGAGAAGTCACTATTATAAATGCAAAATACATGCCAATGTTATTTAACTCCTAAATTATGGGATAAATTGTATGTCAACCTGCTTTTATGTATATGCCAATTAGGTGACCAAGATAAGGGACCCAAGCATCTATTTATACAGCATTGATTGTCTATATGTGCTGGCCATTGGGCTAGGCTCTGTGGATACAAATTACATAAATTTTGTATTTTTATCTTATATTTTGTATATATTTTAGGAGAACATATATTTATTTATTTATTCCTTTTTGTTAATATGCTGACATTCTTGTGGTGGCAACAGATGTTACAATATATTGTAGTAAGTTCTATAATAGAGACAGCCCTACATTAATGTTAGTAGCTAACAGTGGAGCATTGTTGTGTCAGGTACTGTTTGAAGTACTTAAAGGCTGACCTCAGTTGACCCTCTCACTTGACAACTCTAGGAAGTAGGTTGACTGATATGGAAACTGGGGCCCATAGAGTTTGAATAAGTCGTCCATGGATGCACAGCAGGTGAATGATAGAACTGGGAATCAGACCCAGGAAGTCTGGCTGCAGAGTCCATGTTCTTAGTGGCTTCTCTTTATGGCCTCAAAATTAAAAAAAAAAAAAAAAAAAGGAAGAAGAAGAAAGAAACACTTCTGCTGGGGGCGTTTAGAGCAGGATTCACTGTAGAGATTTGCACTGGATGCCTGTCCTCTTGGAGTTTTCACTTTTGTGTGTGTACATGTGGGGTGTGATCTGAAGGAACTCTGGTCAAGGTTTTCTGGGGAAGAACATTGAATCGATGGAAGTTTTGAGTCATGATTAGTTTTAATTTTTCTGTTTTTCTTACCCCTAGTTATTATGGGTAATTTAAGATATGGTATATAATAAAAGCACGGTAACTGTAATCAATGTTAATTCACTTGGGAAGCACATAATTCTCTGTCTGGGAAAAAATGCTGGGAATATTGAATATCCAAATATTATCTTGAAATAGGCTAAGTGAATCATATGTACAAGTAATTATGGTTAAATAAAATCCTATCCCCTGGGTACGGGATATGATGGATCTACATTTTATAGGAATGTAAAAAGCAAATCATTCTAGTCGGTGTTAATAAAATTATCAGTGTTAATCTTATGTTGATTATATTTGTCCTTAAACTTGATTGAATTTTAGGGAAAATTCTTTAATTAACCTCCTGTTGTTCCATTTCCCAAAGGCTTACACATACAGTGTGGTCTGTGTTTTTAAATTATTCTAAATTTATTAATCCTGATGCTTGTTTAATTGTACGACAATTTCTAAGCCATTTGCGGTCTTTCTTTGGAGTTACGTCTTCTTTCAGTCCACCTAACGCATATGGAATTAGCTTATGCTCGCGTACTTAATTTCTTTATAAATGGATGCATCATCTGCATACAGTAGTTCGTATGTTTTGAAAATAGATTCCCGAGATGTGTCGCAATTTCCCGTTACCTTGTCTCTTGTCTCTTAGCTGTTTGGGACTCTGTTCTTTTTGGCATCAGTGGTACCCTGTCATGCCTCTTTGTTGGGAGGTGTGAGCGGGCTTTGGAGCATATTTACCTGACTTAAAGACAGGAGGAGAAATGCCATAGCTTGGAATCAATTGAATTGTTTATTCTTAGTTTCTATCTATTCACACCATAGCCTGGTGATAAATAACATCTTCCCCAATTGTATTTATCTTTGGTCTAATTTATTATTCTGATGTCCATGAGAGCTATGTTAAGTAAATAAAGTTGCCTTTCAATTGTGCTTTATATTCAGTAACACTTTTCCTGAAGCAGACTAAGAGAAACAAGAATAACAGTGGAACTGAGGAACTAGATAAAAGGTGGAAGGTAAAGCATGGATTTCCTGACCCAAGAGCCTCAATTTGTTGCTGCCCTGCAATCAAGATGAACACATAGATCGTGAGACATTTTTGTGAGAGACAAAAAACCTACTTGCTTTAGCCATTCCTCTCTTTCTGAGGTTTGCTTGGCAATTCAATCATTGAGTGTCTACGACCAGTGAAAGCACCTCCTCCTCTACTGAGACACCGTGAATGTTAAAGAACCTCAGTCCCCGTTGCCAGTCAATAAGCAGGGAAGAAATGGGTTGTCTTAAAATTTGGGAGACTCTTTTATAGAGAGAGTAGTGAAAGAGAATTGAGTTGAAGAACAAGGGTCATGGGCCAGGAGGGCAGCTAGCGGAAACTAACCCAGAGTAACCAGGAATGAAGAGACTGGGTGTAAGGCATTTCTGGTGTGAAAACAAAATAAGAAAGTTTTGGATTGCATCCTCCAAAATCTCCCCATAGATTTCCCTAAAATAAGTTTTAATTGATGTACCTCCTTGTACTTATGTAGTTTGAAATTTTTCCCATAAGATGAAACAGTGACAATGAACATAATTTCTAACACTTATAAAATGCTTATTTAAAAACTATTATATCTCTATTTAAATGTATCCAATAATATGGTCACAGTTTATCCATATGATACAATCATCTTCAAAATAGGTGAACAAGCTATAATTGTCAGAAATTGTACATTTTCTCATTTAATTTGTGTTTCTTTTTATTTCCCAATAGAATTTTATCAGAATGAAATAAAATATCTTATTCTTGAAAATCTTAGTCATTGTTGAACTATGGACAGTAGTGTCCCTTTATTTTGGCCTCAGGTCTTTGCATCATAGAACAACGTTTTCCAAAAGAACATTCTGTGACGAGGGGAATTTTCTAATCTGTGCTGTCTAATACAGTAGCCACTAGCCCCATATGTGTCTAGTGAGCACTTGAAATGTGGGCAGTGGGACTGAGGAACTGAATTTTTAATCTTATTTAATTGCTGCCTCTACCTTTCTGTGACATGTGGGGGCATATTTTTATCCGTAATTTTCTGTTATGATTTCTAGAATGGAGTTTGTTTCCTCAAGAATCTGCAGTGAGATAATAAACAGACTGCCTAAAGCAAGAAGTAAAGAACATCACACTAGAACTATGTGATTAAGAAGCTATAAATCAATTATAGACTTGCTGGTTTTGACCTGAAATCCTCTACGTTATTGGTGGGTTACTATCGCATAGAGAGTAGGTTGTACTGAGGGTGCAATAATTGGATGGTTCAGTTTGGAATTTTCTGAGCAAGACTAGGATCCCAAAACTAAGCAGGAGGAAATTCTTTGTTGTTCTTTGCATTGCGACATCAGGTTAAACCAACAACTTTCATAGAAGCCTATCCAGATACTTTCAATGTCATTATTACAGGCCTTCTTTTGAAGTTTGTGAAGAGAAATATTAGAAGATATTTAGAAATTCAGTACTTTATATGGTTTGACAAATCTGATAGCTAGAATGCTGGGGAGTTAAATAACACTTTGGATTTATATATTGCCTTTGTTCTGTTGGAATCAAAGAACTGTCAAAACTAGTACATCTTCTTCTTGACAGTATCCTTTGAGAGAAAGTAGAGACTGCTACCTTGGAAGCAGAAGCATTTGCCTGCAGAAAAGAGACTTTGCATCTGAGTCCTAGTATTCCAATCTATCATATTATGTGCCCACCAAGCATACGTTACACTAACTTTGCCTATTTTACTATCAGATTCTAGTTTGTCTTTCTAGTTTACCTCTCTTTATATATTTTTTAATCCATTAGAGATTTATTTATTTATTTTGCTTTTTTGATAAGGAAGATTGGCCCTGACCTAACACCTGTTGCCAATCTTCCACTTTTTTTTTCTCCCCAGTGCCCCAGTACATTGTTGTTTATCCTAGTTGTAAGTCATTCTAGTTCTTCTATGTGAGATGCTGCCACAGCATGGCTTGATGAGTGGTGTGTAGGTCCTCACCCAGGATCCTAACCAGTGAACCCCGGATGCCAAAGCATAGTGTGCGAACTTAACCACACTGCCATGGCACTGGCCCCTATCTCCGTATTTTGATTCATCTGTAGTTAAAACATTTAAAAATAGCCAGATTTCTAGAACAGAGTATGCCACACAGTAGGCATTCAGTAAATATTTCTGAATAAATGAATATTTTATTTTTCCGTATATGAGGACATTTTTCATAAGTTTTTACTTATCCCAGCCAGATATTTGTGTAACAATTTTGTTATATAGACAAATTAATGGAATTTGGATCCAATAGAAATCTACTTGAAAGAAAGTGAAATCAGAATTTGCACTTTATAATTTTTATTCATGGAAAAAGTTCAGCATAGAATTCAGTTTAGAGCAGATGTTGTTGCACTGGTGTTTATATCTTATAAACAAGATGTCTCTCCACTTTACTATAAGCCCTATTCAAGATCCACCACATTTTCACTGCTGCCAAACAAATGTAAATTTGGTAGATATGGGAACGACACCTGCTCCGAAGTTCCCAGTTGCGTCAAGACATGCTATGGACTGAATTTTGTCTCCTGCCAAATTCATATGTTGAAGCCCTAAACCCAGTGTGACTGCATTTGCAGATAAGACCTTTGGGAGGTAATTAAGGTTAAATGAGATCATAAGGGTGAGGTCCTAATCCAATAGGATAGGTGAGCTTGTGAGAAGAGGAAGAGAGAGATTTTTTCTGTCTCTCTCTGCCTGCACACACTGAGGAAAGGCCGTGTGAGAAGGCGGCTGTCTGCAAGTCAGGAAGAGAGTCCTCACCAGAGACTGACCGTGCTGCCACTGTGATCTCGGACTTCCAGCCTCCAGAACTGTGAGAAAATGAATTTCTGTTGTTTAAGACACCCAGCCTGTGGTATTTTGTTATAGTAGCCCAAGCCCACTGAGAGGACATTTTACATTTTGTTAGTTAGATGGCAGACTTTATTGCTATCCATAGCGTATAGTTAGCCTCATCTGAAATCAAAATTACCAGCATAACATTTGACTTTTTGTTTCTAACAATGGACACATTTTTTCTTTTTTCTTTCTTTTGGTAAGGGAGATTGGCCCAGAGCTAACCTCTGTTGCCAATCTTCCTCTTTTTGCTCAAAGAAGATTATCCCTGAGCCAAAATCTGTGCCAGTCTTCCTCTATTTTGTATGTGGGATGCTGACACAGCATGGCCTGATGAGTGGTGTGCAGGTCCACATCCAGGATCCAAACCCACAAACCCTGGGGCGCTGAAGCAGAGCACGTGAACTTAACCACTATGCCTGTATGGCCCCACACATTTTTTTTTTTAACAATAATCATATAAAGAATCAATGGTCACATAAAGCTTTACCTGTAAGCAAATATTTTGGAACCACCAGCTCTTTTTATTTGTTTGTGCAAATAAGTATACTTGAAAAATATTGAGGGGGGTCTTATGAAGCATTTTTTTCTCACAATTCTCTCCACTTGTTTATATTGAAGGGTTAAAGTCTGGCTTGTTGTCAGGAGGATGAATGCCTTCATTGTGATTGCAGAGCATCACTGAGAAGACAAAAGACTGAAGGGGGAACAGTGGGAGAGTTGCTGAGCTGGGACGATAAGTGTTGCTTGGGACAGCTGATTTGTCATTGATACCTAATATATCAAGGCAAGCAGGAAATATGCATGCCTTCAGGAGAATCTAGGCTGGCAACACAAGTGTTGATGAAATGAGCCTCTGTGTATCGTAATATGCGGTGGTAAATCATTGCGATTATTACATGATTCTTTAGAGGGCCATGTCAATCCACAGATACTGCCTTTTGAACTAAAGTGCCATGAGATGAACTTCTAAAATATTACTGTATGTTTCTGAAATGTTATCATTTGTAAGATCTACCACTCTGATTTTATTTTTAAACCACCGAGAGATTTTGATGAAGCATATTCATTAGGCTGCATTAATTATACATGAAACAACCATGAAACAGGTGTTTGGCTGTAAGAGGGGTATTTAATCAAAAAAATTGATCCTAAACTAGTATTTCATATTCTATCTTTATTTATGGGCTCCCTGACAGAACATTAATAAAAATTATAGCTAACCACCTAGATCCTCTTTTGGGAAGTACTCTGTTTAAATGAAGGCTAGTGTATTTACACTATAAAACAATAGTTTTATTTATGTATTTTTTAAAAATTTTAATTTTGCTCAATTTCACTGTGCTTAAAATAATCAAAATTGAGGGTTATTAGACTGAAATATCTGAAAATTATCTGAAATTCATTTGAACATATATATACCATCATATAGAAAATAAATCTAAAACTAAAACATTATGTGATGGTTCAGATTGAGTTCGCACTTCTCAATTGGCCATGGTACTTTCACAGTTATAAGATTCTCTCACTAAATCAATCCTTACTGCAGGATTTAGAGTCACCTTTACTGCTATTACTTTTGAGAGTCACAGATTTCAAACGTTCTGGCATAGGCAAGTAATCTGGTATTTTTATTTCTCCAGAAAGTTCAAGGTTTTACAAAGTATACCAGGTGGTGAGAAGTCTTTAAAAAAAAAGCAAACAGCTTTTCTTAGGCTTCTATGTAAAAGGCCCTCTCATAAGCTTTGTGTAAATTTTGAATTATCATATCTAAGCTCAACTGAGGAGGATGCTTGTGACTGTCCAGAGCCACACAGCTGATGACTTTGTGTTTGGAGCCCTGCCTTTTACTGCCCAGAGATTTTGGAGATGTTGGCCCTGGCAAGAGTTTACAAAGAATAATTGCTTCGGGAACCCCTTGGTGTTTGAGTTCCAAAATCACACTTTTCCTCTAATGTCCACAGCTCGTGGAGAAGCAATAGGAGGGGGTGGTGGTGTTGAAAGTCAGGAAGAGCAAGTCTTTAGGTGGTTGAAGCCATGTACCAGCTTTACCTGCACATCTAATCTTTCTGTGTCCCTCAAATATTACACCTGAGTGCACACTCATAAATATATACCCCTTCTCTACCAGTTCAAATAATATATGTATGGATCAAAAAGACAATATATGCTAAGACCCATTTTACTAAGGTTTGAGAGGCTATTTACAAGGGAACTGACTTTGTTTATATTCTTCTAAAATTTTACCAAGCACTTTATTTGGCCTATATTGGTTAAGTGCTAGATGCTTGAATCTTTTGGTTTTATTATGTTATCTTGTAACCTATTTTGAATCACCAGATTTTTGTAATCTTGGTAATAGTGCACATCTACTTAATGGAATGTCTAGAACATGCTACCTCCCCCAAAAGAAAATTCACAGGTCAGTCTATTTTTTGGGGTTGCTTTCTTGTGGAGGAAATAAGAGAGGAGTTCTTCTAATAACTTTTCCTGCTGAATAGAATGACCTAGATTTGTTGTATACTGGCAAAGCTGCTAGAGAATATTTTTACATTGCCATTTTGTCCTCAAGAGTTATCTAACTGATTTCACCATATGAAATCCCTTTCAAGCTTCTCATCTGACAAGTGGATATGCTGTTGGATTTATAGTATCAGAAAGCTGGAAGGCAAGAGGTAAGAGTTAGCTGAAAATAACGATGAGAGTTCATATTTCTTCTGACCATTAAAAAAAATTTACCCAGAAAAGGAAAACTAGCAAGATCTCCTCTTGCCCTACTCATTATCTTGAAGAAACTAAAAGCATTTATTTTAATTATTATGAAATGTCTTTTTTATAAATCTTGATTTACCATGACAGTCCCCAGTTGGGAAAGAAGACAAAACAATGCGAATGATCTAAACATAAATTTTAACCTTGACCAATCTGTACACAATTGCTTTCTAATTTCTTACTCTAACTTGATGAAATGAAACATCTTTATTTCACACTCCATTTCCATTGTCATACATGATGCTTAATTTGTCCCAATGTTACCTAATTAATAGATGTGATAAGTCAGTTTTCCAGTCTGTGCAAGTGAGTTGTACAAGAACATGTGTTAGGCTCCTCAGCTTCCCTAATAAAATATTATTCATGATTTGTATATCTGGTAGGTAAATGAAAGACATTGAATTATTTTTTAAGCATAAAATTTTTGCCCTCAATTTTCTCACTATTAACATCAAATGTGAATTATTTGCCAGTCAAGCAGCACATAGTTATTCAATTAGAGTGCTATAGTGTTCTGTTTACTGAAATAGAACAATAGATTTCAATTTCAGGTCATTGAGTCCAATCACCTGTCTGAAACTTCTATCACCTCCTCGCTAAGTGGATATGGAATTAATACCTGTGTATTTCACTGGTAGAACTCAATAAATTCTAAACTATCTCTAAAACTCTGCACCTTCAAATGAGCTAATTTCTTTCAGCATATAGAAGAGTAAAACTGTTCTCTCTTCTTGACCTATATAGCAACTCTAAACATATATTTTTAAATTCAAAGTGTAAACACTTAGAAATGGACAAATACATTCATAAGGGAAAAAATTACTGGTGTTGATATTTCCAACTTGGGAAACAAAGACTCTCACCTTCGTCCCTGTACACTGTACCCTCCTCAACAACTACAATATCATCATACATAAAAGAGAAGTATTATGTAAGTGTATAGCTAGCTAGCTATAGCGATAACTATTTTGATGTTGATATAAATATATAGATATAACTATTGATATTGTTATATTTACGTATGTTACACTAAACATTAATGGAATCCTGACAAATAGCACAAAATATTTTGTTCTATTTTATTGATTTGAAGGTTAGTAAGAACAAAACTAAGAATAAAAGAAGATAAAATGGGCCTAAAATAATCATGTTCAAGGCATAAACAGGTTTTTCAAACATTTTTTATGAGACCACAGCACCTACATAGTACTTTTCCCTGTTCTTCTAGCTAACCAGTGGTCAGTATCACTAAATCTATTACCTTTGTAGGGTAATAAAGACCAAGTAATGCGTAGTTTTATGTTTGTGGACCACAGGAGCTTTAACATTAGATACCCAGTAACTTTAATATTTAGTATTTTTCAAAAGACACAGGGCATAAAGAAGTCATGTTTTTCTTCTTCTCTTAAAGTTTCTGGGAATTGGTTCTGAGAAGACGTTATCCTGAGCAGAAGGCATCTGTTGAGATTCTGCTTTCTATTGTGTACTTGGTGCTGAGTTAAAAATGTGGCATAAGACAATGACTTTTATCTTGAAAGACCTATAATTGGGGATAGAGTTTGAGAAAGTATGGGCTGAAATAAAATTTTAAGTAGGAAAGCTCTATTCTCTCTTGGTTTGGTAATTTTCAAATGATTTCACTGTATTACCTTCTGTGTACCAATAATGCCCTACTCTCTCATCTTCAGAAGAAAGTTAATCTGATAAATCATCAACAATTTCTTGTGCATTCATTTAGTCCTTCCCTCTATCCCTAGTTGCCAGAAGCATTTGTGTTTTAAAAAATGAAGGTCTTGGGACCGGGCCAGTGGTGCAGCTGTTAAGTTCGCACGTTCTGCCTCGGTGTCCCGGGGTTCACCAGTTTGGATCCCGGGTGCAGACATGGCACCACTTGGCAAGCCATGCTGTGGCAGGCATCCCACATATAAAGTAGAGGAAGTCGGGCACAGATGTTAGCTCAGGGCTAATCTTCCTAAAAAATAATTATGATAATAATGAGGGTCTTCTGAATGACGAAGCTAAACAAATGTGTCTATAGTAGTAAAACTTTCAGACTCTTTAAGAACCAGGTAGATATATCTTGGTGCCTACCAAAGCATATACTTGGTGCCCCCTAAATGTAAATTTACCTAATTTGTATAATACAATAGAGAATGCATTTGTTTTGCAATGCTTTTTCATATTTAAAATTTCAAGAGAAAAAAAACATTTGTTTAGTTAATCTATTCTAATAGTAGTTTGGGAAAATTTCCTGGAATCCAAAAACCATAAAAGATACAGAAAAATATGGATTATCTGTGGACTTTGTAAATATTTTGAAACTTTATTTCAGTAATAATATATGAAGTATTACGTTCCTAAGAAAATCAAATCGCCTTTTTATTATAAAAACATTTCTTATTTTTAATATAGTTATATGTATAATTATGTTGTGTATATGTAATGAAATGTTCATAAGTTATGAATGTTAAAGACTACTAATGAATATATCATATTTTTTTTTAAAGATTTTATTTTTCCTTTCTCTCCCCAAAGCCCCCCAGTACATAGTTGTATATTCTTCGTTGTGGGTCCTTCTAGTTGTGGCATGTGGGACGGCTGCCTCAGCGTGGTTTGATGAGCAGTGTCATGTCCGCGCCCAGGATTCGAACCAATGAAACACTGGGCCGCCTGCAGCGGAGCGCGCGAACTTAACCACTTGGCCACGGGGCCAGCCCCTGAATATATCATATTTTTAACAACCTGAAGTCCTAAACATAATTGTAATTCTTAAAATTGCAACTTTATTTGCCAAAGAAGAGCTTAGCAAAAAAACAAGAAGAAAGAAAAAGAAAAGAAACAAAAGAAAAATAAACTGAGTGTAGAATTATTTATTCTTGCGCAAACATGAACAAATACAGTCATGTGTCACTTAACAAAAGGGACATGTCTGAGAAACGCATCGTTAGGTGATTTCATCATTGTGCAAACATCATAGAGTGTACTTTCACAAACCTAGATTGTATAGCCTACTACACACCTAGGCTATATGGTACTAATCTTATGGGACCACTAATGTATATGTGGTCTGTTGTTGACCAAAATGTCATTATGTGGCACATGATTGTAAAATGTATGTATATATAAAGTTGTATTGATTAAGTGATTTCAAAAATATGTGTTTTCCAAGTTGCATACTTACTTTTATTTTGTTTTATACAAATTTATCAAAAACATAGATTGGCTTTGTTAGAAGATAAGAATTGACATTAAACGTAGTGCTATATTAATCTACAGATCTTACAAACCAGGCTACTGTAGCATTGTCGATCACTGTTATTTGATTCTCTGTCTGTTCCTTCTTTGAACTGGCTATATTGCTGTGGTGCTGCAGCGTTTAGAATACCATAGCTCATCCTGGTATCCTTGCTCGTCTTTCAGTCAGGAGGACTAGTTTCTGCTGAATTAAGGATCTCCAAATATCAGTGATTTAACACAAAAGTTTTACATTTCTTTTGTGCACTATAACCAATGCAGGTTGTCAAGGAGGCCCTAATTATTCACCCTTGCCATAGTGAGATAGGGATGTGGCAAATCATACACTGACTCTCAAAGTATTCACCAGCGAGTGGCACACATCATTGTCCCTCATGTGACATGGCCAAGTCAAATCACTTTGTCAGGCCTGACTTCAAAGGAGTTGAAAGATCCTACCATGTGCCCAGAAGAACAAAGTTGAATTGATTTGGTAACTAGCTATAATGACTAACTTATACACATACCCCTTGTGGATTGCACTCTTTCAAATGCTATTCTGTGATGCATATTCTTTGATGATCCCTCCCAGCCTTGTTTTCTTCTCTCCCTTTAAAAACATTTCCACTGTGTGCTTGGAACTCTATTCCATAGCAAACAATCTTAGCCTCATCCCAAATTCTTCTACTTCCTGCTTACCTAAAATCTGAGTCTCTCACAAGAAAACTTCTTGTCCTTTTGCTGTCATAGCTGTTCACTGTTTTTTTCCCCATATTGACAACAGGAAATATGTTTGACATTATCCTTATGTAACTTCCAAACAATAGTTTTCTTAAAATTATAGGCTTTATTAAAGCACACACACACACACACACTTACAAAATCAAACCAAAAATAATAACAATTACAAAACAATAACCCACCACCACAACAAAATCCCAACTCTACACATGTGAATTTTTTGCCACTTTCTATCCTTCTCTAATATCAACCGAAGATCTTCTGTCACCTGGTTCAGTCTTTTTCTCCAAGTATTTTTCCACCGGGTTGACTTCAGAGGCCCTGATGACACACCATTCAACACAATTAAGTCCATTTTCTCCCAAACTGTTAGTTCCTTTATCTGTTCAATTCATATTCTGTCTATCCTAGATATTTCAACTCTCTTGGTAGTATCTTCAAATTCTTTTTTTCTTTTCTTCTACCATATGGAAAATTTCAGCCTCAGAATAATACAAAGCACCTTCTCTACTCATACTTCCAGATGCTAAACCCTGGTTTCCAACATTAGATTGTTCCTTCATACGTCTACCCATCTTTTTGTGTGATCTTTATCAGCTATCTTGCATTTTCTCCCAATGGTTATTTCAAGCCTTACCTAAGTCCTCTAGTTCCTACCCCACTAACTTTTTCCCTTTTATTCTTTCCCTCTCATCAAATTGCCCTACTTTTTCTTCAAAGATAAAATAGAAGCCTGACTCACCATTACAAACGAAGGCACTTCTGCATTCATCTTTAATTCCTGCTCTCTCTTAAACAAGAAATTAAATGGAATTAATTCATCTAAGGTTAATTTTCCTACATGTAGCTGTGGATTATATAAGCATTTTCTTCCATTATATCATCTTCAAACCCTTCCTGATGCCCTTTCTATTAGTATTTACCAATGGGTAAGAGCCTTTGTTTTAGAAAAACCTACCTTTCTTAGCACTATGCCTTCTATCAACTATCATTGCTTCTCTTTCCTTCATTACACAGTGTCCTAGAAACATCTATACACACACACACACACATTTTCTCTCTCTCTCTCTCTAATTTTTGACTTTTCATTACTTACTTTATTCATGTAACATGACCTACAGTCCTTCAATTTTACTGATGATATTTTTGTCAAGGTAGGTGGAGTCTTAATTTTTACTAAATCTAATAGTCTTGCTGGTTCACCACCTCCTTAGTACCATGCCATCCCTTGCCTTCTCTGGCAACATCTTCCCTGGTGGTCTTCCTACATCTCCGACTCCTCTTCCTAGTATTTCCTTTATGAAATATACTTTCTTTACATACCATTAAATATGTTCAGTTCCAGGGTTGCATTCTGCATCCCCTTCTATTCTTACTGCACACTCCTTGCAGCAAATCTACTCGTGCCTTCACATATTCATACATCAATTTGTTTTAAATCTACATTTAAATTAAATGTAAATTAAATTAAATTTCCTTCTGACCTCTCTTCTGAAATCCAAATTTATTCAAAGATTTTCTGGAACATTCCACTTGTTTTTTCCATCATCTCCTCTAACATAAAGCTGAACTCACACTTCTCTCCCAAATTATTTTCCCATATCTTCTGGCTTTTGGTGAATGAAACCACCATCCTCCAAGTTTGACTACTTGATTCCCTTCTAACTTATATATTCAACTAGTTCCAGAAATATTAAAATCTTTAATGTCTCATGTGTTTGGTTCACTTCCTTTCTTCCTTATAGCCACTAACTCAGTTCAGGACCTTATAATTCCCAGGGCAGTTTTCATATTTGCTTTGTTATTGGTTTTACTTCCCCTGCTTTGCCCCTCTTTACCAATTTTTCTCTACACTGCCGCTAAAGTAGACTTTGTAAAAGCAAATCTAATAAATAACATCATCCTAAGCCTAAAATCCTTGGGTGTCCCCTCACCTTCAGGATAAAGTTCCAGTTCTTTAGCATAGCATAAATGTTCTTTGTGATCTAGTTTCTGCTAAACTCTTCAACATCATCTTTTATCATTCTTCCCATTAAAATGCGTGTTCCAGCCATACACTTTTTACTTCTGAGCAGGGACACTTTTTATCAGCATTCTTCCTTTACATGCTATAACTATTGCCTGAAATACATCTCCTGTTGCTCCTTCTCTCTGTTCTATCACTGTTTAACTTCTTGCTTATCCTTCAGGAAGCCTGCCCTAATATTCCTAATTGGGTTAGTTGTCATTCCTCTTTGCTCTACTTATATCCAGTTCAGGTTTTGTAATCATCCCAGTTGTAAGCTTCCAGAGGACATGAATAGTATCTAATTCATCTTTCTATTCTGATACCAGCACAGTGTCTACTGGTACACAGTAACTAACCACTGCTAGTTGTTGAACAAACAAGTGAGGGATCTCAGTCCTTTTAATCTAAATTTTCTTTTTTTCAAGAATAGAATCTTTTGTAACTATTTTCTTTGGAGAAGGTTTTATATTTAGCCATGTTAACAAGACATAAACACAAAATTTCAGAAAGCCTATTATTAAACAGAATGTATGAAAAGCCCAACAACTAGACAACACTTTCTTAAATAGATAAATTATTCTGAAGTGACAGCTTATATGAACTTTATCAAATAGAAAGAAAAAAACTTAATGTAAGAAGTAGGAAACAATGGAGAGTAAAAATTCTCTAGTCACTTATGTCTTTTCCTCTCTGTTTTATCTGGTGTGAAATCTCTACATTAAGTGTACACACATAACTTTGCTGAATGTTTGTCCATTGATTAAATTCCCTAACCCTACATTCCTTTGCAATGGCAAACTTCCTCCAGTACACTGACATAAAACTTTGGACAACCTGGACCATTATAGAGATAAGACTATAAAAATATTGAACTCCCTATGAAATCCCATCTCCTCACTTCCTTTAAAGAAACTTTCTACTCATCAAAATAGCCAAACTCTTTTGATGTTTGCTACTGACAAAAAATCAGGCACACATTTCACTGGGGTTCAGGGTACAGACACAGAGAACTGGTGCCATCTCTTGAGGAGCTCAAGATCTGTTAGGGGAGGGAGTCTCTTAAATAAAGCATCAGGGTTTACTGAAGTGAAACTCCATGTTTTACTCCTGTATCCATACTGCCTAACAAGGTGTTTGGCATATTTTGTGTCTCCCCAATCAATTTTTGTATCTTAGTGCAAAAATAAAAGTAGAAACTAGTAAGTGCTAGAGATTTGCATAATGTGCTAAAGGACTGCAATTCATGAGCAATTAATTCCTTTTAAGTGGATATAGAAGAGTTAGGAAAAGCTATTGCAGAAGGAATTTTAGTCTGTTCACTTCTCTGTAGAATCTGAAATTTAAGAAAAAGATGCACATGCTCTCTCTCTGTCTGTCTCCACTTCTCCCCCTCCATGTATCTGAAAATCAAATGCCTTATAACATGATAAATTATATTCATTTCAAACCTTATGTTAGAAATTTACTATGAAGATTGAATTGTCATAATAAAGTATTCAAGAT